>NC_134278.1:17940571-19140571 GCF_949628215.1 Phalacrocorax aristotelis
TCAGTGGGGCAACACTGCTGGTCCTGCACCTGGTCAAATGCAAGACGGGAAGTATCAAAATAATTTGTTCTCTTCCAAATGAAAGAGAAATTCAGCAGATTTACAGCCTAGTTCTGTTTAAAAAAAAAATAATAGAGCGCTTCATGTGTGCTTTTGAAGTTCTGCCCTCAGTAGTAAAACTTAAGAGCTGGCTCAAGCTTTTAGTTTTAAGAAGAAGAAGAGCTCAAGCTCTTAGTTTTAAGAAGAAATACCTGATCTGTTAACAGAATAAAACTGTTCGCCACAGACATGGTGTAATTTGTTGGGATATTTATTGGAAGTGATAATGATGTACTCTTTTTGGCAAGTAATGTAGTTAAATTTTTTCAAATCTGGTTAGGTCCTGTAACTTCATGTAATGTTGTATTATCTATACATTCATCACATTCTTGTAAGGATAGACAGCAAGTAAAGGGCTGTCTTCTAGGGCAGCTGGCAGCAGTAAGTCAGTTGCAGCAGTTTCTGTGCAAGACATTTTTCTCGGTCTGGCCCTGTTCACAGTCTTTGCCTCGTGGCCCCTCATTTTTAATGTTTTTACAAGGCAAGCAACCATCTGAAATATATATTCCTCTCAGTTACTACGATTGACTCCAGAAGTAACTGCATTTGTTTGTTTCCTCTTTTGTTTTCTCCTTCGATTTACTTTAGCAAGTGGCTCACACAATCAGTGACTTCGCTGTGCAATATAAGCCTTGTTTTATTGAAATAGTGTTTGCAGTTGGCTCTTATGCTTTAGAATTATGATAACTTAGGTGGCTGTTTTGGAGAGGAAACAGTAATGTGGATAAAAGAAATTGGATTTCAAAGATCAAACATTTTCAGTTATCTGTAGAATCAGAAAATACTCATCCTTTTGCAAAACAGTAGTTTTAAAGAGTACATTTGCTAAAACCTTTTTCTGAACAAAATTCAATACCAGCGTTTATGCGCTTTACTCAGTCTTCTGTCACACGACAGTTGCATTCTGTCCCTCTCCATTACAGCTTCCAGTAAAAGCTGTGTATATCACTTCGTGTTGCTTGTAAGCAAGCAAGGACAGCGGTAAACAGAAAGAGATGCTTACTCGCAAATACGATAACTCTCATTAGTAGTGTATTTTGTATCTTTTCGACATTGCATGAATCGATCCAGGCTGCAAGCTGTTGTATAGGAGAATCCTTAACACATATCAGAATTTTTAGAGAACGTGTTTTGCTTTTCAGAGTCAAATACAAACTAGCGCTAATCAAATGGTGCTTTCCCCGTAACGGTACAAGCAAAGTATTTATTATTTTAACGCAACTTTTTCTTCAGATTTTTACGAACCACATTGCTTCTTGGGAGTGAAATTCCCAGCTAGCAGGGCTGAATTAGCTAAAACAAACAACATTTCCCGGATGCAACTGATTTCAAATAATCCGTGCGAGACCTGCGCTCCGATCGCCGTTCACCAGAAGCGAAGAACGGAGCGATTCCCCTGCTGAACGCGCCTTCGCTGTGGCGCCGCGGCTGCTGTCTGCGCCCAGCCCGGAGGGTGGCAGTGGCCCTCCACGCTCCCGCCGCCGAGAGGGGCCGCTCCGAGGGGCCGCTGCGGCCCGAGCCGCCCTTCGCCCTGATGGTTTTGTCCGAGTATTGGCGCTGGCTCTTTTAAGCGGCTTACGGGTATTTTCGGTGCAGCGGGCAGGGCGCTGATTGCCCAGGAGAGAGCAAACACGACGCGGGCGCCGGCCCTCGGCGGTTCCCTTACCTGGTGGTGGAGCGGGCGCTCCCGCCGCCTGCGCGCGAGGCCGGCGATGGCCGCGCCGCTGTCACGCGGGTCAGCGGCGGCGCAGCGCGTGCTCGGTCATACGAAGGCGCTCCCAGAAAATCCAAGTGACACATTCCGGCGCACGTTCGCAGCTTGGGCTGGGCCACGTGTTGTCAAGGGCAATGCACAAGCAAAGCCAGGTTTGGAAACCTCTCTTCTAGAGGGGAAAGTCCTCTTCGTTCTTGGGTTGGATCCTTTCTCTGGGGTTTGGGTTGGGTTTTTTTTTCCCCCTGTGGGGAAGTGTCTATAGGTGCATTTGCAACTTACCTACTTGGAAAGATTTTACAGTGTTTAAATACGATTGTTGGCAAAACTATTTTGCTCACGTAGTTTGAGTACGGGTCCCCTCGGTCTCCTGAGTTCAGCTAGTCAGTTAGCAGGACTGTAGTCAGTGACAGTAACTGGGCCAGGGACAGTGGTGAAGGTACCACAGATTTTTCTGATGTATTCTGGAGAGGCAGTGGCAATAAAGAAATCCCACATCTTAAAGGAAACTTCAAGAATTAGTGTAAAGGCTCTGGGCACTCAGCCCTGACCTTGCTGTTTATCTTTGGTTTTGTTCTTAAGACCTTGTTGTTCAAGGAGTGGCGTGTCTAAGTAGAGCACCTAGCTTAAGCCCCTGGTTCTGGTTGCCAGAATGCGTTGTTGAGACGATGAATTAGTTAAACCTGAAAGAGGAAAAATTTGTTCCTTTCTTAATCTACATTTTAAAAAACATGTTTGTTTGTTTTACTGCTCAGCTCCCCACGCCTTGTAAATTGTGAATTTCTCTTTTGGCTACGCATGATAAGGAAATTGGTTTAGTTCTACAAGTGTGTTCATCATCCTGTAGCTTAAAAATATCAAAGCGCAAATACCTTAGTTTCTAAAGGGGTTCATCTTAAAATGACAGTGATCTGACTGTTGTAGGTCTTTAAGTCCGTAACCTGAACTGTGGGTTTAAAGTGGCGCTTACTGTGGTCTCGCCCTAAAACGAACAATACGGTGACAAATCAGTTTTGAGGGAGAAATTGGGTGGCAATTATGTTAGTTTGTTACTGCTTTGGAAGGACGAAGATCCCAAATGCTGTGATTAAATCCCCGAACCTGCTGCTGTTGAGAGTTAAGTAAAATACGCACGAAAAGGAATATTTTAGGCACTGAGGCGTGCTGATTTGCAGCGATGGAATATTTTACTACTGGGCTGTCAGGGTTAAACGTTCACCGCACGAAGTTGGAACAAACCGGGCGCTCTGGGTGCTGAGACAGTAGCGCGGTTTGGCCACAGGAGGCACAGCCAGCATGTGCTGCCTGGAGAGATTTCCTTAATCTCTGCTGGGGTGCGGGGGCACGGTGAGAAGCGCAGATCAGCTCTGTCCTGTGTGTCCGCCCCCTCCCCGTGCCAGCTTTTGCTAACCCTCCTTGTCTTCTGATTGCATTGATCCTCTGAGAGGGTGCGCTTCTGCTCAGGCAGGGCAGCTTCTGTATTAAAGAGATCAGGGCTGGCTTTCTCCCAGCCTACGTGAATGGATTTGGTGTCAAGGGCAAGGCAAGGCAGCTGCTGCTGCCCCAGCACACCACCCACTCCACCTGTGTGCTGGTGAAAGTCTTACTGGCCCCAGGTGAGGCTCCTGCCTTTCACTCCCGGAGGCCCCGGATCGGAGGAGCCCTAAACGTGCTCCCTCAGGCCCAAAGTGTGGTGCCTGCCAGAGCTGGCCTTACCTGGAGCATCAGTGAAGTTTCCTTCGCTCCTAGGGCAAGTGGTTCTCTTCAGTTCATATGCAGGACTCAGAACCGAGCTTCCCATTTCAGGCAAGTTTATAAGGGAGCTTAAATTAGAATGTCATCTGATAAAGCACAGTTCCTGCATCCACTGTCTTATGACAGCTGAACAGAGCTAATGAGGAGTGATAGTTCTAATGGATTCACAGGGTACCGTAAGTGTCCCTTGAGTAAGGAAGGGATATTGCATAGATTCTGAGGGCAAAAGAGAAAAAAGAAATAAACTGTTACTGGCTTTCAGGAATATAGACTCCTATTTCAAACTTAATTTAATTCTTATGGAGAAAGAGTCCCTTTAGGAGCAGCCAAAGTTTAATCAGTAACACAACAGCGATTTAGCTCAATTCTCAGTATCTTAGTCATACAGAGAAGCTGCTGCAACTGATTAGAAACCCCATTTCATTGAAATATTGCATGGAAGCATGAAGATTCCAGTGTGGAAAGGCAACAGGCACTTCATCATTCTAGATACCCTGTTAACGCATCACCAACTCTCACATTCAAAGCCTTTTGCAGAGAAATTTAATAGTTGGGGGACTAATAACCACCCACAACCCTTAATTCTGAGTGATTATTCTAAACACAAATTAACACAGATCAGGGCCGTTACTACTGAGAACTGAATCATCCATAGGGGTGGGAGGGAGAAGAAAAGAGAGAGGCAATACTCCATGGGAACATCTCAGGATTAACTGCTTTTGTATGTTTCCAAACACTTCATCAATAGCATCCCCCCCTTCTGTAATAAATTCCTTCTCCAGTTCCTTTCACACTGTTTACAGGCAGATTACTTAGAGGTTTACAATATACACTTAAATAAGATTTTCCAAGTTACAAGAATTATTCACTTCAGGTAATTTTATTCTTTATGTTCTCTACATATTTGAATTTTTACTTGGTAAAGTCATAACAGAATGCATAAGTATTAAAAAAAAACAAGAACACAACACAAATCAAAGGCAGTGAACAGTTGGTCCCCAAAGAATAAAGCAAGCAATCAGTTCAATAAACACACTTGATTTATTTTGTATAAAAAGGGTTAAGTTTACAACTAAACTTTTATAAAAAGTTTAGCATGATTAAGTATATCATTACACTTTTTGCAGAAATGTAAATTTCTGCCACTATACAAGAAAACTCTAATTAAAGAGTTCACAAGGTTTCACTCATATATATATTTATATATAAATATATACACAGCATTCAGTCCTAGGTTTGTGTCAAAAAGGTAATTTCTGACCACAGACTTTCCTAAAAAACTGAACACTGGATCCTTCTGGTACTCACGCTCCACCTTTGGAAAAAAAGGCAAAGTCTGCTTTAAAATGGGCAACTCCTTGTGAGATTTTTGTTTCGCTCCCCACGTTGGGAATAGTATATAAAGGAAGCCTTCCAACTAGGGAAAGGGTATTTAAGAGTCTCTTCATAAATAACTAAGTTCAGTCCAAGTTGAAGAATGGGGTGGGGATAAAGATCATTCTTGATTTTTCTTCTTTATTAATTTTAAAAGGTCCTTTTTAGTTAGATGTGGATTTTCCCCTCCAGATACAGCTGAAAAATAAATTCAGCACCTCAAAAAAAATCCTGTAGACATTTTCTTGTGCAAAAAAACCTCATCAGTGGAACACCTGCAAGAGATTGAAAAGAGACATATTTAGGAGAATGCTAACAGGGCAGAGATCCGGACAGACTGGCGCCAGAGAGGAAGCCACAGTTTGAACATTTAACCAAACACTCAGAGATTGGGCAAACCCTGGCGTCCAGATGCAACACATACACGCTCACACACTCGCTCTCAAGAGCGCAAATTGAACATTAAAATAACATACACTCAAGGGAAAGGGTAGAAGGAGGACTCTGAGTCCAATCTCGGTTTAGATCTCCGTAACTGCAATGCTCAGAGGCGCCAGCCTGCCTCTTACAGCAATTATTTGATTAAAAGCAGTCACTTAACCGATAGCACAGACAATCCCACATCACAGAATTAAGGAATTGTGCCAAGATTCCCAACTTAATCAGTCACTTTGGCCCAGGAAGTTAAGACTCCCAAGAAGAGATAACGAGAGAATTTGCATTAAGCAGCAAGTACTATCAGACTAGCCTGTGCTGCTTAATGAACCTTAGCAACGAAATACACTTTGGACTGTAGAACTGTTGCCGGTCTAGTTCCCTACTGATCACAAGGGCATCTCCTAACCAACTTTTCGGACGGATGTTCAGAAGCGACCACCACGCCTCCCGCTCCCCACGGGAGGCACTTTTACCTGAAGTTTGCGAACAAGGAGCACCGCACTCACCGTTCGATTCAGCCACAAAGTGCTTTGCTGTCGCTCGACATGAGCTCTGAGGGGAACTCGGACGCCTGCGAGGAGAAAACAGCACAGAGGTGAGGGCGAGGCGCCCGGGACGGGGCGGGGGGGCCGCTGCCCAGGGCCACGCGGGGCTCCACGCGGGGCTTCACGCGTGGGACGCCCGCCCCCAGCACGAAGGACACCCCTAACGCCGCCCTAACCCCCCCTCCACCCGGGTCAGCGGCGAGCTCGGGGATTACCTGTAGCGAGAGGATGCTGATGTCTGTGTTTAGGGTGGTCAGAGGAGTTCTGGAGGAGGGGTTCTGGCCGGGTCTCTGGTGGTGCAGGCTGACGATGCTGGGGTGCGAGTCCAAGGCGATCTGCAGGTCCAGGATGTAGTCGATAACGTGCTGCAGGATTTCCATCTTGCTGACTTTCTTGTTCTGCGGGATGCTGGGCACCAGCTCCTTCAGCTTGGAGTAGCAGTCGTTCATGTTGTATAGCAGGCTCATGGGGTCATCCACGGGGGTTTTGCTCCGGGAGATGCCCAGGTTGTGCTCCGAGAGACCGCTTTTCCTGACGGACCGCACCGGGCTGAAGGCTTTCATGCTGGGAGGCGGGCGGGGAGAGCCGGTTCCAGCGGATGGACGGAACGACGGACGGACGGCGGGGGAGGCCGGGAGCGCTAGCACTGCCCTCCCGCTCTGGGCGCTGCCGGAGCTCGGTCTGAGGCGCGAGGCTGCGCCGTCTCCTCTTATACCGCCGCCGCTGAGCCCAGCCCGCGCTCGCCACCATTGGCCGCCGCCGGCACGTCCATCACCCCGGGGCGCCCTCTCACTGGTGGGGTGGGCAGCGCGGGCCTTCCGCCCGGAGAGCCAATCCCGGGAGGGGGCGTGGCCGCGCCTCACAGCTGAGGGGAGTAAATACCGGCCGTCCCGCTGGCGCCCGTCCCGCCGCTGAGGCGAGGGACCTGCGGTCCTCGGGGGTGGGTAGTGACTGGAGCGCCATTGTTGCCCTCCTTCCTTCCCTCTCCGGCGGTGGGCATCGTCCCCTGCCGCCGTTCCCCTTCTCTGTAAGGGCCCGGAGCGCCGCGTGAGGTGGGGGTGAGCGCGTGACAGCTGTGAGGGCTGGCGGCAGCGGGCGGAGTGGGGCAGCCGGTAACGCCGGAGCCGAGAGGGCTGACGGCGGGGTGGCCCCCACCCCCCCCAAAGTCACCGTGAAATTCGGGGTGTCGAGCGGGTTTTGAAAGCGACCCTCTGAAAATACGGCAGCGTAAATCAGGGGTTGGGTGGGCAGTGGGGGTCTGCCGGCTGCAGATGGAAGCAGGAGATAGAAGCGTCAGGAATAAAGATGACTAAACCTGTAAAACTAAGGGCAGCGCTCTGTCCTGGGGAGAACAGGGCGCCGAGAGCCCTGACGGAGCCCGGCGTTCGCTCGCTGCTCCGGGAGGACAGGGCTGTTTTAGATGATGCTATTAATTGGAAATCATTAAGCAAACGTGCATACTGGAAGTACATTTACATGTATTACCCTTGAAACGCTGCTCGTCTGCACCCCATCAGTGCTTGTGACACGGCACCGTCATTAATTATGCGTAGATTGTTTCTGGTGACAAATGCAAATACTACACGCTGTACTTTTTGCAGCTTTTCGTTGCAGCCAATGAAACATCTTCCAGAAACATTCCAGAGGAAAAAAGCTGGGGAGGTTTTTGTTTTGTTTTGTTTTGTTTAGCGGGAGTAATGACTCTAGATTTTTTTTTTTTTTTTGAAGTTGAGCTCCATTGTATTTTTGTAGATTTTGCTTATAATAACGGCCGTGTAACGTACCGGCGTAGCTTTCACCCCTCCTTTCTCGCACTACCTGAGGAAAGTTAAACTTACAAAAGCGTAGACTTGTGTATATACATATATAAATGATAACGTAGGGAATTCTACACAAAACGCGGCAATTCCGTTAACAAGCACCCAGATGCTTAAAGCGAGTTGTCGCTCTCTGCAAGCACACCCGTAGTAACGGCATACGGCCATAAAATCAGTCATAACTATTAAAAGCCGGCAAAGACTGGCCGTCTCTGCGCTGGTGTGGCAGAGCCCCGCTGAAGGGGTCGGGGCTGGGGGGACCCTCGGGCGCGGGCGTTATGCCCGGGGTGGCCGGGCCGGCGGTGGGGCTGGTCTGCGGCCGGACACTGGCATGCCTGTCACCGCCGGCTGTTCGCCCGGGGCCGTTCTCCGGGGTGGGTGGGCTGTAGGCGGTGCTGGGGCTGACAGGAACAGCGAGTCACTCGCTTTGAAAGGCGGAGGGTGAAAGTGAATCTCGGCGTTCCGTCGGATCGGAAGGCAGAGGCATTGTTCAAGTGCAGTTAGAGTAAATAATAATAAAAAACACCCCGTCGATTAACGACCCGATTAGAATCGCCGCTCAGTCCTTCACATCACTAAAACCTCGATTTCAAGCTTATCCGGCGCTCGATGTGCGGCCACAAGCTTTAGCTCTTCGCTGTGCTTCTGTCTCACGAATGCACCGGGGGAAGGAATTTTGACCCTATTTTTGGTACAACAGTAGCCGCCGTGAAGAGCGCTGTTCGTGCTCTTCCCGTCGCTATTTGTCGCTCCTGGGCGGTAACACCGAGCCGCGGCAGCTCCGCCGGCCGTGGCGGGCCCCCTGCGCAGCCGACCCCGCCTCGCCGCCCCACGGGCTCCGCACGCTCTTGGGGAGCGCGTTGAAACTGGTTCTTTCCTCTGTCCCCTCAGAGGGCCGCCACGGGCCCCTCCTGCGCGGGGAGCGCGCCGTTCCCGACCTTGCGTTCCCTCAGTTCTGCTCTTCGGCCGCCCGGCCCCGCGAGCACCCCAGCCGCTGCCCAGCGCGTCCCACGGGGGCGTCCCCGCAGCTCCCTTAGCCGGCGGGCTACGGGGGGGACACCCCCTGAAATGGCGGCGGCCGCTTCCCGGCCCCTCGCCCCCCTCCTTCCCGTGCGGCGGTGGGTGCCCCGGGGTCCCCCCCCCGGTGCCCCCCCCCGTCCCGGTCCCCGCCCCGCGCGCGGGGCCGGCCCGGACCGCGCGGCGCCAGCCCCGTGACATCAGCCCCCCGCGCCGCCCCCCCGCCCGCGCCGCCCGGGCCCGGCGGCGCCGCTAAGGCGGCTGCCATGGCGACCGGGGCTGCGCCCGCCGCCGCCACGGCGGAGGGAGGGCGCGCGGGAGGGCGGCGGCCCGGCCTCGCTTCCCCCTCCCGGGCGCACCTGCAGCGGGGGCCGCCGCCGGACGCCCCGCCATGCCGCGGGGGGTGGGGTGGGTCAGAAAGGGGAGAGAAAAGAGAGAAACGGGCAAAACCGGGCGGGGCGGGGCGGGGGGGGAGGGAGGTGTCGGCGCAGCTCACCCCCCGCGGGGCCAAGGCACGCTGCTGTGCGGGTGGCAGGAGGGGGGCGTCTCTACCCTGCCGCCCCCCCCCCCCAAAAAATATTTTCCGTGGAGAAGCGGACGCTTTTTCGCACGGCTGCCCGTCCCTCCGAGCCCAGCCCCGGGGCTCCCGGTGCCCCCGGTGCCTGTGACCGGGCGAAGTGGCTGCGCACCCCCCGGCCCCCGCCCCGTCCCATGCCTCTAATGAAATTTATTTATCTAAAACATCTAGTAATAACCTAAATGGTTTTAATTGCCGCGTATTTAAGCCATCAAACCACACTTTTTAAAAAAAAAATCTGTTAAAATTGGCCCGTTTCCAAGTCATTGACACCATCCAACCTATCCAAGCGGGGTGTTCAAATCTGTTTTGGTACTGGAGTTTTCAATGTACCAGGTGAAATATCTCGCTAAACCCGGCTGCTTTTAACTACCCGGTGTCTTTTGTTTGCCTCACGTTTCCCATTCATTCAAAGACAGAACTTTTAAAAGTTTGGGGTTTGGCTTTTTTTTTTTTTTTTCTTTTGAGCGGGAGGGAGAGGGTAATGCATGCAAAATATTTAGTTACAACTTCTGCGAAAGGCACCGATCTGTAACGGCATTTTCTACTTTCACAAAGGATTTTCCTGTTACTTTTGTTCCGGTCACAAAATTAAAAAAAAAAAAAAAAGGCGAAAGAAAAAAAAAACTTGGGGGAGAGATAAGGTCTGGAAAACAATCTGGAATTGCCAGGCTGTTGGTGGGAGCTCTGCGGGGCTGGCGTCAGGAAGTCTGCGCCGCCTTCTATTACTGTTGATCCAGCTTTGTGCAGCTGCACTCAGTACAATTAGCTTGTAGAAACAATCCTGCTGTAGGCAGCCTCTTCCCTTCAAAGTGCTTTTCTATACTGATCCCCTCACATCATGATGCTGGAAATCAAGTCACAAGCCGACCACTGTTTGGCCAACATCATCTGTGGGAATTCATTAACCTCCATCCCAGAGATGCAACAAGAGATTGTTTGTCCAGAACTAAACTTACAGCTTAATATGATGTAGCCCATACAGGAAAAAACCTGTGTCCCCATTTCTTTTTCTTTTTTTCTTTTTTTTTTTTTTTTTTGTCCATAACAAGAAACACATTGTGCAGCTTTTTCTCTCTTTTTTTTTTTTTTTTTTCTTCAGGGGGTGGGGAATGTAGCTGAAACCAGGCATGAGCCGGCTCCTGCTAAAACTTTGCCATCAAACTGTTTTTTGGTTCATCGGGCTGCAGTTTCCATAGAAGCAACTTATCCCCGCGATCATCTTGTTGGGTGCACTTTGCAAGCTCATTTCCCGTCTGAGTTTGCTCTGCTGCTCTCAGATGCTGCAGCTGACACATTTCCTCCCCGTGCACTTTGCACCCACCTCATCCTTGCCCAGATGCTCAGGGCTGATTGTGCCTAAAAGGGGGTTTCATCGCACTCTGCAGCTGCCTTGGGGGAAGGGATTTTGTTTTTTCTTAATTTTATTTCTACTTTCCCCTGCTTCAGTGCTCAGCTCCGTGCCACGCAAGCAGCAGGCCCTCCTTGTTCTTGTTCCCCCACTCCCCAGCGCTTCGGTGCCGGCTCGCTGGGACGCGGCTGTGGCCGCAAGCCCTTCTGCCACGCGCCCGTCGCGTGCTGTTGCGTGTGACCGCTGCCGGTGGCTCGGCTGGCCCTGGCCCGGTCCCGGTGGAGCGGAGCTGCCGGTGGGACGCCGCTGCTGTGTACCACCGGCTGGGAAGCGGGGCCCTGGTGCGCCCCATCTGTGCGGGCAGCGCCGGAGCAGCGGCAGGGTGACAGCGCTCTGCTCCTGCTCCCGGGGCTATTTGTGAACAACCGTGCTGCTGGAAGCGTGAGTCCTGCTTCCCGGCACCCCCGTGCCGCCCGTGGCAGGGCTCTTCACGCCCTGCCAGCAGCACCTCTCAGGGCAGCAGGGCTGGCGTCACCGCTTCCCCTCACTTCCAGGTACCTCAGTCGGCCGGGAGGATGCGCGGGCGCTTGCTTCCACCCGCCCCGCTCTGAACACCTCTGTGTTCTTCTTCAAGGAACATATGGATGCACCTTCTCCGAGTCCTGTTTCCAAACTCCATTCTTTTCTGGGCCGGATTTCCAAATGCCACGGATCTGCCAACTCTAAGATGTCGTTTCCTTCCCCCCCACCCCGCCATGCTTTTGAATAATGTTGCTTTTGTACAGTGTCATTCTCTTCATCCCCCCTTCTGAACATCCCTCATCTGCTGCTGTTGTATTCCCAAGCTGCATGCTATTTAGGACTTGGGAAGTACTGTGGTGAAACACGCATATTTTCTCCTTTTTCCTAGACATCTGCTTTTTGGCCAAAAGCATTGGACTACAAGATGGACCAGCCTTTGCTCTGATTCAGTTTTGACACGCGTATTGTTTTGTGATCACACTCCCAAACTCTGCTCTTCTGCAGGAATGCCTTTCACTCAAGCTGTATTTTCTAGCACCACCCTGCAAAGACGGGTGTTTCTACACAAGTTGTGTGGTTTTGCTGGGACATTTAAATCAAGTCCCAATTCAGACACTTCAGTTCTAATGTTTGCTTCTGTTTTGTAGGGTTTCTCATTTCTGTAAGTAGGACCAGTGCCCTGAAGGCATTTCTGCGTAAGCTGCCACCTGCAAAGGGCTATTGCTTACCTGATGCTACTTGAAGAAAACTGCCATGAAATCTTTCTGAAAGCAGCGTCTCTCTGGCATAGTAAGTGCTACTGGTGCGAGGTGTATTAAATCCATGTATTAACTCTTACCTCTTTACTCAAAAGCAAATACGTTTCTTTTTCAAAATCTTCAACTATTTTACTAATGTAACATCTTTGTTTTAATTAGGTTACATAGCATGTCTTCTAGAAGTGCTTTTCGTGAACCAGTTAGGTGGCTCCCCAACTTCTGTGGTTGTGCTAAAATCTGGGATCAAACAAGTTCCCTTCTTGGCGCATGGCTTACATAGCAGATGGTTTTCATCTACCGTAGCTTTCCTAGTGATACCTTTAAATTAGTATATGTCTAAAATGTTGCAAATTTTGCACTCCCCAACAATTCCCTGGAAAACCCATTTAGAACAGCAAAGGGAGAGGGGCCAGGCAGGAGGTTAGAGACAGTACCTCGCATGCACTAAGAAATAAAAAAAAATGGGCTTATTCTTTCTTTTGTAAATTATCTGGCTGGCTGGTCCAGCTGCCCTCGGCCTCTCTCTTTGGCCTAACTGGTTTTGAGGTACAGGCCTCTGGGAATAAGATCACAAACTGCTTGGCTTAATTTCATTGGAAAAAAGGAGGGATTTGGAAATTGGATTGGTGGGAGAAGAATTTGAAAACCTGTTCCAGGTATGGCTTTAAACACTCCACCCCCCTTCAAATTGTAAAATTATAATCAAGTGTAGATGTGTTTGTACAGTATGCTCTGTGTGTTTGTTCTTGCTCAGTAATAACGTGTCATGAACGTGGAGGAGAAACGGAGTCTGTACTGCGACTGTCATCTAATTGTTGGTGAATGTATAATCTCGCCTTCCTGCTCACTCCAGGCAGAATACCTCAGTTACATGATGGAAAGCCTTGTAGTATTAAGCAGGCCGTACTAATTTAGTGCTTTCCCAAAGCTGTTGTGACTGATTATGTTAGGACAGGACCCACAGCATTCTCAGTCCTTTTTAACTAATGTGTAGAGCAACATTTTCTGTGGTTGGGAGAGCCTAATTTGACTCAGGGTTTGGATACTGGAAGTGCAGCTTAGCAAAATGTGTGTGCCACATCCCAAATGCAAGTGCACCCTCAAGAGTCCTGCTGAACTATGTGAGTTCCAGTGAGGTTTCCTAGGCTGTTAAAACTTTGCTTCTTTATAGGCACAGAATGAGCGTTATCTAGGTTAAGCTGACTTTCTTAGTGACAGTCGCCTGCATAAATCCACCTGGGAATCACAAAATAGGTATGTGTCTAAATCTCTTGAGAGGCCTGGTCCAGGAGGTGTGCTCAGATCATGCTTAAATGCACATTGACAGCACGGAGCTTAGCACAAAGCACAGCAGCTGTAGCTGCCGGAAAGTTCAGGGGGAGAGAAAGAAAAGAACTGCTGCTTTTTTATAAGCAATTTTTCTCAGGAGAGCACTTGCCCTGGAAGGGAGACACTCACATTCAGTGTTCTCCTCATCAGAACTCCCTCCTGCTCACAAAGCACCCTTAACGACCAAAGATAAAGCTAAGGTGGAGGACACACACCCATCCTGTTCAAGCTTGCCAGGGTAAAGAAACAGATGCAAATTTAAAAGGGCCAGAGGGGTTATAAGCAAGAGGGAGCCTCACACCATAGCTCAGGGGTAGAGGCATCTCCTGGATGGCAAGAAGCCTGAACGCTGGGCTGGGCTGGGCCGGGCTGGGCTGGGCATGGCATACTCACCCATTCTTGAGGGTGAGGTTCATCTCACCTTATCTTAGCTATTCAGAGGTTTGGTGTTTTGTTTCTCTGCAGTCAATGGGAAAAGAGAACAAGAGACACCTGCAGAGCGTGATTCATTCAGTGCCTGTTCAACACCTCTCTCTGGATGGGACAAATCTTCTCGCAGGGGGCCGTTACTCCCCATCAATTCTGGGCAGAAGCTAGACAACCAGTTTCGACCAGAAGCCTGACTTATAGATGCCAAGTGAGGTGAATTCCGCTGTAGATGACTAATTTTTCTCATTCATAATACCTGATTTTAGCCTTTAAAAATTGGGCATGTAATCAAAGTTCATCATTTGAGTTCTGTCTCTGTACCATGGTTATTCCTTCTGTTGGAAGGCTGGAGATGGATAGCGGGGGTCAATTGTCCTCAGATGATGTGTGTCTTTCCCTGAGCCTGTAGAGCCTAAAGGTTGTGTGGGCCCCTAGTCTGTACTCGTGAATCCTGGCACTGGATGTCTGAAAGTTAAGTGTGGAACTATTAAATGTCATTGTGCAAACTTATTTTGTGGATGGTCTAAGTGACTAGAGGAACTACATACTATTTTTAAGAGGAGAGCCAGCTGCATAAAAATACGCATAAAAATGTCTGAAGGTACAAAGAGCCTACAACTGGGATTTTCAGAAAGCTGAAAGGCTCTTTATTTAAATCAGTGACAGTTAAGTAGTTGGGAAAATATCACTAAGTGTATATTGCATTTTATGCACTTGCGTACTCTGAAAAATCTGTCTATAAATTCTAAAACTGGAGGTTGGACGCCTTTAAAAATGTTACCTTTAATCCTAGCCCTGAAGAGGTAAGCGTGTAATTTTCAGTTTTGAAAAGCTATAGTTTTTCGTTCCTGATAATGTGGAGTAATGCTGAAGTGTACTACAGGATAAATCCGAAATATGTACCTCATTGTTTCATCAGAGATCAGCAAAAGGTCACCCAGCCTTCTTATCAGATTTCAGGAGTGCAAGTGGTTTTTTGTGCTAGTCTAAGTTTGGTGCACATTCATTCTTTGCAAATGGATGATTGCAGGAAAAGACGAGCTATGTGTTTTTATAATTTCTGTCAAAGGTCATCAAAGGGTTATGTCCAGTCATTTTGCAAAACTTAGATTGTAGAGGCAGTAGTGGACAGTAAGTGTCCAGTTTGGGAAAATTACAGTCATGTATTCTCCTGATGGGTTTTTAGCTACAAATATAGTTGGAGATGATTCCACCACATTGTTCATGTCAATTGCTCCATAAGGCAGAATGCCTTCAACTGTAACAAAACACACGCTTGAGAAACCCTTCTACTTTTATCAAAATACCGAAACTGTATGTGCACCCACGATGTTTGAATTTGGCAACATAAAAGTAATTGGGAATGGACTCAAAATTAAATTACTTAAGGTCTCAAGCTATTGTTTCCAGCAGATACAAGAGGTCTGAAAACATCAAAAGGATGCACAAACTTCTTAGAAAATTCTGGGCCAGAAAGAAACAGCTGGTTTATACCTAGCTGAAGATCTCAGTTGTTCTCTGTTGAACAGTTGGAATTTGGACTTCTTGCAGTTTCATAATTTGCTGCTTTCTCACTTGGCTTTGGTTTCACTTCAGTAGCAATAGTGTTGTGTTCCTTATTTTCTTTCACAGCTCTACAGGTTTCTTTGATCTGGAGATGGGATTCACCTCACTTGACTTAAGGCAGGTGCCTGGTTGATGCCTAGATATAAGCCCATCTTTCAAGACTCCGTTTACATACAATTGAGAAAATTGTTGCTTCTGTGCTGGCTTATTTCTTCCTAATAGTCTAAAAGACTCTGACTCTACCCTGATACTGATGACTCCCTCTACCCTGATACTCCCTTGACTTCTGAGTCCAGCTGTCTTTAGCCTAGCCAGCATATGGTTTAACGAGACACCCTGGTCTTGATGTGGATGGTCTACGCCAGGGTTGGCTCTCAGACTTTCTTGACAATTCTCCAAATTCTTTTTTGTGTGACTTGAGACATTTTAATTAAAACAGTTGACAGCAGCGAGAAAATGTGCAGTGACTAATATACTTTCACCAAGAAGTTGTTCTGCCTGTGGTCTTGTGGAGTACTGGGGATTTACAGGCCACAGTGTGTAACCTCTAGGCTAGATGCTTGTAGTTGTAAGGTTTGTGCATTCCTGTGCCATAGTTCAGCCTGTTTTTAGCTGTGATCATCTTCGATTGCAGGATTGTTCATTTGCGGCATAGGTGCGACTTACATAGTGAGGGTGGTTGCTTTCCGTGGGAGCCCTGCCTCAGTTATTGCAGAAGGTATGCAAAGGGTTGTGAAAGAGGCAAGATGCTCCCATAAAACAGCTGAGTTCTGCTGTGGAGGACTTAATTCAATCCATGCCTCTGCCGCAAAGTGTTTTCTGTGAGATGATGGACAAGTCATTTAAAGCAGACTTTTGTCAGGAGACTGTCTACCAAACAGGAAGTTAATGGGAGCTGTTCTTAAATAACTGAAGTGTAATGAAAATACCAAGCACTCTGAAGTAACAGGTCCCCTCAATCACAAGCTCGGCAGCCAAACTAGAGTTATTAACCAGTACGTTTTCTGGTCAGCAGCTTCACAAATGACCATTGGTTTAAAGTCAACAGCTTTTTTTTTTTTTTCTCATTTAAAAGGGAATATCCCTTCTGAGGGTAGGACAGAGTATATTCTAGTAAGTGTGGGAAATGATTCTGTGTGGCAGAGGTTCATTGTAATAAGGGACATTCCAGTCTCCTTTCCAGTAAGCTTTTCAGGGCCCATAGGATGCTTTTAGCTCCTGCTCTCCATCTGGGAACTCAGAAGGTGGTGCAGAGCCAGTAAGGTGACTGTCAGGGACCAGGTGATGCTGATGGAGAGGGGGAGAAGAAAGACAATGCTGGGTTGTATGGCTTGAGCATGATGGGGCTAGAGGACCAGGGACAGTACCAGTCACACCTGGGTGAGGACTTGGAGCTGGAACAAGGAAGTCTAAGGATTAAAGCAGAACAGAGGAGAGGGAGAATGCAAGTTTCAGATCTCTATTCATTGCTTTAGGTTTCTTTCATTTGAAATGACAAGCCAAAATAAGCAATACAGTCCAGAAAGTGAATGCTTCTGAAGACATTTCCTGTATTTCTGTCTCCTGTTGTAGACAAGACAACTTGTGAAGTAAACTGCGGTGATTTTAGCCCGAGCTAGATAAATTTTCTAGCTTATGGGAGCTATAGGTTCAAACTGATCCAATGAGGTCCTTTTAATGCTTATATAAGAGACATCCGAGAAATGGTGATTTGGGGCATTCACCTGGTGCAATGATTTTGATTTCTGAGTTGCAGCCTGAACTGGGAAGGATGGTATATGAAGCCTTGGGTTTTGACAGGCCTTTTAAACATCAGACCTCTTCTCTGAGAAAGTATTCAGGAGAATACTCTTGGTTTTCTTCTGAAGCATAATAGTAAGACTGCTGAAATCCTCAAAAGCTTCACAAAATGGGAAAATAATTCTTCCTGTATCTGTTCAGTATTGTTTGAGGTACAGGATTTTTTCCGTAGGATCCAGCATCACTTTAAAGGCATATCTGATGTTAAAATTCCGATGAATATTTGGTGGTATTTGACTAAATTTGAAGAAATTATTTAATACAGAGCAGCCATGTTCTGCTTCAATGGTTTTGTCTTTTTTTTTTTTTTATGTGAGCTTCTGCTTTATTTTCAATAGTGTTTGTATAGATTCTGTCAAGGAAAACCAAATGCCATGGGAAAGTTTTAGGTAATTTTTTGTTGTCTGGGTGTTTTTTGCTGTAATGCAGATGTTCCTTTTTTAAATCTGGCAAAGGCATTGCCATTTGGGGTGAAGATACTTTCTGCTCTGTGCTGAGAGCAGCGACACACCTTGCAGATTGTCTTAGGGAGCAATCTGCAGTATGCCAATTGCTCTCTTTTCTGCTATTTTGGTAGTGTTTTGTGGAGTTAAGCGCATGTGTATAAGCTGCAAATGTACATTCCTGTATAGAATAAGCAGGCTGTCTGTGTGGATCAGCTGTTACGGGGGTGGCTGTGGGTAAGACATGAAACCGGCCATGGAAACTCCTTTGATGGAGACTCAGTAGTCTTGATGCTTTATGCACATGGGGCCTGATGCAAAGCCAGTGAAACCCAGGAAGACTCTTCCTGTCAGCTTCACCGCTTTGGATCCAGCTTCAGGTGTGTTTGTGAATGTATGTGAGGGATATAGTTGGTATTTGGCTAGTATAGCAGTTGCCCGTGAGAGTGGAGAGGGAATTTGTTTCACTGCTGTGGGTTGGCAAGTGAATTTTATCTGAAGCTTTTCACTTGCACATAGCCAGCCTGCTCAGGTTCTAAATAGATTCTGCCCTCAGACTGTAAAGAACAAGATAATCACTTTATGTTATGTACTTGAGAGCTAAATTATTTTAAAAGTCTGAAATTAGCAGATGAGGAGGAATTTATTTGCCAAATACATTCAGAAGCAGCTTGGGAAGCCTGTCAGAGCCCAGCTTTAACTGCTTAACTAGTGGCTGTTCAACTTAATAGCTCTCAAGAATACTTGCAGTATGAGGGAGACCAACAAAATCTCAGGACTCACGAGATTTTCTTCCAGTCAAAAAATGCTATCAATTCACAAACCAGATAGTTGAAGAGGAAAACTTGCACCTACAGCGACTAACCTCACATTACATCCTCTGTGCTCCAGGCAAAAAAGAACCTTGCTCTTTTTTTGGGGTCTGTTTATCCATTCTTCCCAGCTCTATTAACTTAGCGCATTGCTGAACATGACCTTTGGTCTGCTAGCAATGCTGCCTTTACCATGCGTTAGTCGTTTTCCCACCCAGATATCTTCATGCTTTCCTTCATCCTATCCTCCATGCATGGAACAAAGGTCTAGAAAATTCTCTCCAGGTGTTCTCCTTCAAATCACTCCTTAGATGCGCTTCGACCCTGATGCCTATGGGGCATTGATGGTAATAGCTAGGCAGAGCGGAAGTTAAATTGTTTTCTAGGCAGCCTACGTGAAAACATCCTCACATGATTTCTGCTGTGGTTTTACTATCAACCCCTTTCCTCCTGGGGAAGACAAGGCCATAATGCTGTTCTAGTAATCGCCAGCTGTCATTGGAAGCTGACGTAGATAAAAGCAGATCTCAGCTCCACTGGTTGTTACCTTCTCTCTCCTTCAGTCACAACTCTACCAGTTTGCTTTTCAGCCACCATGCTTCTTTCATTCTTCATGACTCTCGCACATCTGTGAATTTAGCTCTCTTGCCTCCTTGAGGGATCAATGCAGAGTCCACCCTTTCAGAATATGTTAACACATCTTGGCTCCAAGCATCAAAGGTCTGTTTTTGGCAGGGGGTGGCTTTCTTGCACATGGAGCCACAGATCTTAACCCTTTAGTGTGGCAGAAGGCTTTCTTCCCAGTTGCTGTTCCTTCCCTAACTGTGTGTGGAAGGGGCAGCATCCTGGCTAATCAGAGCTTCAGACGGGCAATTCTTCAAATTGTTTTAGGGTTTTTAATTAAACTGTAGGCTCCAGCTTCATGTGGCAGAGAGCCAGTATCGGTCATCTGACAATAGCCTTCACCATCTACCAACAATAAGGGAATTCCTCAGCGTATGCTCCAGAGGCTTCTGAAATGCTGTGAACGGGTGAAATTGCTGTTTGCAAAGCACCCTGCAACATTCAGCCTTGCAGGTCTGCTGATTTTTAAATTATATAAACAAAACCCTATAAGCCCCACATAGCACAAAGATACTGACTTCTGTTTATACTGTCCGGATCACAGATGCTGAGCATGAATGCATGAACAGTCCTTTTGTATGCTGTTTGACACTTTCTGCGGCTGTCTGTGCTGTTTTTTAATGTACAGAATCCCTGATTCTCCACTGCCTTGCACCCTGTCTATTCATTCTCACCCCTGCGAAGTGAGGGTAAAACACTATCAAAACAAAATGGTACCATTTTGCATGTTTTCCACTCAGTTTGTACAGGTGTAAATGACTACAGAAAGAACAGGGCAGAGCAGAACCTGACCCGCAGTCTGTCTCTCAGTGCGTCAGGGGTCTTGAAGTGGGGGGATGACAGAACAAACACAAGCTGTTACCTTGCCATTTTTGCTAATGTTTTAAAATCAGGCAGCTTGCGAGAATGACAGATGCAAAAGTTAGGCAGTACTTAGTTCCTGTAGCCTTCACGTGATGTGTTCTCCTAGAGCAATAAAAGTGTTACCCGTGGCATGGATAGGTGCTTGTGATAGCTGGTATGGGAGCAGAGTTGTCAGAGAGTCATCTTCCCGAGTTGTTTAGCTGTTGCATTTAGAACTGGAGAAAGAAAAATCCTTTGTTCTTTCTGCTGCCTTTTTTTTTTTTTTACATTACCTTAGCTTTTCTAAACCACCGTGATGGAGAGTGAGCTCTTCAAGCTGTGTTAAGCCTGCTGCTTTGTCTCCTGGGTCCTGGACATGAACAGCGCTCAATATTTTAATTTTTTAAAAAAATTTTGTCATTACAGCAACAAAAGACTGTGCTCGTCCTAACCATTTTCAGTCGTCCTCTAATTCTGCCTGACACAGCTCTACAAGTAAGGATTCTTCCAATAAGCAGCAGCTCTTTCCCCTTCCCATCTTTCTCTTTGCACAATGCCCAGCTCTCTGACACCTTCCTTACTTTCCTGAACAGCACAGTAGACCAAGTGCCTGTTTTTGCCAGGACACAGAATTTAAGTTTATTTATGACTCGTTGATAAGATGTGGCTGTTACCCCTTTGCTGGATGTCCTTCACAAATACATAACCTGTCTACCCTGGGTGTCAGACTGCCCCAGCTTTCTCTTTGCTCATATGTTTTTTTTACTTCCAGAAATCTTGTCCAGTTACTCCTTCAGCTGCCGCCATTACTTGCTCTGAATGCTAGGTTCTGGCTGCCTATATGCTTATTTGTCACCTTGGTGGTTCCTGCAGGCAGGAGGCAAAGCTTCAAGAGAAGGGCCTTGTCTCTGCAGTGTCTTCTGCAGTCAGTGAGTTAGCACTGCTTTGTGCCCTACTTCTGATAACCTTCAAGATGTTTCATAGTGCTGTTTTTAAGCAGTTTCTTTAGAAGGGAGGATAAGAAAGTCAGCAGCTATTGAAAAGTGATAGAGATATAATGCACTTTACCATTAATGCAAGAAAAAAAAGTTGGATCACACCAAAAATATCTACTTTCCCTTAAAAAAAATTCAGAGCTCTATATAGATAAATACTGGCAAAATCTGAATCGAAGACATTTTGCATAGGCTGTTGTAGTAGGTAGGAATAATGGGCAGAAGTTAAAGTCTCTTTTGAAATCAGAACAGTAAATATTTTTGCTTATCTTCAATTGAAATCTCAACCTTACCATTACATTAACATATCCACTCATTTTTAGAAACTATGTGAATTTTCATGACTCATTTGAGTGCTCTGTAACTATTCGTATGCAAATGTGACTCATTGAACATTCTCACAGTCGCACACTTTACCCTCCCATTGGAGTTCATGCACAAACAGGAGCGGTGGTTTTCCTTCTCCTTACAAACCTTACCTTTCCTAAACAAAATCTTGAGCCTTTTTAACATTTATAACATTTGAAGAAATACCTGTGCCCATAATTTCAGAGTTGCTTTAAAATGGAAGGGCTCAAAAACAGAAATAAAAAAGCACTTTGTCTCCAAAAGCATTTTTGTTAAACTCTGTGTTCTCACATCTAAATTTGAGAGGTTTGAAAAGGACTACATATTTTCTTCTAACTTTCAGAAAAAAAGTAAGTCTGGCCTGAGAACAAGCATGAGAAAGTTCAGCTGAAAGGTAATGTGTCCATCAGTCCATGCAGAGACTTAGAATGAAATTGCTATCTCAACCATAGCTAGAACAAACACAGCTGATAAATAAATGTATATTGGCTAGAATAAATACAAAGTGTAATGCCAGATGTGGACAGTGCAGAATGCAGAGAGGCAGTAAACTGAGTAAACGTCAAATGAAAGACTAGCCTTAATTGTGAGGAGTCAATTCCAGTGAGAAACAGAACTGGGGATCTCTCTTGACCCAAAGCAGCTGAGGTACCTGGCTAGCTAGAAAAGAAGCTGCCTGGTCTGTCAGTGCTTTCCCATTTGAGGCTCATCAGCAACAACCTGCTGCATATAACATAGAGTTCAAAGGCTGCCTTTACTTCTGAATATCTCTGGCAGGGTTGTAGGCTTTACAGCCCAGCAAATGTGGTTTGCAGCTTATGTCTGCAAGACCTTCTGCAGCAGCATCCCCTGCAATGCAACCACACCGGGTGTCTCTTTGTCAGTGGTAGGACATATGTTTTTGTATTTCAGGCTCTCAGGAAGTCCAAATGACTATAATGGAGTCTTCCAGGTTTACTTGTTCAGAAGCAATGTTTTTGGAGTTCAGATGAGACACTTCACATAAATGTGTTGACTCCTTGTGTTTGTGTGCTTCTCAAAGTGTGTAGGCTTTCCAGATTCTTTTAAAAAGGTATTTCCAGTCTGTTTTCTACTAAGTAACCCTTGAAAATATGAAACAATTATAAAGGCTAATTGTGCAATGGACATTCATCCCCCCTCAAACCACCCAAACTATGGTGACTCCTGCTGTCTCTCAGAGGTCTACTGTGTCCCATGAAACTTAGAGAGATGCACCCTAAGATCTTCTTACATATTTTTGTGCAGGTTTATTGTAAGTAAGCATGGAATTCACCCCGCAGATTAAGACACCAACATTCAGAGGCTTGATTTAGTTCCTGATGTGTAGGAATCCAGCACTACTTGAAGTGCTGAAGTCTCCCATCTGGACTCCAGCTGCCGCTCCATATTGGTAAAGTCCCATACATGGTATGCCATCCTTGCCAGCCCTCGTGGATATCTTGGATGCCCTCTTGCACCTCAGATGACAACAATTGTCATGTCAGTGGACATCTAATGAGTACATGCAGAGGAGTCTCCAGGGAGTGTCTAATCAACTGCTCAAATGTACATGTCTACTTTTGAGTCAGTTGAATGGCTCTGTAGTCGTTGACAACTAACTTCCAAATTGACACCTACAGATAGACAGTAAAATTGTTTCTTATTCCAGAAGCTAATTTCCACCCTACATGTCATTTGTTTGCTATATGATGCCTTTCTGGAATGGCCTGTGCACCCAGCACACAGAGAAGGTGCTGAACTGAACCGAAGATCTGTTACATTGGTCTGCAGATGGGCCAGTGCATACCCAACTGTGCACCCACTCCTGTGCCATGTGACACCCTGCTGTTTCTCAAACGTTTTGCTTATTTGGAATTTTTTGTCTAGTTATCTTCTTCTGGTATTGCTGCCGTTAGTAAGCAGCCCTGGCACAGGTACCTGGGCTCTGCTATGCTTGCGGTTAACGTGGCTAAATCAGCTACATGCGAGTGAACTCAAGTATCTTCTTGTTGACACACCTCTGACTGTTAGCTGGGTGATCAGCTGGAGACCAACTAAGGTTTCTAAGGTGACATGAAATTAAGTAAGTTGCAAAGGATGTAAACAATCTATAGAGAAGAGAAAGTAGGGGCTCAGTACCTGATCCAGCTGCGAGTTCCAGACTGATGCATAACCTGCCAACCTGAGAATTACGGCAGGATCAGATCTTATGAAGGAAGCACCCTCTCTTCTCTTAACAGCATCATTAGTAGCGCAGCTATATAGACCTCCTACATTAATAGTGCAACAGATTGTTCCTGATGCACTTAACAAGCAGTTCAATGTAACAGCCAGAAGCTAAAGTATTTGCCAGTTTGTGAACTTCAAAGCAAACTTTACTTCTTTCTAAAGAGTCTTACAAACAGCTAAGCATATTTTCTCCCACCTCATCTTTAAAGAAATTACAAAAGAATATATACAGCAGGCCTGAAATTCCTGCCAGTCCTTCATCTCAATTTTCTTGGCATATTGGTAAGGAATCTGGATGCTGAAATTTTCTGTTAATGAGTACCTTATTTTATGGATGTGTTCTTTTTCTGTGCACTAATGCTTATCTGAACTGTTTGTGCTCTTATGGAGGGCCAAAAAAGACACTGAAGTAACCAGTGAAATATGTTACTACTTTGGGTTTTTTTTAGTTTGGAAAGTGTAGGTGGTCATTAATTGAGCTAAATTTCTGTATTGATTTATGTATCAGTTGATTATAATTCTACAAGTTACCTCCAATCTTCATTTCAAGGGCTGGACAAGCGCAGGAAAAGTAGGTCTCCTGTGGCTTGTGATGGATTAAATATAGAGGCAGCAAATGTTAGGGAGCTGTTGGTCAATGCAAACAAAAGCTGCAGGTAGTAATTTGATTGGAAACGATGTGGATGAAGTGTACCTAAACACAAGTGTCACGTGGAAAGCAAGAATGTGAAGTAGTGGCAAGGACAGCAATTCCAGAATGGAACAGATGAAGGGAAGCTGAAAACACTTGTCTAGAAATGAAAAAAAACAACCAAACCCCACCAGTGGTAGGCAGGAAAGATTAAAAGAAGTGAGATAAAAAATAGAAATGCTGTTGATTTCCAAGAATCACTAAGTGACTGTTGTTGAAAGGTGGACTAAAAGCAAGGGAGGTGAAAAGTCGAAGGACTCTTTGAGGGGAGAGTAAAAGAATGTGTCCGCCCTTTGAAAGACAAAGGCAGATTTCTGCTGGTTTCATTAGAGCAGAATTGAACCCTCTGTGAGATGTGGAGGAAAAAAAATTTCAATGTTTTTATCTTGTTGCGGTCCAGAATTTACCCATGTGATTTATATGATGTTTTACATTCTGTAAATTGAGTGTTTATACTTAGGAAATTTTTCAAGACTGAAGACTCCGCAGTGTCTTTCCTCATTCCTTCGCTGGTAACAGCAGCATAGTCTCCTCCATACTTTGTGCTTTTGGGCCTCAAACTGCAGCTACTTCTAGCTGGGAAAATGTTCTAGCCTCTGTGTCTGTTAGTTCATGTCCTCTTCTGTGGGGCTAGCAAAACTGTTCTTCATAATGGTGATTCTTTTCCAACTCATTAGTAAAACTGGAATTAACTGATTAACTTGCTGGACCAAATCCCTGAGTAGATGTGAAGTAGATGCCGTTTCACCCAGGGTGGGATGCACTGAGCAAGGCTGTAAAGGATTCTGCCTTCCTGTACAAACTCCTGTGAGTCTGATTCCAACCAAAGTGATGTTTTCATTTGTTTTCATTCATTACAACTCTAGTAAGTGTAATAGAGGAGCAAAGTGTCTCTAACTCGTGGGAGAAGGGGAAGGGAATTTTTTTCCTTTCTTGTGTAGTGTCACTAAATCAAACAGCCCATAGCCCGAGTACCGAAGCTGCAGTGAAAGCACTGTTACAGGAATGCAAGACAGAGCTGGAATAGAGGTTTCCACCTGCAAGTATAGGTCTGGTTGGCTGAGAAGACAGTTACCTTTTAGTTCCTCACCCTCTCACGATTAGAGCAGTGCTACATTCGAGCACGGCTGAGCAAAGAATAAACACTGTGCTGAGGAGGTGCCAGCATCCCATTTCAAACCAGCGGTCTTTTCCCTCGATCAGCATTACCTTTGGCATACATGTCCAAGGGTTTATAGCTAGGTGGCAGACAGGGAGATGCTACATCATAGTCTTAGGTGTAGTGACTTTGTAAATAACTGTGTGAGCTGTTCACGGAGGTAAATGTTTGTATACTGGGTTAAAAGACTTTCAAGCATGATTGCATTGTTCTTCATAGTAGCCTGTAGGAAGAAGCAAGCAGGGGAGATGCATAATACCTAGATAATAGATAAGCAATCCCTTTGCAAATATTGGGGAAGCAATTGCAACACAATGCCATACATCCATGCCCCAGGCTGCATTTAAACAGCTATCCTGCCTGAGTTGGGAATAAGAGTTCTAAAGTGCACTGAATAGTTAAAAAGCTTTTTCCAAGAAAGGATGAGATCAGTTGTCAGTAGGTGTCCCAGACACAGAGAATGCCCAACTTCTTTATCATCTGCCCTCAGAGACTTGAGCAAGTGCATATTCCTCACCAGCACTGAGGATTTGTCTCCCCTCCCCCTGCTCTTCGAGGGGTGAGTCGACATCTCAGCTCTTTGCTATGCAGGAGAGCTTGATTTTATCCAACTTGGAAACTCTACTGCCTGGAGAGGAGGAGACATTCTGCGCTGCAGAGACAGCATGTGTGATTTCTTGAGGATGCTAATCACATTTCCTCTTCATAACTGCCTGGTGCCAGAGGGCATGCAGAAAACCTTGGTAGAAACCATCCATTTGATGTGCGAGCCTGCCACAGCAGCCTGCCTCAGCAGCACTTACTAACCAGGACTTGAAACTTGCCAGGGCTTTGCTCTCAGTTCCACATTTTTGCTGCAGCAGTTGTTGCGTCAAGGCCCAGTATCACTTCACAGGATGGGGTCCTGTCTGAATTCAGAGGGACCAGAGAGGCCCGTAGGTAGTGTGGTATTTGTCTTTGCTCTGTATGTCCTGCTTGAACAGTTAACTTTATGTTAGGTGGTAGAAACTCCAGTTAACTTGAAAACTAAAGTGCGGACCAATGGAGTGGGCTGACGCTGACTCATGGATAGGTAAAACAAAGTCATTGCGGGAAGGGTATTCTTTTGCATAATCTACAATAGAAGTTCCATAGTTTTTTTCTTCATAATGCTTCTTTGCAGATGTTATTTCTTCTTGCAATTCTATTTCTGTACAAACAAAAAGATTTTTTTTCCCCAAATTGCCATCAGTATATTAAGGATGTTGTACATGCACATCAGGTGCTCCTTTATTCTTCATGGGACTGTTGTCATGCATCCCAGGACAGGTTTGAATGCACCCAGGGTAATATTTTGGAATAACTGTGCTGGTGGAGCTGTCACTGTGCCTTACAGCTGTCTAGCCCTCCAGAAATAAAAGTATAGAGGGAATATCCTCAGACTTGGACCTTCGTATCCTTAAATATGGCAGACTTAAAGATGTCAGGATTAAAGACGTGTTTGTTTGGCTAGTCTGACTAATAATGGGTACTTCTGAGTTAATTCACCCATAAGAAGCACATGTGTCCGACCAGTATTTTTTGTTGCTCCTTTTCCAATTGAGTAACAAATACGTCTCGAGAATCATGATGGTACACCTTTCTGCACTAAGCACAGACAAGAACACTTTTTCCCAGGAACTGATCCAGCACAGTATACAGTATAACTGTCACCTAGTTGAGGTATCAGTGACTATATGTGGCTCCATATCTCCCAGGCAGTTGTCTCATACCCAGTTGGAGCACCCCCATAAGACAACCATAAACTGTTGCTCACTAGTACAAGTGTGTCTTCTGTTACTGGAGCCACTATGAAATATTTCTGTTGGATGAGAATAAGAAAGCTCACAGTTTCTGCTTCAAAGCTGTTCCTGATTCTCTATGACATGGTCTTATGCTCCATCTACTTTTAGACAGCTTTACTTTGAATAGCAGGTCCATGTTTGATGCCAGTTTTGGAACAGCAGCCCTGTAGTCATTGTTGAAGTAGAAGGAACACAGCTCTAGGATCTGAGTGATGGCTGAGTGACATTCACAGGAACAATTGGGAATGGCACTGTCTCTGTCAGACCAATGTCCAGCTGCCCAGGTGTTCCATCTCCAAAAGCAGAAACAGGAGATGTTATTTAGGAAGGCCATAATAGCCTGGCCACTTTCTGCAGTCCATTCCCCTTGATTTCCCTAGCAACCAGAAGAGTTTTGTTAGGAATGTTGGTGTGTAGCCCTGCTTAGCCCTTTCAGTATCTGCTTATGGACTCTTGGTCCATCAAGTTATCTCACTTTTTTTTTGTGATCCTACAGGTGCAGTCTCCCTCCACAGCCTTCTGCATCAGCAAGTTCCAGATGTTCACTACGTGCTGTGTAAAGAAGTACTTTTATCTCTTTTAAATCAACCTCCTACTGGTTTCATCAAGTGACCCCTAGTTCTAGCATTGCAAAAGTTATTGAAGAGTTCTGCTTTCAGCTTTTCTACCACCTTTGTGATTCTATAAACCTTACTTATATTCCCTCTCAGCTACCTTCTCTCCAAATCCGAGCCCTAGTCTTTTTCAGTCGCTCATTCCTTCTTAAGGCAACTGCTCTACTCGTTGGATTGTTTTCGCTGCCATTCTCTGGACATGCAATAACTGTGCTACGTCCATCCTGAGATGCAGGGTCCAGGACTCTGAAGAGTACTCAAGATTTGAGAGGGATACCACAGACAGTTTCTCTAAGAAGACTCTTTAGTCACTTGCCCCATAAATCCACTGTGACTCTGATCCTGAGCCATACTGCTTCCCTCCAAGTTACAGAGTTGGATGGATGCTGTTCTAGGGTGCAAGAGGGGGATTGTGTGTGCCATATCTTTCTGCTTTCCAGTCCAAAATGCTGGAGTCTACCAGGGCACAGTGTTGACTCATACGAAATAAAGTGTTGGGATACATGCAGGCCAGAAGTGGGATACATATTGACAAACCATCTCAAAAACCTACACTTACTGTAAGTAACTATCTATTCTCTTCTCTTTAGTCAGTATATAGCTAACCTTGGACATACGCATCTATAATGATACCTGGTTTTAGAGATCATATTTGTTCAAGTATGTTGTTGTTATGAGAAAGACATAGTTTTCCAATAAAGTCATATCAAGGCAGTACCTACATATTCATTGCAGATAGTGTATTACAGAAAGAAACTTTCTCATATTTATTCATTAACAAATATCCAACCATTGCCATTAAAGCAAAGTTCAGATCCATACATCTGATGAACTGAAGAGAAACTGTTACAACATAGTTGCCATTAACACAGTTTCTCTTCAGCAATCTCTTGTACTGATGGATTTACCATTCTGTGGTTAAACAATTTTTCATCCTGGAATATTTCTAAAACCACTTTCTGATAGAAATCAGAAAAATTGAAGTTCATCTTGTACATCACTACTTTGGACAGCTCTATTTGGAGAGAAATAAATATAGCAGATATAAATTAAATGGGGATGAAACAATCTGAGCTGGAAAGAGAAGACTGCGAGTTTATTTTATTTCCTTGGTTGTGTAGGAATCTTGTTAACCAGTATGTAATGCATAGTCATGTAATAAAACATGCTAGACATTAAAAGGCAAAAACCCAGTTCACAGATGTTGTAACGTTATGAGATAATTTTAGGGAGTGAATGGGGTGAAAAGGCTGGATTTGTTAGAGAGGAAAATACCTATGGAGGCCTTTTCTGTGAGCAATACCATGACTTCATTACCATGTCAATTCTGGGAAAAGGCTCTGATTTAACACAGCAGTTGGCTGGATCCATATGGAGCTGATGAACCTCTGAATGAATAGTGAATGGAAAAACTGCTGGAATCTGCCTTCAGCTTTGTTCCCAGGATGACCAATGTAAAAGGCCTAAGAGCAATACTGCACAGATGGTGTAAAGAGGTAAGAAATCTGCAGGGTTTAGTTTACTTTCTCCTCCTACACTGTTTGGCATTTTATTTTTTTAATCATATTTCGGTTTCTCCAACTCTATCTGCTTAAATGTCTTTATTTACAAAAAAACGTGAAATAAAGAAAAGCTTTCGGGAAATAAAATTAATTCAAAAAACATATGTAGCAGTAAACATTTACATAAAATTACAATCAAAAATGTTGAATTTTGTACGGTATAGAAGTAATTGAAAGCATAATTATGAAATCTGGAAAAAAAACCTAGTTAAAAGTTTAACAAAGAACTTTGGAATTACTTCTTCAATTCTCTCTATGTTGTGGGAATATGCAGATGTTCACATTTACACAGTCATGTATGTCCACTAGGGTTACATGCTTTTATAGTCTGAAGCATCATCACAAGTGCCAATACAGTAAATCAAAAGACTCTCTGGCATTATCTAGTTTCCTTTCTGGCTTTAAAAGTTAGAACAGATGTCACAAGAGAGGACAAAATGGATTTTACCCACCGAGAGGAGCTTTTCTTGCCATCATTAATAGGAGGCTCCTTGAAATGCTAATGTACACAGTTTGTGTTGCCGGGTTTGCATAGAGATGGTGGGAAACAGCTCTGATCCCAACAAAACCTTTTGTTATTAATCAAGAAAATCTGCTCTTCTGAAACAGCAAAGCACTGAAATGGTGTGGCTACTTGCAATGCAGAGATCTCTATAGCAATCTCCAATGAACAAAAATGTAATAAAAACTGTTCAGCAGTTCTACGAGATACAGCACATGTAGCAATTTATTTGCAGTGATTTTGCATACACCTTCTACTTTCCTTTGTCATTTCAGCATGGATATTTACAGTGGAAAGATTACACTGGTTCTGAATTTTTCTGAATCTCCACTCTTTAAAATCTTGTTTCATTTCATAGCAAACCTAAAGAGCAAACCTGGGTCAGAAAGAACTTTGAAAAGCAAGCTTTTCTTCTTGAAAAAAATCTATTGCAGAGCATGACTTTCTGTTTGATTTAATGTTAAGACTATGTAAGATATATTTGCTTCGTTAGAATATAGGATTATGAGATCTTAGGAGCTCTTTGTCAGTACAAACATACTCTGCAATGTTAGGACTAGTATGCTCCTCCTGATGTAAATGGGACTTAATAATTTTTAGTAGTCTTTAAGAGAGGAGGTTCAGACACTGATGTTGCTTGGTGACATATGACCTCTTATTTTTAAGAAATACCAAGGCAATTAAATCACAAAGTACTAACTGCTGTCAGACATTCATTGCCTTGTATAGGATGCCTCAGCAGAAGCCTTCTTTCCCAAAAGTATTTGGAGTATGAATTAAAGCCAAAAATTCAAGGAAAGCCTGAATTAAAATGTAAATTCTTTGCCTGGTATTACTCATCACTGCAATCTCTGGCCAGTCTCTGATCAGAGTTACATTAAATTTCCTATCAACTTATTGTACACCAGTTCCACAACACATTAATGTGGCCTTTCACAGATTCATTGTGCTGAGACTTCAATATACTGGCACAAGAGAATGAATTAGGGATGAAGCATTAGCTCAGAGTTTAAGCCTCTTTTAATTTCCTTGCCTCTGTGGATCTAAAGCAGATACTTAACATTTTACATTGCCATAGATTATTGCACTTTAATTTTTATTGTGTTTTTTTTTTAATGATGGTAATAAGCAGATAGTAAAAATAAATAAAAATAACTTGTTATAATTCATGCAAGATGCTTGAGATTGCCATCGTATAGTTACAGGGTAATACAGTATATATAGTAAATTTAAAAAAGGGAATGTTTATTTGTTCATAGCTTTGTCTGATACAAATCTGGTAAAGCCAACAGGGAAGAAAGCAATGGGATAAGAGGGGATGGGGAGCTTATGTGAAAAAAATAAAGAGTGAAACATCACTGATTCCATCACTGAGGAGCTGTTTCAGTAGCAGGAAATACTGTAACAGGCAAGCAGGGAAAAACAAAGCTCTAAGAATAACTTTGAAGTCAGAAGGGCCTTTGGCATTGTAAGAGGTCTACAGGTGAAATGACCAAGGCTATCTGTAGATACTTCCTACAAAAGGATTATCTCTTCTCTAAGTTTCAATGTGTAGATTTTTTCCCAGTCTGCATTTTCCTTTCAGCTTGACAGTTAAACTCCTGATTTCATGAAAGCTGCATTTCAAAGGAGTCCGAAACCTGTACCCCTGTACCAAAGGGTCTCCACCACTTCTGCTGCTAAATACACGATCTTGCTGTTCCTGTGAGTGTGGCCAAATTAACTCCTATGATGTTGCACTGAAAATCCCAGTTTGGAAGGAGGAGGTACTGTTCCTCCAAAATAAGAAGCAATGACAACAAAAAATCCTACCGAGTGTGCTTGGTGGGGCCTGCTAAGGCTTTTGTCAGGGACTAATGACTTTGACCTCACTGTCCGATCCCTCAGCGTAGAGGTAAGGATGAAGACTCTTCTTGGAAAAAATCTTAAGAGGGCTGAACCGTCCTGCGTCAACAAGCTACCCTACAAACCCCATGTCTCGATAGCACTGACAAAGTAAAGCCATTGAGAACAAACATATTTAAGGCATATTGTCCTGTGTAAGACTTTTTGTCTACCTGTAAACTCTCAGTGATTTAAAAACAGGCATTTTTTTTCAGAAGTACGATACTTAAAATTGCTTCAAAACTTTGCAGGAGCTGAAATGTATACATTTCAACCAGGCTGGAAATCTACACTTTAGCTTGTATAACTAAATTACAGGCTAAATTACTGATACATCAGTAGTTTGAAATACATCCATGAAGGGATTTTCAGATAAACTGTTTTTTAGACCAGTGTAAATTCTTTGTACAGACACTAGACCTGAGGATTTTCACCAAGGATTAAATGTTAACTGACTACTTCCCTGTACAGTCCTTGCCAAATTTTGCTCTCACTTCCTCTGGTCCTGAGTAACTTCACTGCATTTGAAGTGGTTATTCTAAATTTGTCCCACTGTAACAGACCAAAATTTAGCTTGGAGGAGCGTTGTCTTCTGTTGGTGTATTTATAGATTTTTGGCTGAGAATCTGGAATAGGTGAGCAGTCCAATTCAGGTGTGAACCCTTTCTCTACACTGCCTTGCAGGTAAATCTGCTTGTCTCAGTTTTTATATACCTTAAAAATGGGTGTGAACTGATATCAAATCAGATCTCTTCACTTCTTCCTTTGGTAACATTTTAGGGCAGCTCAAATCGGCAAGGTGCAAGAAATCGAGTCCCGTTTCCACCCAGGAATCGCTGTTCCTGGCAGTAAGTGTTTATAAGATCAAATTCCTTTTTGTGGAGTAAAAATAGTACTTTTAAAAGTCAGGCTATATAGGTAAATTATTTAGGGATAGATCGTCTGTGGGGTTTCTAGAACGAAGTGAGTATGATATGAGGGCCTTCAAGCTTTAGAGAACCATATATGGGCAAGTGGCAAAAAAGGTCAATCTTTTTGTATATTTAAATCAGCTTCCAAATTACTTTGAGTCTTGTATAATTTCTGCTTTCTCTGTGTCTTTTTCTTTAAAATTCCATACTCAGGTAGCACCTGGCAAGCTGCATTGAATCCAACACTGAAGATAGCCTTATAAACCCTGCGGACATTAAACTACTGGAAAACAGATTGGGTTGGTAAAAATAAGTGTGCCTGTTCTCACAGAACCTGAGAAAATCACACCTTCACTTTGTTAAAAAAAATCTGTTTGTGCCACTCCAGTAATCACTTCATAACTGGTGGGAGAGCAGAACATATGTCTCAGAAGTGGTAGAATATAAAAGCCTCTACCTCTAATCCTATTTTCTTTAAGAGGAAAAAAAAACCAACAAAAACCCCCAACCTTTTCACTATGTCATCTGTAAAATCGGTGCCAAGGGTTTTCTGCTTAAAAATCACAAATGAAATGTAAATTGCTCATGGAAGCAAAATGAAACGGAGTGGTTTTTTGGTTGGTTTTTTTTTTTTTTTTTTTTTAATGAGGTGTGTAATGTAGTAGGATCATGTACTAGAATGCTTGCTTGAAGCAGGAACAGAGGATATAAAGAGGAGCCCAGTCCTGGCCTCCTCACACAGGCAAACTCTTCATGTGTAGATGACTTTTACAAAAAGCCCTAGCATTACTGCAATGATTTGCTGAATGACACCTAGTCTAAAAAGGGGGAACCCTCTGAAACTTGGGGACTAAGGCTCATCGCCGGCACTTGCAGTTTACAGGACATGCCCACCTATTGCAAAGGTTCTTCTCTGTTCAGTTCTGGCAAGGTACCCTGGTTAGAGCCATTGCTCCTGCATCTGCCTTCTTTTGGAAGTAGTTTTAAAACATTACCATGGAAGGATAAATACAAACTGTATTTTAGCAAAGCTGGTTTTACTCCACTACTTGAATGTAGAAGGCTGCAGCAGCTGTCATTATATCAAAACTGCTATTCCAGAAACATTTTGGTACCTTACCTACCGATTGGTAGCTATGCCATCCTGCTCTCTTCTTAGAAGGGCAAGGTAGCATCAGGAATTTGTGATCTGGGAGGGATGATTTATTTTGCTTATTTAGATATTAATTTCCATTATTCCTTTGTAATTTTGGATTCAATGCCTTGTTATCACCTTGTTGGTTGCCATTAATTCAGTCTGACTTCTGCCCCTTTCCTCTGTTTTAGGAATAAATGTTGTGTATTCCAAATAGATTTGTATGGGAACTTGACTGCATCAGGGCAGCAAGAGTAAGGTTATAAATTCCGTGGCAATTTCGGTGAAATTCCTTGGTTAATCCTTTTGCAGTTTATTAGCAAGCAGAGTCCTGAAGAAGTAAAGCAGTGTCAACAAGGGTGTTGTGAATGGCTTTTGTAGCCCTGCTACAGCTAATGAATCCTACCTGCCTGCTGTTCCCGAAGCATTTCCTGGTTAGTTGTTTATGAGGGCTGAAATCACCTCTTTTCAAATTTACTTTTCAGACTCTGCACCAGTGTGGTAAGTATTGGTTAACAGGGTATTTATAGAGGGGTCATTTAAATAGGGAATGGATGAGACCTGAACATTGATCTGCTAGGGAGGGGAGGGAAAAAGAAAAAGGCTTCTTTTCTTTCACGGGGTTGAGTGGTTAAATGGTCAGTAGCTTGAATGTGTGGCAAGGCTGATGCTTGAAATAAATCCTGAAGAAGAAATCTTAGTGCAATGCTACAAGCTTAAAGAGGAGATGATGGCAATTTAAAATGTAATCAACAGGACAAATGTATCCCACTTTAACACTGTTGAAACCAGCGTGGTGACAGGTTGTGCCTGGGAGACTTTGGTCCAGCAGTGTCCAAATTAAATATGAAAATACAAACTAACTGCTGACATTAGACACAGGGGTCTCAGGAAGGTTGTTTTTGTCAGGATTCAGTTGCTCTTTCATCTCCCCTACAAACGCCTTCCATCTCCTCCCTTCTCCCATCTTGCTAATCTGTGAGGTCAGATGATTGGAGATCCTGCCAAGCCTGTGCTAAGCTCCAGGGCTGTTCAGTGATGGGTGGGTTCCCTGAATGCCGCCTTTCGTTCCTCATCCTTCTGCTGGTTTCATGTAGGTTAACGCCGGGCTGTACACCTCCTCCAAAAGGCAGCACCTCCAGCGGTATCTTGTCCTTGGCACTGTGAGGCTTCAGGTGTGACTCAGATGGATAGATGCCACTGCAGGAGTGACTTGCTCTGTAAGCCACACCACCCACTTTTTACCTGGGATTCTCTCCAGCTCCAGACCTTGCTCCTCTGGTACAGGCCAACAAGCAGTCCAAGGATTCAAAAAGTGCTAACCTATAAAACCATGGTCTGCTAAATAAATCTCTTTCAATTGATACAGGGCACATAGCTCTTTGATAACTTATATTGCACAGTGGGTGTTAATGGATGTATATTATGTGGAGATGAAAGCATGCACATTACTGTGTGTATTCATCATTGCTAGGGAGTTAGTTATTCAGGTAAATGAGATTTTGCTAAGCAGTACTCAGCTATACTTAGCCCTTATTAATAAAAGTAATACTTGGTGGGGTAAAATTGCTTAGAATCAAGCCAAAATAGCAACAAAAAGAGTAGGTAGAATAGATGTTGTCACAAGGATTATAGTATCTACATTCTGATGATGATTATATATTCTAGATGCCAAATCAGATTGTATTATAAAATTCTAAATTAAGAAAATATTATACCTAGTTCTAGGTACCATTATTTTAAAGCAGATCTGGATGAAAAATACTGGCTTTTTTTTTTTTGCTTTAGAATACTTATTGTACAGCCTTGTGCTCTGACCTTTTCTGCGTTTTTTCACTTCACTTTGCCTTTGTTCTTACTCAGAACACAACAAATATGTCACTGATTTCTGTACACCTTGCATACGAAGAGGACTGATTCTATATTTGTCAGAGCAGCGTACAGCCCTTCTTCCACCTCTCCCTCCTTTTCAGGTAAATTCTATTTAGCAGTTCATTTCTGTTTAACCTCAATGGTTTATAGTACCCTGGAAATCCTCACTAAATGCTAGCGAATAACTTAAAAAAAAAAAGTAAAGCAGAGCTGTTTGTCTTGCTGTGTCTTTAAATTTGACCTTTATTGTTTAAGTTGCATTGGAAAAAAAGAAAGTGTCAAGTTGTTGAAAGATGAGTGCACTCCATTATGCTGTGCTTAATGCACTGAGAAAATCCCATTGAGGCTGTAACACCAGCCAGTGTTCACAACGCTACATTTTAAATGCATATTGGAAAAACAATGATAACAAAATGAATTTCCTGCATTTAACATCGATATAGTTAAGAAAGCATAATTACACCAAATGCCAGGATTTCTTTTCAACAGCAACCTAGTTGGCCAGTGGTTGCGATGAATCACGTTGTGGCTTGAGAATGGAAATTTGCTCAGGCTGTGCCCTGGTGCTCCCAGGTCCCTCCAGGCACACGGGTCCAAGCGTGGATGTGGGTGGAAGAGGGGCTTTGGAGGAGCGCGGGTACTTACTCTGTCTCACCTCTTTTGCGTTTCCTCTGACTCATGCTGTTGTTCTGAGGTGGATTTCCTCTCTGCTCCCCACCTAGTACGTATTCGGAAGTTCAAACGTATATATGCTCATTTTTCTTTGCTTCAGGCTTCTTGGCGAAGGGAGAGATTATTTAAAGCCCAGAACTGCAGTTGCATACTGGGCTTGCAGTCAAAGCAGGCGAGGCCTGCAACAGTGGCGGTGGTACTGGAAAAAGAGGTTATTTTGCTATGGTAAAGGGAAAAACAGAAACAAGAGGATCTTAAATAACGAAATAAATCTTAGTGTGCATGAAAACCTGGCACTTTTCTAAAAGACATACTGACTCAATTGGAAACCAAGTTACTGTAGTCTAGAGCTGTTTGAATGACATTTGTGAATAGTTTTTTTCCATTAATTGTTGAATAAATGACTCAGAAACACATTTGCCCCTCTTTGACCAGCTTTATGTATGGTTGAATGCTCTTCTCCAAATAAATTATTCATAATTTATGAGCAGTCAGTGAATAATTTATTCAAAATATTTTTTCATTATTCAGTCCTCCATCCCATGGACTGTGGGTGAAACTCTGACTACATTAAAGTTAGTGAAAACATTCTGAATGACTTGACCAATGCCAGGACTTGACCCAATTAAGTCTTTTGAGAGCTAAGCGTTCTTTTGCTTACGGAACTTCTGTTTAAATATTAGTGGTAAACTTGCCTGTGAATTTGTTGATGTGCAGAACAAAATGAGCAGGAATTACTTCAACTTTTATTACTATAATTCATTTAAGTTATAATTTGAATCTGGATATGTGAATGCAGAGTTAAATTGCTTTTTTTATATTTCTACAACATGATATTTCTGGCCATCTGAAGTCCCAGTTAATGAGGAGTAAAATCCTACAACAATTGTTGAAGAGGGCTCAGGTCCTGGTTAGTTTCCAGTTTTGAGTATTATTAAAACTATTCAGGAGTACACTGGTTTTTGCATTTTGTTTTTCCTAAATTGCAGCAATCTTTGAAAGTGTACAGAGTTTGGGGTGTGTTTAACTGTTCTCTTCATTGACCAGATAAAAATGGTTTGGATGTTTCCAAAATTCTGGCAAAAATATATGTTTTTTTTAAGAATTTATTTGCATTTTACAACCAGTTCTGGTAATTATAATACACCAGCCTTAATTCTCCCTGGAAATATGACGTGAGTCTTCACTTCCTGTCTTAAATTTGTATTGTGTAACTCCATGCAATTAAGGCATGGCTGGCATTATGCCATTGTTCGTGGGTGAAATGATCCTATGTAAATACTTCATTTTGTACTGTTAATTGGCAAATGGTATAGAGTGCTTTGGGATCCATCTGGAGAAAAGTTACTGCATATGTGTGTGGTCATTATTACTGCGTTATCTCTTTCCTTTAAGATACACAACTGCTTTATTATTTGCTGAGCTCCAGGAGAGTACTTGGTACTATACAGATATACAAGGAGAAAATGCTACTGCCCCATTGAGCCTACAATAGGCTTGGATGAACGAGACAATAGGTATTGAGCTGTGTGAAATGCACAGGTTGAATATTCGTCTTTCTTATTAACAGAAATTTAAAAATCTCTCTATAGCATTGTGATTAAGATGCTTTGGGGGGGAAATGCACTGCAAGTGAATGACAAATGAGGAGAAAAATAACTTGGTGAATAACAAAAGAAAGAGTAAAACCTAAAAGAGGGGAGCAGAAAGATGAGAATGGGAGGAGGCTTCACGTGGGGCGTTTTAGAGATAGCTTGTAAGGAGGGAGGAGATGTTAGGTAACTTGCACTGTTTGACAGATATGATAGAGGGAGGGAAGGGAGTTGTAAAGGAAGATAAGTGGGTACAGAACAAAGCAGAGCAGTGATTTTAGCATTGTGATTTGTACTGGGAAATGCCCAGAGATTAGTGGGTTGCCTAACTGGGAAAATGATGACTACGGTGTCTGGGGATAGAGAAAAGATGGAGAGGTGAAGACGAGTTGGTGAAGAATAAAGCTGCATAAGGTGTAGTTTCAAGAGTCTGTGTAATACAGGAGATTAGATATCAGTTTTGAGAAGAGAGAACTGTTTGAGGTAAAGGAAATTCAGATGTTGATGTTGTGATATTGTAGGAACAGGTAATTTGAAATTTCACTGAAGGGGGAAGAACAACTGAGATAAAAGTCTGGGTTTGGATGTGGCTAACTGAAAATGTGGCAGCCATTTCAGGAGCTGCCAATTCATTAATTAACCAATTTATTTGTTGGCTTTAAACTCAGTCAGACCTTTCTGAGAATCTGGAACATCCAGCCAGGCCTTTTCCTCAGAAGTAAAGTAGGAAAAATCTCCTACTGAAATTCTTTTGTTTAAAATTCTTGATGGAAAATATGTTTTTCCTCTGTTGCTTGAAGGTGTTGCTAAAATTGAAGCCCTAGATCAACAAGACATCAAGGATCCTGCATCTTTGCAAGCACATGTGGTAAGAAGGCATCTTAAAAATAAGACACCAGACCAGAGCTCAACAGAACTGAGAACCATTCCTGCTCTTCCTTAGGTGTCTCGTGGGGTTTTGGACGAGTCACCATTTCTGTGTCTCATTTCTTCATACTCAATAGGAATAATAGTTTATTTCTGATTTCATTCATGTTTTGATGTGTTCAGGATATGAGCCCAGGGAGATTTTTGTCTTGGATTTGGCTTACTTCATCAAGAGATTTGCATCTCCAGACTTGATTTATATCTGAAGCAATTGGAGTGATGCTTTTGAGGTATCTTTCCATCCTTATTGGCAAGTCAGGGATCAAAGGGTGACTGTATTCCAGCTGGATACCTCACAGAGATGCCTACTTTGTCTAGGGTCAGATCAGATCTTAATGTGTCTGTGCAATGCAAAACATAAATGGGAATACAGTCTTGGAGTGTTTAAGTTGCACAACCCTAATTTAACTTCTCTTCATTGCCTGCATATGGAGTCAGGTCTGAAAGCTTTGAATTATGGGCGATCTGAAGGGGATGATATTCTCTTGAACTTGGACACTACACTGGTCGTGATATCTCGGTTAGCCATATACAGGTTGAATATGAACCCACAAAAATCATACTGATACAGTATGGTAATCTGAAGATTCAAAATCAAAAAGACAATCTATTGAAATTGTTATCAGATGTTGTGTCTGAAATACCTCCACTTTTCTCTAGTGAGAAAAAGGGTTGGCTGTGGCAGTTGCATGGTATCAGCTGTCAAACAACCTTTTAGCAGAAACCGCTGTATAAAGCCTTTTTCTGATTGAGTGCCCACACATGAGACTTTTTGTAAATACAGAAAACAACATTAATCTTAGCAGTAAACTGTATCTTGTGTAAGTGGACTGTGTGGATTGATGTGGAAGGCTTGAACAAATGAGAAGAACTGTTTAAAGTATGCAGTTAAATTCACTTAATATTACCTTGATTAATGACAGGATTTTTTCATTTATCAGATCATTTTGCACTAATTCAGTACAACTGTGTCTGCCTAATAACAATAAATAGTAAACGATTTCCTTCTTAAATATCAATTGAAAATCAGTGATTTCCTGTTTCCAGCTGCACTTAGTGACAATCATTGCACATGGCGCCGCACAACACAAGTGATTTGTCTATAACCACTTTATATATATATATATATATATAAAAGTCTGGTTTCACCAGGCTGGACTCTGAGACATTACTTATGTTGAATTGTACATGTCTAGTCTGAGGGCAACAGTCTCAGTCCAAATGAAGGTGCCATTTTACTAGAGTGAGCATCTCTGGACCAGGCCCATGACTTACTGAATCAGTGATTAGAACAAGCCTGAAAGGCTTTTTTACTCCTTAGTAGATGAATTAAGTGTATGAAACTCAAATCCACTTTAATGATTTCATTATGTGCTTGAGGAATATCAAGCCTTTTACTGGAAAAGCTGACTTTGTCAAAAACGTGGCAAAGAGATGCTGGTGAAGGGAAGGTTAGGAAGTGTTTTTCATGACTGCTTTTTCTTGTGATGCTGTGTTATTTTGTTTCCAGTCCATTTCTTTTTGTGAAAGATGAACCAAAATGGCTGACAATCAGAAGCACAACATGTATGCATGAGGTGGCATTCTGGGCTGGAAAACCATGTTGCAGTGCTGCACAGTACATTGCCCCTCTTTCCATATGTCTTTGCTTATAAGTGAGGATGAGTAGGTGTTGAAGTAGGAGGCACTACCTGAATTATTTGAGGGAGAAATAAATTGCTTGGGTAGGCAATTGCCCATCATCCTATTGGCAGGTAGACAAGTACCCTACTTTTGAAATGCTCAGGTGGCTGCCTCTTGAGAAGTGTATTTCTTTTGTCTGGCTTTGTTTTAATTTTCAGAACTCCCTCCCCTAGATGATTACAATCCTTCGAGGAGTTCTCTTTGTTAGTCTCAAGCAAGACAGATGCTTTGGCTTGAGCTGGTAATAATGCTGTTTGGGGACTGACAAGCTGGGTGAATTTGCAGTGTGGTTGTATACATCCCTTCAGTCACCAGTGCTGTGTGTTTAACTTCGCAATATGTTCCATCTGTGGTAGCTAACGTGGGTATGGAATTTATGACTGCAAAGACTATAACATACCACAATACAGGAGTGCCTCTTGAGCTGAAATGATGTTTTTAATCGGTAGATTAAACGTTGTAGTTGATTGACAGATGGCTTTTTCTATTTTCTGGAATGCATGTACTCTAACTTAATTGTACCAAGGATATCACATCTTGTATAACACCTTTCCTGCTAACGGGTATTAGAGAATTTTAAAATCGATGTGCAAGGAACACCATGGAAATGCAACCACCTTGGGTAAAATGCAGAGAATTTAGGTAGAGAGAATGTAATTACCCATGCTGGAATTTGGCCAGCACACTGAGATTAAAACCCCTAATCTTACAAAGAGTACCATGGGATCTCTAATGACCACAAATGGTCAGATCACAATTTTATGTCTCTGCCTATAATGCTGTACTACAACAAGGGTATTTTCAATTGTATAGTGCATTCATTATAATTATGCAGCTAATTTTATTCTCATTGTAATTTCCAATAATAAAGTTACAAAAGTACCACTAAAATGTACAAAAAACCCCGGTTTGACATGATATTATGTTAAATACATTTTTGGGGCATATTCTGCTCTCATTTATACTGGTATCTTTCTTTGAAGCTAATGGAATTCCTCCAGATTTGAGCTGGAATAACTGACAACAGAAGCTGTCTTTCCAAGAGAACATTTTTATGCACATACATTGTATTGTATGTTTGAAAAGTTAAATATTTATATTCTGTCCAAATATAGGAGAGTCTTTCTTTTTTTATTTTAAAACCATAAAATTGTTAACAGACCCATGAAAAAATAATATTATGGCTCTATGTCTGTTGGTTAACCTTCACCACAAAAATTGATCTGTGGGAATTTCTCACAGTGTAACATACTGTATCCAATTCCATAGTTATTACTGTAAACCTATTAGTGCCACCTGGGTTTGCATATCCGCAATGCTGTCCAAGTGAAGACAGATTAGCTCTATCACATGTTATGCCAGAGGGACAGCCTCACGAGGAGTCTGCCCTCAGGGAGAAGAAAAAGGGCTCAGACCTTTAATGAGAATACAGGGCTTTATAATAGCATTCGGTGGCCTAGAGATTTTCTGTCAAGTCATTTCAAATTAAACTGGCAGCCTGGCAATGTTCAGCACATATGAGTTTTTGTGCGGCGTATATTGTTAACGTTAAACCAATTCTCATGTAAGATCAACAGAACATACAGAGGCAATGTTTGCATCGGACCCTCTTTTTAAAGACTGGGCTTTTGTAAGCGACTGAAAAATGCTTTTTCCAGAGCAAAATTTAACGTTGGGCTGAATTATTCATGTGTAAATTCAGAAAATTTATTTGTGAAATTATTTGTAAATACTTACACTTTTCTGTGTAGTGTAATAATGAAATTAGTACCAGTCTAGGAGTGAACTGAATGACTTTGTTACCCATTAGCGTGACTCCACGCCCACTCCCTCAGGCTGGCTCCCACTGAAAGGGTGCAGAATTTGCCCCTGGAACTCCATTTATTTCTGATACTTCCAGGACTTTCCTTTTTTAAAATGTAACATCTATGTGATATTTTAGTCCTTCTAGTGTCTGAAAATTTAAAAAGCAGATGATACTTGAAGATAAACTGGTATCATCATGCAGGAAGCTTTTTCCTTAAGATTTTCCCACATTTTTCATTCAGGGCTCAGCCTGAAAAACACACATTAGTATCCTCTTTCTGTGAGTATTGATGGATTATTTTGGGGGATACTGGGGCCCACATCTCCTCAAAAGTAGGTAAGTACCATGTTCGATGGAATTCAAGAAGAGCTGGGTGGCTGGATAGCTATCAGGATCCCAGTTTGCATTTTCAATTATGCAAATTCCTAGGGATACCTGCAGGATTTTGAATGTTCATAAGCCCTGTTACATTTAATGATAAAGGAAGTAGTTTTGCAGTTTCTAAGTGTAGAGCATTAGCTGTAGCCCGCACAAGATAATATTAGGTGGAAGTTTGCTTTCTAGCTGAGCAACAGGTTTTGTAGAGACGAAAGTCCAATACACTGAAATGAGTGAAGAAAGGGGCTATTCCTGTGTTTTGGAGCTACAGGTTATCTTAGTCCATTCTTGTACTGATATTAAATGAATAAGATTAGTCATATAATAAAAGCAGTTTTTGTTTTTATTACGGAGCATGTGTTTTCTGCATTTTTCCTGGAAGTCTACTAAGATCTTCCATCCCACGTTCGGCATGTGCACTTGAGTAAATGAGGCACGAGTGATCACTTTTGTTAGAGTTATCTAAGTAAAACTGAAGCACCACAGTCATGAAACAAACTTGTATTTCCTTTTTCATTTAATATAATCCTTGTTTTGGGATACAGTCCAATACTGTGGTTTCTTAATATCCCCTACCTCTGTATTCTGTTTTGTAATTGAAGGAAAAGTGATGACAGAAAATATTCCTAATGTGATCACATTCTTATATGTAACTCTGTAAAAAGAAAAACCCAAATCTTGCTTCTCCAGATTAGAGGAGTAGGTCCACTCTATTTGGTAAGAGATTTACACTGCCAGAGGAAGCATGACTTGATCCTGTGTGGTGTAAGTTTATTTTTTTCCTCTGTTAAATGCGTAGTCTTACTTCAGTGCACATACTTTGGTCAGAATTTAGCTCAATTTACTTAATTTTCAACACTGGACCAAATTAATCTGTGCTGCAATTCCATTGACCTCTTTGGAGTTATGAAATAAATGGATTTGACCTAATATAGTTTTCACTGGATGCTATCTTGCTTTTCAGAGAGGTTAGCACAATAACCATTTTCTATTTTCTGCACTCAAGCATGAGCATCCTTTCCTTTTTTTTTCTTTTAACTCCTGCTAGAAAAAGGAGAGAAGACAAAGTGCTGCTGTAAATAGTGCTAAATAACTAAAGGGTATCCACAATTGCCTAGAACATTAGTTTATGTTGAAATCAATAGTAAAATTCCTAGTGACATTGAGATGGCAGGAATTTTGCTGCTGTTGCGTCTGTTTATTTTCAGAGTCAACTGTCCTTCTGTAAAAGTGGGGTTCAGCTCACATAAAGGTGATACCCTGAAGGGTTCTGTTTCTTTCCATTGACAGTAGAGGAAACTGAGGTGATTAACTCCAAAATAGCTGCAGTTGGAGAAAACCAGCCCAGTTAAATAAGTATCTTGCCACTATCTCTTTGAAGTTCAAAAGCTAGGAGTCAAATTCTTCCATGTGCCTTCAACAAGCTGCATCTGATATGGGAAGGTGGGTAAAGCCACGCATCTCTCTGAGGCTGCATGAACTGGCTTAAGCTGAATATTTTGGCCTGAGCTCATCTATCACCATTTCATATGGTGAATCTTGGTAACTGAACAAAAGGATGCATGAGCCTTTCTCTGTGCAGTTCTTGATCTTGATTCTGTGTCTTGATCTTGAAATGATGAAGTATGCCTTAAGGTTTACTAAGTATAAGCAATACTGGGGTTACATAAAATGCTCATCTGCAAGGAGTTTTTTGTTTGTGTGTAAGTATTTGCGGCTTTGGGGTTTTAAGAAGCAAATTCACACTGGCAGCACCAATAAAGTTAAATCTGTGTTTACTGAGAAATAATTGGCCGAGGAAGACACTATATTGAATAGGATTCTGAGAATCTAATTTGAAATTTATTTTTATATGCCAGACTCAAATATATATTTACTAGGTCATACAAGTTATAGTCAATTGATTTGATCTGTAATTATTAAGATTTGAGATACTGGGCCGAATGCTGTACTTTCCTAAAACCTGTGTATGTAAAGTGTTATTTCCAGTTTACACAAGCATCAGTGTCCGTGTGTTATGAAGAACCTGAAAATGAAGGGCCTAATAGTGATATGCCTTGCAGCCGATGCAATACAGATTGTGTGTCCCCGTTAGTGAGCAGTGCAGACCTACAGCGACGCATCTGCAGAAGGGAACTGTCGGTGATCTGAACCTGGTGCCCACGCTGTGCACATTTCAGGAGGGTACTTCAGGCTGATGCTAGTCTAGTCCTGTGGACTGAATGTCAGTAATCCAAGTGAGTAAATTAGGGCTCTTGGGAACAACATCCTTCTGGTTTAGCTCTGAGACTACCCTGCAATGTGAGCTCAAGTGCAGTAAATGGGGATGATTGGGAGGTTCGACTCCAAAGGCTGCTTGTGATCCCAGCTAAAGCAGTAATATAGATGCATTCACATAGAGTGATTTGTGCACTAGAGTTGCTCACTTCATTAAGTGACTGCTTTTAAATCTTAATTTGCTTTTCTTGAGACTTTGTTTTTCATTCTTCTGCCATCCCCAACCTGTTCAGGAAGAGCCAATGCAGGCGTGTGGTTCTGAGACCATTGACCAAAGGTTTCTACCTCTCTGGCCTTGTTGTAGAAGTATATCAGCATGAGCAGATTAGCAGTGATGATACGTATTCTGAATGTCCTTGCTGAGTAGGCTTTGACTAGCCAGTCAGCATAGTAGTGTATTTTAAATATTTTTTTTTTGCCATGTGAGGTGTATTGGTATGCCTTGGTTCACTGAACACATACCTGAACAAGTCACCCTTGAATATCACAAATACACATACACTGTGTGGATTGCAGTGAGGCTTGTGGTACTCGTATAGTTGCAAACCAGGAAGGACCACAAGGTGGAAAATAAATTTGAAACTGTATCTCGCTGAGGAGTGGTACTGCAGCTAAAAAAAATCTAGTATAGAAACTGGATCCAAACACATTGCTGATTATTCCTCTGTAATTCTCCTTTAAAACTTCTGATGGTCTTTAAACTGTTATACTAATGTTTCAGAAGAAATGTAATTTTACAGAGTGACTTGTCTGGGAATAGAATGAGATGGAACATCTGTCCTTCTGAACTGTTGGAATTGCTTGGCTGAAGCGAATGCAAGATGAAAAAAATGGAGATAAAAAGGCAGTTGAAAAAAAAATAGGACTTGTTAATCTTTTCTCTAAAACATACTAAACTTTTCAAGTTAAATTTACTCATACTATTTCCTGCCATTTTATACTACTACATCTTCCCACATAACAACTGAGTTAAAAAGGGAAAAAAGTAAAACTGCTTTCATTACAGAGATAACAGCATATGCTAGGACAATTGAAAGTCTGATGCATCTTCTGATCACAAAATACAGTTTTATTTTTTAAAATGATGTGAAAGAAAACATTTAATTATCTAGACTCTTGTATCGTATTGTCAACATCTCAGCTAATTATTATAATAATCCTTATTTTGTTCTAAGCTGGCTTTCTAGAAAACATACAGGAATAAACAGCCATCAAGTCTTCCATGCCAGACAGCACTTTAAGACTAGTAAAAGGTAACATTGTCTTTTTAAAATGTTTTCAGCAGCCAGTAATCTATTTTCATGGTGTTCTGTAAACCCTATTATCAGGGCTGCAGATTCCTACACATGACCAGTCTTCAGTAGTGAGCAAAAATGGCATCTAAATCCCAAGTGACAGTCTTAAGTACTTGGCAGCAGAAGGGCTCTTCTGAGGAAGATTAAGTTAATGGAAGCATTTGGGTAACATCTGTATGACTCTTCGTCCTGGTATGGCCAGCTCACACTGCCGCAACACGTGATGGAGGATTTCTTTGATTATCACTTAAGAACAAAACTGGCTGAAGTTCCTTTCCAGGCATTCGTCAGACTGTAATGTATGTGTGAGAGCATATAGGCAGCGTAAACAGGCGCAGTTACAAAGGGTGGTTCGCGTGGACTTTGAAGAGGACTTAATAAAAATCAGATTACTCATTAAATGAAAAGTAAAAGAAATTGGGGGAAGATTTGTTGTTGTAGCTGCTGTTTATTTGTCTTATTTACAGCAAGACAGACTGTCTTTTCCAGTTGAGTGCTGCCGCAGGCACACAGAGCCTTGTTAATACAGGCGATTAATGCACTTGCCCTTCACCTCAGCTGACCTGGTTTTAAACCTGTTATTTTGTTACAAGTTAGAGGAGTTTATTGGCCTTTCTTTAGCCCCTAGCTGGTGCCTTTCCACCTCGTAAAACCACTTCACAATTTGGCATAAGTGCTGTTTTCTGGTGTGAAAAGACCCAGGGTTGCAGCAGCAGGGAAGAGGCAGGTTGCAGCTGAGGGACGTCTGCACAGGCAGTGGGAAACGTCATCTGGGGGCTGACTGTGTTGGACTGGTCTCGCCTGATTTTGCAGGCTCCCATTTGAAATCAGGGAGATCCTTGCTCATTCGTGTAATACAATGTTGGTTTCCGTGCCTAGGTTGAACAGAAATTACTTGGTTTCATTTTCTGTGGGGCTAATATTAAAAGAAGAAGGATGAGGGGAACATGAAGCAACTATAACAGTATTGAGTAGCACAATTTATATTTGTGTTGAGATTTGCTGACAGTAAGGACCTGGCAGAGTGGAATAGAAGTCTTAAGTTCTTTGAAAATATTTTTATTCTCTACTGGTTATTCCCACACTTTCAAGCCTCCTTTCGTGCAAAATCCAACACTGCCGTCATCAAGAGGTGTTTTTCATCAACAGCTACAGGGGGAACCTACAGACCAATGCAAGCTCCGTGGAAGTGCCTCCTCCTCTTTAATTCAAGATCTGGCTAACTGGAAAATCATCTTTACTAACTCTTCCAAGATTTGGAATAAAAGGTAACAAATTACTGCAAGTCTGAAGTGAGATCCATCCTGAGAAAAGAGAAGCAGCTCAGAATTCTTTTTTTCCCCCATCGAAAAGGAGTGTTTTAGAGGAAATTGGCATTTTCCAGAAGAAAGCCGTAGAAACTGAATTTGAAATTTGTGTGTATGAACAGAACACTCAGCATTTTGGGCAGTTATATAGAATAATAAAATTTGAAGAACATAAACCAGCCTGAAATGAAAAAAGAGAAAACACTTCCAGAGTTTCACAGGAAAGAAACAAAAATCAGGGCAAAAAACTTGCTGTAGCCAAATTCTGCTATCAAATTGTCATTCTGATCTGAGTCTTAAAGAAGTGTAATTCAGATCTATCTGCTGAAATTACTGTCTTTTTCCTTAGCTTCAAATTCTAATATTTAAGAGAAGTTGACTAGTTGTTAATAATTTCCAGAACTTTATTTCCAGAAAGTATTAATTTTCTCCAAGGTATGTATTCTTAGAATTTCCCCAGATTTTGTTTAACTAAAGGAGGAGTAGTTTTTTCACTGCAATTGCTTTTTCTTTAATCTCTTTCAAAGGAAAGGCATTGGCAGGCAAAGATTAGTTTTGCCTGCAGATTTCATCTTTGAGTGATGTTTTGTGTTTTAGGATGTGGTAGACATCCACTGTAGAACAGCACACTGGTTTCAGATGTTCTTTCCTTTTTGTTGCTGGTTACCAACATCTTCATCTTTTTTTTTTTTTCATTCATTTTTCTTTTTATAATGCTGTTGCCCCAGCAGAGCCATTTGGAAAGAGATAGTGAGAATCTGCTCCAGGGCAATGTCAGCCAGCTTAAAGTAAAGAGCTTTCATTGGGTTAAATTAACCTGCTAGCCTTTGTAATAGGAATGAAGAGGAGCTCTGCAGTTGGGGCACCTACCTCTTTCAGAGGGATGGTAGAAACCAGCTGAAGCAGGGACCTTCTAACACCAGTTTCTTCAATGAGCAGTTGACGACTGCTTGTAAAGGTTTTCAGTGTTTATACCTAGAAGTTGCTCCAACTAATGACACTGTTTAATGTGTCATCAAATTGCAGTGCTTCTCTGGGTGGCACGGCTCTGTGTACATCACAGGGCCATGGGTTTTCCCATTAAATGTGCAGTGAATTAAGGAGTTTACATTTCTTGAGAATGAACAGATGAGTAGATGAGTCTTCCTATGAACCAGTTTAGTGAAAAAAACCCACCCAGACTGTATTAATAGCAGATTTTATTTTGTAAACTTGACTAAATTTTTGATCCTACTGACCTACCCACTTTAGCAATTGGACAGAATGACAAGAAAACTCTGTTGTTAAACCAAAGCCTATTCACCACATTCACAGCAGTGTCAGCAGGGAAGCAAGTGTCTATCTGGGAAAGCTAGGTGAGGAGGGAGGTGTGAGAATCAGTGGGGCTTTTTGTAAAGCCAGACCCTCTCTGTCACAGCCACAGTCTCAGCCCCAGCTCATAATCTGCACTTCTGAGGGGTGAAGTTTAAAATCTCAACTGAGTTTCTAGGCTCCTAGTTTGGTCAATGAAATGTAATAATTTATAAACCCCAACACCAGTGTCTGGCAATACCGGCCAGTTTCTGGCCTGAACACCTTGCAGATGAGCTTAAATGGTTGTTATATAAAAATATAACATGAACTAAAGGATGTTAATTTAAAAAATTACACAAACCTGGTTCATCTGTCAAAAGCTAATTTAAAACTGTTGTGTTTCAGTTTTTGATGCAGTACTTTCCTTGGATGAAATCCTCAGATGCTGTGGACAGTTGTGCTGAAGTCAAGCAAGTGATGGTAGTTTGCAACAGCTGAAGCTTTGGGTGCCTGGGGGTGCCTATGTATGTTGTATGTGGCCTGGATACTTATTGTAGGGCTGGATTGCATGCAGAGGGTCTGATGGTGGTGTGTCAAAAGGAGAAAGAAAATGCTCTTTCCATGGAGTGCTGTCAAAATCCCACTTTTGTACTTTGAATCATCGGAGCTCTAGCTTTTAGGCTTGCAATTGTTTAAAGATGTCATAAATATTTCTGATATTCTATTAAATGCAGTCTGCTTTGATTACCAAACCTTGTTTGAGTATTGTGCTCAGGGGGGTAATGATAATATTGATTTACCTACATATAGTGTGTAGTATATTAGTGCTATCAGACATTTTGTTTTAGTAGAAACTTTACAATACAAATCTAATCTGATAGTTTTGTATGATCTCTGGCTCTGGATGTTGGAAATAAGTTGCAGCTTGTGTTGTAATGGTTTTGTTTAACACAGCACATGGCTTTTCAAGAACATTTGAGGGCTAACCTTTGCTCAGGGTTTTGTTCTTGCCCACAAATGGGCATTTAGTGATGATTCACAAGCAACTGTTTGAAATGTTTCAGAAACCTGTTGCCCTAACTTTGATATTCTTGTTTGAACGTCACCCTGTGATGTTCGTGTTTGAAGTTCACAGTGAGCTGTGTCGTACTGTCTGAAGGGTTTTGGAAACCTGCTGCTGGACAGGATTCAGAGTGGCTCAGGAGCAGAAAAAGTCTTCTTTTACCTGCTGCCTGTTGAGAAGTGACCCTGCTGTAACTCTTTTCTTGCTGCTACTCCTAATATATCTGCAAGGGAGAGGAAACCTTTGCTACAAGCCCTTCAACAGAGAGCAGATCAACGGGGGACTCGGTTACATGGTGTGGTCTGGAGCCCAGTTTAACTTCACTTCATCTTTCCAGCAGTCCCAGAACTCTTAAAAAATGTGGGTGGAGATCCATTACACATGCTTACTATGGTTACTCGCCATGAAAAACAGTATGAACGGCCAACACAGACTCCAGGTGGTGGATCAGCATTAATCATAATAGATGCAGGGGCAGAAGATTGGCAAGATACCATGAGAAATGGTTGTACATCCATCTCCTTGAACTCCATTTCCTCCCACAGGGGACAGGGGTATGGAGGTAAGTGACAGTGCCTCCATCTTCTGTTTCCAGCTATCATAAACCATGATCTGCTGTATGCTGATGTCCTTTTGTCTGCAGGAAAAGGGTGCACAACATAACTCTCTGGTAGAGTAGACTTAGAAATTTTGGTTTTTGAAAGCTTTCACAAAAAAGTAATAAAGATAGAAGCCTGTCCTGCAAATTCAGTTGGGTTTAATAGGAACAGCTGCTAGAGGGATTGCATGTTTGTCAGCACACTTGCCTAAAAGGCTGTCTAGGTGATGAACCAAAAAGATCCATCTTTCCTCCTCTTTCCTCTCTTCCTTGCTCATCTGTTGCATGTATTTCTGCTAATCTGAACCAGAAAGGGAAACGGTGTGGATGTGGAAGAGAAGCAGGAGTGTTCAACATGTTCACAGCATGCTCACCACAGGCCTGTTGTGCGAGATACCAGTGGTGAACCAACTAACAAGAGAAGTAGTTTGGGCTTGTGGTTGGCCTTGTGGCCGAGCTCTTTAGCTGGTGGAGCAGCTGCAGAGGCAGCCGGGGCCAAGCTGGCTGTGAGGAGATGGGGAAGTAGATGGGCTCTGCCCAGTGCCCATCCCTCCCCCTTCCCTCAACACGGAGTTGTGCAGGGAGCTCTTTTGCTCAGAGGATGTTAGGACACAAGTGGTGCCTCCACTGAACCACAGAGAGGAACAGCTACCAGAGTTGCTGAAATAGGGACTGTTAGATGCTGTGAAAGCTTGCTGCACTTCTGGAGGATTTTCTGTGCCCCATCCTCTTTCGCTGGAGCTCTGTCTCTCTCCTGTCTGCATTTCCCACTCCCTGCAGTCCTTTCACTTCATTTTTGCTCCTTGTCTGCTCTGTTTTGTGTTCAGCTCTCCTGGCCTATTTCTCCTCGCATCTTTCCTTATCAGTCCTTTGTTTCTTTTGGTTCCACACAACCCACTTTATCTAAACCCTGTTAAGAAAAAACACAAATGGACCTCCTCTGAAGTTGTTTCTATCACACAATCTGTTGGTTGTGTTACTGCCTTTCCGCCAGCCTTTCCTCCATCGTTCTTTGTTTTGGCTGTGAGAGCTCCAGGCAGGGCCTGGCTGCAGCTCTGTGTGTACAGAGCCTAACAAGACCGAAGGCACTCCATTCTCAGTATTCCTTAGGCACTGATGTTGTAAGCAGAATTAATAGTAATTTGAGTGGATGCAATTGCTGGTGTGGCTACAGACCTACAATGCAACTGTGGGAGAGTAAGTCTCCTGGTGTCTCTGATCACTATCCATGGAATACTACTTTCCTTCTAGCCTTTAAATAAGAATACATGGTTAAAACTAAATTGGATTTTAAAATCTCTTTCACCATGAATAGTCTTCAGTGTGATTAGCAAGACAAGTTAGGTATGCAGTTGTTTTTAAATGGTAGATTTTAGGCTTACCTGTCTGCTTCTCAGATGTTACATGATTCTGCAGTGTGATATACTGATTTGCAGCTCATGCATCCATCCACATGTGTACACAAATGCATTCACATTTCAGTTCTATTGCTGCTCCTCCGTTGGAGGATTCAACTGGAAAACTGCAAGAAATAGGCATTGCAAGAGTAGGGAAAAGGCTGTTGCAAGTTTTCTGTCCTCCTGCCAACTTGTATCTTTTGCACCTGCACAGGTGGGGAAAGTATAGCGGTGGAGACACATGTATATACCCATGTTTGCATGACTAGCACATTTGTAAACTAGAAACAAGGCAATGGTCAGAGCTTATTGCTATTGCATGAGCCCACTCAACAGTGTTACAGATGTGGAAAATTGCAATGAGAGTAGTGCAGTGCATGCTGTAATTGTACTTACATAGCTCAAGGAAATATAGTATATCTTACTAATTATGGATCACAAATATATTTTGAGATCGTCTGGTTAAAGGCAGTATTGAAATATAAAGCATTGCAACAGAACTGTGTCAATTTGCATGGTTGACTGGGAGACCCTTTGTGGCTGAATTAATTTTGCAATTTAGTAAGTTAACATACACAACATAGCAAAACTCATGCATCACAAACTGCAATTGTTCAGTGTATTTCGACAACAGTATCTCTATTTTAGTTATTTACAATGCTTAATGACTTCCTAGTAGTTGTTCAATAACATTGCCTTTATAAAAATCGGTGAAATCTTCATACAGGCTGGAAGGGGTCAAGCATAAGGGGATGCTGGGCACAGACCAAGGTAGGACTCTTTCCTGTCTTCCCTGCACATGGGCTGCTTGCCACTGCTGTCTAACTCAGCCTATTCTCAGAAGTGCCTGAAAAGCCCCTGAAACCGGCACTGTGACTTGATTAGGGACTAGTTAAGAGAGAAATTTTTGTATGTATTGCACGGTGTGCAGACAAGTACAATTTGTACTATGCTATTATTGACAATTGCTTGATAGTGGCCAAATAATTGATGAAAATATGTTTTCTCTGTAAAGCACAGTTTACAATTTTTGAAATAAAGTAATGGTAAAGTAACGGTAAAGATCTTTGGTATCTGATAGGAGGTAAATTTGCTCAAATGAGGCAGATAAGGTTTCAGATGACACAGCTTTCAAATATCAAATTGTTTGTCATACAGGTGTTAGTATTGGAAACACTTGCTATGATGTACAAAAAACACCTTACAACCTAGCAACCCAGTAAACAAGAAAGTCTCCTAAACGTTGTGATATGACTCTGTCTCATGTAGTTCCCCTGTCTTGGCTTGATGGATCTGAGATTCTCACTCTCAAGATTATCAGGAAACCATCTGGGTTTCCTTTGAGCTCAGCACATGGGATTATATCCTTTTTTATGCCCAGCAGTGCAGCATCTTCCCAGTCCCGCTCACCAACACTGCTGGCAGTCCTGCATTGTGTATCTCTTGCTATTCTAGGCAACCCAGGCATATATGCTTTGCACATGTGCAAAACCCAATAGTTTTTGCTCTTTCCAGCATGCTGGTGGCTGAGACTATATTCTCGTTGCTTGACACTTCACTGGCATTTGACACTGAGGACGTCACCGTACGGCGTGCATCTCCTAGTATGGACCAGGTAGCGTGAGCTGTTTAACATGTCCTTGCTCATGCTGGCCGGATGTCTCTTTTTTGGAAGGGAATTCCCACCCCCTTATGCTTTGACCAAGGGCCTGTGCTGATATGTTTCTCCTCCTTCCACCCACGGGGAAGTCGGCGCTTCCCTCACCATCAGGCTCAGCCTGATGGTTGTCTCGCGGCCCTCACCTTGTCCTGAAGTTTGGTTATCTTGACTAAAACCTCAGCTTGCCCACATCCAACGTAAGTGTAAAATAGAAAATAGAACATGCCTACGCTAATAATTTCAAAATGCAGGCTCATCTAGGTCCTAAACCAAGTTAAGTCCAGTACTAATTAAGTTGTTGGGAAACTGTACATAACTGACACAATCCATCTGTGTCGCTGTCTCTGTGCTTGTCTGTGTCTACCTGTTCCTCCACCGAGGGACCATCCAACAGGCTGTGTCAGATGGTCTGAGGCCACTGAGCCTCCCCTGTAAAGACAAAAAGACTTGAGAGAGATCTGTAAGGCTAGGAACAACTCAAACAGAAGGTATTTGAATGCAAGGGTGCTTGCGCCTGCCACATGTGAGAGACCTCAGCCTCTTCTGGGGGCACTGCAGACCAGTTGGGATTTGCAGAGTAACCCCGAAATCCAGCATAGATGTTAATGCTTCATGTAACTCTGCTTTTCCATCCCAGAGGAACCTGCTGGCACACTCTTCTTTCTTGTTACTACCACTGTTTATGTTTTGGGGTGTATGAAGGGGAACAGACGGTATCTTGTTTTACAGTAGCATGAGGAAAATCTATTTAAGTGCCTGAGGAAGGAACTGCTCACTGCAGGTGTTCACGAGAGATGTGTTCCTCTTCACCCCTGTGCTCCTGGAGGGGAATTCAGCAAAAACGACCCGCATGTGGAGCACGGTCCTCGACTTCCCCAAAGCTATATAAACACAGCAGTAACGCCGGCAGGCCCTGGCGCGCCGAGGGTGTGCCCCCCTTGTGAAAAATAAAAGAGGTTTAGATGACACGCTCCATTTATATATGTTAACCTGTGAAATTTTTACCCTTTTTTTCATACATAGATTGTGCTGGATGTTCTTGGTTCACATGTAAGGATGCTTTCCATTCCTGACTTGTTTACTGAAGCTTTCAAGACGATCAGCAGCAAATAATAATAGGTGAATAATGAATGAATAACAGATAGTAGTCCAGCATGCTTATCACTAATAGTCTGCTGGCATCTTGCATACTTTAATTTGCCTACTTAAGCTCTGACCTGGTAAAACCCTTGAACACATTTAGAGGTTTATGAATAATCTCACTAAAATATTTTTGGTTGCTTTCTTAAAATTAAACATGTCAGTAGTTCCCTGTGAAGATGATTTGTTTACTCCCATTCTTACAGGCACTGTATCAGGCATCGCTCTTTCACATACTCGCAGAAACGCTTTATCTCTGGTGAAATATGTCACCTCCTTTCTTGAGCTGAATGCTTCATTCCTCTCACTTGTGGAATCTAATACCACAGTGAATTAAATGTATTGATGAATCAGGACTGAAATCTACAGTGAATATGATTGCTTAAAAATAATTCCAGCAGACGCAGTTTAGAGATGTCATTTTCTGTGGGCACGTATGCTCTATGTATGGGTATATAAAACAGCGTGTGGGAATGCGATGCTATTTAACTCATAAATGGAGAGCAGAATTTTATTGGTCACAGTAAATATTTGTTCAAGGAAAAGGAGCGGAGGTGAGAACAATCCATATGAAAAGAAAGCATGTTAGTACCCAGAACACTGAAAATATTGTTCAAGGACAGTTTATCCTTGTGGAAAATATGACCCCCTGTAAAGCTGCTGAGTCTGTTTGCAGATCGTTTCAAAATAGAGTCCTTGCATTTGCCATTTTAGTTTGTTTTGGCTGTTGGTGTCCAAACTACATTCCTAGCAAATTGCATGAAGTGCTTATTCCATTATCTCTATTGTTATGTTTCTCAATAGAATGTGGTTATCTTGAGCTAGCGTCATGCTTTAGTACATTAGCACTAAAATGCACTGATGGCCTTGCAAAGAGTGTAGGGTGGCTGACGTTGAGCTGGTACCTTGTACCTTATACCTCATCTCTGGAGATTCCTAAACCAGAGGTTGCTTTCAGCTTAGAATGAAGAAAGAATATTTGCATTTCTTCATAATCTGGTCTACTCTTGTGAAACCATGACCTGTGCCAGTTAATATACATTCTGCTCAAACTCTGTCCGGGTGCTGGGATTTGCTTGACTGGTCCTAACTGGTTTTTGGATGAGAGGTGTTTTAATCTGCTCTGAATTTATATTTTGCATGGCTTCAGTTTCACATAATGAGCCAGCTTTATCTGTCATGTGCACAGTTCTGCTTTCTTCACGTCCCAGTTCATAATTTTGTTACATGCCTTTTGTCCATAGAAAATAAAGGAATCGGGGAACTGAAATTGAATTAGACCCAAAACGTGCTTGAGTTTCCTGTTTTTCATGTATTAAAATACTTTTTCTATTGAGACCGAACATGCAGCAGTTTCCTAACCACAACCACTGCGAGAACACCCTGAGTTTTGTCGCACAGCACAGAGAAAGGGGCAGCCCTGGAAGCAGGCTGGGGATGTGCAGCGCAGAGCAGCCCGGGGAAGACACTGTCCCGCCACACTGGCAGCTGCCCTGCCACTGGTGGGCAAACGAGTTGTTTTTGTTCCTGGATACTGGCAATGACTAGGTTTGTGGTTCACCTCTTGTCCAAGTCAGATGTCATCTCTCTCTTTCATCCTTCTCCCTGCTTTTTTTCCCCTGCCTAATCTTTTCTCTCATCTTGTCTTTTTTCTATCCTACCCCACTCCTCCTTTCACTCTGATCTTGTTTTTTCTCCTTCTTTAGTCAAACAGACCTGAAATATAAAGCCTGACCTTTCCTAAAGAAGGGGAGACCTCCTTTTTCTTTTCAAATTATGCATCTGCCTAGATGTGTTCACCACATAATTGCTGTAGTCACTACTGGGAACACAGATAGCCCCTTTAATACAACCACTAAAAGCCTTTTGATTTAAAATGATGTCTTCAGTTTTATGGCCTTTCTGTGCTTCTGGTAGTATCTTTCTGCAAAGAGTAAGTGGAGAGACAAAAGAAAGCAGCGCAAGACCTACCTCCAGCAGTATTTCCACAGCCCTATTACTAGGGAGGGCTGCTCACACTGAGGTCACTGCTAGGAGAGCTCATTGCCAAGTGCAAAATATGTTCAAAAGTTACTTTGTTATAAGATTAAAAGCTCTATCAGGAAAACCAGCAACATTCCCCGGCTTGTGGAAATCAGTTCTGCTGCATTCCAACCCGGGATGTCCTTCTGCCACTTTTTTCTTTCTGTGGAAACACTCATAAATTTGACCATGGTACTCAGAGATGAGCTAGACCTGTTTGAATACGGTCCCTTTGAATCCGCCCTCTCTGCCTCCTTTGTCACAAGAAGAGGTACTCTCTCTCCAAGCCTTACATCCCTTAGTAAACTAAGGGATATTTTAGATATCTTGCTGTTTGTTTTGGATTAAGTGGCGCTGTTTAGGGAGCAATGTTCTCTTCAGTGTGAATGGGAGGAGTGGAACTTGTAGTTCCAGTCTCAAGAAAAAAGATATTTTCACAAAAGGTAAAGAAGCATTTTTATGCATATGTAGGAGAGGGAGGCCTGCTACAAGATCTGTATTTTGGATACCTCACAGTTTAAGGGAGCTGCAATTTGGGCCTTGATTAACAAAGCCTATTCCTAATGCTAATAGGAGAAAAAAAACCCAAAACCACAACAAACAAACATTATCTTCAACTGCAATTATTTTATTTGTATTGACAAATTATTTAATATACAGTAATTGGATCCTTAATTTAGACACTAATTTGATCTATCCAACAATGAAATAAAGGCTGTTGACTATTTATCCATTAACTCATATAGGAGACAAGCACAGTGTTATTGAAGTGATTTGCGTACTTTCTGAAGTCAAATATTAATACACACATGTCTTTCCCAAGTTTTAGCCCATCATTAAAGCTCTGTGAACTTCTTGCACTAACATTTTGGTCCAAGCTTTACTGCACAGTATGATAAAACTTCATTACACAATTAGGCAAAACATCATTGCTCTGTTGAATAATCATTCTCTGAAGGCACTGAATGCAAGCTTTAATTAATCTCTCATCTATGTCCAGACTAAGTACCTTGAATAAGCCCTAATAATATTGCCATCTCCCAGCTTTCTTAGGGACGTAGTTCTGAGTCTGTTTGCTTGTTTGCAATTATGTCTAAAATTAACTATTTTAGTTATAAAGTTAACAAAGCAAGGAGGAGTGTAAACTTCTATTGGCACACAGAGGTGGGCCTTGCACTGGCTATTTTGATGCTCTCTCCCTCTTTGTTATTTTTGCACCATGTCTTCCTTACTAACTTTTGATATGGGCTATTGCTTTCCTCCTTAAAAACCTCAGGATCACAGTTCAGTTTGAAGGCTGCACGTGTTGATTGGACCTGTTGTTACTGGAGCCTTTTCTACCAGCACTGTTTTTCCCCTGCTGTCAAATCTCCCCCCATCTATTCATTCCTCCTGCTTAAGGCCTGTTTGACACTGTTGTAATGACCCCCCTTGGGAGACGTACAATTGGATTTGTAAGTTCCCGCATAGCTCTTGCTTTTTAATGTTTGCTCCTGAGTCAGCACTGTATGCATGGCTGACTAGACTAGAATGAAAATTTGAATAATTTCTGTTCTCTTCCCTGGATTGTATTGCTGTTTGGTTGCAGGGCAGAAAAGCACCTCTAAAATGGTTTGGGAATCTCATACTCTCACGTGGAATGATATTGTAATACTCTGGATGCCTAATTTTTCCATATATCTTGGTATCACCCGGCCATTTTTGTTAGACGGTACCTGAGTTTCACCAGAGTTTTATAGTTAAATACAACAGATGATGGATTTTTTTATCATATAGCAGCACCCCTGACAGACAGTACAGGCTCTCTTCCAAGTTGCACTTGGTCATAAAGTATGTGGCAGCATGAGGCTAAACTTGTATGCTGGTAGAACAATGACCTCATAGCTAGACGCTGGGGTAAAATTAGCTTTGGTCAAAATTACATTTTGGAGCAGGGATGAATGCTTGTCCCATGTGTCCTAAGAAAGGGAAGGTTATTTCGGGGAATCTCTGGATTCCACAAATGCTTCTGGACTTCAGAATCAACTGATTGCTTTCCCATAAACAGACTGTGGGGGTTAATGTTTCCTCTGCTTCAGCCAGCCACAATGGGTTTGGCTTTACCATCTGAACTACACGCAGGCTTGTATCCTTACATCATGTGTTGATGATTCTTGTTCTGCCGTATACTTTGGCAGGGAGTGATGCAATCTATCAGAAACTCTAAGCAATTTTCTTTTGGGCTGCATACCCTTAGTAATCCAGGTAGCAATTACCCAATCTGAATATTTGGCAAGGAGTTCGTAATCCCTGTGGAGAAAGCATATGCAAACCTGGCTCTGACCTGATTAACTTTCTTAGTTCCCTGGCTTTACCAAATAGTACTGAACACCTAAGGGGAACTAGCATGTTCCCAGGTACCTCTGTCCGGAACAACATCAGTAAAAACTAATCATCCCTTCTGGATTTAGTGTTCCCTTTCATCCGGGGCTGGCTACATCCCAGGTGGGTGCAGCTTCTGGCAACATGCCCTACAACGTAGGTGTTATTCTCAGAACAAAAGTAGAGGGCTGCCAGATGTCCAGTGTCACCTGCCCTGAGGAAATTTTCCTTCCAAATCTCCAAGTGGATTGTTTCACCAGGTGACTGTGCTTGTTGTTGCGGTCTGCTGATGTGACCATGTGACAAAATGCACTGCTTGCTTCCGTGTTCAAGGGAAGTGGAATTTAACTTGCTCAGTTGTATTTTGCAGCTGCAAAGAAGGAAAAAAATAGAAGTAAGAGTACAGCGCAGGATGGGCCAGCATGTGTCTTATTTCCTGCGTTCTGGCAGCACTCGTGAGGGGGAGGGACACGGCACCCTGGCAGAGACTATGGGCCAAATCCTCAAGAGTTCAAGAACTGCACTCAGGAGTGGAAAGAGAGCTAAGACTATTTTAATCGCTAGGTGACAAAGGGGCTTGAATACAGAAGGCTGTTCAGTTCATAACAAATCACGTTCATTTCGTGGTGTTCCCTTTTCCTGCTTTTCAGAGGTGGCTGTAGATGGCCTTAGTGTATTTCTAATTGTTTTTCAGCTTTTTTGGACAAGATTATTCCATGTTTCCTTGCATGCTGGCAGACTTAAGTGAGATAGAAACATTACTTGAGGGCTAACTTCCTGCAACATCACCTTCTTATTCAGGGCCCAAACTTTTCTCACAAGAATACATCCGATGTCACCATTATGAAACAGTCCAGGATGGTTGAGTATGTCCCTTTCCTCAGCCAACCACATCTGTCTGATGTGTTCAGTAGCAGGACCGGTTGCTCTTGACTCACGAAAAGGAATAGCTTATGTTTTTTAGAGCTGGGTTGTCAAGGGTGGCCCTTAATGAGATTTGAACTCATTCTCTTAGTGGGGTGGTTTAACTGCTCATCTCTAGCCAATAAATCTAGTAGTCAAGGGCACAGCAGAGAGATACAAGGAAGTTCTTTTAATCTTCACGCAACTTCATGGGTGAGGTCAAGTTCTTACCCTATGATTCACCAACAGATTTTGTTGGGATGAGGAGGTGAACATCAGTTCCCTCATGCTGCTTTGTCAGTTCCCACATATCAGCATTTTTCCCCATCACGGCATGAGGGAAATGGATGTGACTCATACTTCACAGGTTTCAGGTAAAGCAGAAATCAGAACATGAGAGATGTTGAAGGTTATGACAGTGCTAAAAGTAATGAGTCGCTTTTCTCCTTAGGGAATCTGCTTAACTCCCTCAGATTTTTCCAGAAAAGAGCAAAAAAGGACAAAAAAAGGAGAAGGGCAGTGAGGAAAGGAAAAGGAGCTCCCATTTTTTGTGGTGTTACTACACAGAGCTGAGCTGCCAGGTTAGTAAGATCTACAGGGAGACTGGGGTTAGTGCTGGTGGTTGACTGGGTGCCACTGCATTCCTTGCAGCAGGACTCTGGCCAGTGACATTACACCATCAACTCTGAGGGATCACCAATAGCACAGATTGCCAACAGGAGAGGAAAACAACAGACAGAGTTCTTGATACCTAGGAAGGATGAGCTTTAGTGACAGTCTAGCTGTTCTGTCCACTGCTATGACCATTCCCGGAAAATGAAAGTGTCAGCACACCTGTCCACAATCTTTTCAGCCTGTAACAGAGTTGTTGCTGTCAAATGTAATAGAATGTAAATATTTGTGGGGTTTTATGTTTTTGTGGGTTTTTTTAAACTACAGAGTTCCTTGCTTCCTTCTCTTCAGCAACAAGCTGTGGGTCATTAGTATCAATAACAGAGATCTCTCTCATGCCACACCTAAACTAAATTGTCAATAGGAGGTGTCGTAGAAGATTCACACATCATTCCAGCAACTGTAATATCTGTTGGGAAATGCAAAAACACCAGGTGCATAGCTGCTGGTTAGAGTTTCCATTTACTTTACCTGGGGCTTTTCTGTAACATGCAGCAATGTACGTCACATGCAAAAAAAAAAGTAGGTGGAAGGTTCTTTCCAAACCACATTGACCGAAAGAATGTACATGTCAGGTAAGCTGTATGCTGACGTGCTCATGCGTTCTGCAGTGGAAAGGGTTACCTTGTCAAGGAAATCTTCCTGGTGCAGGTGTGCATCCTAGCAGATTCATTCAGAGAGTGAGAGATGAGAATGAGCCCTCCCTCATCTGACATGTACAAACAGCATTTTATCCATTTGTCTCCTAGGACATTTGCTAGCTGTCTCGTTAATCTTTTACTCGAAGTCAGACATATGTATTGATGGAAAAACAAACCGTAGACCACAGACCCCCTGCCTCGCATTCCTCACCTCCTCAGAATAACACTCACCACAGAACCACGCAGACAGCACTGATATTACAATGGGTTTGTAGCTGCATTTCCTCCTTGCACTTGTAAAGCACCTCTTCCACTGCTGTACTCATAAGCTGTTCTTCGTACTTATTATTTGTACTACTGAGTAACTACCTACCCCCTCCAGTCCATGACATGCCCTTCCTCGTTAGCATTTTGCATATATACAATGTCTCCTGTATCTCTGAAGTTAAGGTGGCTGAGAAACTGGGACTGGAATTGCTTCCTTTTAATACCAAGTCACAGAGTGCTCTGTGCACCTCTCACTGACCTTCTGGAGGCTTTACGAGCACCATTGATTTTAGTTGCTTCTAACAGAACAATATCAAGGGCAACAAAAATACAGGGCCTGATCCTCAGCTGGGTGAATTGTTTTTAACTTTATTAAGAGGGAATAAGAAACCTGTGAGCCAAAGCCAGTAGCAGAGTATAGAAAGGGAAGTAATTTCAAGAACAGAAATATCTGTAAAGGTTAATCACCCGTTATCTTGCCTCTGACTTCATCATCATCTGGTCCCAACAGACTTTGAGAGCTAAACAGGGCCAGGTTAGCTCAGTACTTCAGTAAAAGAGCCTGGAGGTTGTTGTCTTGGAGGTGTTAAACAGTGATCTTCTATCTTACCCAAGCAAGCAGATTCTTTTGCCTCTTGCATCACTGCACTATCTGAGCCTTTCTTGCATGTCTGCCTTCAAGCCTGCCGGGTTGATTGGTTGTGAATATTGCCTGAGGTTTTCCAATGCTAATTTTATTTTTAATAGTATTTATTTTCTCCAACAAAGCTCTGCATGCTCACATGCTGCATCTCATTTTAAGTGAGGTCAGAATTTCTTTAAATAGTAATTATTTGAAAGGGAAGAATACCCTCCAAGTCCTCTAAGAATATTGTTTATAAATATTTTTGCTTTGCATCTCTGTAAATGAAAATTGCCAAAGCAGAACAAGGATTTATTTTCAGTTCTCTTTAATCTCAAAGTTATGCTTTGTACTGTGTGACATGGGATTGACCCTCATGGGACTGAATTCAGCCTGAATTATCTCAAATTCACATTTGTACATTGTTCAGGGTGTTTGGTCAGGAAGTTTTAGGCTGTCTGTTTCAAATAATTCATACTTCTAGTGCTCAGACTCAGTAGAATCCCCAGGGACTCTAGTAGGCTTTGTAAGCACTTCTTCAGGTGAGAATGTATTCTTCAGTATGAATTTAGGTTTGATACAGTTATAGAGCCTCTCCTCTCCCTCTCCCTCTCGTTACATTTCTTCCTAAATCAATTTTTAGTTTCCAGGTTCCCTTCACAAAAAATGCCTCAAAAAACTTTGTGCAGTGCCTAGCACAAGGGGGGGTGGGATCATATCTTGTTCTGCAATACAAATCACTACTTAAGAGTTAAATGAGAAATAAGTTGGATGGACTACTGACTCTTCTCCAAGAGGCAGTCAAAGGTTTGTAATAGCTAGTTCAGTTGACATCCCAGGAAAGAGGAGCTCTCTGTTCTGGAGGCTAGTGTTGATGATAATGGTGTGACCTTTGCTGTGTTGCCTTGCCAGATCCTTCAACACTGGGATAAAAGCAAATGCTTCTAGCAGGGTCCTGTAATTCAATTGTCAGTCCAGCGCAGTCCTTATTTTTGCTTGGAGGTCAGTTGCAAAGCCACAGCCTGCTGTGGTGGTAGCAATACTAGGGAACTAGTAGGAGATAGCCTTTGTGTAGTACATTTGGCAGACAAACAGTTAAATGATGAAGTTGCTATTATTACGGATTTTAGTCCATAATAATCTGGGCCAGATTTGAGTTTGTAATCCCATCCTGAAAAGTGCATCAGTCCATCTCTAACCCTGGGTTCACTGAAGACATTGAAGTTCAACATGTAGATTAAATTGAAAATTGTGTTCAATATTGGGTTTTGTACAGACTGATTTGTTGGCTGGAAAGCAGTAAAGCTAAAGAGGAGGCTGAAAGTGAAAGTGCTGTGGCAACTCACTGTAAACTTCTAAATCCCTGGCAGATAGACTACAACCAATTGCTGTTACTTCTCTTACACTTAGATTGATGGTAAATTCTTCAGGGAGCGGCATCATTCCGTTCTGAATTGTGTCCTTGCTTGGTCTGTGGCCACGCCTTCTGGGCTCAAAGATGATACAGATGGATCCTCTCTACCCCTGCAAGTGACCTGAGAAGGCCAGATATGGCTGCTGGTCCTTGGGTGAGCCATCCTCTCTGCCAACCTCCTTACTGAGGTACTGGAATGAGAACAAGGAGAAATGCCAGTGCGTAGGCCAGCCTGTCCCGCCTGGCTGGGCTTCATTGTTTGTCTCTTAATTTAATCCTGTAATTCATTCAGGGAACAGTAATGTTAAACTGAGCATCCTAGATAATTTCTTGCCCTCTTACTAGGCCTCCGCAGCCTCGCCTGGGTCAGCATCCTTCAGATATCCACAGCCTACCACAATCTCCTGCCTCCCCCTTCCGTTCCCCCAGCAACTTGCTGTCCTTTAGCCAGGTTATGCATATTTTTTCAATCCTGGTTGTTCATGCTCTCTGAGCACAAGGCTTAGCAGAGAGCTACGCTGCCAGTGCTGCGAGACACCCCAAAGGGAGTTTGGCTGTGGCCCTGCCTGTTTTCACACCTCTTTGCAGATGGAGGCTGCGGACCCCGCTCCCCTCCCCGGCGCCCCTGCAGGCCCTCTGCCCGCCTTTGGCCTCCGCTGTCAGAATGACTTTGGCAACTGCCACTGCTGGATTGCATCACCATGCATGTCTCCCAGGTGGCTGCAGCTTTAAAAGTTGCCTATCAGCCTGTCTATCTGGTATTACGTTTCTATCTTACCCATCTATCTGGGGTATCGACTTCTGGGCTGCTTTTGCAGTTTTAATCACATTTTTAATTGCAGTTTGGGCACAGCAGTGCTGGGATGTGGGTGCTACGTCAGCAAACATAAATCCTGTAGTTGTTCAGGCTTGGACCCTGTTTTTATGGCGTTGCAGGAAATGGAGGTTTGGCGCACCGGAGAACCGTGGGGATAGGTGATGCGGAAAAGAAGGTGAGCACAGCATCCCCTCACGTGCCTCAGAAGCCGCTCAAGGGAAAGGAGCAGCATAGCTAACTGGCACCATCGAGGAGACGGCCAGCTTCCCCTCCTGTGATTTATATGGGGTTTATGGTGGGGTGTGGCCAAGTAGGGTCAGTGAGGAGCAAGCACATACGGTTACGTGGGATTAGCGAGGAGCAGACAGACAGCAGCGCAGGACCAGGCAGGGGAGCCCGCACGTGGGATGGCTCAGCCACAGAGGCAGCTGGCACTGGAGCGCTGATAAGGAGAAGAAACAGATGGCCACGCAAGCCCTTACGCATGCCTTCCTGGTAGGCCTGCTGGAGGCTGGTCCACATCCCTTATTCCCCAAACAAAAATAAATCTTTTCCCTTCTCTTGTTTGAAGAATTCATGTGGCTCATTAAAGTTTACTGCCATGAACATGCTCTTGCAGTCTTTGCCCGAGTACATCTCCTCTGCTTGTGGATGACACAGGATCAGTCCCATTTGGGCCTCTACCCTGCTGTTGTGACATGGTTACAGAGCCCTTCCCTCGCTGCTGCAAATGTGCAATATGAAAATGGGAAAAAGGACAGGAAGATATAGAAATACATATTACATAAGATCCCCAAAAAACAATTCCAGAATTGGCCTTGAGACCAAGGGGAGCATGTAGCCACTTGTAGGTGTGCAGAAGTTAACACGACAGACTGCTGAGCGAAATTCGTTTAAGAGGTGTTCTGTATCACCGAGGTAAGAGCGGCGCGATGTGATGTGGCAGTTGCTGTGGAAACCTTTTGGCTATATGGCGGAGAACAGAATGCAGTGCAGAAGGTAAGCAGATCCTAGGTAGTGCCTAGGTGTAGGAAGCAAAGCTCCAGCATTCAGCATCCCCTCTCTGCTGCAGTTCATTGCTTGCAGGCTCGTGTTATGCAGCTCTGTCTATTCTCTGTTACTACACAGCCACCATGGGGATGAGGTTTGGAAAAAGCACAGAATGTTTCTAGTAGTGCAGATGTTTTCAATGAATTCACCCTTCAGGACTGAAAGCAAAGGAGGCCTGGAAGGGGAAGAGTGTTTGTAGTGAAAAATATTCGGTTCATCCATATGTAGACCCAATGTGAGCCTGGGAGACACTGATGCCCCCTGTGAAGCGACAAGTGCCCTCAGTCTTCACGGAAGTTCTGCTGAAGGCAACGGGTATGTCTGCATGGCAGCGGGAGCAATGACTGCTTTTTGGCTCGGTAAATCAGCCTTTGTGGCTGTGCTCCGGCTTCTACAGTACACATGCTCAGTATCTCTTTAGAGGCTTGTCTGATGAAAAGGGAAAACATTCAGCATCCTGCCAGATCAGGGCCTGGATTCTGAAATATTTTTGTAGGTTAAAATGAGAATGCATATGCATGGGCTTGTTTTCAGGCGAGCTGAGCACTTGTAGCTTGCAGAGCTGGGTGCAAGTGTTAGATGTTCTGAGTCTCCAGAAATCAATCTCAGAACTCTTTTTTTTCCCCTGATACTATCCTTATCAGCCTTGCCTCCCTCTCATCTGCTGTTTTATTGTATGTTATCTATGGAACTGTACTATTTAAACCATTTATGATACCGTTTGTTTGGGAAACAGTATAAAATCTGCTCTATCCATCCAATTTAGGGGTTCACACTGCTGAGTAGCAGTGTGAACCCCTGAGTGACTTCCAAGTAAAATCAATCAATGACAGTGAAATCAAGTGGCAAGGCTGTGGACGTCACTCAAAATAAGGCTGTCTTTCCTCCACCATGGCTCTAACTCAGCCAGCAACTTGGAATCTGGCTCATTTAACTCACTGTGAAGCCTTTGGGTGCAAATTTGCCCTCTAAAATCTTCCAGAAGTCTCATGACCCAGTCCCCGCACCTTTCACATCTTAGGGAACTGGTAGAGACGAAAAATTTGTGTGAGGCCCCTTGGCACTGTAGTATCTCAAATGCTAACCTAATTCTAGGGAGTACCATCAACTGTAATCTTATATGAATAGGCTTTGCAGTGTTACAATATTTCTGCAAATGTTTAAAAAGGTGCCAATGTATATGCAAAAAGGCAGGTATAGTTATAGCTCTATCTGTACTTTTGATGCCCTCCCTCCTTATCCCCACATCTGTTTCCAAGAATGTCATACCTGGAAAGAATCATTTCAAATTAATTCAATTTGTTTCAAAGCAGCCTAAGCTTCATCCCTCACAAGGGCCACTCAATCATATTACTGTTCCTGTGAAACTCCTAATGGGACACAAAACAAGTAAAAGTAGATTCAGGTGATCTCACATATTAAACATACTAATTAAATCTGGCAGCAAAATGACTTTGTGAATTTCCTTTAATCCTGTTTTTAAATTAGGCCATATGTATTTTGGATCCAGATTTCACTGGTGCTCTATTTTCTGTGAGCTTCCTTTTAACCATGTCCTGTGGCCAATTCACATCCAATTGTTTGAAAATCAGTCTTAGGTGATAACTCCGGATGATTACATATGAAGTGTCTAATTCTGCTTTCAAATCTACCTGTTCCTTTGAAAAACTTTGTGAATATTTCATATGGGAGGCTCAAAGCTGTACCAACCTGACTGTCTCTACTAAAAACCCAAATGTGATGGATCTCTGTGTTTTATGAGAAACTCCCTAAAGGAAAACTAGATTTAGGAAAGTTGGAATGCTTGCTTTAAATCAGTAGTACTTTTCACATTTCCACTTTATAACCTTACCTATGGGGAAATATGAGCTTATTTATATAGTTTTGCGGTGACATGCTGACTAACAAGACTAACAAAGGCCATACTGACTAACAAGGGCTTCTTCTTGAAGTCCTCTTCTGTACAGTCTTGGTATTTAACCCACCTGTAGAAAGTTGGGCTTGCAGTTCAAGGAGGTCCTTGTTGTTAGTGAAAATGTTAGCAGTCAGTGTCTACTTGAATAAATAATCAGCCCTGATGGGTCCACTCCACTGTTGTGCACATTTTAACTTCACAAAGCCAAAGGTCCAGGTGGCATCCAGGATATATGGTGGTACCCAAACAGATTCATTTTTAGGAGATGGGAGCAAATTCTGTGTTACTTCTGGGACGTAGGATGCTGGTGACACTTTGATCACTCATGCTTCCTGTGGTATGCTATGGTTTTTATCTGTTTTAGTAAGTTTTGGTTTTTTCTCAGGTTGTTAGGAGTGTTTTGTGGTCTGTGCTTTTTTTTTTGTGTGTGTATATGTGTGCACGCGCGCGCGTCATGTGTCATGTACCAGTGACACAATATATGCAATAAATAATACAATCTGTAGCAGCACTGCTTTCGCATAATAGTTATGGCAGCAAAATTCTTTCTTGGAGCAGCTTTCCAGAGCATCTGAGCCAACCATTTAGCTGGAGTAACCTGTTACAGCTCTATCAAGCTACGTAGGACTCCATCACTTCACTGCAGCAGCAGATTTGGCCACCTTTCTTCCATCAGGAATTAGTGGATGGGAAATTTACCTAGATGTACACGCAGACACACAGCAGTGCACACCCAGGGTCCATACCAGCATGTGCTCATCAGAGCTCCTGTTTTGCAGGCATGACAATCTGGTCTGTTAGAGAGAGTTTGTGTCAGCACAGTTCTCTAGATCTCCATGCACTTAGTGACTCCTGCACTGGGCAGTAACATCTGAGAGCAAGGAAAAGCTGCCAGATACATGTGTTTGTGGGTACGCATATGTGCATATGTGAGAAAATAAGTGGTACTGTTGAATAAACATCCTATCTGCAGAGGTGTGAGGTAGTGGCGTTATTTAGGAGTGTGCCGAAATGATCGATGCTAAAAATGTTGTACTGCTGAACTCCACACAGTACACATTAAAGAAAAGCCAAGGCAGGACATATTAAATTTTATTGAGAGTGGGTTTTGCAACTCTTTAAGAGGCCATGTGCCATGCTTCCTTTTTTAGGATCCAACGACCAAAATTAAAACCAGTAAATCTTTCTAAAAATAACCTGAGAAAAACTTTCCGCTATGTGAAAATGAAGCATGTTAATGTCCTCGTGTGCCTCAATTTTCAAAAAACCCAGCACCTTATTGGGAAGCACAGTCTATTCCCTTTGCATGATACCAGACTTCGTGTATCACCTCTTCAACTTGTTGCCGATGGTGTGAGACTGGGTGTGACCAGTTCTGGCGTTCAGGGCAGTAACATTGGTAGGGATGGGGGGATGCTCTCCGCTAATGGAGATGGAAGACCCTGACTGCGACGGGCTGCCTGAAGAAGTGAACAGGATTTGGATCACTAGATCTGGGGAAGATGGAGTTGTGGGAAGGTGAAGGATTTAAAAGTCAATCAGATACAAATTTATTACATGGGTTTTAATGAGGAATGTGTGCTTTGTGGGCATGGCTGTACACATACTCACTGTTTGCATTCAGTGAGCAAAGACATGTGAAAGGTGTTTGCATAACACGAATGGGAAGTAAGGTAGGGTTGTTCTTTCTCAGAGTCATGCTTTTTCTGTGTATATATATATAGAATTTACATTTATTGCAGAATATTATGTACTTAGACTGTGGCATATGTTAGGCTTGGTATTTCACTATTGTATGTTGAATTCCTGGGGGGAGATGAGAGAGGCAGTAAAAATAAGTAGGGTCCTGGGGAAGTGATCATTGCCCGTTAAAGGGGCATGTAGTTTGCATAAGCAACAAGGAAGGAGATTATCTTAGAGATTTTGGAGAATTTCCTCTCTGCATACTTGGAGGCAGAAACAGAAGTGCTATTCAGATCTTTTAAGACCATACCTTTGTGCTTTCCTCTGCATCTAGAAAGTGCCCTGCCCAATTTGTGCAACTGCAGTTTGAGCAGAAGAGTAGTGACAATTCCTGCGCAACTGTGTCTGTTCGGTGGGCTCTAGCAGGTGGTGAATGTGGAGGGAAGCTCCTTTGCTGAAGCTGGCTAGAACCAGAATGTGGAAACATGGGTGGAAAGGGCAGCCCTGTATGAACTCAGATAGTTTTCCCATCTCTTAAAATCTCCGAGTCTAGATTTTTGGAGACCGTCTCCTGATAAAACTCTGGTATATGTACTGCAAGTGCAAGTGGGAAGCTTAATGGTTTCTGGAAAGGTAATGAGTGAAAGCTGCAGTGAACACTAGAACAGCCTTTCCTTCCCTCAGCCCACTTGGCCCAAATGAGCACTTTCTCTGCAACCATTGGCAGTAATAAATAACCTTAATTTAAAACGTCTCTTGTTACAGCCTTTATTGTATTGGCAGTCAGTGCATAACAAGCCAGTGATATACCAATAGTTTTGTACTGATAAAAACCCAGTCAAGCCAACCACAGAAAATAGTTTTTTTAAAATGTGTTCTGAAATGCTTTCTTTCAGTGCTAAAAACAGTTTACAGGAGATGTTGAAAACAAAGCGCGAGATGTAGATACCATGTGTTTGCTTTTTAAGACTGGGGTAATGCCTAGGAAAATCTTTGCTTTCAAAATGTGCTTTAAACGGAGGGCCAAACTCACTGCTGCGTGGTCGTGCAAGATTCTGGCAGAGCAAATGGGGCTGAACCTGTTTGCAACAGCAGTTGGTGCGATCTCAAGCTAACCTCGATGCATGTGTCTGGCATCAGTGGGACATTTGCCATGAACTGTGCTAGGAGATAGAGCCAGGCCCCCCACAGGGCCCAGGGCTTCTCAGGGATCTCTTTTTGTTCATCTGAGCCACTTCTGCCCATTACAAAAACTGTGGCCAATTAGCTGTAAAAGCAGATGTGCCTCTGATATTTCTCTTCCTCTAAAGGTTACAGCCCAGATTGCTCTTCATGCTTGCATCGCAAAAAGGCAGGAGGCAGGGGAGAGGAGAAGGAGCAAGGAACGTTTGCTAGTGTGTTTGCACATCTACTGAGACACAAACAGGGAACCTGAGGAGGAATCAGGCTTTTTTTTCCCCAGTAGCAGCCCTTGCAGCAGGGAGGATAGGGGGAAGGCTGGGGGAATGGCAGGGTGTTCTTTTCTTCCCCACTTCTCTGTTCCCATCAGCCCACGGAAGCCAGGCACACAAACAGCAATGAAGTTCCTTGGTTTTCACCTCAGCCCACTCGCTCGGGTGCTGGGAGTTTTGGGAGTTAACCTAAGCCTTGAGAAGCAAGTCATCCCGCCTCTCTTCAAGCAGAAGATGTCAGACGGCAGGGTCCCAGGATGTGCACCGGGAAGGGGTCTTGGTGTGCTGGCTGCAGAGGGAGCTGGGGAAGATGAGCACCTCCGAGGTGAGGTTAGTCGTTGCCGGTTACACCAGGTCGACCTTGGGTAGGCTGGGGCAAGGAAGAGGGCAGCCCTGCAGTGGTCCCTGCGCTGCTGGGCCTCCCTCACAGCCATCGAGTCCCTCTGCTCGGGCTGCTGCACAGTGTGAAACCTCACCGTAGGGCCTGCGCTTGGGGGATTTTTCTGGCGCTCCTCGGTGGTGCTCCCCGCTGACCCCCTGAGCAGTTCGGCTGGCTCCTCGGTAGAGCCAGCCTCTCGGCGCCTTGGAGCCGACTGTCAATTCCTTCCATGTCACCACCTCTTTTACTCTGTGTGTGGCATCAGAGCAGCCATCAGGATGTAACTATAGACTCAGACTATTTAGGGCCGTCGTCGCTGCTGGCCAACACGTACAGCAGGTTGACTCACAAAGGAGAAGGGACTCTTTCTTTAAATGTAGTTTTTCAGGCTTGAGCTTTTGCACTGCAGTGGACAGGGAGTGCTGCTTAAGTAGAAAAGCTGATTTAAGGGAAAGTTTCCTTGTTTTATTTTATGATGGGGGAAAAGGAGATAGTTCTCTTGCATGAAATACAATAGGAAGGCCAGAATCCCCCAGGCAGGGCTGGTGGGATGGGGCAGCGGTGTGAGCTGGTGTGAGTGATGAGAGTCGGGCCTCAGGCACTTCCATGCTGCGAGGGCTGGTGAAGCTTTGGATCCCCTCCTGACTGCAGATATTCACAGCAGCATTCCTTGTGTGACAAGCCTTTTTCACATTTCCCCATTCAGCTGATTGTGGGTGCTGCGCTATTTTAAACCCACATGGAAGTATGTTTTTAGGACCATCTGCTACCGGCCCTAACCCAGATGATACAGTTAGAGCCTGCCCACAGCATCCTCCCCTCCTTCAGACAGTTCCAGGAACAAGCGGTGAGTCAGTCCCACATCTGAACTCATATTTAGCTAACCCTGATATCCTGCCTATCGGAGAGAAATGCACAACGGCCTTCCCAGGTGCAAAGGCCCGTCACTTCCATTAGTTAGAGGATGCTTGGAATTAAAAAAAAAAAAACCAAACCAACACCAAAGCAAACATCACATTAGTTAGTGCATTGACTCCTCTCACTCTGCAGAGTGAGGAGGGAAAAGCTGTTCATTACTGCCAGCAGCTCACCCCTCTTGCTGAAGGGCAGTTTCTGCACTTGGCTGACCAGTGGCCTCGTAAGCCTCCCCTTGCCGTTAGCTGTGGCAGCGCTGCCGAGGCAGCAGCTCTCCCTTGTACCAAAACGTCTTTGCACAGCTGGAGCGTGGTTAATTTTTTCTTCGGGCACTGGGGGTGAGTGTAGGCGTCTCCTGGAGTGCTCCAAAGGCCAGTGTCACTTGTCAGAGTCCCTGCCTTCTCTCACTGGGCAAATGTTAAACACACATCTGTGGATCTGGATGAGGGTCTTTTCCTCCACCTTAGGAGCTTCCTGAGCCTGAAATAAGGTTTCAGCCAAGGGATTGTCTGAAATACCCTCCCAGAGATCTGCGTGACTAAGAACTAGTGTTTATAAGCCATTAATTGGTGTATTTTAAAATCCACTCTTTGATCCCTGTATGATCCAGCAGTCGCTTTCTGGCCGTTTGGCAAAAGCGGCAAAATGTGCCCTGCTCTGTCATCACATTTCTCCTGGATCCGCTCAGCACATTTGCCACCCAGCAGGTTAATGACCCATAATTACCTTGTTCATATAATGAGGAAAGCTCAATATCTCCACAGCGGATATGCCAGCATCCAGCCCAGGCACAGCCTTCCAATGTTAAATGATACCTGAGGCCCTGTCCTGCTCCCACTGAAGTGACGGTAAATCCCTCACCGCCTCCGCACAGCCACCAACTTCCCAGTTCTGCAGCACAGAGGAAAAAGCCCTCCCTGATGCTACTGGCAGCATTACCTGCAAAATGAGTGTGAAACCTGAACGTTGTTTTATTTAGGCTACACGGTAAGTATTTGTGTGCTTCCATGTATGCACAGATCAGGCCTGGCTCCCGGGAGCTTTTGCTGGTACCCTGTTTTGATCAATGCTGATTTAAATAAGCATCATGGACCTAATTATTTAGTGCTGCTCACATGACACTGAATTTGCTACGGTACCCTTGAGACAGGCAGGCTTTATCCTGCTCAACAGAAACATCCGCAGCTGTACCACACACTGCTTCAGGCTCCTTGGAGTTACTTCATCGTCGCCTGACAGCTGTGTCCCCTGACCATTATCTGGTGGCCACATACTTCAATAGCAGACTGTATGTACTGTATGCACTAGACTACAGTGTGACCTGACAGCTTGGCTTCCTCTCCCAGAGTATATCTTCTGCTACTCTTTAGCATCCTACAGTTTATCTGTGGTCAGCTTTCTTACCCATTTCCTGCCAGCTGCTACTGGTCTTTTAGTCAGCTCTGCCAGGCATACAGGCAATGGTGAGCTTTCTGAGCCTTTCGCTATGTTATTTCTTGGATGTAGGCTTTGCAGAGGCTGCTCTGCAGTTTTATATACAGGATTTCTTCATAGGTAGTGTCATGGCAATTAAAGAATATCTCTCTAAGAAATACGCCTCCTGTTTATGACACGGTATTAATTTTATTTCAGTTCTTGCAGTGTTATGGCTGAGGCTGGACGAGCACAAAATTGTTTCTAACAACAATTGAAACTCATCTCCTCAGCACACAGAGCCCAGCATTTGGTATCCTTATTCCCTCCTTTGCTGAGTTGTCTCACAGAGAAGTTAAAGCACTTGAGGGCACAAGTCCCCTCTCTGGATCCAGAATTTGGTATTTTACAGGATGATAATTCCTCTGCCTAAGCCTTCTGGAAAATGGCATGTTCCCCAAGCTGTGACCAAGCTGACAGCACTGAAGCATGGTTCATGTGCCTAGCTCCGTTTGGAGGTGTCCCCGTTGCCACAGCAGGGTGCAGCAACTGGGGAGGGTCAGTATTAATGGACTTGACCCTTGCTCCTGTTGCTCCTGCTAGGTCAGGTTTTAGGCTGTTGGGGCTATTTTGGGAAGCACCTGCTCTGGGACAACCAAGTCTTTGGAGCTCAGGGCTACTAAGTGAGGGTTTTGTCTCCACCCTGACTTCCCCTGGGTGGGAGCTCGCTTTCCAGGAGCACCCCAGTCAGCCCCAAATGAGATAAGTGTTCAGTGGGGCAGAAATTAGCTCCCCAGCCTCTGGGGCTCTGGCCTATCAAAAAAAAAAAAAAGGCTTTGAAACAGTGGAAGGAAAAGAGGAAAAGAGCTCAAAGCCTTGCCCAAAGAATTTCCTTTTTTCTTGTAAGACCATGACCATGTTCTGTTCAACCATGCAGGCTAACTGCACGCCTGGAAGCAGGAGTGCTTAGGCCGAAGGCTGAAGCAGACCACATGGAAGATCAAGGGGAAGAAGAAATTGGGCTCATACAGTGGAGTTCACAGCTGGCCTTCTGGGAGACCCAACATTCATGGCACAGTCTCTCAAATGAGAAGCAAAGCAGAGGTGTCTTCCTGCCATCCAAATGTAGGAGAGATTGCTTCCATCCTTTCCCATTAAGCATTCATTCTGAAACCTAATCATGACAGCTGGGTGTGAGGGTTGTGTTCTTGTTCTGAAACACCTTCTGGAGGAGCGTATCAATATCAGCAATACATTGAGGATGCCTCGAGAGGTTTGTCTCACTATCCTAGAGCGAGCATGTGTGAATACTCCGTGTTCAATATTCAGCATTGTTGCCTGCTTCTCTCCCAGTCGCTTTAGTAGACATACCTAGGAAAAATCCAGTCCAGCTGAGCACCACAGAATGCTAAAATGGAAATTACCTGTTAGATCTTTCTGTGCCTGCTGTGGGGCTCCTGCCGTGTGTTTAGGGAGTTACAGATTTTAAGGCACTGATGCATGTGACTTATTAAAACTCAGGTTCCAGTGAACCCACTTGACCCAATGATGCAGATCTGCCAGTATAACTATTCATCTCTCCATTATTTACTACTCTGGCAATTTTTAAAATTAGATCTAACTTTCAATAGTGACATTTAAAAAATTTTCTCCAGATAGTTCCTAAGGATAGTGAGCAGCACTAGGCTACGAAGAGGTTTCTGTGGGATCCCATTAGACATCTTCTGAAGATGGGGATGATTCAGTTAGGATTGCCTTTTCGAGCACTATTGGCTCACCAGCTTTTAATCCATTTAATGTGAGGTACATTCATTCTGAATAGTGTGAATTATTTTAATCAGAATACCATATGGGACTGTGTTAAATGCCTCACAGATGTTGAAACCCATGATGTAGACAGAGATACCTTTATCAGCTAAACTTGTAATTTCACTAAAAAGGCAACACAAAGCTCATTTGACAAGACTTTTCCACATGCTGATTACTATTAATTACGCTGCCATCTTTGAAGCCTTTTTCAACTCTGACCCACATGAGCCTGTCTGAATGGGATGAAGCTGCAATGTAAATGAGACATGGGGGAAGAGGGCACTCGCTGAGCTGTGTCATCTCCAGGCCAGGAGCTGCACTGGGTAGTACTAGTCATGAAAGGATGAGGGGAAAAAGACTGTTACCTTGTTAACCCTTCCCATCAATCCATTTGATTCCTTGATCGGTGTTAGGCTAAACAGCCTGTGATTGCCCAGGCTGCCTGTTTTGTCCTCTGTAAATAGCGATGCCTCATAAGCTTTTTGCAAGTCTTCTGGAAGTTCTCCAGTGGTCCAGGATGTGTGAAAAATCAACATGAACCTTTTAGAGAACCCTTTGGTGCATTTCTCTAATATGCTGAGGTGCAACTTACCAAGTGCTGCCGATTGAAAAATGTTCAGTTTTGATAGCTGCTGTTTAACTTTCCCCTAAGTAACTGATGGAATAGAAAGTGTTTCCTTATCACTGTGAGATAAGAATACATCATCCTGCTACTTTCCAAATACAAACCTGAAATATTTATTAAATACTTCTGCTTTTATGAATCATGACTGACAATTTTGAGATTCCTATCTGGCTGTGGAGCTATCCCATTGTTAGGATTTTGTTTGTTCCTGATACATTTAAACAGTTCCTCTTTATTGTTCTTACTGGCTGCAGATTTGTGTGTTGGTGCCTTTAATTTCCTATGGTAATTTCCTCACTGCTGATATGTGTACACACACTGTCAAATCCAGATGCAAGTCCAAAATCCAAACCACCGAAGTTTTAATGAATCTGGACCCCTGTTTTTGTCTTGACCCAATACAAACAAGCAGCTGTAAAGTTTAGATTGAGGTTTAATTTCTGAATTTCATATCCCTTTCCCCTGAATCCAGAAGAGCTGGCATGTTAGAAAGCCACCTCTTATTCAGTGAATCTCAGACTTTCAGCATCAAGATTAGGAAAAAAAAAAATTGTTTCATTCCTGTGAACCAGGAATGAACTGGTTTGTACTAAGACAAAAATATCTGGGTTATTTTTTGGGTGGTGAGTATGGACTTGGGTACAGAGGTAACTGGTAGATGGGGCTGTTTGTCCTCTGCTCCCATGCAGGGCACAAACTTGTTGCAGAACTGGCTACTAGAGGATTTCTGGCAGCGGGGAGCAGCTATTGAGTACGGAGGCCAAGCTCTTGCGCCTTGGTCTGGGTGCTGCTGCAGTATGGGCAGATGGGAGATAACGGGACAGCGGGAAGTAATGAATGAATTGTATCAGGGCTGAGGCCATACACGTTACCTCCCTGTCCTGCTGAGCAGTCACTTGCAGCAGTGCTCAGACCTGGGTGTGTGGATAGAGGGTAAGCCTAAGTGCTGCCCTGCTTTCAGTTTGGAGGTGGGCAGCAGTGGCATCTGGAGACATTGGGTGGGATGAGTGGGACTTTCCCATTGCTTCCCTCCCAGCTGCTGTGGGGGGTGTCAGACATTTTTCACCCTTCTTGCTGCTGTCTCTGAACCAGCGTGCTGCCGTGTGCTGCAGTTGTGCATGCGATGTTGTGCCCCAGTGACATAGAAAAGCCCTTCTAGGTAACAGCAGGTGAGTTGTTATTTTTGATTGCAACTGGGTGACCATTTATTGACTCTTTGGCTGGTAAAGTTATTTAGAAAGTTATGCAGCTGGAAGAACGCTGCAAGCCTGGCTTACAACTCTCCTCTCTTTCACAGTAATAGACTTTGATTTGCCGTAGTTCATTTCCCTCTGAAGTCTGCTTTTTGTAGATAACATAAAGCACTTGGCATAGTGGTTGATAACTGAATGTATGAAGCATGACATTTTCCTAGATACAGTATGCCATATGAACACTTGTTTTTTGTATCAGAACCCATAAACAAGAGTTCACTGAGGGCAAATAGCTTGCTCAGGTCCTGTGGAGATGCAGGGAGAGAGAGTCGATGCTGAGGGGAGCGTGATGTGGTCACAGCTGCTTGAGGAGGGCATGTGGCAAGAGAAGGCAAAGCCCAAGGCAAATGATTCCTGTGAGCCCGTTGGTAGCAGGTGAGGTGATTCATGATGTGGACAGAAAAAAAGTCTTTTGGAAACTTAATTTCCTCCTTACTTGTTTTTCTGTCCAGTGATTAAAATACTGACATATTTTTCTGTCTCTGGAGCACAGCAATCACCCTCTCCTCCCACCTCCCCCAGACCAGAGAAGCCTCAGAAATTGGCATTAAGGACAGGGACACCCCTGCTGGGTTTGGTCCTGGACAGCCATGTGGGGGTAGATGATGGTACCTATGCCGAGCCCTCCGGCAAGGCAGTTAACCTCTTGGTTTTTCCCTCACCACCCACAAAGAGAAGCTAAAAATAGTAGCTGGTCTTACAGAGTTCTGGGAAACTTAATTCCTTAGTATGAATAAAGCACTGAGCTTGGTGGCTGGAAAGCACTCTGTGCTGTAAGATGGAGCATTAGGTATACCAGTGAATATGGAGAATTGTGTAGTATATTTTAAAAGTAATGAAGCTTCACGCCTTCAGCTTTGCTATTAAAGCTTTGCCGAGAGCTGGATTCACACTGCTGTGCTGCTGAGAGTCATTAAGGGTGTGCGTGAACCGAGGGAAAATGACTGCCCTTCTCCTTAACAACCCTGAAGGTTTTACACGAGCAGCCTGGCTCCAGCCAACACAGGACTCACCCAGAAAGGTAAAAGAGAGAGAAACTGGTCGTGTCCATGAAGGGCAGCTAGAAGGATATGGGAAATACATAGCTCTGGTAAGACAAGTTGAAGATCCTTGGGGTTGAATTTTCAAGCCTCCTTTCCTAAACTGTGAATGCAAGCTGCAGACAGGCAAGTATAGGCCAGAGACAACTCAAAGAAATGCTGACTTGCTCATGAAAATGCAGATTTTACAGTTGTGTGTGTAAGAACATTCGCATAGCAAGTAAGAAGCTGTGAACTGCTTCCCTTGATGCAGACTGAGCTTAGCCATCTTTGGTTCAGGCTCGATTTTAAGGGAAAGTAAGCTAATTATTGATTCTGGAAAAGAATCAGGCGTCTGTTTGCATCGAGTTTTTGCATTCTGTTTCAGCCGTACATTTATGAGATATCCAGAGGCGCAGGAACTGAAACTGAAGAAAATATTTGTGGGATTCCACAGAGACGGAAGCTGCCACTGGTTTGCACGTGTGAATTTTGCCACTGCATTTTGGTGGCTTAGAATGAAAGTCTGGTGCTTGCTCATAATAAAAGTTGAACCTAAAACTGGCCGTACTCAAATTCCCAATGCCCAACAAACTGGAGTATGGGGGCTTAAGGCGGAAGAGAGGGGCAACACCAGGTAAAGATGCTGTTATATTTATTTTAGTGCTTAGAGTTGATTAGAGTTGGGTGAAAATGATAAACTGAAAGGATTCTGAGTAAACCAATTTAAAATGTAATTATGAAGGGCTCAAGATAGTGGTGTGTGTGTAATTATGTTTCTTGCCTGTGTGCACTGTACTCAGTGATTTTGTTCTGCAGCTAGTGGAAGGGGAGGAAGGGGTGTGCAGGGGAATAGCTGCGTGGGGAGCAGCCACTGTTAATGAGCTGCTTGTGCTGGGGTTTATCCTGTGATCTGAAGGTGCGCTTTTAGCTGTGCCTCAGCTGGTGCTGAGCTGGGTATCAAACCTGATGTAGCCATAGCAATGAGTAGTTCTGTTTCAGTTGCTCAGAGCTGGGGGCAAACAGCTGGTCAGGCAGTCGCAGTGAGCTTTGTGCCGCTCTCCTGGGGTGCTCCCAGGCTGTGCCACAGCGAGCTTGTACAAAACCAGCTTAGGGCCACCCATGCAAGCTGTGGTGTGGTTTGGGATGAGACCACTGACATTCTGGCTAGCGGCATTTCAAGGTTGTCTGTATTGTCCTTGTGACCAGCAGCAGGGAGTAAGCCCTGCCCAGTCAGCAAGTTATCATGGGCCAGCTCATGTCCACACTGTTGGAAGCAAAAGTCACTCCAGGACAGGCTTGTGGCACCCACACCGCATGCTCTGAAGTGACCTGCATCCGTGGGGAGCAGGTGTACAAGTCGGGTGACTTGTCCCCATCAACTGTGCTTGGCTTTCCTGCTAGACACTGGCCCGGGGCTGGAGCCTGGGGTGAGCAGGCCAGTGCAGCATTGACACTGCGCACATCCAGGAGCCGTGCAGGGCAAGCCATGCGGCTTCTGCAGAGGCACCTTTTTGAGGCTGTTGCATCTGGGCTTCCCTCCAGCTGTTTTTCTTCTGTATTCTCATATTACCAAAGGCACAAAAGGTCAGGGAATATTCCTACCATCCTTCTTATGTTAAACAGGGAAGACAGTGAGGGACAGAAAGGAGAGAAGGAATTGGTGGAAGGTGGACTCTGACAGGGAAGTCATTAAGGGGGTGAAGTCAGGAGTGCAAAATGTGTTTTATCATCAGCGGTGAAGGGGCATGATACCAAATGAGCATGTCTGAGTTAGGTAGTGAGCTGAGCGCAGAGGCATATTTAGGACAGAAAGTGAAAGGACACGCTCTGGCTGACTCATGCACTCATCCATAGCGTGAGAGTTATCCCTTCTGTAAGAGACACAGCCATAGCTGGGCAGCTGCTGTACCGCATGTGACTCGCCTTCCTCTTACGTGGGAAGAGGGGGCAGGAAGGAGCCTCCTGGGGCAGCGTGCTCAACCTCTGCTCTCGCATCCTGTAATTCCTGATCAAGTGCCATCTTAAAAAATAAAAAAGCAGTGTTGTGCCCATGTTGTTTCATCATTTCCTTATGCTCTCTCTATGTCTGCTTTCTGTTACTGGCCTTTATTGGGTTGTTAGCTGCTTAGGGCAGTAGTGCTCTTGTCCTCGCATCATTTGCTGCAGTGGGCCAGTATCATGCAGACTATCACATCGGCACTTCAGACACATCCGCTGACATTTTTTGGACATGGGCTGGAAGATAGAGATGTTCCATTGGGACAGCCACGTTTTCACAGCAGGAAACCCATGTTTCTGTTTTGTCCTTTGATCAGTAGGTGCTGGTGTGTGTCTGAGGTTCCTGGTGATTTTTCAGCACAAACAACTAATCCTTTTCCTACTTAATCATTCAGTCAGCACCAACGTGCGCCTCTGAATAATGGCCTAAAGACCAGAAATTCTAGCCAAATCTTGCATTTTGCTAAAACCACAAACCAAACTTCAAAAAATTGGTGCAATAAGAAATAAAGCTTCCCAATAAAGAGAAAGGAATATTTCAGCTGCTGTCATCTTAACTCTTAATACCTTCTTGCAGGAAAGAATTAGTTTTGGAAGATGGCAAGGGAAATGAAAAGGGGTAGCAGTGCCTACAGCTGATAACACTGACCTGTTTTCCTGGCATTCCTCCAAATGGAAGGCCAGCTTTGCTTGAAATATAGGTGATTCATCACTTGAATTGCAAGCAGATAGTGTGGTGCAGAAGCACAGTCATAGACACATTATTTCAATAACCTGAGTTTTAGCTGTTCTACTTTAAAAACTAATGAAGCAAATAATGTTATGACACAGGTGTAGGCAGTGAAAATGTGTCAGAGAAAGGCAATTAACCTCTGTACTAATAAAGTCTGTCAAATCAGTAAAATATTTTTTATCTATTATAATAGCTAATAAGAAATATATAGGCCATGAGTATTCAATGCTGCAAGCCTTGTGGAATCATTTATACCTTTAAAAAGTAGATGTAAAACTTCATCAAGGAAAAGCAGGAGGTTTTAGTATCTTCTTTGCACAGCTGTAAATGACTAAAAGGTCACAGGGTGACTTGCTGGGGTGGGTTGTGGCTTTCTCAGGTCCCACTGGTATCATGTCCCTCTTACCGCAGCTAAAGTTGGGCTCTTATTTCCACATACAGTCATCCTTTAGTCACTTACCTGTTATATTATCAGTTCTCTGCTGGACATTCATGGGGCGTTCTGAGCTGAAACATGATTGATTAAAAACCAAAGCAAAATGGATTCTGTAATCCAGCTACCTGCCTGGAGAAATGGGATCATATGCGATGGTTGCCTGGAGCAGGAGAAGGTTCTCTGCAGTCCTTGTCCTCTCTCTCTCTCTGCCTCAGCATTTGTGATTTCTCTCACTGAGAGATAGCGTGAAGCTGATGTAGAGTGTGAACCAAAGCTAGGTCAGTTAAATACAGGCCTGACACTTTTTGCTAAGTCATGTAAAAGTTAATGTGGACAAAATCGACTGCTCCCATGGAAGAAACAGCAGTATTTCTGAAACCAAGTGAGCATCCTAATGCATTAATATTTTAAGTGTTGTTGTGCTATAACCACCACTTAGCTGTTTTGTGTTGTATTTAGAACAACTTAGTCTATTGGTGGACATCACTTCTGTAGTTGTCTCATTGTAACTCACCAGAGTTGCTAGATCCTAGAACACTGATGGTACAAATACACCTTAAAACATAGCCTGACCTTGCATGTATCTTTTAGGAGACACGGTAGTAAAACATCCTTTTATCTTGTTTGCAGACACTTCAGACCAATGCATTAAGGCAATACAAGGTTAAACCCCCTTATTACTCCAACAACAGTCACCTGCCATCTTTTGTCTTAAAGCAAAACCTTTATAGTGTTGTGTCTCATATTCACAATCCTACGCAGCCATACCTCGTGCTGGTACGTGTGTGATAAAAGCAAAATTTTATCAAAGGCTTTCATATCTTAACTGTGTCCTACCTCTACACCTACAGAAGTGTTACTATGAAAGGTGTTAAATAATATTTAAATATTAATAATTAACAACAAACACCTCATATAAGTTATCGTTATCGAAGAGCACATGCCCCTGATTATGGTCTCTGTCCTTGTGCTCCCCCACACCGTACCCTCTTACCCTTCTTGGCGCAGAGGACCTTGAGTGTGTCTCCTGCGCTTCCTACCATGGTCAGGACTTCTTGGATGGAAGGTATTGCACTGAAGAGCAGGTGTGGACCTGAATGATGGCCTTTCCCTTGAACAGACAGCGTGTAACCCCCTCCCTTTGTATATGTATGTCCTTCTTCTGATTTCAGTCGAGTCGATTTGTATGACTTTGACTAACCAAGTGATTGATCTGACCACCCATGTGGGTGTGTGTCACATCTTGCACAGTGCATGGGAGTGCTGGTGGCGTTAGCAGCCTTGTCTCAGTGACACCGTTTGTGGTGCAGCCATCCTTTGCCCAAGCCTTCATCAGGCTGGCTCTTGCTAGATTGTATTCAGAAGCTTAAACAGCCCTCAACTCAATTATTCACTACAAAATATGAAATCTGGCTGAACTTGATTAACAGAAATGGCAGAAACTATGTTATTTTAATCACAAGTGAGGTGTTGCCTTAGAATTTGTTCTAATTAAACATTAGGTCAGATTAACTACTCAGAAGGCCTTACTTTTTTACCAGGTTTTAAAGTAATGAACAGTTTGATAAATTTTGAGTTCTTTTAAACAGGCTATTTATTGCTTGGGAAAACAGCTTTCTGTGCTTTTTTAATTACACAGTGAAAATTATATGAAAAGTTAATTTTTTTTACTTCTTATCTTTATTTTAAGAAGCTTTGAAAGGATTAATTAACCATCCAAACTACCTGCTGAGGTAGGTAAATGTTACTATCTCTGCTTTTCTGATGGGGACTCTGAGGCACAAAGCCGTGTAAAGCCTGAATCCACCATGTCTCAATTTCAGAAAAAGACAAGGAAGATCAGCACCTGCCAGGGAGCAATTAATAGATTAACAGAATCAGGTGTGAGTGGCTTTCCCAAGGTCAAACTATAGTGTTGTGGATAGACAGTTGCAAACATTTGAGTTAATGAGTTACCGATGGTGAGCTGAACTGTGAAAACTCACTGGATACGTGCTCCTAGTCACAAGTGATGTACATGACAGTACAAACTGCCACGAAACTTCATGTTTGTGGTGCCTTAGGACAGCCTTGCCATGGCTCAGCTGATCTCTTAGGCCACCACAGGATCTTGATAACTGGTGGTCCTGTGTCGAAGTCCTGCCTCCTATGGTGTGATCTGTGTTTTGAGGGATTCAGAGACCTGGTCTGCAGATCCAGGCATGGGAAAGGAGCTCAAAGAGCCAGTTTGGCTCTGGTCGTTCTCGGTAGTATCTGTGGACTTCGATGATTTCCACACCTGAAACCTGAAACATTTTCTTATACTCTGGGAAGTTCTTCACTTAAAAGACATTTCCATCAAATCCAGTCTTCCTGGTTTTGTAGTATTTACTAAAGTTTAGTAATTTTTACTAAAGATGGCAGAATTTACTGTTTGTATTTAATGATAAGCCCATACAAGAACCATCACTCATCTGGGGGCTGAAAACAACCCTTCATCTTGCACTTTTTCTGCTTTCTGTTCATCTGTGTCCCAGTCCTTATCAACAGTGTCCCGTGGGAATTGTTATATTAAAAATGTAATGACAGAAATGTTGTTTTGTACAGGACTGTTCAGGAAAATGATGAATGCTGTGCAGATGTGCATATTAAAATCTCTCTATCTCTAGGAAATACACTGCTGTGTTTTGATAGGTTTTTCTCTAAAGCTGTAATTAGCCACAGTCAGCAGCATGCTTGAAAGGGTTAAAGGAAAACAGGCTTGAGGACATATTCAAAGCCATGTGTAGGTGCTGCACATTTGGCATGCAGTTGCATGCATGCTTGCAAAAAGCGTGATGGGATGTGTGTCAATCGCCTCTCTTTGCAGATGCACGTAAGTCTGTGTAAGCAAGATATTGGTTGCCACATAATTAGAGCGCAGGGCTGTGTCCCAATGCCCCAGTTTCTGTTTGTGACCCTGCAGTGGCCTGGCATGTGACAAAGGGCAAAGCATTCACCTTCTCCAGCTCAGTGCCATCACAAAGCAGGGTGACCACACTGTGTGAATCACCCTGTGCTGCAGTGTTAAAAGTGCTATCAAGATGCCAGAGTACAGAGCTCAGTGTTAGACGTGATGTTATCTTCCTTGCTGTTAAATTTGGGTATCTGCTATGTCCAGTTTGAGATCTCAGAGCTTATCTGCACAGTGTGTTGCATGAACACCTGATAGATTGTCTGAGGCTCCGTAACAAATATTTCCCTTTTTTGCTTCTGCTAACATTTCTCAGGCTCCTACACAGATCTGTGGAATAAATTTCAGTAAGATGTATGACCTACCAGACACCTAGGTACTTTGCTAAGATGCATTTCTTCAACTCTGCCTTCAGTACTAAAAGCACAGATAATAGCAGACATCAATAACCATATTCTTAAAAAGTTATATATAATGTATGAAAGTGTAAATGCATTATATAGCTATATTTGAAGAGTGAACAGCATATATTCATATTTATTTTCATGTATAAAGCTTTCTGCCTGGGAGGAGAAGAAAGAAAAAGAGAAAGATCAACATGTGACAGATGCACATCAGGGAAGTGGGTTGTCACACTGCAGGGAGGTGTTGAGATATCACAACGATGGGCATGCTACACAAACCTGAGCAGAACAAAATATGCTGTTTGGAAAATTGAGTAGACGTAGAAATTGTTAACTGACTTAGTGAGAAATGGTGCTGAGGTGAACTACAGTTTTTAAATAATATGCAATCTGGAGGAGTCTCTGTACAACAGGTGTTAGAGTTTCAAGTTGAACTTTTTACATTTGTCCCTAAAGGCAGGTCTGTTAAGTTTTTTCTCTGTGAAGGTATAGGCTTGAGGGGAATCACCTGTACCACAGTGGTATCCTTTGCTTTTAGAAATGGAACTGCAATCTGCTGCCCCTGCTGCTCCGAACTGACCTTTGAGTCTGCTCTTGCAATCCAGTATCTGTTTTCCGAGCCTAAGCTTTATGTCACAGGCTTTGCAGCAGTCTCCCCAGAGAGCTTCGAGGCAGTTCATCAAAGCAGGTGGAAGGAAGAGTATGTTGTAATAGATCTTTCATTCTTGCATATGAGCAACGAGGAGGAACAAAACATGCTGTCTGTGGACATAATTTTTCTTTAGAAACCAATCATACCAGGACTATAAATATAAGCAATGTATTACAGGTGCTACGTACAGCCTTAAATATTCTACTCTGGTGCCAAAGTGTGTGTATTGGTGTGATTTGGTTATGGATGGAGAGAAATACTGTCTTTTATTTTTGTGACAGCTCAAATACTGTGTTAAAGAAATTACTCCCAGGACATCTCAAATGTTTTTATTGTCTGAGCAGCTCAATCCAAACGATTCATTTGTGTTCAACTTCCTAGGTAAGTTAATAAGCTTTTTAGAATACTTCACAACTGCAGTTTAACAGGCGTCTCAGAATTTATGCTTCTGTTTTGCCTGCTCGGTATTAGTATTGCTCATTCACTAGTCAAGCACTTATTTCCTAAAGTGGCCCCTTTCCCTTCTCAGTACCTGTACTCCTTTCCCCTTCAAAGCTTCACTTTCCTCATAGCTCTTGCATGTCCTGAAGGATGTTTACCTCTACCTGGGATAAATTATTCCTTGCTGGGCCTATTCCAGCAGTGTTCAAGAACTTCCAGACACCTTTCGGAAATGAGTATGAAGTTGAAGCTAGCAGGTCTGCTGCCCAGGAGATTGAGTTGCTGTCATATTGCATCTGACTTGCATCAGATCAGAGTTTAGGATTTGGGTGATTTGTTCTTCAGATTAATGTCAATCTGTTTTAAATTAAAACACCCTGGGGCAAATCCTTTGCTATGATAAATGAACTGTCTGGCTGCAGTCAACCAACATTACAACAGACATGAATTTGGCCTCCTGGTTCATTGCCTCATCCCCTACAACATCACTTTCCTTATGTGATTCAGACATCAAGCTTTTGATCCTATAAGTTGTTGACTGTCTTCCACTGAAAGCAGTGAGAAGGGAGGGTGCTTTGGTGTTCAACACCTTGTTGGTTTGGGCACAAGAAATAGACCACATATCTGCTCTACCTAAAATATAATTACGGTGTATCTATGAGTGGGAAATCTGCTTTGCACCTGTTTTATCACAGGAACAAAAGGCACAGGAAGTATTTGGAAAATGAGGAACACACCTGTGTGTGAGTATATAACAAAGCATCTTTACATATAATCATTTGCTATAAGTCATTTCAGAGTTGACAAGCTGTTTTTCAACTTCATGTCACCACTGCCTGATGCATCTAATTAGTCCTGTTCTCCAGCTGACAAATATCAGCTGCTCTTTCTAAAACATGGTTTCTCCCTTAAGTACATCCCTCTGGCAAAGTTAAATATTAATTATCCTTTTTTATTTTATGATTATTCATGGGTGCTAATGTCACTACACAATGAATGGGTAAGTCAATACCACAAGATATTAAAAGTGTTGTTTCTGAACCTCTGCAGCAGCTGAAATGTACGGTGCTGTGCTAGAAATGAATGTGGCAGTTGTGACTGGCCTGTGCCGACAGTCATGTGTCAGTGGTGAGAATCAGAGACCTGTGGTTTGGTGGATGGGGTCACTTAGCCTGGATGTGGGAAATGTACCTTCTCCTCCCAGCTCAGAGGCTGGCCTCCTTCATAATTGCACAAATCATATCACCTTTTACTCTGCATATTGAAATTGTGAGGCACAGAACAGCACAGATACTGAAGTGCCCAGTTGCTTCTGCAGGTCTGAGTTGTGTGGACTTGTACTTTCGCTTAGTATTTGGGTGGTGCTAGTCTGCTGGAGCTTTTTGGGGTCCTGCTGACCTCCCTTCCACCCTTTGTGCCAATGATTGTGGGAGCGGGTGGTGGGTTCTATTCTTAACTCTGTCATGCTTTGTCCTACAGCTTCAGTAATTCCCTCTTCCCTCATCTGCTGCCACCCCTCAGACAGAAGAGTGCACTCCTTCACTGAGCAGATGTGCGTCCTCCTCATTGCCACATCAGTAGGTAGCTATATGACCAAGCTGAGCGGTGCAGTTGACATGCCAGAAGGACGGCATCTCATCCAGAGAGACCTAGACAAGCTGGAGAGGTGGGCCTGTGAGAATCTCATGAGTTTCAACAAGGCCAAGAGCAAGGTCCTGCACCTGGGTCGGGGCAAGCCCCAATATCAGTATGGGCTGGGGGATGAAGGGATTGAGAGCAGCCCTGCAGAGAAGGACTTGGGGTACTGGTGAGCAAGAAGCTGGACATGAGCCAACAATGTGTGCTTGCAGCCCATAAAGCCAACCGTATCCTGGGCTGCATCAAAAGAAGTGTGGCCAGCATCGAGGAAGGTAATTTTGCCCCTCTGCTCTGCTCTGGTTAGACCCCACCTGGAGTCCTGCATCCAGCTCTGGAACCCTCAGTACAAGAAGGACATGGGCCTGTTGGAGCAGGTCCAGAGGAGGGCCGCAAAAATGATCTGAGGGCTGGAGCAGCTCTCCTTTGAGGACAGGCTGAGAGAGCTGGGGTTGCTCATCCTGGAGAAGAGAAGGCTGCGGGGAGACCTTATTGTGGCCTTCCTTCGAGTACTTAAAGGGGGACCTCACAAAAGACGGGGGCAATCTCTTTAGCAAGGCCTGTTTTGACAGGACAAGGGGGAATGGTTTTAAACTGAAGGAGGGTAGATTTAGACTGGATATAAGGAAAAATTTTTTTACAGTGAGGGTGGTGAAACAGTGGAGCAGGTTGCCCAGAGAGGTGGTAGATGGCCCGTCCCTAGAAATATTCAAGGTGAGGTTGGACAGGGCTCTGAGCAACCGGATCTAGTTGAAGATGTCCCTGCTCACTGCAGGGGGCTTGGACTAGATGACCTCTAAGGGTCCTTTCCAACCTAAACCATTCTATGATTCTATGATTCTGTTTCACACGGATCCCCTTTCTGCTTGACTGCTTTCTCTCCAGCTGACCACAGCCAGAGTCTGTAAGCTTTTCTTTCAAAGCCAGCTGTCTTTGTATGCTGGCCCTCAGGAAGATCCATATCCGCACCTTGTGAAACAGGCTCAAAACTAGGCACTGATCAGGGAGATACGTTGTAAGCATGTTTCCTGAAACCAGTTCCACCAGCTGTACCCACCTACCCTATGACATCCTTAGCTGTTCCCACAAAAATGAAGTTGCCCATCTTGTCCACTTTGCTGCCACACTGATGTGAAGGCTGATGTGCAGTCATTTTCCTTCCTCCTGGAGGAGACTTTAGTTGTTCTGTCCAGCTGGATTTGCAGATGGACTCATTTTCTGGCCCCATGCTGGGGCTGATGTAGCTGTGCAAGCCTTTGTCCTTTGTGCCTTTCAAGGCATTGTGGGCAACTTTGAAGTAGTTCCCTTCCTCAGGTCGCACTTCAGAGTATGCAGGCTCACTTTTATCTCTGTCTCTTTTGCTCACTGCAGCTCGATCCATCCAGCTCTCCATGTGGATCGGAAAGATGCTGAAATATAGGAGGACCTCCAGTAGCTGTTCCCTGCCTTATCCAGTTTCTCACCTTGTCATTGACCTGACTTTCTGACCTAGCTTCTTTGTGAATGTTTTCTAGCATGACTAGCACTTTCTTACCCACATCACACAACCTAGCATGTCTGTAGCCTGGTGTGCTAGACCTGTCTTGCCTCCCTTTCTGTAGCCAGTGAAGTAGTTGGAGTTCAGTTGATTCACAGAGACAGACGATAGGACTGAAACAGCAACTGACACCTGTTAGAACTTGGATTAATATTTTTGCAATATGTAGATGAAAATTAAACTAAGTCCTAGAGCAGTATGTTTTAGAAGCCTGGAGTGTTTGTGGATATATTCACTGTAAAGATAAAAAATTAATAACCTGTGTTTGCATTGCGAGTACCCTGCTTAGGAAACAGGGTGCACATAACTATGCCTGGGTACCTGCCACATGTTTAGGTCATGGTTTTATTACATGAAAATTTGCAGGTCTCTCCTGTGTTTTTAAGTGTCTAAAAAAGTGACACCTGATGGAGGTTTTGAAAAATGCTGGGTTTTTTGCAGGTTAGATCCAACTCCTGACCAAAAGAAACTGAGGTTGGTAGAATCAATGTGAACATGAAAGTTCCCAAACGGGAAGTCATGGAGAATATCCAATCATTATAATTATTTCCAAGTAATTTAGCATATCTCTAATTATAATATGAGGTCATCTTGATGCAAAATAATGTCTAATTAGGCACAATCCCTTTTCAGCTTTTCAGTGACTTGTAATAGATTCCAGAGAAAAACCTTTTGGCTCCTCTTATTGGGAGCTTTTAATTCTTAATTTATGATTTTTTTTGTAATTAATTTTTTGAGCAAACAGGGCAAATAAATCTATTTGAATTAATTAGCATTTCTTCCTTGATTTCCTACTCTCCCTCCCTGTTACTCCTTTTTTTCTTTCCCTTATTTGAATATTACTCTAATTTATTCATGTTTGTTTGCAACCAGTGCATAATGATTTCAAGCCATAGGCAGGCAAGAGACTGCAGCACAGGAAGAGTTGCAGCTCTGGGAAGGAAGGAAGGTCTGCAGAAAGGTTATGTTGGTCACCTTCCTTTAGTTACAAATGCCTTCTTGCATTAGGACTAGTAAAGGCAGCAACAGAGTTAAGCAGGATTGTGGGGCTGAGGTGGGACAGGATAGCAGAGCAGTGGAAGGAACCTCTGCAACCACAGAGAGGGAAAATGATAAGCACCCAAGCAGGAAAACTGACTGTTCTGCATTTCCTAAAAATATTATAAGCTGTATATTGTTTCACCTTGATACTTTATAAGAAAGTCCCTATGAGATCAGATTTGCAAAGAACACCTGGTCAGTGTTCACAGAAACATACCTCATCTTTATTAGTCAGTGTTTGTACAGCCACTTGCTTTTTCCAGTGTTTATACATACCTATTCTTTTACCCTCGCAGATGTACTGTATGCCCTGTAGCAGGCAGTTTTCTGCTCTAGTTTGTGCTTGCACTTTCTCCCCTTGGAGCTGTGAATCCCTCTAGTTGTGAGAGACAACGCTGTCCAGTGGCTTGAACTGTAGCCTGGGCACCAGGAACTCCTGATGTTTTCTTGTCCTCGATTGTTCTGTATTTTCTGTCTCTCTGAAGCACTGGAAAATTTTGTCAGGACAGCGATGGCACAGTGTCATGGAAAAGTGACAAGAAAACTGTGTTTTCCACGTGGTCTATGTGAGACACTTTGGTTTTGTTTGGAAGTGCTCAAAAACAAGGGGCCCTAAGTTAGCAGGTGATTTTGTCTTCTTGTTTTCCTCATCCGTAAAAGATACATAACAATGCTTATATACCTAACTCCTTTGGATGTTGTGAAGATTAATTCATGTTTGTAATGCACTTTGAAAATAGAAATTGCTAAGTAGCATTAACTCGGTCAGAAATTGTTTTTCTGTTAAACAGGATCTTTATCTTTCCTATAACTTGCCTCTGCTGATCTCAGCTTGTACTTAATGTATTTGGAATTAAATCCAATAGGAGAAGCTTAGATTCAGGGACAGAACGACCGTGAGAGAGGAGGAGGGTTTTGTAAGATAGTAGATTGCTGCTTGGAGATGCAATCTACAATCTCAGTTTGAGGGCCAGATCAAGGTGAAATAGTGCTCTGGCCTAATAGATGCATTAATCTAATTTTCTGGTCAATTAAAAATCAGTCCAGACAATGCATGAAGACTGGGGAGATTAAATAGAATCTACAGAAATATCTCAGGGAATAAAAGAATACAAAGAAACTGAGTTTGCTATGTTGGAGCAGTAAGGCAGCCCTAGTAAGAGGCAGTGCCTGTTCTGGGAACTTCTCTGTGCTGAATGAATTGTGTTATTCAAGATTACTTCTACGCTAGTAAATAAAATAGGCCAAGGAACTGTTCGCTGGCCCCAAGGCCAGCTGGAGTGTCATAGCTTCTGACCATAAATTCTGTTCCTTTCCTACCCCAACAGGGTGGCCTGTCCAGGCTGTGCATTGGGAATGGTCCCTGGCTATTGCTGAAAACCATCCAGACATTGAGAGAGAGCTGGTTGCCATGGGACGTCGATACCAAGGACTGCACTGACAGTCGAGCAGTGGGGTGATGGTGTGCCAGTCCTTGGGCCCATGCCCTGGCCCTCTTTGGTTGCCTAGTGCAGATAGCCCATATGTCTCTGACTCTCGGCTGCATCCTACTGTTCCTTCAACCCTTCCTTTGAATTCTTGGCTTGAATTATTGTTGTATTTGTCTCAGAACAGCATTGCCAGAATCTGAACTGCCTTCTGGAGTGGGCCAGATCACCCAGCCCATCGCTGGCTGCTTAGTGAGCGGAGGGAGACATGCAGTCCTTTGGCACGGTGGGAAGCGCAGGGCTGTATGTTTGGCTGGATGGTGCGTGAAGAGTAAAAGGGTCAGTGCCCTGCCTCAACACACTAGTCCATGTATGGGCCACGATACTGCTGCATTCACAGGGCAATTCTTTGAGCTGTCATTTCCCAGTCATTGCCAAGCTCTTAGGCTGTAATAACTTTGAAGCAAGGAAGTGGGTCTCAGCTGATAAAATGCATTCTGTATGCAGAAGGCAAGGGAAGTTTGGTAATGGATAGTGGAACAGAAAGTGATTATGAAACCTAAATAACTTATTCTAGAAGAACTAATTTCTTCTAATTTGCAAAGCTAGAGTGTGTCATGTAGATTATCTGTAGGTTTCTGTGTGTAGTTACACATACAAGTGTATTTATTTGACAAAACACTGGGAAAACGGCATGGTGATCTGAAATTAAAGGCTGACTCAGATCACTGGAGTTTAATTTGTCAGCAAGTGAAATTAGTAGCAATGAATAGAAGACAAAATGACTTTATCACATTTTCTGCACAGATCTTGTTTTGCAGAAGAAAGAATGTACAGTGCATAAAACCAACTAAAAATATTATAATAAATGTAAAATGATAGTAACTTTTAGCATATGGCAGAATGAAATGGAAAAAAAACCCCCAAACCCCAAACCCCATTGCTTTCTACAAAAGTGCAGATTATGTCATTATGTTTAAGCTCTCCCAGTTCCCATGAAGTATGGGAGGAGGCCTGAGTGTTCAACCTTTTTGTTCTCTTAGCAAGAAAAGCTTTTCAGTACTGCAGATTATTAGGTCACCTGCATAAATGAGACACGCACTTAACTGATCTCCTGAACTGGGCTGCCTTTTGTCACAGAAGCCAAAGGCAAGTTTTGCATTATCCCAAACCAACCTTCAAATAACAATACTTGTTGTGTGGCAACTTTTGTTTTTAATTAGAAGAAAGGTGTTCTCCTTGATGAAAGAAGAAGGAACTTTTCAGTCTTGCAAGAATCTCAGAGAGGAGGAATCACAAGATAAGGACATAACACTTAAAAGGCTTTGACAAGTTCTCTTTCAAGCTTTCGGGGACTTCCAAATAGTTGTGAAATTCATAGACTCTTTCTCTTCTGCCTGTAACAACAAAATTGTTCTGTGATCCATATTGATAATAGCAACTGAAAGACAGATGATCAGAAGACTAGCAGAAATCTAGCAATTTTTAATTGTTTGTAATCTTTAATTGAGATAGAATAAATTTAAGGGGACAAATAAGAGCCTGAGAAATCTGTTAAATGCAAAATGAGCTGGAATGAGTATGATGTCTCCTACTGGGATAACTAAAATGCGAAAGCCCATCTAGAAGCTAGGAACAAGGGTTGGGCTGTGGAAAAATAGAAACCAGCATTCCTTGGCCAGGGAAGCAGATGTAATCATGAAATGATTGTAGACTCAAGAAGCATTATTTCTCTGTGAGTATATGCCCTCTAATTCACCTGAAAGATTCTTATCTGTTTTCCCTCCTAAAGTGTGCATATATATGTAGATTGCTCACAGAGATTATTTTGCTTCCTTTCATGCTTCAAAACCTATATTTTGCTATTGTAAGAAGGCTTTTCACTTGTGGTTGCAAGTTGCTGTGGAGACTGTCCCAAGTAGACCTGCTTGCTGTATCCCAGCTGGAGCTCAGGCATGGAGATGGGTGACACAGACCCAATCTGTGGATAGTCACTGGCAGAGCTTTGTGATGGTGGGCATTTAGTTTACCTCTTTGGGGATCTTATGTGACCCTCCTGCAGCATTGGCTGAAGTCTTTCTGCTGCATTATATATGGGAAGAAGAAGGGGAAAGTGGCATGAACTTGTGAACTATGCAGTGCCGTAGGTCCAAGGCTTCACAACCCCTCTCCCTGCCTGGCCCCACCTCTAGCATGAGAAGTGTCTGCAGTTCCTTCATACCTGAAATTTTCATGGCCTGGCTTGTACTCTGCTTTGGACATCAGAAAACCAGCCTGAAACCCAGACTGTGCTCCTTGAAAGGTGATCTTTTGAATCTATCCCATAGTGCTGGCTCTACTACCCCTCTGAGGCCAAAGGTTGAGAAGGAAGGAAGGTGCCAGGAATCTGGCTGGCTTTCACTCTCTTTAAAATAGCAGGCTAAGTGCTCCTTTATCAGATCCTGCAAGATGTTAAAGCTGGTGGTCCAGTGAGAACACAGGAACTATCTGGTGATTACAGAACCAAAGTTAAGGCACACAGTGTGAAATTCTGAGGGGCTCTTTGGGCCTGATGATGTGAGTAGGTAGCAAGCTAGGGGCCTTCCAGAGACGCACCCTGCTTTCCTGGCAGGGTGAGCAGATGAGTAAGGAAAGGATCTAGAGACAGAAAAGGCACATAGGTCCCTTTCACTCTGGTTTGCCTTTTTTCCTTTTGGACATACCTCAAGGAGACAGGGTCTGTTTCTCCTCAAGAACGTGTACACTGACGATGGACCTTGCTAGGATGAGCAAAGACAGGAATGGTTTCTTCTGTCCAAAGACTAAGAGCGATCTTGTTGGTTTAAGAACAACCTTATTAAATAAAGTGATGGAAAAACAGGGCTTTGATGCAAATGGCTTAGACCCTCATCCTATTGTAGCCACTTCCCTGTGACAGTGTGGTACTGTCATAGGGAATGTACACATACTGATACAGTCTGAGCTTCACATGGTTGCCAAACCTTTCCCTCTATTTTTTTATGTTTTTAAAGCCATTTCAAGTGGGCATGTGAAGATTCCAAAAATATGAATACAAATGACATTAAAAGATGTTTCTGGTGCTCCTATTTAGACTCTTCTTGGCAGAGGGCTGGGGAGTTCAGCTGCAGCTGTCCAGGCTTGCCAAAGCCAGCTGAGCAGCAGGTTCCCCCTCCTCCTCCCTCCACCACCAAGAAGGGAAAAAAAGCCTGTTGAGCCTTAGATAAACTTCAAAAATATTAACAGAAAAGTGGAGAACAGTCTAGAAGCCAGATGTGGTGGGGAGAGGGAGGAAAAGATCTGGGCAGTCATGAAACGGTAGAGGGGAAGGAATTTATCAAGGGATGGTAGGAAGGGCTGCAGAGGGGATTAAAAACAGGCAAGTGAACATTACTGGAGGCTGATGATATTACAAGGGAAATAGCTGCTTGCTGCTGGCTGTGTAGGAGGCTTGTCAGACTTGGGGAAGTAAAAGCATAGTGCTTACATCAACAGGATTTTTTTTTAATGGCATCTGGTCCTGTGTTGCATTTGGGCATATTTAGTGACCGACCTACATGTGACACATTTACTGTAGGCAGTGTTGGTTGTTGCACCTGGCAGGGACAGGAAAGCTTGCAGAGGGGAGCTCTGGAGCACGGGGGTCCAGTACTGTCCAAGCCCTGAACAGGTCCAAGCTGGATACATCAGCATCAGCACCAGAGGTGTCCCACTGGTGATTTAAGCCACGTGAGTTTCAATATTCCAGCTTAGACTTTGGCTCATGGGAGCCACTGTACTGAAAATAAAATGCGTGTTTGATTATGAGTGAAAAAGAGTGCCTGAGCGATCTTCAGCAGTTTGAAAAAAAGGATTTGGTTTGGCTTTTTGTTGCACAGAAAAGCGGGGCGGAGGGAGGGAGGGAGAATCCCTGTCCTCTCCAGTTCCGCAGTAGCAACCCAGGTGCAACCTGGAATTGCTGTGCCCACACAAATGCCACAGTCTGAGCCTGGTCTTGGCCACATTCAGTGTTGGCCAACTGCTGAGATTTTCCCTGAGTAAAGAGACCTGTGTGGCCATGAGGCATTTCATGAGTGACGGAAGAGACTGAAGTTGTGCCTTGCTGGCTCAGACAGATGAGTATAACTGGGCTGGGATTTAACTGGCATCTAGCAAAGCCCCGTCTGGGATGAAGCCCAGCGATGGCTCCTTGGTTCTCTGCTGCATCCCCAGTGTGGGCTGGATCAGCTCTAGCACACCATGGTAGATGGCTAGCTGCCAAAGACGAGTAGCCAGAATGAGGTGGCGAGGCAAGCAGCGCCCTTCTTACAGCCCACCCTAAACCACAGGAGGCTACACTGACTGCACAATGCATGGGGGTCAGCACCATCTCTGGAGAACTCCCAGAAGGGAGTGGGTGAGCCCTAGTCCCTCAGTACCACAAAGGCTAAGCAGGTGCTACATCCAGTCTCTACTGCTCATTAATGCCTTTTGCCCCTTATCCAAAGCAATGGATTTTTCAGGCTGCAAGGAGCAGCCAGTTTTGTAGAGCTTTTACTGTAATGTTTCATCAGGCTGTGACCCATATTTGGGATTGCTCAGGTCCTTTCTCCCCCACTACTATTCTTTGGTGCTTGAGTGTTGTTTTCTTGGTAGTGATGCTCTGCTCTTTTCTTTGGATTCCAGCTGCCATTTGCTTGATGTGGACAGAGCGCAGAAAGTTCTCCAAGTCCGTTTCAGAATGTCAGATGTCCTTAAAGGTTTGAAAGGGCTTATTAGTCAGTGACTTTGCAAGAGCATTTCAGACATGCTGCAGAATTAATCGGTCAGGTAAACAATGAGCGGAATTTTTTATTGTTGTGGGTCACAGACCCCCTTCTATTTCACTGGGCCTGGAATTTTATTACATGAAGAGTGATTGGACTGGATAAACCAGCAGTCTTTCCTGTGGACCTAGCACACACGATAATCACACAGTAATGTAGGCAACAGAGAGGACAGGAGCAATTGAATCCAATACCTGAGTTACTGGAACATGCCTGCCTATTCATGTGAGCTGGGAGAGAAAGATTGTTTTTCCTTTCTGAAGAGGGAAAATTGGAGAGAAGCTGTGCCAGAACCTTTCCAGGTTTAGAGAAGTGGAGGAAACACCTGCTACGCCATCAGCATTCTTGTTAACAGTGACTGCATGAGTGACAGAATCTGTCCCTTCCGGAGATGATTCAGACTCAGAAGACTCTTGGTAGTGATGACACGAATGCCTGGTAGCTCCTGAAAGCAGAACTAATGAGCAGTGCCACTCACTTAGCGTATGGTTTGACAACAGATGCACATGTTGGTAATTAAGTATTTGGCTGCATTACATTATTTTATTTTTGGATTTCTCAAACACACACCCATCGCAATCTCTAGACACATTTGCATGATTTAAAAGTGTTAAACTAGTATCATAACAAGGGTGGAAAAATCAGCACAGGGAAACTAAAACCCACTCTTCTGAAGGTCTCAGTAGCACATAGGCCTTCCTGTGCATCCGAAATCTAGGAAACATAAGCTCTGTAGGGAAAAATATACATAGGGAATAATCCTAGGGACTCCTCCCATGTTGAGCGGAGCTATGTCTGTGGTTTCAGACCAACCTAGTACACAAGGCTTGGACCAGAGTTTTCTTCTACTGTATGAACACATCCATCACTGCTTGTAACCCAGCATGGGCTTGGAATGGCTTTGAACTTCATGAAATTCATAAATACATGAATGCAATTATACCTCGCAGCTCTAGAGAGAAGATTCAAATACTTCATCTTAGTATTAGATCTTCTGGAATGTTTTATTTTGTCCTTGCATGCCAGCAGTTAATATATGTCAACATGTTAATACTGACCTCAGCTACAAGCTGCAAAATATGTACATAATGGTGCTTGCGGGAGCATCTTGCTCCCAAATTTTATACCTTTTCTAACTCAGTCCAGATACCTATTAAAACTCTCCCTTGGAGCCCATGCAGCTTTGCTCTATATGTCAGGTATACTGGAGGAACAGTTGCCCTAGAAATGATGCAATTGCTTCACAGCCCACTCTACCCAGGTTTCTGTGGTGGGTTGTTAAGGAGGAATTAGGGTGCATTATAAGGGCATGATAGAGAAACATATGATGACTGGGGAGGTGACTTGGTCCAGGAGTAGTGCATGACGTTATGGTTTTCCCTGGACATTATATGACAGGATAATAGTTTCCTTTTGCATGGAAGTTAGGAGCTGGGCCAACTGTGTCGAACTTGAGTTTATTTTGAGATTCTGAAAGCAGAACTAATGAGAAGACCTGCTCTCTATCCTGATGTTAGTAATGGTACACAGCAGAGGTCCAAGCTCTCCTGAAATATCCTTGTAAAACCGCCTGTGAAGTTGCTAAATATTTTGAATGTCTGGAGTCTTGTCTAGAAATTCTCAACCTTGTTTTACTATTCAAAGAAATTCCAAGAATTTGTCACTACTGCCTTCCAAAAGTATAATTGTTCACAGACTGTGCCATCTTTCCATGAAAAGATAAAGTTAAATCTCCTCGTTTGGCTCTCTGTATTTGTAAGCATGGTTCTAGAGCTAAAATTGCAAGATGCTGGTGCAAAGATGCTATTTTACTGACTGAGAGGTGTCTCTGTGTATCTTTCTGTGTTCCTTTTCACTGGATGGAAAGTCTGCCTGCGTACACCAGAAAATGACTACAGCTTAGACTCAAGTAGAGGTTAGCTATGCTTAATGAAAAAAGAATTTAAGTCAGCACTGACAGTAAGAAGAACATTTAGAGTTTTGAAGGACAAAGAAAGAAATGAGAATACTAAGAAGGATGTGACCAGGCAGCTCCACCTACAAACTGTAACCCTCCAGGGCAATCTCAGGTTTCTGCTATGTACTAGCATACAAAACAGATTACATCCTAACCTAGGCTGCAAGCATGAGAGTATTGGAAATCTGTTGCAGGTGTTTGATGGTAAACAGTGTTTATAGCTGCCAGGATGAAAACATTTATGTGTGTGAGTGAGTGCAAGTGGAGGGCAGGCCTCAAACTTTCACCCCGTTACCTTCACATTTCGGTTTTGCTTTGCTCAGTACTAGATGCCCTGTGTTTTCAGCTTGCTAGTGAATTTAAAAAAGCACTGACAATTTTACTTTAGTATGTCCTGTGTTAAAATTTGAAATGCTAGAATCACCTGAGAAGTAGTGGGCTAATTTGTCACCGGAAAAAAAATATACAATGAAGACTGAATGGAAGAGGATGAGTTCTGACAGGCATGCCTTTACTTTTTCAAGCATGTATTTTTTGCTTGGGTGGGTGGTGCATTAGTTATATATACAACTCATGCTTTTAGCTACAGCAAAATGTGAGAAGACATAATAATAGCTCTTCACGTTAAGGGTTCCTCTTTTTTCTTTTTTTCTTTTTTTTTTTCTTTTTCAGTTCAGTTAGTTTGAGACTATAGATTATTCTCTTTCTGAGAACTGGGGGAAGTATTTTTAATACCTCTCAGTGTGAGTGGTGACTGGGCTGCCCTTAGCCTAAGATGAAAATAGCAGGAAATTTACTAGGGAGTTCAGCCAGAAGGTTGGACTTCTAGTGCAAGGCTCCTGATTCCTGCCTTGCAGTGGTTACCAGTCAGTCAGGAAGATAAAGAAAACAAACGTATCCATCCAAAATACAAGGCAAATTCACCTTTGATGACTTAGTTTGTGTGAAGGACTAAATATGCTCTAGTAGTATCTTTTTTCATAGAAAAAAAAGTGGTATTAGTATAGGCAAAAGGGCAACACGTTTACTAAATTTTTGCTCTACGCACAGTGGTTGACAATTGCCCACAATTAAACTGTAGCACAAGCATGACTAATGAACCCATTGGTCTCCTCCATCAGGGCTGTGTGCAGGCTGGGGTGGACAGGGAGGGGACAAGAGGTGTTTACCACAGCCCCAACACACCCATTGCCAGTGTGTTTTGTGGGTGGGGTGGATATTGAGGAAGGGAATGTTAATGAACTTGTTCAAGTGATCTTGTGCAGCAAACCACTAAGGAAACATCCTGCCTCCTTGGGGTAAAATGTTCCCCCTAGCTTTCCCTTTTGGAAAATGCAGTTCTTGATTCCCACTTGTGCCAGTTAGGAGTAAAAAATACAAGAACATAAAATGGCTGGTCCAGTTGTGTCTTTTGATAATGGTCAACCAGATGCCTAGGGAAGAGTATACAGGGGAAATGCAGGAATATTTCCATATAAATTTCCTTCCTTCCTAAGCCACAGAAGTCTGGGTCTAGTACCCCAGTGGATGCCTGTTTTGTGAATTTGTGTAACTGTATCTTGAGACCATGTACTATTCACAATATCATTTGGCAAGGAGCTCCTCCATTTAGCTACCACTTCTGTTGAGAATTACCTCTCCTTGTTTTGGCTCTGTCTCCTGATTTCTGTTTTGTGTCCCTCATTCTCAGTAAGCGTTTCTTATTCACCTTTTCTATGTCACTTTTTGCAGGAATTATACCCCTTAATTTTCTATTCCAGAAAATGAAACATCTGAACACCCATCATGTGTGCCCCTTTGCATGCTAAATGGAGGCTGCGATATGGGGCTGCAGAGGGTCTTTCCAGCAGAGATTTCTTCAGCATAGGCTTAAAGTGCCTCCTTCCTTGACTGCAGAGCAGTCATATAGGCACTTGTCTTCCTCAGCTCCAAGGGGAATGGGCGGTTGTGTTGGTTTAGGTGTCTGACCTCAGGGAACAGTGAAGAAATCATCCTCATTTGCTTAAAGCATGCGAAAGAGGTGTAGGGAAGAGGGAGCACAGGTTGGGAACCATGCATCCTGCTCACTTCAGAAGACTCAATAGGTCTGTAAAATCAATCTATTAATAAAAATATACCTTTTCTAAATTCTGGGAAGGTACAAGTACTTTAAAAACCTAGAACAGTTTAACTCCAACACAACCTAACATAAAAAATCTTGAATTTGAGTGAGGTAGAACTGATTAGTGTTCAGGACTGGGGTCTGCAAAGCTTCATTCATGCATGGAATCCCACCTTCTCTGAGCTGCCCCTGAAGCCCCATGGGGGACAGGCAGGCTGAGGAGCAAAGGGCACAAGCAGGCATTTCCACAGTGCACAGGCTGAGAGCATTTGAAAATCAGAATGCCCAACTTTCCTTTTTTTTTCCCCCTTTAAATTGGACAGATGCTTTAAAAAAGCAGACATTTCTTCTTTAAGTTGTAGCTGTTAATTCATTTATAAATTACATTTGCTTCATGAATGACTACGCTAATGTACTTAAGACTATTTAAACCCTTTCACTGATTAGCCTAACCATTCATTTTAACTACATTGTACAAATAAGATGCTATCTTAAAAATGTCTCTAACAAAACTCCATAATCACAAATATGCTACTTTATTGAGTGCAACTACTGGTTTTACTGAATTCAGCCACTTACTTACACTTTAATTTTTAACATTCTGTTTTACTTTGTGTTCATGTATACTCTATGGTGGGACTAGGTTGGTGGAATGCATTTAATGGCAAAAATAACCAGTTATATTTATATTTCATCCTGTCTTCAGGCAAAAGGGTTTGTGGGGTCACACTCAGCTCATGCATGCAGAGGAGCAAGCCGGCTGTAACTCCTCTGAGGCAGGTAAGATGCACTGGCTCTCTGCTGTGAATTAGCACAACATGGCCCTGGCCCTGGTTTCTGCTCTGAGGTCTGCCAGGTGCTACGGGGCTGCAGGCAAATCACTTGGCCCAGCGGGTCTGGTTTTCCCCATCTGTATGGGGTAATGATGCTTAGCTATCTTTGACGTTTACTGATGAGAAGTGCTATCTGAGTCATAGTTGTTGTTATTAAAGGTATCTGGAGCGATGATTTCTTTGGGCAGCTTCATGCTGAAGGTGGCTGAAGCCATTCTGGGCAGGTTCCCCTGGGGCTGCTGTAGAGTTGGTGTCACTATCTAGTGTCATTTCTTGATGAAATGATCCAAGGAGTATAAAGAGAAATGAGGATCTGTGCTCCCTCTGTACTGCTCTGAAAACAGCAAGGGTGTTTTGCGTGATATAAAAAACTTGTTGCCAGCTTGCAGAAGGTCGTCTGCCAGCAGAGTCCCAGGATGTGACCCTGACCTGGAGGGACAGAGCTCCTGCCTTTCGATGTGGAGAAAGAGCAAACCCATTCTGCCACCTCTGAGGCAAAACGATAGTGCTCTTTGACATTTTTGTTGGTACATCTTTTAAAAATCCGTCTTAAGACAAAACTAAAATAAGAAGGTTTTTGGTGGTGTGTTGCTACATGATGCCGTCATGCTGTGAAGTCAGGAGGGCCGTTCTTTTGGGAGGGTCTGCAGGGCACAGCTGCCTGGTCCTCATCTGTCCTGCCAGCATTCCAGCCACATCGGGTATGGGGCAAAGGCCATGGGTCCCCCAACCCTTGAGAGCTCGGAGGAAGCTGAGGTGGTACTGGTGGTAATGAGGACAAGCACTTCTAAGCCCTCCCTCCCTGGCCATTTCTTGGGCTGGTTCTTCCTCTGTGCACTGAGCACTCTCAGCAGCAAACATTAGAAACAGTTAACTGAGCTCTAGGCTTTGTGTGAAATAACTGTGAAGGTCAGAGTAAAACACAACATACTTATCTCAACTCATCTGAAAATTACCCTCATCAACAGCATTGTTTATGCATGACAGATAGCCTGAGCACCAATTACAGTTGTCATTTCCAGAGGTGCCACCCGGGGTAGGTGTGCAGGGTTGAGGTACAGAGGGAGTGAAGGGGCTCTGCAACTGGGGCTTGTGGCAGCAGCTCCCCAAGGAGCTGAGCGAGGGCTACCTGCCCCCTGCCCTGTGCTGTTAGGATCATGTACGAGCCCACCTTGGCATCCTCTATCCTCCTTCTCTCTGCCAAAATCTCAGAATTATGTAACTCTTTTTTTTTGAGATCTGGTGCTGATGGTGCTGTGTGGATCAAAAACACCAAGGCCCCAAGATGGCCACTCTCTGAGGCACAGCCACTCAGGCAGGATACAGAGAGAAGGTTGGCTTGTATTATGGTCCTTGTTTCCCTTTGCTATCAGAGTCGCATTCACAGAGTCAAACAGGGGTCACCCTCCCTCCCATCCTCTTCTTCAGGGGAAAGCTGTGTACTGGGGAGATTGGCAGAAGATGCAAAAGAGAAGGAAATGTGAAAAGATATCAGCTGGCCTGATCATGGAGGGTGGTATATGAGAAATAAAATAATACACACAAAAAAAGAGGCAGAAATGAACCAAGGAGAGAAGTGAGGATCTTGAAGGGATGATAGACAATGATGTTTTGTTATTTACATCTTGTTCTGTGCCTGACAGACAGTAATTCGTCTCTTTGTACCCTGTGCCCTGCTTGGGTACACATGCAGGAAATGGATCTAATCTTGTCCTAAAAATTTACAACTTGCATTGACTATTTTAAGAACTCTGATGAGCAAAAGAGAGTAAATTCATCCCAGGACCCATCAGTGGCATAAAACCATAAGCTCTGCATAGTAGCATCAGATAGTACAAGTGGGAAAAAAAAAAAAGTGTCCAAGATAGACATTTGTATATCTAATACTATAAAACTACCGTCAGAAATGTGCTGTGGAAGGAACACATGGAAGAAGCTATGCTACTTCGCTAAAATGTGATATTTAGAGACTAGTTTGCCCAAAGGGGCAACTGCTTATACACATGCGGCCCTGTCAAGCAGAACCCCTGCACCCGCCCGTTGGGAATAGTGACACCTGTGCACGCGGGTGCTGACTTTTGCATACACAGAAGCTGCTTTTAGGGTGCATGAGTGCAAGCACTCCTCCCTGAACATCTGCAGGTGCGGCTGCATGCAAAGAGACAAAGGGAAGTTGAAAGGAGGCAACAGCATGTGCCCTTCATGGTAAAAAGTCATGAGTCACACTTCAACATACTGTAAGATTCCATGTTTTCAGGCTTTTCTCTGCAGCTGGGAAGGCCAGAGTTTCAAGGACAGCAGGTAGTAACCTCCAGGAAAGAGGACTGTGAGCCCAGCGAAGCATAGGGGCTGACAACTCTGAAACTTTACCTCTAAATGTCTCAAAACAGCTGAAACTGAACTGCCCACAGCATAGGTTCAGTCTCATGCTCTGTGTCACGGTTGAAATGTAGACCAGGAGACCCTCTTGCTATCCTTGTAGGAATGGAGAGTGAAGCAAAAAGAGCTGCATGGCTTGTGCCGATGCAACTACCACAAGAACGGCAGCACCAACGCAAGGATGTTGCACATCAGCACAGCTTCCTTTGTATGCATGCTTGCAAAGCGCAGCCTAAAAATGTGTGTGGGTTGGTTCTGCTTTGAGATAATGCATGTCAAGGTCAAGCTAGATGTGTAAGGGTTAAATACCCATCTCACAGCAAAATAGGTGACAGTTGCATTTTAGCGTTTATGCTATGTCACTACTTAGTGTCGTGAAAGAATGGTTTTTTTCTTGAGTAGAGAGATGTGTAGAAAGTATGTTGGATTTTAGGATGGATTATGGAGCAAACTGAAACCAATGAAGCCATGAGCATGAAACCATGCTGCTTTTTCTTCCATGCCACTAATTAGGGGATTTAAAAGTCTTACCTACTTTATAAAAAAATAATACAAAGGTTTATACTTCTATGGATTTCTCTGAAAAATTTTCATGGTCGAGACTCACACTATATTGCAGGAAAACTTACTACTGAAAAGCAAATAGAGACATCTAAAAAAGAAAGATGAGTAAGAAGAGGATCTAGTGTATGATTTAATTGGAATCAATGGGAATTTTGCCATTTGCCTTTGGTAGCAGCAGAATCAAAGCTGAAACACCGGCTGTGGTTTATTTTAGATTGCCGCCTCTCTGAGTTTAGATTTCAGATATCTCCACAGGGTTCCTTTTCTTTTAACTGTCTACAATTTATGGCAGCCATATATATTCTAGATATTTTCCTCTACCAGAGGATCAGCTGAGCCTGTAAGGTCTGTAGGGGAGACAAGCCCTTTCCCTTTTTTTCTGAGAGGGAGGTCTGCAAGGTGTGAGGCTGAAGGGGGTGGATATTGCACAGCAGGAGGAAGTGCCTTGGGACCAGGCCTCCAAACCTGCATGAATACAAAGGTGAGAGGTACAAGCAAGTTGTGCTACTTAGCACTTCTCAGGTAGAGGTATGGAGAGCAGAAGCCAGCTAAATGGGCTGAAGATGGAGCAGCCTGCAGTGTGAAAGTCTCAGCAGGTTGTTGGCTGAGGACTGAGCTCTAGGGATAAGGAACCAGTGGGGAAGATGGGGTGGAAGAGCCTGATGTTGCCAAATCAATCTTTAATCTCTTGGAAAGTGCTGCATTGTTGTGAAACAGAGCACAGAGGGAAATATCCTCATGTAGGGAAGAAGATAAAAATAAGGCCTGAAGTCAAAGAGGCTTGCAGAAGGCAACAGTGAAATGGTATCCATCTTGGATAGCTGTAACAGTTTGTGTAACATTACACTTATATTTGAGTAGCAGTACTCTTCTTGCTGTTAAATGCATATGATTATCTTTGGGTGATGAATGAAAAATAGTAGTCATTTAGTCTTTGAGAACAAACAAAGTGGTTCCTGAGAAGTCAGCATCTTCTGCAGCCCCTACCTACTCTTTAGTACTGGTTAATGGGATGAGAGGCAGAGATCTCTGCAGGAGGTTTAGACAATCAGACAGGGAGAAACTAGTGGTGAGCACTTGAGGCACCAAGTGACCTGAAAAGTAGATAACTTTGCTGCTGGAGGGAGAAGTTTCAGAAAACAAAATCCAAGAAAAAAATTGTGAATGATGGGTAGCAGGAAATGTCTAAGGGGCCAGGGCACAAAAGTGGCATCCTTGTGGAGGCATATATGGAAACTATGAACACGTGCTAAGCTTTGTAACAGCCTAGTCAGGAATCACTAAAAAAATCACTAAAAAAAGAGGTGAAGTGCATCTTAGAGAAAAAGTTGTGGTTTGCAAAAGTTCAGAGTTTCCTGGAGCGCTCCTGCTGTGGGTCTGACGGGTTTGCTGAGGCAGAGCATTATGGCTGCATTTTCTCCCTATCTTTTTTTATGTGGTCAGAGGAGAGAAATACCAGACATGAAATAGGCACTCAGCTCTGCTCCAGTCCTCTCAATGGCTAGGATCAAGCCTTCATATTTCAAAAGAATAATGAAAATCCTCACACTCTTTCTCTTATGCACTGTCTCCCACTGATGTTACTGAAGGTGCCCAGAGCAGATGCTATCTGACATTGGACACTATCTGACATTAGAATAATCTCCCCAGGGAAGTGGTTGACTCGGCCAAGTTGGACACCTTCAAGAGTCGTCTGGACAGGGTGCTGGGCCATCTTGTTTAGACTGTGCTCTTCTAGAAAGGTTGGACTAGATGATCCCTGAGGTCCCTTCCAACCTGTGATTCTGTGATTCTGTGATTATCATAGAAAGCAACTGATAGGCAATTCTCTCTGCTAGAGCAACCAGAGCTGAAGAGGTAATGTAACCTCCTATAAGCAAGGACAAACGATGGCTGAGATGTTTCTATCCCAATAAATTGTACAACACATCCTCTGCTATCCTTGGGTCTGATCCTGCATTTCTTTAATATTCTAATGTGCAGATAATGCTGAGAAGAGTTTTGGGCACGTGGGAAATGCAGCTAAGGTGCAACATGTAAAAGGTGTTAGCAAATTATTGCATGGAGCACAAAGGCCTCCTAGACTTGTGGCTACAAGGGTTCCAGTGGCAGTAACCCAATGAGGGTTTGTTCAGTTGCTCTCAGTAGGATGTTTTTGCTTTTCTAAAAGAAACAGTAGAATTTATGGAGCTGAATGTTAATGAGACCATTCAAAACTAAAATAAAAGTAGCCTATCTCTGTCAATTAATTTGAATAATATCATACTGAAGTTAAAAAAAACCCTCAAACAAAACCCCAACTAAACCAAAGCAAAACACATTGTATCAATTTTTATTTTGTTAACATTATTTGAGTGTTATGTGCTTTCTGCATCTCTCTGAGCCACAAATAAATAGACGGGATCCATCCCCCTGTTATGTGTACTAAATTCTCCTTCCTCATTTCAATGTGACTGCATTGTGTTGAAAATGCTTTGGGCAAATGCATGTGTTCAGATGCTCTTTACTGAAACCTCTAAAGAACAATTAGCAGTATAGGGGACCACACTGTTTACATTATCTGTTGCTCAGCTTAAAAATTCAGTTTCTCTTTAACAGGTTTTCTCTGCATGTTTTTGTGAAGCACTTTTGGAAGAAAGTCACATGGTGGGGGACTGGGTTCAGGAGCAAGGGAGACCTCCACAGACTTAAATTTATCTATTCACTGTGAACCCAGAGCCTGAAAATCGATTATGGCAAATGTATCAGCCCAGAGGTAAACACAAAGGAGTTTATTAATGTGAATGGCATGATTGGCATGAAATAGAAATAGTACTTAGCATTTATAAAGTAGTATTATTCTGATTCATTTAAACAATTTTAATATAATAGTTCAAACAGACAACATCCTTTGTAAAGGTATGAAGCTGAGGCTTATTGAGGCTTAATGACACACACGGGGTCACACCACAAGTCTGAGAGATGAACAGCTGAATTAGAAGACCTGACTTCCATTACAATGCTCTACATTAGATGACAATCCACAACAGAAAGAATGAATGGAAATAAAAAAGACAGATGGAGAATGAAAGGAAACGTGCATAAATGTTTGAAATAAATATATGCAGTGGGCAAGAACAAAACTGGTAATTGAAACCTTTGCTCACTTTTAAAGGAATTAAATGTATTTGCTTGCAGTACATTTGGAATAACAGGCTACTGAAAGGAATGATGGGGCCTGCGAGAGAAAGTAAAAGCATTTACTGAGGATAAGGGGACAGATGGCAGAAATTTCCCAAGGGAGAAAATAGAATTACTAGGGAAGATCAGGATCAGACCTGCACAGGTGATCACAAAATTGAAATGCCTGAAAACTCAATCTCACAAGGTCAATATAACCCATGCCTAGGTAACCGGCTTCTCTGAATTCTGAGGCAAATGGGACAAAATGAGGAAAGTGGGAGGTACTGGAGGACTGGTGAGAGTGTAACAACCTAGAGAGAATAAAAGTACATCAGAGTATTGTCAGCTGGGTGGTTTCTATTTTATGTGCGTTTGTGTACCACAGTCATCACTGAACACCTTCAGTAACACCAGCCATGTGGTCTTAGCTCGCTCAGCCTCTCTGCCTGGGAGAACAAGTGTGTCTTGGAGGGCCTTGTTTCAGGAACATTTTTAAATTATTATTAGTGTGTGTATTGTTGAATACTTGTTGCAACAGGATAGGCTGAGAAATGTGTCTTTTGCCTGAACGGAAAGGTTGTAGGTTAGGGAGGAGGCTGCCTTTCACAGTATCAGTTGCTCCTGGACAAGGTCTGGTTGGACTGGAAATTGCTGGAGATTTAGCAAACTAAGGGCAGGAGTTCCTCCCTTGTATTAGTAAAATTACGACAGGGTGCAGCACCTTGTTGAAAATTCCTGTTGCGGTCGGTGACCATCCAAATAAAGTGTCCCACCAGTAGTGTTCTCCATCCTTCTTCACTCTTTTTAAGACATGGTTTATCTCCTCTGCATCATGATGGACAGTAATTAGAGTTTCTTTTCCGTTGTTCTGAATTCTTTCTAGCAACTGGTTCAGATCATCATTTTGCAAGTTTTTTCACCAATGTGAGATTCACTCCAATGGGGGTAGGTAGCAAGTCTTGATAGGACATGTAGTTAGATTGTGGCAATTGGTAGGGTGTGATGGGAGCTGAATAATTAAAGTGACATCCCATTATGTTAGTAAGGTTACAAACACAAATATTAGAGTGATTATAAGTATCTACAGTGATGCTGTCTACGACTATAGAATCACAAAGGGTTCTAATACAAGCACATCCTTTCCCAATATATACAAGTACAGTTTCAGGGGCTTCATCGGGGTGTATTTCAAAATGGCAGATGTTTTGTTCAGTGTCAAGACAAATGTCTTGGGCTTTGATGGTGTTGCTCTCACAAATGAATCCTTGCTGCTCCTGCACAACACATGCAGCAACATCAAGGGTTTCCCATTTGTCTGCTCTTCATTGGGCCCATGCTCGATGTTCTAATGGGTAGAGTATGGCCCCATTGTGATTTAATCCCAGCGTAATGATTAGATACATGGTATATACCAAAGCATTGTGTATTGTCAACACAAAAACTGTGGTTTTGCCATCAGTAGCATTATAGGTGAAATTAACTGGATACCACCAGCACTGGAATTTTTTCTCAAATTTAGTTGCATTATCCCAAATTATTTTTCGAATTTCAGTGGGCAGGGTGCCTCCCTCACCTTCTTGTACACCTGCAGAAATTACAGACTGTATCTACAGCTGAGCTTGGGTACAACTAAGAGCTAGAGAAGCATTATTTTGGGCAGCACCAAGTGCATCTGTAATCAACTGGTGGTCTTTTTCATTTACTTTTCCCCACTGAGGCAATATATCCGATAAAAGCCATTGGTTGTTTCCCAGCGCTGAAAGAGAAGATTATAAAGGATGTTCTAATTTGTTTAGATCACTAGTCATGGTAACTAGTTTGTTTGTAAGCACCTCAGTATCAATGCTGTTTAAGATTCCCAATCTGGTTCCTAAGGCACCAGTCACATTTCCCTTTGATCGTTTTTGAGAGGTGAGGGTCTGCCTGTGCAACCATGCCAACTATCCTGTATAGGATGTATCCAGGAATGGTGAACAGGTAGGTTTAATTGCAGAGATCTTGACCTGCCGTGTCAATTCCACTTGTTTGAGGGACCAGGATGGATTGAAGAGTACTCACTGTTGCCTTATGCTTTTAATTACGTAGGGAGCAATGTTACTGATGTGAGGAGACAATTCCATAGGAGGTCAGGTGTGTGGATATTGTCAGTTTTGAATTGAAAACCTAAGCTAGATAAGAAAGCACATATGCTTCAACCCATGACCACCCTGTCACACATGGATTCCACATGTTATGCTCAGTAATCAAAGTCAAATAACAATTCTACACCACGTTTGCCCCAGAGGCAGATTTCAGAGGGTTTGCCATGTATAGAGTCATTGCTTGTTCAACATCCTATCTGTATTTCTTCTCCTGGTGTGGCCTGCAGGGACAAAATTTGGTGAATATCATGTTTGTCATGGGATATTTTGATTCCATGGATTTGCAATGTCTCCCATCTCCATTCATCTTTCAGGTGTGCCTCATTCTCATGCATGACCAGAATAGTGAGATTGAGGCCTGCCTGATTTTTCAGTGATCCAACACTTTCAACTATAATTTAGAAGTACACGTTCCCAAAGATTGTGTGTCTGGACCAGAAGGAATGTACTAATTTCAATTAGAAGGAAACCAGTCATGGTGGAGTCTTTCCCGGACAGGTTATGCCATGACAAAGGGTGATTCCTGTAAATATAAAAAGAAAGGAAGCATGCTCAGTTGAGTATACAACCGACAAGGTTATTATTATCTTGTTTTCCAGGGTAAAATCCCATCGGATATTCTCTCGGCTCAGTATGAACCTTTGGGGTGATGGTATTAGCAGATACACAAGAGGCTTTCATTTTGGGCAGCCATCTCCAAGGCTGGGCAGCTCCCTGTATCAGTGTCACAATCTCAGCAATGTTTAGAACTGTGGCAGTTAAAGGTGCAATATTAGCATTTAACTGTTGGTGATCCAACGTGAAATGCCGTTGCCCAGTTGGTTTCTTTACTGGCCACACTGGTGAATTATAAGGTGAATGAGTCCTTTTGATGATGATGTTTCTTTCCTCTAATTCTGTTACCACCCCGTCAGTCCCCGTAATTGCTGCTGCTGGTAACGGGTATTGCCAGACATTGGTGGTACGAGAGGGCACAGATGTTTCTAACAGACCCAATTTCACTATGCCTGATTCCTTCTCATTTCTTGCGAAATACCACACAGTTCTATCTGGGAGTTTCCACATCCACCCACACAGTATATAAAATCCTAGAATGTTAGTGAGCACTGCACCAGCTAATATCTCTGCTTTGGTTTGTCTTTGTTCTCCTGGCAGCCAGAGTAAAGCTTTCAGGGTAGCATATTCCTTTTCCACACCATCAATTCCAGTGAATTTAACCCTGTGTTGGCCAGGGTGTATGTGATCTTGGGTGTTAGCTGCAAATAGTTTGAGACTATCAGGAAGACTGTGAATAAGAGGGGTTAATTGTGCCTCGTCGACGGGAGCTAGCATCAGGGATTTCCTGAATTTGTCTCTTTCGTACGTTGCCTGTATGCAGGCTGCTTTCTGTACTGACACAACCAGATCAAAGAAGCCAGTAGTTTTAATCTCCAGTGGTTCTCTCTCCTGAGGATCCATACCACCTGCCCAACATGCAACCCGTGCAGTTAAGGAATAGCTATGATTTCCTGGTGTGGAGGTTAAGAATACTCCTAGCCTCCAAAAGCCTCCCATTTCTTCCTCATCTAACATAATTTGGTCTGCAGCTGTCAGAGAAACTGGCCATCTATACTCAGCTTCAGATTTGTCCACCTGCCTTGAATATTTCTCCCGGATGTTTGCCAATTCTGCAGGAGAGCAGGGAACTGTGTGCACAGTAGTGAAGATCTCATTATCATCAACAGTGGTCTCAGTTTTAATCAAGGGTCGTAAAGGAACTAGTTCTGGTTTGGGATCGGGGGTTTCTGCAATCTCATCATTGCTATCAAGCCAAATATTCCCATCCCAGGTTTCTCAGGGTCTGCACAGGACGTTAGTCTGCAAATCTGCTCAACTGGGGTGGAAGGTTGCACTTTATTTATCAGCCAATTCAACCTTTTCAAACTGTTAAGATGATTATTTTCACTCACAAGTATATCAATTCTGGCTCCTAGTTTTTTGCCTGTCTCCCTCTCAAAGGCCAATGATGACTTTAATACTTCATTTTCTGATTTTAGGGCTGTATATTGCGCATTTGAAATCTGTTGGGGAGCAGGGGATTCCTTTGCTTCTTGCTGAGCGCAAGACAAACAGGCTCGTAACACCATACAAATTACACCTTTACTGTTTGCTCCCAGCCTTTGTGCAGCCTGACACTGCTCAATGCGTTCTACCACTTTCTCTTCATCCTTCCAAAATTTTTGAGCCCACTTCTTCCCATCCTGGGAAGGGGAACATTTGTGTTTTTGCAGCAATTTATCCATGGTAATCCTGCTGACTATGCCAATTTTCTGTTGCATTAATGGTAGGAGTCTGAGGGTTGGCCAGGGAGAGACCCTACTGTTGAGGTACGAGGTTCAGACAGGACCCCCTTGCTTTCTAAACTCCTTCTCTGAGAGGAGTCTAGGTGCAGTTAAGTCCAGTCTTAGTCTCAGACTTGGTCAATGGTTTATTTTCTAAGGGTTGTAGAAGTAACCACTCATCAGAGTATTTGTTGTTAGTACCTAATTTGGCAGATGCCCAGGCTGGTCGCGTTCAATGAGAACAATCGTGGCTAGATTAAAGAATAGTGCAATTTATTAAAGCAAGAGATACACAGGTTCTTTGGATTACCAGTGATAAGATTGCTGGTTGCAAGACACACATAAATACCAAAGATATGAGTACACTGCTAGGCTACAAGTATGCTAAACAAATACGAACCGACTCTAATGTGAAGCAAAGCAACTCTAATACATTAGAGATTTAAAGCGACTCTATAGAGGCTTCCAATCTTACCCAAAGGCATCCCAGTGGAGGGGAAGAGAGGCTCAGCTCATCGACTGGTCCGGAAGTCAGAGTGGTACGCAATGGTATTCCCTAACACCCTCTTTCTCTTCGCATATTTTATACTATTTTTTATCTTTCAGGTAGAGCTTGAGTGATTCTAGTCATACATACCGTTATTGTGATTGGTGTCAAATTTCCTCGCTTTGCTTTTAAAAGCGTAGACTAAAAGAAAGTCGAAGCGCATGCCCAGTGAGGGGTGGTTGCACCTTAGAGGCGGGTAGCTTTTGGGATGGAGGTGTGTTTTGGTATTATAATGATATTATAATGAACAAAGTTCACCAGAAGGACAGCTTTTGGTCAGAAGTGTGATGGACTGTTGGCCCAGGGTAGCAAATATGCAGCGTACCAGCTCCATGGTACCTCGAGTTCCCATTTACCACAGAGCCTGGCCGTGATGCCTCCACAGTGCTCCACCCTCCGGACAACTCCTCTTAGGGTCAGTACACCAAGTTCTCCTGGCATTGCCGGCATCTAAGGTTACTAGGGAACTTCCGTGGAATGGATTCCTCACATATCAGCTGCACTTCACCCTGACAGCTTCTTCAATGCTGTACCTTTTCTAAAACCATAAGTTTAATTTCTAAGTCACCTCCAGCGATTATTCCACACTTGCCGTAGCTGTTGACCTTATCTCCAGGTGATTTGTGCCTGCTTTCTCGCCACTTTGGGGATAAAGACCCTTTCAGACATGACCATCGGACTCCAGCTGTAGGGAGGAATGGAGTTCTGTTCCAGTCCCAGTCTAACAACCAGGTTTTGTGAGATGTCTTGTTCTTAATGCTCTGGGAGCTAGTTGCCTAAGCATCTTTAAAATCTGTGTTGACTTTAGTCCAAGTTTTTCCATCTAGCCATTGCACAAGTGTATGCAATGTCCCTGTGCTTTTTCATACTATAGTATGAAAAGAGACAATAGCCATGGGGAGAGTGCTGGAAAAGCTGAAGAGGAATATAGTGAGACAGCTTAAATACTGTGATCTGATTATTCATAGTCAGCGTAATTGTGTGAGAAATACTATGTCTACCAAAGAGAACCTGTTTGGTTTTGATTTCTCTGAGGAAATGCCAAGGATTCCAGTGGATTGACATTGTGATTGAAATTTAACTTACAGACCTTATGGAACAACTGGATATTATCAATGTAACACAGGGTGATCAAGCTTATACAGTGCTGAGGTTCCTAGTTTTAGGGAGCCTCTTCTAGACCAGTGTCCAGAGTGTTATGATCAGAACTGATCCTTCCTCTCTCTTCATAGTGGATGTTACAGAGTCTTGCCAAGGGAGGCGTGAGCTCTAGGAGATGCTCAGAAAGTGCTTCATTTCCCATGTTGTTGGTAATGACTGTTCCTCTTATGTCAAATCCTTTTGTCTTGTCACAACTGAACCAATGACGGGCTTGACAACCATCTTCCTGGATCTTGGTTGTACTGCTCTGGATGAAATAATATCTGAAGTAAGAACTATTTTTGGACAACTAAGAAAAAGCCAGAGAATATTTTGAGCTGGAACTAACAACTACTATCACTGACCACTGAACTGTGTCAGACACACATATGAACTCCTGGATTTCATATAGCCTTACTTCTATCTCTCAGAATTTGTAATTTTCTTTAACAGTAAACATTTTTCATGACATTAAGAAACCACTTGGAATGTCTGTTGTCCCTTACTCTTATGTTATTACTAAGCCTAACTTATAAATATTGAGGATGTAATATAGAGTGTGTAACCCTCATCTAAAAGGTGCAAGTACTGATGCAAAAAGTCACTTGCCCTGCAAGTATGCCTGGGGTTGCCTGCAATTAATATCGCTTTGAGGGAAAGAATAGATGGAGGTCATGTGTAGCTGATGTTGATTGAAGCTATGTTTGTGCTCAGTACAGTAAAGATATTGTTCAGTACTTATTTTCCTTGTGAAAATACTGCTATCATAATAGTATCAGCATATCTATGTGTGCCAATCGTCTCTCATGCAAGCGCCAGATGGGGGAAGTTCATTGTGCCCCGTCACATATGTAAGTTGTGCCTCTTGTTTTTGTTGCAAATCATCCTCCTATATTTTGCATGAGTGTCAGCTGTCTCTGTGATCACACTGCTGACACTTCTAACTTGTTCTGTCTGCATTTCATTAAGATAACTCACCATGCAGTGCTTCTGGATAAAGCTTTGCCCTAAGGCACTCCCATGCTCAAGGTTAGGTGGCGACATTAAGCCCAGTTGTGAGCTGTGTGTGATACATCAGGTTCACAGGCCCAGGAATAACTCTTTGCAAGTTTTGCCAGGCTCTAGAGAAGCTCAGCTCCTTCCTGCCTGTGTTGCTCATATTGCTTAGTGGTTTAGTGCCGCTGTTCGCACAGGCCTTCCCCGTCCCCTTCCCACCAGTGCTGGGGAGGAGAGTTTGTGCTCACACAGTGTTAAAGTCCAGATGAGAGGTGTAGCTCGCTTGTGTAGGATGCAGGTGGTGGGAGTGGGAGTGTGCAATCGCTTGCAGTCGCGCTGGGTGACAGCTAACCAACACGGCTTCCTCCTCCCACGCTCAGGGCACAGCTGAGAAGTGCTGTGAGCACAGTGCCGCTAGGATCACTTTTCTGTTCTCGTTTGCTGTCAAGATGTGCAGCGGGCTCTCGGTTGGAGCAGGTGGGATGAGGTCACATCCTCTGTACCATGTCAGAATGGGAGTGACAAACATCTGCCATCTCAGTGCATGAGGAGTCAGCTTCCAGATAGGTTTGGTGGCACTGGTGGTTCTTGGTGTGTTATCATCTGAGGAGCAAGTTCCCTTTGTTCAGACTTGTTTATTACACTGAATACTGACCAAAGTTACATGTTGGTCTATACCAGCAGCAAATATGTCCCTGGGGTTTTCATCCTTCTGATGTTTAAACCATACTCATATGAATGATCAGTGTGAAGTGGGCTATGAAGATGAAAATTAATTCTATCTCAGTTCAATGTTAGGTACTCTGTATACATTAAATCAGCTGTATATAAAATGGTCAACCCTTTTCTCATCCCGTGGCAGGACTTTAGTTTCTCCTTGATTAGATATGGTGTCTGGCTTAATGCGTGCCAAGGCTGCTTGAGTAGATCTGGTTATTGTATTTACCTGTGCAGTAATTGAGATTGATACCAGCTGAAATCTCAGCAAGAGCTAAATGAAATTTAATTCTATTGCAGTTGAAGGTGCTGCTTTGTATGGTGCCCAGCACAGTGGTCCATTGCTGAGATGATTCAGTGCACTGGTAATAAAAATAAGAAGTAACAAAGCTACAGTTGATAAAAGTTTAGTAAAGTTGTATTATTTGAATTGGGGTTTACAAGAACAGATTCTCACCACATTTCTTGCCTACCTTTTCAAGAAGATCGTAAAGATCTTTTTTTCCTCTTAAATCTATGTTCCTTTTATACCTGTGAGACTGTGTACATTTTGTATTATGAATGTCAAGTATGCTCCTCTTTCTGAGCTGCAGACTTCTACTATGGATAGAGTACCAGTAGGGAAAATAAATAGGAACTAAATTTACACTTTTCTTCTTTTTTTTTTTTTTTTTTGGGGGGTGGGGGTGGGGCAGGGGAAGCAATTTACATGTTATGCTTCTGGATCCTAAAGCAAAAGGAAATGTGCTTGACGCTAAAATTGGCTTTGTGGCTCCAGTTTTCTCAGCTCTGCACCACCTGCCTCTAATCAAACTGTCCAATTACAGGAAACAATTGTTTTCTTGCTTTCTGTTAAGTGCAGAAATTAATCCACTAAAGGACTTTTTACCAAATGTTGCTCTTAACAAAAGCACTTTCACAGTTTGTTTGAAAAAAATGTGCTGATGTTTATGTCCAGGATGCATGTTAGAATTCAAACATATGGTCACCAAGATCCACACAAGGTCATTCACGAAATAGTAATATTTAACTTAACTGATTGAAGGGTTTGGAAATCTCTATTGTATTGGGAGCAACTCAATGGACATTAGCAGAGTTTCACTATTGTTGTGGTAAGCTGAGAATCAGGCCCTGACCTATAATTATCACGTACATGAAGAACACTGATAATACAGAAGGGAAATTGGTCTCCCTAGATGTGCTTCCTTAATGTGAGACAATGACTTCAGGCTGTTTCTGAGCTGCAAATCTCTGAGGTGACGCCTTTCTGGAGTAGAATAAAGCAGAATAAAAAGCAGAGTAAGAGGATCCAGCTTTGGTTAACAATGCTTTCCTTGCAAAACTAGGTCTCAAACCAAATTATAGCCTTAACACACTCATTCAGTCATACAGAAATACATGAGATCACAAGGAGAAAGTGAATATACAGCTTGTTCTCTATAATTTTAAAAATGATCTGTATGTGTCTTCACCTAACAACTGCTTTTTATCTGCAAATTATTAGATTGATAAGGAAAATATTAACACTATCTAATTTAGAAACTTATCAACTATACTAAAGGTATTTGATTGCCTCACAAACTTTGTATGAAATAGACTGAGAGTGTAATGATCCTAGTTAAGAGACCTATATAAAAAGAGATTTAAAACACTGTAAAATTTCCTTGAGAAGCATAAGACAGTTATTGGAAACTACTGAGCAGAGGAAACATGAGGAGCTACTATTCACTGTCTCATAACATGAGAAGGTGGGGGGTATTCTATGAAATTGACAGTCGATAAATACAAAACAGATAAATGAATAACTTGTAGGCATTAACTAGTAAGCCATCAACATGTGGAATTAATTTCCATAGGAAATCTATATTAAACTGCAGCACAATTGGAAGCATTGCTACAGCCATGTTGCGAGGGGTGATGTACTAAAAACTACTTTTTGTTTTCAAAATGCGTTTAATATGTGACTGCATACTCACATACAACTTGCAGCTATGCTAACTGGATCAATAGACTGCGATTTCCTCTGTTTGTTGAATCAATGAGGAGGTGTTTGTTATACACTAGAAAAAACTTTGGAAATTGAATAGGATGCGCTATATGAGAATTTCTTTTTGTCCTCAAAACTGTACTTGTCTATGCCTTTTTTTCTCCCACATTTTTCAACTTTTCTGCCTTTTAAATCAAGATCAAGAAGGGAACAATGCTGGAGATTTCTATGTTGGCTGGCTTGTACTGTTTAGCAACTTTTTGTTTGTGTGCTGGAGCTGGGGTTGGGGAATATATCACTTGATTCCTGTTATTTCCAAGATTGCTTTAGTCACACTTGAACAGTTAATCTTCCTGTATTTATATGGATAGTGCAGCGGTATATAAGATAAGAGTAAAAATTCAGTAACTATAGAACAAATCTCCATTGCTTTTAAAAGAGAATAAAAGAGAAGAGTAACCTAACACAAAGCAAATGTTGCTTGCAGTGCAGTAAAACCCAGACAAAATCTGAAATGCTCCATAAAAAAGGAGCCAGCATGTTTACCAGTTGTTAGTCCTATGGCATGGGTGACTGTTTCATTTTATTGTGTAACCTGTTATTTATTACAGTGCCCATCAATGTAGTAACATCCATTCTTCATATGATGGGCACAAATACATTTTATATGTGTTGGACAAAGAGCGTCAACAAATACAGCCTGACTTCTCTGGAGCTCTTAGCTCCAGAGACCTGAGAAGCCAATCTAATACCCTGAATGACAAGCGCTCAGGTCTAGTGGAAAGTAGGTATGAAGAGATGCAATTCTCAGCACTCTTAACATTGCAGTTTGTGCCTGCGTCTATTTCTAGAAGGACATACCAGGTTTGGTCCTAAACCTTGGATAACGCAGAGAAGAAAAGTTGGAGAGTAAAGGAGGTTCAGAGCAGTGGAAAGTGTGGCCTAAAGGTTCTTCATTTGGGTGAAAAGGAACATAGGTATGTACGTTCTGTATGTTTCATATATATAGATAGGTCTGTATGGAGTTTTTAGAGTTACAAGAAGCTGGAGTGGCAGATATGAATGTACTGGGGTAAGAGTAAGATTAGTGTGTTGGAGTGCAAGGATGAGGGATATGGGTGTAGAAGATGTCCTGGCATAGACACTGGAAATGCTGGGGATTGGCAGAAAAAAAGTATCATACAGGGATAATTCTGTCATTATAACACCTTGCCTCTTGTTATAAACTGACCCTGTTTTCCCTACTGAAACAGGGAACGGTTGTCTTCTGATTTCCAAGTTTCCTTTCATATATTCCACTTGAACGGTCATCCACTGTTGGTGTCTTGCCTTCCAGTTTGAAATGTGGTCATCCCATCAGGAGGGTGTGTGCACGCACATCTGCATGCACGGAGGGTTACTGCCAGCCCAGCCCTGCCTCCAGTGAATCTGATGATCTTTGTGTGGTTGAGTACATGGTCAGGATCAGGGAATGAAAAAGAAATTGTATGCTTAAAGAAAGAAAGAAGGATAAGAGCAGAATTTCAAAGCATCGGGGATTCTGCAGGTCCCATAGTGACACTCCCCACCTGGAAACACATGCTGCAAAACCTGCGTGCCTGATGGTGGTGCAGCCTTCCCCTGCTGCATGGTGGACTGTGGGCAGTAGGCAATGTGAGAGCTGAGACAGAGAGCTGTGAAAGCCTCATCCTGCTGTGAGGAGTCCCGAAGGGCAAAGGAAGTCTCTGCACATCAGAAAAAGCTTTTTCTAGAATTTCTGCTATTTCCAGTTGTTCCAGGTCCTGGTGCATAAACCTGGTGCTACACTGGAAGGATCTAAATTACGAAGGTGAACCTATGCGGGAGGAATATACTCATTATTATAGTTTCACATCCTTCATCTCATTCTGGTGTTATCCCTGGGCAATGAGATTTTTGCATGGAAGAAAGAAGCACACATTAATGGTCGAGACACCATCTTTGTTTCCTGCCCTTCACGCCCCATCTCACTGCATTTTTCCCACATTTGTCACTAACCAGAATTGTGTTTTTGTTTGTGGCTTGCAACTCATTTAGCCCTATAGGAATAAGAGCCTTGAGTTTAAATGTGTATGTCTAACTTTCCCTTTTGGAAAAAAAACGGTGAAAAAACCCCTTTTAACATATATGTGTCACATATATGTCACATTTCTTAGTTATGTAAGAATGGCCAGTATCCTGCAAGAACTGACCCAGGGTCCAGCAAGTCCAACAGCCAGCAGGTACCCCCTGACCCAGGGTCCAGCAAGTCCAACAGCCAGCAGGTGCCCCCAGATGGCTTCAGATAAAGATGCAAGAAACATGTCCTTTGATGCGGTGCAGAACATGGGCTAAAGTATCGCTGTGCTAGCAGAGATTGGCCATGTGATTTTAATCAGGTAATTGCCACGCTACCACTGCCAATGACACAGCCTTGGAAGGGGCTGTCATAGAAACCAGTGACCCTCCTTTTGAACTAAAAGCAAGAACTATTGGTGAGCCATGCCTGTGGCAACTCCCTGTGGGTCAGAATAGTATTTGGTTTTGTATTTAACTGTATTGGTCAAAACAGTAATGATCAAATTTAGCCTTTTTATTCTGGTCACAGTGCAAGTAGTTTCTAGAAAGACATAGCCTGCAAGATTACGATACTGGTCACGTGGCTTTTTGAGTGGGTAGCTGAAACATTTTAAGTAACCAAAAATAATAGTAGGGAACATACGATAGCTTTTTGTTATGACTTTTATTTCATAGGACAGTCTTTAGCTAGTTATTCATGCTGAAATTCATTACTTTCAGGACTCACAAATATATTTTATGACTATCTAACAGCTTGTCTGCATATTGGAACACAACCTCACAAATAGCAGCACAGAAGCATTCTCAAAATTAATTTAATTAGTATTCTACCAGCTCTGGAGCTTAACTACTGTGAATAGGTGTTGCACAGGCAGTATAGTTTAATGGTTCCTGGGGTATTTTAACTCAGTACTCCACAACCTAGTTTTTCAGCCTCTATGCCTGTGGAAAGAGGGTCACAAAATCTTTCAGTCTGCCCAGCTGTAAAATGGTACGCATATATTTAGGTAGCTTAAGTAAAATTGGTAGCATGCATTGAAATATTTGGATGAAAGCTGCTTTACAGGGTAAGCACAAAGCATTATTATTAGAAACATTATTACATTATCAGCAGTGTGGCTTACAATGAAAAACCATGAACTTCTGGCTTTAGGAGTGTGTGTGGGTTTGTTTTAACATAAGTATTCAAGAAATCTAAAATAGACAAAATAAGGACATAGATGTAAAACAAATAACAGTGATGTTAACTTTATTAAAAAGCTTCTTTGTGGTATCAGGCAGGAAGTGAAACTGCTTTCAAACTGCAAATATTTCTCAATCATTTCATGCACCAGCAATCTTTGTAATAGGTTTTCTGTTGGTTTTTGCAAAATGTTCAGATGAGCAGATAAAAGTTCAGACACAAGGGGAAAGGCAGTCATTTTTCTTGGATTTCACTAGCCATATATTTCATTCCATAATGCAAAGTGACCTTACAGTCCATCTCCAAGAACAGATGTGCGCACTGAAACTTTGAGCCTTAACTATTTTTATAGGGTCATTCCTTTTTACAAACCAGCAGCGCTATATGCTAGCAGCCAGCTAACCGGCTTTGGGTGTTGACTCATGCTTGGTGACAGAGTTCAGTCAGAGATAGCTGAAGTAGAAACGGCTCCCGGCTATCTTCCCTACCCTCTGCTGGGGATGCTGCCTTGCCACAGAGCTGGCTGAACATGCTTGCACCCTGGCCAGGGGAGCTTATTGCCTGCTGCACTCGTGTGAGCTCCTGCTGATTTCAGGCTGTAAACCCTGCTGACTCAAGAGGGGATACTTGTTCTGCTAAACTGTCCCTGGGATGGTAGCTCCAACAGGGGAACAGAGGCGACAGCTGGCAATGGTAAATGCTTCATCCATCCCAGTTAAATCTGCCAGTGAATGTGAATCAACACTTTTAGGTTTTGTGCTACTTGGAACTACTTTTCTGGCTCTAAGTATCATGTTATGTTGATCCCAGCAGGTCAAGTACAAAACTATTGAGCACTTAGAGATACTAAATCCCCTTACTCGGTCAATTAATGGGGCTTGAGAGCACTTGGCAATGGGACTGCTCAAAAAAACTTCCATTAAAACTGTGGTTTGACAGAAAAATAGAGCTTTTTTTCATTAAAAACAGAAAGCTAGAAAACTGAAACTTCAGCTAGCCTATTCACTGCTGCACCTGGGTCAGACTCAGAAAGCACAAGGACTAAGTGTTAATTAGATATCTCTTGACTCAGTGATTCTTGCTAAAAATGCTGCATGTGGGGCATCTAGAAGAGCAGCAGGTGTTGTGGTAGATTTTACTTGTCTAATCTTGTAGTTTCTAGACACCACCATCCCAGTCTCTGCATTTATTCAACCAGCAAAGGTTTATTCTTGCTATACAAAAATGGAAATAAAAAGATTAAAAAAGCACATGCAATTCAAAATTTCCAAGGTAATTCCATTTCAAAGTGTTCGAAAGTGACCTAGTTTGAACATTTATTGGGTTACATTTCAGTCAAATGTTTGTCTAAATTTTGACAAATTGAACTGTTGGTAAATGGAGAGAAAATTAAGGTTTTTAAAACCATTGCAGACATTTTCTGAGGCTGAAAACACCTTAATTTTTGTAAGAAAATATATCTTAACAATGTTTACCAGGTCTAGATGCTGGCCTGGGATTTGGGAATTGGATTCAGTTCTCTGTTCATTGTATGATTTTCCACATGTCACATAGTTTGCTGGTGCCTCACCTCAGCATCTGTAGGACAGGGGTGTTGTGTTTACCTTGCAGAGGTGTTGCAGCAATAGGTACGTTGAAGAGTGTGATGTTCTCTGCTGTGGCTGTATAGGACAGTGAACAGTCTGGAAGCTGTACATTTCTTGTTCACTGGATTACTTTTCTTGACATTTTGCTTTGCCAAACAGGGAAAATCACAAAGTTCTCCAAAATCACAGCAATTTGCTGTTCCTGCTTTGTTTGCATGTTTGCAAAGATCCTTATTAGAAGGATCTTTGCAGGGATTTCATACACTTTGTGTTGGACTTTAATGACCTCAGGACCGTATGGACTAATGTATTTATTGTTGTGTCCTGAATGTCCTCTGATTTCAGAGGCTGATCTCAAGACTGATGAGAGCTCGTCAAAGTCTACATTTCATTAGATACAATGCGCTTGTTTGATATCCACGAATTTCACAAGCATGATGCTGACAGGAAGGAAAGTGTTTCGTACCTAAAAAGGATTGCTCCATCTGCTCCACTTGCACCTCAAAACTTTAGATAGCTAACGATGGTAGGGTAAACCTACTGTTACCATACTGTGTTACAGGTGGGCAAACAGAACCCTTGGTATCACAGGCAATATCGTTCCTAGGACAAGACAACTAAAAGGAGGGTATGGAGCTTCTCCAAGCTTTGCAGGGAGTTGGTGGCTGCAGGCTGTGCTCTGGATATTCCAGGAACCTTGATTTGTATCTGTTTGCACAGCATTTGTGATTGCTATAGAAATGTTTATAAACAAGTGTCAGATAACAGAAGAAGTACTTGATGAGCTCTCTAGTCACACAGACTGCAGATCGAGTGGCATGCATGGATGATACTGAGAAGCTGAATGATTTCTAACACAATTTAGAAGAAATGGAAGGGGATGGTGTACCTGAATGAGCTCATCTGCTCCAAATGGTTCAGTTCTTAAATCTGTGTTTGGTTGAGCAGGTTGGAAGTTTTAAGATCATAGGATCATTCAGGTTAGAAGGGACCTTAGAAGGTCTCTTATCAAACCTTATACTCAAAGTGGGGTCAGCTACGAGATCAGACAGGTTGCTCAGGGCTTTGTCCAGTCAGGTATTGAAAACCCTCAAGAATGGAGACTGCACAACCTCTTTGGGCAACCTGTTCCCATGCTTGATTTCTACTGCTTTCATTGCAAAATAATCTTTTTCCTCAGATCCGGTCTGAACCCCTCTTCTTACAACGGATGCTGTTGTCTCTCATGCTCCCACGATGTACCACTGTGAAAAACCTGCCTCCATCTCCTTGATAACCTCCTCATAAGCACTGGCACGGGCTCTTGTTAGTATCCCCAAAACCATCTCTTCTCCAGGCTGAAAAAGCCCACCTCCCTCAGCCTCTTTTCACTGGGCAAGTGGTCCAGCCCTGGTGGCCTTCTGCTGAACTCACCCTTGTTTGTTGATACACTTCTCTGTCATACAGATTTACAGGATTTCCTAATTCCTTCAAAATAAAAAATTTCCATAGGAAATTTCAGTTTTCCCTGTAGAAAACTGTTTACAGTTCAAATGTGATCCATGCAGTCAGCCGATGGGCTGCAGGGCTTCTGGCCTCGCTGGCTCTGCAGCGTTGCAGCCGTGGTTGGGGCAGATCGTCAGCTGGCATTGCCAAGGGTCTCGCTCAGTTCCAGGACTGCTGAAACATTACTCTGGAGTTTCCAAAATGAGGTACTCTGTAATTTCAGGGAGGAGAATTTCCAAAACTGCAAAATTTTTTTCTCCGAATTGACTTCTCCATCAGTTCCCCTTTTTCCTCCCCCTGGCAAAGTAATTTTCTTCAGAATTGACTTTGTGTAAGGCACAAGCTGAACCTACAAATCCTTTCATTTTAATTTACCTAGAGGATTGTGAGAAATGGGTAGGAGACTCTGTCATTAGTAAGGTGTTTGTTTAACAGAACAAAACTATTTCCCTCTTTATTGTAGACTTCAGATTCTGAACAATTATTAACTTGTAGCCTTCCGTCTTCCTTCCTTCCTTTTCTCTTTATAGTTGGATCTAAGGTTTTGCATTTCTCTCTTATCTGCTGCTTTCAACATGTTAGTAGTGAATTTTTGTGGGATTGCAGAGGCAGAAAGCAGAGGATGTTCCAGAGGGGATGTTAAAGTAACAGTAATATAATTAATTATTGCTTTTTATTAATAATTGTCCATTATAGATATAATCCTAATTTTTCCCTTGCAGGCAAACTCAGAGTGTCCTAGGTGAGCTTGAGAAGGGGCTGTGTTGCTAGTCCTGCATCATTTAAATTGGCCTCCTTTCCCTTCTCTCACCTTCCCTGCTCTATCACCAGGCCAACAGCTACGTGGACTTGGGAGTGACTCTGAGGTAGGTGATGTCATCAGAATAGCCATACATTTCTGGCTTGTATGGCTTTGTGTTAAGAAAATGAGGTGAAAGGGCCAGTAAATTTCATTCATCCACAGAAGGTGCCTCACACTGTGAGGCTGAGCTGGTTGATTTCTGTGCCATGGGATGCTGTAAATGTGAATGCCGTGCTGGATTGAAAAGGGCCTAGAAAACGTTATGAACAGTTGTAACATTTGAAGTAATAAGACAGGCTTAATAAAATCTCGTATTTCAGGACAGTGGCTAGTCTCTGTAGGGATCAGAAAGGATTTTCCCTTATCCCTATACAGCATTTCCTAATTGGCCAGGTATAGTATGGGGTTATTGTCTTTCTCTAAATCTGAGGTAGCGGTTAAATACCTCTGCTAGGAGTGGGATGCTGGACATGAGTGGTTGGCCTGACATGGCATGGTAGATTGGGTCTTCCTTTACCTTGTCAGTTGCTTTTCTGTGTGATTTTTATTGTGATTCTTGCAATACTTGATGTTTTTCTAGCTCCCAGATGAAGGTAATGGCATTGAGAATCTTGGCTGCCACCAGGATACTAATTTTTTAGCCTTCCTATCAGTACAGTAAGGTTTGGAAACGTGACCAAAACCTCTGAAATAGAAGAAAACCCAAGCCATATTTTACTGCATTGTATATTGCATTGGTTGCCAATACTGTCTTTGCATGTCCCAACTCAGAGAAACTACGTAATCCGTAACCTCATCTTGTCATCAAAACAAATGAATCAAGTGAGATAATACTCCTGACCTTTGAAGTGCTCTAAGACATAGGTAAGAAGGTGGCTTTTATGCCTCCATATTCTTCATGGCTGCACTAGTTGTGACTGCAAAACTATGTCTACCCAAACATTCAGTATTCATGTACCTGGAAGCCTGGAAAGCTTTAGTCTTTTGGGATGGTTGAGAGGAGACTCTAAGCCCAAAGCTAGACGTTTTTGTATGCCTGCTTAACTCCTACTTAGTATATGACCCAGCTTCCTGGACACTTACGCTGCTCCACAGATCTCCCACATTCTTGAGGTCCTAACGTGGTCATGAAGAGGGGACGGGCATCTGAAACGGTGGCTTAGTCAATACAGGGCAGATGTGAGCTGTTGGGTCTTGGCCAGGAAGTGCCTGCAAATGTATTCTGTTATCCTGGTGGGAAATGCCGGGGGCACCAGCTGAGAGCTTATCTACCACTGAGTATAAAACAGACACGCCACATGGTTCTGACTGCTGTGTACAGACACAAACTTTTAGAGCTTTGTACTGGGGGGCAGCCACCAGTTATATCCATCAGCCAGCTGTTCGTGGTTCTGCAGAATGGGAAAGGTCATTTTACTGGGGCAGGAGAGTGTGGAAGAGGGTCAGAAACTTGACCAGCCTGTTGTGTCTTGCCTGGTTGCATGAGGCACATTAAAAGCAATCCAATTCCTGTGCTGTTTTTCTACAGAAAGGTCAAGATTGCTTTGATTAAAAGAACTTTTGTTAGAAGATCTCTCTCTAAAATCCTTTGTAAAGGACCATTAACAAATCATTAAGATTGATACTAATTGTCACTGATCATTGTTCACAGTGAACTAGGAGCAAAAATCTGTATTGAAGGGCGAGTCCTTACCCTGAAGAACTTACAGTTACTGCCTAATGTATATATTGGGTGATGCAGGAACTATGATTAGTTTAGTGTAGCAGCTTCTGACAGTGTTTTAATACTATAGACTTTATGCAAAAATATAGCTTTCTTATCAATAATTAATCTTGTGAAAGTTTCAATATGTATTTATCAAGTATGTTGTGATACTGGCACATGAGCACAATAATGAGTTGTGTATGCCTGAAAGGGTTTTCACCTGCATGTTGACTTCTAATACTTTTTTAAATGCTGAACAATAAGATTTATTCTAAATTAGAATAAGAGGATAGGTTATTCCTCCAGAGTGATGATGTTAAAAAAATTAATTTGTGGTGTATTAATTTCCTCTTAACTGTTTGCAAGACAATGACATGGTGGAACATTTAGTTTGTGTGAGGAAAGCAAAACTACTTGCTTAGTATCTGCAGGTCTTTGTGAAGTAAATTTGCAGAATATGAAAAATTTTGTTGCAGAATTTGCAAAGGTTGTCTGGTGCACATATGCATCTGTGTATTAGTCAAATTATTTGCTTTTAAGTGAAAGTGAGTGAAGAAAAAAGTACTAAAGATACCCAGTGCCAGTGCAAAATGGTTTCAGTTTCTTGAACAGGGCACCTAGATGTGAATCATCATATTTTCACTGTCAGAAAAACCTGAGTGGTTTTTCCTCAGGGTAACAAAGGTACATGTCAACTGTCTGAATACGAAAGCTCATTGACAGCAACACACGTTAGTTTTACCATGAGGTAAACTCCCTCAGGTCAACCCCAGGCAGGGGTGCAACACTCATCTTGGAAAGTCACCTCATGGTAAAACTTGTAGTGCCTCATCCTCACTATTTTTTAACCTCAAGGTAGCTGATGCGCGTTAGCTACCCTGAGGTAAAAATGCCGCCTCTTTATCAGCAAGCACCAGACCTGAGATGCGTACGTGCAGGCCAACACCAACAACGTGCTCCCTGGCCCTCCCCAGGTGTAAAAGTCAGCCTGTACCTTTGCCCACCTGTTCTGTTTCTACCTCTCCAGCACTCTGCATGACAGAGAGTAAGTCCAGTGTCCCTCCTGAATTCATTTCAACCTACTTCTTTCACCAGACCTGGCTTGTAAAAAGGTCTCAGCTTGTCAGAGGGGCCTTTTTAACTAGTTTCAGAAAGATGTAATATTATTGGAAATCACCACATGGTGTCTATTCTGCAGCCCTGAACGTGCTGTAGGCACTGATAGCTCCTTGAATCATGCTTTTGCCATTGCAGGCTCTCTCCAGGCTCCTCTCCCATCTACTGCTTCTTCAGGCATTGTTGCTGGCTGCAGTCTTGCCCTCTTATGCTTGGAGTATCCCAGTTTCCATCTCTACCAGGAAATAGGGGCTTTCTTATCTCTCATCTCCCTCTCATTTGCTGGAGGTCCCTTATTTTGTTCTGTGCTAGGAGCTGGGAATACGCTTTTCCTTCCCACCAGTCTTAATCTCACAGACAGAGCAAAAAGAAGCAAATTATTCAGTTGCCCACATTTTAGCTGTAATGGGGTGAGAACCAGATGGTTAATAACAACTGTTATTTTTCTTCTCAGTATATAAGCCATTGCAGGGGGAAATAAAGGTATTGGTTTGGCTGGGGAGGAGCGAGGGATTGCACGCATCCTGCACTTTTCTCTTTGGGTGAACGGGTTGTCATCAAAATCATATGGTCTGTGCTTTGATTTGTAGAACTTCTCCTGAACATTGGGCTTGCCTGGAGATGACATTCAAAAGTTCCCATATTACAGGCAGACAGATGAATGCCCTCAAGCTGAAAATAAGACCTTGCTTGACTCAGAAAATTAATGTAATTTTTCTGGTGGTGTTATTGAAGGTAGTGTTATACTCCTGTGTATCTGAACATGACAGCCGTTACAGCATGGGTAAATGCTTACAATCAGCTGCGATTGTGTTTATTTTAGAAGTTAAGTGAATCACCATAAACCTGCTTGCTGAATGATTTTATTGGGGAAAACTGTTGTCTTATAGCTATGTAAACTTACAGACAACCAGAAAATGGTACCAAGGCATCACAACACCTTTGATATATTCTGTGCTCTAGGTATGGAGAAGGTCTCAATTCAGCAGGTTTTATCTGAAAGTGCTGTTTGCTTGTCAACTACTGTTTTTTACTTCTGTCCTAATTTTCCATCCTCTGGTGGGAAATTGTGTTTTCCCATCTCCTCTTCCCCCACAACTCAAAATGCCTAGTATTCCAGTGTAGCTCTGCCACTGCTCTACATTCCCATTATTGAGTTATTCTTCAATATTGATCATTGTCTTCTCCTATCACAAAGCTTTAGCAGCAAAGGACCAGAGTATTCTTATCACATGTTTGACGCCCTAGATGTGACTCTAAGCTCTGCTAAACCTGCCCAAGATCAAACTCTTGATTTGTTTGTGAGTTCAGACTTCTTATCCCAGGTCCTGTGAGAGATCTCTTCATGTGGGTGGCCTGTGTGTTAAAAGGTTGGGCCTTGCATTTTTCTAGCCAAGTCACGTGTGGGCCTCTGGAATCTCAGAAATTTTCCACTCGATAGAAGAAAGGGACTTCAGAAGTACTTCTATAAGTACTTAGAAATATAGGCTGAGAAAATGTTTCAGTGTGCCGATTCCCTACTCTCATGCCCACTTTTAGAAAACTGTGGCATGTTTCTTTGAAACTGCAGTTTGGCATACTAGTGAGTGTAGGCTGGTTTTGACCAGGGCTTATTTATCTGTCAGCAGAAATGGCACAAGGGCTTGGAAAGCTGCAAGATGCAACTTTAAACTTGCATCAGTTACATTGGTATGCTGTGTCTTTGGTGAATTTTGTATTGGCCCTTATGTCACAATTAGAGCTTCCTGAGCTTCAGGATGTTGTGAAAGGAACTCTACTCCTTAGTAATCAGTATGTAAAAGGTTCAGCAGATGTACTGACTAAATAACTTTTGGATTCCTGGGTTTAAGATGCAAGTCACTGTTTTTGACATAAGTACAGGCTGATATTATTAGAGAATGGCCTCAGCAGAGGCAAAACACCATTTACTACAGGTGAGAGAAATTACCTGTTTCCTTTGCCTTTAAGGAGAACATTTTCAGTTTTTTCACAAATAGATATGAGTTGAAAGTTCTTGAATACAAGCTACTTACGTGAAGGCTTCTGTAAGCAATATGGTAGGTCATTAAAGGTCCACGGAGGAGGCAGTAAGTGGTGACAAGTATCTGCAGGTGAAAGCCAAGTAGATAAATATAAGGTACTTTGGCACCTGTTTTCTTATCTAACCTTTTAAGATTGTCATTAACAGTTTCCTGTTTATCCTTCGGTTGAAATCTCTGCTCACCTTGAAGAAGCCGATTGTTCAGTGGGAAGACTCATTAGAAAGTACATCTTGCTCGATCTCAGCAATTGGGCAGTCAGCCCTCAGGTTTTATTTCCAGTTCTGGGCTGAACGGCTGCTTTACATAACAAAATGTTACTGAAACCTGATATCTTTGGCCATCAGAAGTTACTTGCTTTAAAGCTAAAGGTGTGTGGTTTTAATTTTGTAAAATTTTTTTCTTCTCTTTTTTTTGGGGGGCCCATTTTAATATTAAAACAAAGAAGTATCTCAGGGGGTTTATGGTTAGTTCACGCTATACAAAATTACACACAGTAGGAAATCTGGGGACTTCTCTCTCTTGCTTCATTGACTCTAGTAGCTTGCCCAGCAGTCCTACAGTGACATGTTGTAAGGGTCATGGGTGTTAGCAAGCAGAATTCCTTCTGACTCCAGCATTTATTTTTTTTTTTGCTATTGGCCCAGTGCAGGCAACAAAAGTGATGTGTCTGAACTTGCTTCCTTGTCTGTTCTGTTGGTTACCCACTTTCTTCTCCCCCAGTTCAGGGAAAGTGGGGAAGAAAGGTTTGCCTGTGCCCAGCAGCACTGCAGGTGTCTGTCCCTCTGAAAGAGTCCCAGCGGTGTGGGCGTGCTGGAAAGAAAAATCCCCAGTGACTTCACCCAGCTTGGCTTGTGGTGGTTACTCACAATGAGGTCATATTTTTTTCTTTTTTTTTTTTTTTAGCTCTGCATGTTTAATGCTACATCTGGGTTTTTGCATATGAGTGAAACTGCAGCTCTGGGACTGATTCAGGGAGTTTTCTCTGCAGAGTAGTTTTGGTGAGTAAACACAGATAAGAGGAAGCTGGGTTAATCCAATAACTACTCCCTCAAGGGCAGGTGCAGCTATGTATGTGGCTCAAGGTACAGAACAGAGGAAATGCCTTGTTGACACAGGTGATCAGAGCAAAGTGGCCAAAATTGATATAATGATATTAGTTTGCAATGCAAAGCCCTGCTTTCTTAAGGCTGCTATTTTCAGCCCTCCATAACACATCTCTGTTCTTTCACCTCTGTTTAGTCAGGCATCTTGTTGTGGGTGAGTTCCAAGTTCCTCTTCGTGATCTCTCAGTAGTTGCATTGCTGCAGTGCAGCTTGGACTGTGCTGTGTTAACCTATGAGAATTATTAAAATAAACTCTGAGTCATACTTGAGCTGTACGTGGGATAAGATGGTTATCAAGGTTTATTTTTTCTTATAATTGGGTCTCTTAAACGTTGCCTCATTAGATATGTTCTGTGACTGTTGGAAAGGTCCTCAGGGGGCTAGCGGTTGTTTGTTTTCAAGGGAAGTTCACGTGATAAATAGCATACAGAATCTTGCCACTCTGTGAGGGATTTCTTATTAATGACAATTAACCAGGCATTTTTCTTAAATTCTTGGTTCTTGTTCTGAATTCTCTCTAGCCTTTGCACTGCTATTATAGCTCTGGTATTCTATAGCAAGTAAGAACATAACATTACAACTGTCTATTCACACGTGGGAGATGGGGGAACTGCATTAAGAGCCCATCAGATAGGAGGGTAAGAGGCTGCTTAGGTTTGTATGGAGCCACTTCCAAGTTTGGCAAGGTGGGCCGGAGTGCCTTGGCCTGGACTGAACTCTTACTCCTGTCAGCACTGCTGGGTTTGAAAAGGCTCTAAGCAACTCCTTTCCCTCGTGTCCTTGAACGTTTAGCACCCAGGGCTTTGGGCATGGCCCATCTTTGTCTCTGCAGTATTCCCCACTTCTCTCCATGCTTAAGGTGCTGCCTGCGAAGTAAGCACCATATGCTTTCCCCTGCTCTGCAGTAGTGTGAGCTTTCTGTGTTGCCTGTCCCCTGCCCTCCTGTGCTCAAATGGCTGTCCGCTGGCTCACCTCCATTTCTTAGTGCCTTTATCTGATAAGACCGGTGCTGTTTAGATACGTTTTTGGGAGGTGTCGGAAAATATCCTAGGAGACATAGTTCTTTCTTTAGTCACCTTTTCTTTTAACCTCAGTCAGTAAATCTTGCTCTTCAAATTCTACTTCTCCAGTGGTCACCACTGTTGTCACCTCCTCCTGTCTCTGCCCTCACTTCCCCTTCAAAAACAGGAATAACTGGCTTGCTGCTCCTGCTCAGAGCTTGTGGTCCACTGGGTGTGTGGGACACCACAAGTGAAGTAGGAACTGCTCTGAGAGGAGAAAAAAGGATGTTGCTGGTCCTCTGAGGCATACCTTTGTCTTTCTGCTTTCCACTGTCAAATTATCTCTAACTGCCACAAGTTTTAGTTGCAGTGGTTAGATAGAGCTAGCTGCATAATATGATCTCTCCAGTGATAGCTTTTATAGTCAAATGTTGCAAGGTTTTTCCATTTCTTTCTTCATCTTTGTGCTCTTTGTATTCTCTTTTTCTTTTTTAGTTTGTTTGCTAATACTGGGATATCCAGGAGGTATTTTTAGAAAGACTGGTGAATCCAGAATGCTCACAAATTTTAGTAGAAATGCCTTTTTTTTTTTTTTTTTTTCTGCAAAGCTGTGCCAAAGGTGCATACATTATTTAATATTTGTCAGTATTCTCCTCAATTCAAGGGTTTTGGCCATGTAGTCAGGGACAAGGAGGAAAACATGGTATAAGCGATCACTCTTGTATCAGGAGCAATGAATAGTGAGAAGAGACCATGAGGCTAGGATTTGTTTCTCTGCATGACTTGATGGATTGATCCATGATTAATCTCCAAACAGGAAGAAAAAGGGGATAATTAACAACAAACATGAAATTTGGAATGCATAATTTGACTAGTTGAAGACACAGATTAGCTGTATTTTTGGATTCAGAGACTATTTGGAAAGGTTAAAGCTAGGAGGAGTTCTGGAATAGGCTGCATCAGCAAACTGGTACATTATTTACTCTGGCAAGGTTTCCAGTGGTAGGGAAAGCTATTCCAGGAGGTGTTAGTCTGGGCATGGTCAGCACTGGCTCAGAGTTTGTATAAAATGCAGATTCAGGAGATTACTGGGCACAGAAGCAGACTTCAGGAGTTGTAAGGCACCTCAGAACGTCAGCCTGTTGGACTACTGGATTTGCTGAGACGTTCTGTTCTCCTCTCTGGAAAAGAGGAATTGGCCCATGATGTGGAATGACTAACAAAATGTCCCTGAGGACTGGCCAGTTAGGTAGGAAAATGTTATTTACCTTAAAAAACATAACACTTTTTACACATATTCAAGATGCTAATAATAAACCGTCAGTGGAGCTCTGCCGTCTGTTCGTAACTGTGGTCATCTCTTCTCCACAGCATGACTGTTAGCATTTGTCATTTCACCCAAACTACTCATGCACTAAAACTAACAATTTGGCCATTGCATCTCTCCTGGGAGGTTTGGACATGAATCATGGAAGAGGTTTTGGGTCTGTGCCACAAGTCATGGGAATTGTGGAAGGAAATTATTATATGCTAGATTTGTTTTATAGTAAACCACACACTGTCCTAGAATTAGGCCCCTACTTTACATTCTCAGGAGCCAAGTCAAGGAGCCCGAACTCAGAGGCAATTCCTCTTGCAGTAGGAAAATTTGGCTGTCCCAAACATAATTTAGGTTTTCACTTGGCTTCTTGTTTACAGTTTCTTTTCTTTCTCATGTGTTTTCAGATTCAGGCTTGCTCTTTCACATGAAAAATATGCCTTGATTCCTTGGGTGGCTCTTCAGTACTTTTCTTTTGGTACTTATTTCTCTTCTCTTTCATATAGCTAAAGATATTTGGTTGAGCATCCTTGCCTCACATTCTGGTCTGTAAATTTTCTTTTTTTCCTGCAGTCTTACAGGGGAGACAAGGGTTATGAACATCTTTCTGGAGATGGCAGGTATCTGGGATAGGCCCCATTTAAGGCTGGGTTTTGGTACACACTGCCCCAGCAGCCGAGGGCATTCAGTATGTCACATAAACCAGCCGAAGAGCCAGTGAACTCAGCTGCAGCAGAACATCTGTTTGCTATGTGATTTTCCACCAGTGAGTTACTCAGAGTGGACAAAGTAGACTGATAAACCCTGTGCGTTTATTTCCGAACTGTAGTAATTTCACTAGTATGCCTTAAAAAGCAAACAACACCTCCCCTGCAACCACCTCCCCCTCCCACCCAGGTATAAACCCCAAACTCTGCAGAAGGGAGAGCAAACCTTCCAGGGAGATATTGGGTTCATTCTGCCAGAAGTGTGTTGTCTGCAGTATCTCAGGTAAGGTCTTCTGCAGGAAACTAAAATAGTTTGTGGGAAGAACTCTTATACCAGCATTGTAGAATCAACATGACATTTTATTGTTTTGTAGAACTTGCTTTGGTGTATGAAAAATAGATAAAAGGGGTATACAATTAAGCTGAAATTAGCTAAGGCTGGATAGATTCACCATAGGAAGTAATGATATCTGGGGCTTAACAAAAACCTACTTGTCATGCTCATCCAAATGGTATTTTGAGATATGTACTGAGCTTAAAAGAAATAATATTCCATTTGAAAAGAATAAAAGATACTATTTTGGATCTTATTGTTTTCTGAGGCTCAGCTGAATGGTGAAACCAAGCTTTTTCCATATAGATATATGAGACAGAATTCATACTCCACCAAATGAGACCTTTACACTTCCACCTGCATATTATGGCTCTAATAAACACGTTATCAGCTCATGAAAATGATGGCAAACAGGTGACTGGAGGATTTGATAAGTCAGCAGCAAAGATTAACAGATTTTTCTCAGGGAAAAGCTACGAGAGATTCCTTTATTTAAAACAATTGCAGCATGTGAATTTACTGCACTTAAATCATTACTGGCAATTAGTATGTGTCAGAAAGGTTGCAGCTGGCTCCGATTACAGGTAGGGCTTTTAGAAGCTGAACTTAATTGTATGTGTGATAGTGAGAGGCTGAGCAATGCATACCAGCATAATGGTACACCCAATGCAGAAAGGAGGGCAAGATGTTATGAGTCAGGACCTGATTATTTTAACTAGGCCTAGTCCCTGCCTCCTGTTGTAGAGGAAAATTGCTGGGAACACAGCAGTTCACCTTGCTGAGCTTCCTTGGGTGGTGGTGAGAGTTTAGAAATTATGCAATATATGCAGTACTTCTCCTTTGCCCCTCTGTAGTAGGTTTGCCCAATTTAAGGTCTTGCAAGTCATATCCAACATGAGCTGCATAATTCATCCACCTTGAGGCCAGCTCCCTGCTGCCTCAAAGTTAATGCAGCTGTAGGCAGGGAGTTGTTTGCAGGCTGCCTGTTTTTTTTTTTTTTTTACTGGGGCATTCCCTCTTGTGTAACTGTCATCTGTGAAAATCTCTTGCCTTTTAGGATGGCTGCATGTTGGACTCTGTGGTATAAGGACTTGTGGACTTAGAGCTGCGTGCTTGGGATGCTTCTCCTCTAGTTTTGTTATCAGAATCTCTCTCAGTTGCATGGTGGGGATATGGCCATGCACCTTCACCTGGTCATGGACCAAAGTGGCTTGTCATTGAAGTTCTCTTTGGTTGCATGAGTGTGTTTCTTGTCATGTGGCAAAAGAGTGATGTTTTGAACAGAAGACTAGGATGTATCTGATCATATATTAGGAGTGGGGAACTTCCTTTTCATAATTCCATAAGAAGCAATGTGGTCCACCTTGCCAGAGAAATGTATCTTCAGTGCTTTTGAAGTTATATCAGTGATTGGTATCTCCTAATAAGCTGTGTTGCTTTGCCTAACTCCTATGCCCTATTACAGGAGCCTTAAAAGACAGAGGATTAGTATTAATATTACCACTTAGGGATTCAATGCTGCAAATAAACATGATGTGTGTCCCTGTGTCAAGACGATGTCTTCAGGTGGAGCCTGAGCTTACTGGTGGCTTGGGGAAGGGCTTGTGTACATTTAGTGGAAGAAGGGGGAGGGTGGAAAACATGCTACCTTTTTGTATCTCCTTCCCTCTCATATCTCTACTGGAGGAGAGAGGCTAAACCTTTGTGATCCATGTACTGCTGAGTCTTAGCTTCCTTTTTCCAATAGAAAGTTGTATCCAGCCTACTGCATTTTGAAATCTTTTGTTGGACAATTTCAACTGTATGTTACTACTTCAGCAGAACTTATTAATGAGCTGTAGTATGACTGTATTTATGTCTTCTTGTTCATTAGCCAGCAAATAGCGCTTGTGTGGGCAGAAGGCAGCGTGCTCGTACTTGGGCTGATGCATGGAGCGCAAGCATCCTATTGATTCTTTGTATTGCTCATAAACCCATGTTTGATCAGCAGGACATCTACCATGAAACTCATTAAAGCTGCTATTTTGGGAAAGCAGGGTGATGTTTCACATACCATGTGCTAATGTGAAAAGGATGCCATGCTTGTAAAACTAAACTAAAACTTTGTTGGAGAAGCATTAAGCATTCCAGCAGTGCACACAGACTGACTTTCAAGTAATTCCTCCAAAGTCTTCCCTCTAACAACTTTTCTACTTACATCCAAGTTCGACAAATGTTGCTATAATGTTGGTAATCTGTTTTAAACCCCTAGCTCTTTCTCTGGTACTTTGAGATGGTAATAGTAATAAAGTAACAACTGGGACCTGCAAAAAGAGGGTCTGGGATTCCCAAATTCTTCCTGTCTTAATGCACTTTTCTTTGTATCAGCAACAACAGAGGTACTTGCTGCTGTGTGGTCAGCTAGGGTAGTTATTTGGAAATAGTTTATTGTGAGGCCTTTGCAAACAGAAACACTGCTGTCTCTTTCCATGTGATTTGTTCAAAAGCGGAACACCCGTTTTTGACACAAATATATGCTGCCTTTACAAGAAATTATCTGTCATAAGTCCAGTAGCTAATGATCTGTTCTGCCCCATTTATTACAGTTCACAGAGTGCCCACAGTGTTGTGGGGCCTGTGGCTGGAGTTCCAAGCACTACCACATTGCAAATTCCTAATTTTCATAAGGCAATGGCCCATCCAGCATCACCTCAGCTGGGCTGTGCACTGTCTGTTGCTGTCAGTTCCTGGCACAGAAGTGCCAACACAGGAGACAAACATCCAAAAGAAACTGAATAAATTAAAGCAGGGCACGGCCTGTTGTGTGTGTGAGAGGGATGTCATGTTTTGGGCACTTAAAGCCATGTGGCTCAGTAGAAGGGGTGGGAGTATTTGAGGGTGAGCTGTAGTAGTCATTATTGATGCTAAACCTAACATTTTATTCTGCTTAATTGTGCACAGTCAGCTGAACTTCAGCATTACTGGGATCAGACAGGAGCTGTAGAAAACGGGAAGGGTAAGGAGCAGTGCTCATTGGGCACACATCCCTTCTCACAGACCCTCTGGAGGCTACCAGAGGGTCAGTGCAGGGTTGTCTGGGATATTGTAGAGCCATGGGGCTGTCTTGCTGTCACCTCCCTGTGAGTGCCCTGCTGGGATTGTCTTAGGGCTGTGAACTGCCTTTGACCTCTTCGGTAGGTTCAATGTTGCCAGCACCATGTAGTTCCTGCAGCTCTCCACACACACCAGAGACAGCTCTTTTTATTTTTTAAAATGAAAGCAGAGATACGCATCTAGTAAAGTAATTGCTGGGATGATTTTGCCTTCTAAGAAACAAAACATTACTGTTCTTAATGCAAATTTAAACAAATGCAATGCTGCTCTTAATGGAAACTGCCCTGGGGTATGCAAGAAAGCTCATGTCATGAGAAAACCAGGCCGCTAATGGGTTGTCCCAGCTCTCTTTGGCCACATCTTCTCTTTGAGGACCCCAAGAACTGTACGGATGTCTTTTAATTACGCTTCCACAGCTGAATACTCTACTTACTTTGTGGGAGCAACCTTCATCTTAGGCAATTCACTGTGAAGAACAGAGGTTGAAAATACATTCCTCTCCTTTAGTGGTTTTATTCCATGGAAAAAGGTTCTGGGGGAGTAAAGTTCTGGGGAAGTAAATCCAACCTCACATATGGGTCATATTTTTCATGTGCAGGCCTCCAACAATTTGTTCTCTCACAGCTCACGTATTAGGAGAACTTAGGAGCAGTACAAGAGACTTGGAGACACAACATTACAGTACTAAATAAATAAACTACTTGCCAGTCTTTAGTGTTGAATCCTTCTTCAATGTTTTCTTTTGTCTTTAGTAATTATAATCATATCACTTACTGGCATTTCCTGTACAGATATGTTGGGGGATTTTGGTGAGACCTGGGGTCTGGGAAGAGGGCTTTTGTGGTCCTGTTATCTCCTCTGACTGTGTCCCAGGACATAGCATTTTGGCTTTCAGGGCTCCAGTACAGTATTCCATAAGACAGCTATAGCAGTAATTATAAACAGAGGTGTAGTGGCATATAAGAACTGCGGATATATAAAATTACCTATAAGTTCTTCAATGAAAAGAACTATCTAAATGTAAATTATTATTTCCTTCAGTTACAATCCTTTTATTGCTCTGGACAATGTATATCAACAATGAGAGCACTTTTCTTCCCTTCAGTAATCCTAGCTCTGTGAAGCTGCTCTCAGCTCCAGGGACTCAAAGCTCCTTACATGGGCCTTCTCCCTCCCCCACTCCCAACTGAGACCATCTAAAATGACTTTATTTCTAACAGTTTGTATTAAATTCATGCTTATAGCTTGTGTGTGAAAAGAAAAGGCTTTAAAATATTACTTAATTGAACTGCAATTCCTTTGAAAAATGAGAGCTCTGGTGACAAGGTCCGAGGAACTTGAGCTCTTGGAACACTACTGGCTAGTGCAAAACTTGGGATAAAAATGGGGAGTCAGCAATACTTGTGGTCACTTTATTTATTTTTTTTTTTATCCCCACTAAAGACAGCAGCAACTAAAACAATTATTACTTGCAAAGAAGCCTCCTTGTATTTCTGTTTGACCGTTAATAGCCTACCTTCTTCTCTTCCTCCATGGCTCAAGCAGTGATAGCTTGGAGTTCCCTAAAGGCCCAGGTGGCATTTTGAAAGCCATAGAACATGTCTTTCTTCCTTAAAAATCTGTGTAGTGAAAAAGCAGTTCCTTGTTTTCACAGGTTTGTTGTCCCCCTGTGTGGGAGGCAGTCCCTATTTTGTTTCCTCCATTTCCATTCTCATCCCCCATATTTCCTTTACAATGTCTTCTCTGTGTTTGGGCATCAATAGCTGGGCTTCACCCTCCTCAGGGCTCTGACTGGTGGGGATTTGCCTTAACAGCCAGTCCTTTCGTAGCAGCGCTTTTTCTAAGACCTCTTGCTCCCTTGGGAGAAGCTGTCAGCCCACACAGCTTGTTCTGAACAAGGGAATATTTGAAGGTTTTACTTAACTCACTTTCACATTTTTTCACAGATTAGTATTTTTTTAAACCCCGTTATGTTGTTTTAATTGAGTCTTGCCACCAAAACAAATGAACATTGTGTCACCACATCTCAGTTCCTTTCATACAGCCGTAGCTAAGAGAGTTTGGAGACTGTGCTACCTGCAGAAATGTTGAAGCCAATGCTATGTATAATCATGATGGATTACATTCAAGCTACTTCATACATAAATCTGGTCACACCAGAACAAGAACTGTGGAAAGTATATAACATTAATGTACACTCTTTGCATTCCTCATTTCACAAGCTCCAAGGCTGTCGGTGGGGTGGGAAACTTCAAGTAATGGGGAGTTAGATTTAAACATTTTGCTAGAAATCATTGCAGTTCTTCATCAAAAGGGGGTTGCCCTTTATAAAACAGTGCCTCTGTAATGTACAGTGGCTGCTAAGGAGCAATGAGTTCTATGTTTGTTGTCTTTTTATCAGTTGCAAAGAAGCTTTTCTCATTTTGTAAGTTTATTGAGAAAGGCAAGATTTAAAAAAAACCACCTTGCAAACTCTGTTTAAAAATTATAGTGCAGCTTTCTACTCCCTTTGAAACCAAAGACAAATTTCCTACTGATTTTTTCAGGAGCAGTATAAAGCCCTAAAAAGATAAGTAATGTTCTTTCTGCCTTGTGTGGAAATGTGTCATTGGGTTCCTCCCTGGATGGTACTGGCTATATCTTCACAAGCATATGCTGAGGACTGAATATGGCCCCACAGTTAACATTTTGTTTATTCAATTCGCCTAACATCTAACTCAAAATGAAGGGCTAACTGGCCCACAAAGTGGGGAAGAGGAATATAGAGCAGGCAGCCGTGGGAGGTGGAGTGTCTTCCTCCATGATGAGGGGTGGCCAGGCCAGGAGATCAGTACCTGGAGTGACACTTTTGAGCTACAGTGCTTCACATTGACACTTACATCCCTCAAAGCGCTAGTCTTTCAGAGCTGCTGAGCAGTGAGTGCCTCTAAAAATCCTTCTCTCTCTTTCAGAGGAGTAAGTGTGGATTCAACCATCTAACTTAAGTCCTGGATTTGAAACTTTTGCTGAGGAGCTTGGCTGTTCAGGAGGATGCCACGTTATGTCAGGTATTTTTCAGAGAAGAACAGTATGTTAACAGCCAGCTCAAAAGGAGGGAATTTCCTTTCCAGACAGAATGAGTAGGCAGGTCTGTTGCTGATCACCAAGTCTGTGGTTTATTTAACTGTTTTTTAGTGTGCTGAAGGCCCTAGCTGGTGATAGGGCTGCCAGGCTCCATTGCCAGCAGCATACTGGTGGCACTAGGGCTTATATCTGACTTCCTACAGCTGTAAATGCTGCCAACACTAAGATTTCACAATGCTTGGGACACAACCACTGGGATGAAGAAGAGCAGCTTCTAACTGAATTCAGGCAGTGAGACAGGCTGCCATTCTAGCATATTGATAAGCTTCAGCTTTTAATACTGTTATGTTCCTTGACACTCAGGTTTTGTTTCCAATCAAGAATAGGTATTTTCACTGCTGAAATATTCAGGGGCTGCTTTCTGGTGTGAGCTCTCTCTTGGTGATTCACTTCTCTAGGCTCCTAAGTAGTTGGTTTGCTCAAGGTGTTGTAGCTGTTGTTATCCTTGAAAGTAACACACAGGTCATGGCTGATATCGATAACAAAACAGACACTGTTTAAAAAAAAAATCCCAGTTCTGAGAGCCAATGTTGTTAATAATCCTTGATCTTCACTGGCTGCTTGCAAACTTGACAGTGTGCTTCAAGGGTAGACTACTGGTATTTGCAGTTTTAACTAACAGGCAGCTGTGCTGTGGGATGTGTGTCAGGATATCATTAGGATCAGAATTACTGAACTGTGTTATAATCTAACCCAGTATTACATCTGAGATTTCCCAGTCAACATGGGACTCCTTCAGATCAGGTAGCTGTTGAAGCTGATGTTGGCATTCACATAAAACAGGAAGATTTCAAATTGGGGTCAGAGTTGGTGACATGACCCTCTAATGATGATAGATATGTCAGGGATTTACTGACTTTTTGTACTTATTTTTTAAAGGTGGGCCTAGATATGAAGGCTATTTCTGAGTTTTTCTGATTCCTCACCATAATTGTACTCAACTTGATTCTACAAGGATAAATTGGCATGGGAGAACCCAGGCAGAAGAGAAACATGAGTAAGGCAAAGCAAATACAGATCATGTTACAAGATTGTATGGGCAGATTTAGTCCTACCTAAATGTGAGGGCTGCACCATCATAGCCTCTGCCACATCCCATCAAGTGAATGGTGCTGTATTCCCAATTGCTGGGGAGAAAAAAGTCCTCTTGTTGTGCACCTTAGTGAAGCTGTGCCTGTAGGACAGGTTGTATTTATTATGTGCATGTTCGAAAAGTGAAGTAAAGAAAGGGAAGGAGGTTATAAACACGAAGAAGTGTATATATTTGTTTTCAACACACCATGCTACATGTAGCACTGTCAGGCTAATTGGTAGTAGACTGCGCGATTCCAGGTTCCATTTAAATCCTGAAATTCCAAGACAGGAGAATTTCTTTTGAACTTGTTGAGTGTGAGAGACTGAATTTTGGGTGCATTTCAACCTGATTTCAGATCTGACTCTTGCATTAAAACACGTATGGTATGGTGGACATCTGATTTGTGATATGCCCCTGGGTACTTCATTCTGTGGCATAAGTGGATTATGTACCCAGCCAGCACACACAATGCTTCTTTGGCCAAAATCAGAACAGGTATGCAAGGATAGGAATGAAGCTGAAGTGTGGAATAGTTGAACACTGTCTCAGTATATTCCTATAGGCATGAGCAAATCCCTTGAAGCCTCTCCCTTTCTAATTTTAGTGATAGAGATGGTGCTTTCGCAGGAATTTATAATTGCTGTTGATTTCTTTACTTAGAACTTGCCTGACTTGTTTAAACAGCATTGCAGTTCTGGAGTTCTTTTGCAACATCTTTAGAGGGCATTAAAGCAATATAAGACAAACTAGGCCTGACCCCAGGGGAGTTGAGACATGGGTTCAGAAAGACTTATTCCCTCATTCTTTCTGCAGTCTAAGGAGAGCCATCATGTTTTGCACCCGCAGTACTAGTTGTCTAAGGCACAAGCTGCTCCCAAATATTCCTTGGAAGGATCTACAGGGGTTATGCACATCTCTTCTCTAAAAGGATGCCTTCGTGTTTCCTGTCACTGCCCTAATTGCTTCTCTGTGGGTCCTGGGATATAGGACAGGCTTGTGCTTCTTTTGGAAGTGGAACATCTATATACTTCCCTTGCAGCACGCTGGGTTAAAGATAACATGAAGTTAATTGCCTGTTGCTGTATTATACTCTGTAATATCCTTGTGGAAAAGCCAGTGTATTTCTGGAATAGAAGCATGTTGCAGAAGCGCAGTGCAAGTTTAATCCCCTGGTCTACCACAGACTCTCATCTTGCCCTTGAGCAAGCTAGTTGGTCTCTGTATAGCTCAGTTTCTTATGAGTACAACTGAAATGAAGACACTTCCCTATCATCTTTGGATGCGAGGGATTGTCTCTGTACATGAGGGTGAGAAGTGCATTAAAGATTGTAAAATACTTGTAGCCTGCAAAGGCTGAGCCATATAAACCATTAAGGTAGCTGTTAAAATACCCGAAAAAATAATCTGGCCAGAAGAGCCTGGGTTCTCCGTGAGGTATTGCAGCCATTGCTGAGCCTGCCTGTGCCAGCATGCTGTACTACTGTCACTGTTTACCAACATTTCCTTTCCTGAAAGAATTTGTTGAAGGATCTTTTGAGTCGTACCCCATCTCACACAATGCAGGTTGGCTAAAATGTCTGGGAATGCTCATCACAGACAGTAAGCTTTGAGATGTTGCTAATACCTTGTAAATGACCTGCTAGCCTGAGGATCCTGCTGGTGGTTGGCCGTTAGCTGGTCAGGGCTTCTGTACTGTCCTAGGTCAATGCACTTCATTGTAGTTCTCCACATACTGCATCTTGCATCAGATCTGTCCTGTTAAATCAGTGGAATGATTTAAATAAATTATTTTTATTAATTTATTATATGATAAATTTTAGAGCAAATTCCTTTGATGTGTGATATCCTAATCACACCCGCAGGGCATTAGCAGGCACAAGGCACATCTGAGTGTCTCTAATTCCCTAGTGGTGTGATTATATCTCATAATATTCACAACCCCCTGGAGCTTCTTTACTGGTATAAATAAATCAATTATTTAAGTCAAATACTTTGATCATTAGAAGCTGCCAGTGAGTGCTTGAATGCCTGAGCTGTGCAATTCACCAGGAATGATCTTGCCTCTCAAAATGCTGAGCAGCTGAGCTGAGTGCTACCAGCACTTCATTTCAATCTGCTTTATAAATTAGATTAGAAGTCAGTTTCCTATACTTCATCCTGGATAGCAAGGAAGGGAGAACTTTACAGGGGTGGAATTAGGAGATATTGCTGCCAACAGATCCTTTTATCATTTAACACTGCTGTCATAGGTTAAATATGAGCTACTGTTCATATTAACTAATAGCTATTATACAGAAAACTGACACAGGGATTCCAGCTAATGCACCATGAACCTGGTTCACACTCACTGCATCATATTAACTATTATTTGCACATATGGATGGAAAGGAGTTTTGAGTCATTTGGGATATATGGCAAATTAGCATTTTATATCATATTAATGAAGTTCTAATTGCTCCTTGCAACCTTTTTTTTGTGCAAATTGAACGGGTCCTATTTGCATTGTCATGTAACTGCTGTATTACCTTGCAGCACTTTCATTAGGATGAGGCAGCACAGGGTTCATCAAGGAAAAATATTAGTAATTGTGAGATAATTAGTTATGAAAGTAATATTGTGTAAAGTAGAGCAGAAATGCTGTAGTTGACTTTGGTTTTAGGTTGAAAATATTTTTTATTTTTAAGTTTTCTAAAATATCTTTCATTTTACTTACATTAAACTGACATCTTTACAAAGGCAGCTCCCCGCTCCAATATTTTCTTTTTGAGTTCCTGTTTGTCAGGGTGTTTTGTATCTTCTAATGAAAATGAAGCATAGCAAAAAACCTAAACAAGGGAGTAGAATATTGCTGGCCATTTATCTCTGAAATGAATCACAAGTCTGAAACATTTTGAAATTGTGAAATAGGAAAATATCTCTCAAGATACTGAACTTACAGGTGTCCGTGAGTCTGACCAAACAGCAGCAAAGTCTGTAAAACAATTTAAGAAATGTCAAAGAAGTTAAAGTCTTAATAATCATTTGTAGAATCTTGTTAACTATCACAGATAAAATTCTCCATAAGGGTAAAATATAATATGTGATATTTTGAGCCAGGACAGCTATTTTGCAGGAGAGGGAAGAGGTGGAAAAAATGAGGGGGGTGGGGGGAAAGAAAAGTAATTTCATGCTAACTCAGGGACGTTTCCATGATTGTGCAGGAAGCATGATTAATTTCTGAAGCCTCTGTGGGGAAGGCACCTAGACAAAATGACATAAATCTACATTAGAGGATCTAGATGCTTTTTCCAAGAAAAAAGTGAGCTGAACTTTAGGTAGCACAACCTTTTGCCAGTCAATTCATCCAGGGCCTGCACCTTTTCTTTTTCAGTGGAGTATTGGGTATGGAGAGATTGCAAGTTACAGCCAACGGTGATATGACAGTTTTATTCTCGTTGAATGGGCAACATGTTGTCTTTGATTGGGAAATAGGCTTGGACTTACGGAAAGGTATGTACAAAGGAATGCTTTCAGATATTTGTATTATTAAAGCAAAGGTTATTAATACAGATTGACGACTATTTTCATTCTTTCTTTTTTTGCTGTGTATGCCTATGCATTTGTGTAAACAAAACCCTATGTATTTATCAAAAAGGTAGTCTCAGGTTGAGAGAAAACTGAATGAAGAAACTGTGCATAATAGTCTGTCACAGAATATATTCTTAAGTGTCTGCAGGGGAGGGGCGTTAGGACTGGCACCTCAAGAAGATATCCTGAATGCTCTATCCAGCTGTACAAACAATTGCACAGAGCATTGTCCCAGGTAGGCATGAAGCAATGCAGCAAGTAAAGACCTTCTTGCTGACTTAGACTTAAGAGTGTTTCCAAACCAGCACAAGCAGCTCAGCATATTTTTCAGACCTGAAGTCTAGATAGGGGCTTTTGCAAATTGCTTTGTTTTGCCCTGTATGTGATCTTGGCTTACCTGGTGTAAAAAATGTGGATCATCTGGATTTCAGCTGTTTTCTGTCCACCCAGGGGCCAAACCAGAAATACTTGATTATGGCGCTACTTGCATCCGATTTGTTCTAAACCAAAGGAATTGTATAGGTGAGTTGGACAAAACTGGCTTTGTGACAACATCTGGTTTTTGACTTTGCAAAATGCTTTCCACACTGTCTGCATAAGCTTAGACTTGCTGAAGCCTCTGTGGGGAAAAATATTTTCTAATTTTTTTTTCTTTTCTTAAAAATACTTTGATGCTCTTGCTATGTCATTCTGGGAGACTTCAGTAGATGGCTGTGAGAACACAAATATTATTTTATTGGTAAAGTCTGAATACATTGACAAAGTCTTACCTGACAGCAGTGCACTGAAGCTTGTTATAGTCTGTGTCAGAGCTGAAGTTTTAATGGGGTTGTTAGTTATCACAATAAATGTGGATCCTGCAGGGAATTGTTTACTGTATGTAAGAAGATGAGGAGCTCCTGGGTGTGGACAGGAGAAAAAGGCGATGTGGCAACCTCAAGAATTTTATGGGTTTATGTTAAACAAACAGCTGTGGTAACATCAGGAGGTTATCAGGAGCCTGAGGAGATCCAAGAGCAAAGCTCTGGTAGAGAGATAGAGGAATCAGATGCACAAACATTCTTCCCTGCTGACAGGTAGGGCTGCACTGGTATATTCCTCTGCTAGTCCAAACGAGTTCAGGAAAGGGGCTGAGCAGAAAAGGGAACTTTTGGTAAATGAGGAAGGCTGCTTCTTGCTTCACAAGCTGCTTCCTGTGTTACATGCTCATGTCTTTTCCAGGCACTGCTGACAGAAGGCCTTGCTGAGCTTTGGAGGGTGACACTGGGGTATGCAGATTTTAAGCTCTAGTTAATAACGTAGCTTAAGCTCATGGCTACCAAAAGTCAGTAACATGTGGCACAGTGTTTGGTGGCCTGTGAGAAATTAGTTCAACTTCACTATGATTCCCTGCAGTTATTTCACCTGGATGAAAAGGCACCCCAGATTTCCTTGATTGGCACAGTTTTTTGCTGTGCCTACAGAAATAAAGGGCTTTGAATGAGCGTGAAGCAAAGCTAGCAAGTGTGTGCCTTGGGGAGGACTGGAAATCAGGCTTGGAGACACCTTTTTCTGATGGCATGGAGAAGATTTCGTTTCTGTTGCTGAGATATGTATCTCTTATTTGTCTTAAAAAAGAAAACAATATTAAAAGGAACACTTCCTTCTACAGGCTGATGAGTAAGAAGCTTTTCAGACACCTAAAATGAGTAATGTGAAAAATTAATAGTTTGGAGTCCAAAGCAAAGTTTGTGTGACCTCTGAAAGGGGGGGTGGGGAGCGAGACAGAGAAGAGAGTCTTTAAGAGAATGACAAGCATCTAAAAATATTGATTTCAATTTGCCATGGGAGGGAGCAGGAGAAACAAGCCATTGGAACAAGTTCCTGAAGCTTCCCACTAGCTGGCATGTTGAACAGCAGAGTGAAAACAAACATTTCTATAAGGTTTGCCTTCCCAGAAAAGATTAAGTCCTGTTCCTCTTGCCTTACACGCTGTTGCTGGCAGGATCTGGTCCTGTTTGAAACAGCAAAGAAGGCAGGACTTCTGGTGCATTGATCTGGTACTGGTGGTTTGGGGAAAAAGTGGAAAAAACTATGGAGGACATTTTACTCTGGGAGGGGGGTCCAGGCTGTGGGAGGGTCCAGCTTGTACACTTGTGAAGGGCTGTGCTCAGCCTCTGGGGCTGGACTGATAAGAGGGAATGGTCGTGCTCAATGCAGAAACCCAAGACAGCACCCTGCCTTTGTCAGAGCTCCTCTAGGGGTGCCTGCATCAGACAGCCCTCTCCCTTTCCCCAAATTCAGAGACCTCAGTGCAGATTTCACAAAGCATCATGAGCCTGCATGATTTGATTCTGTGGTTTGTGTGATTTCTGTCAGTCGCTGTTGCAGGAATATTGCTCCTCGGTTAGGCACCCCAGTATACCATGCCACAGATTGCCCACCTTTCCTTGACAAGGAAGGGTACAGTGTGTGCATGTGTCTCCAACTGGCCAGGCAAGAAGGAAGTTTTGATATTTGACTTGACTTCTTCCTCTTTAATACAGAGTCCAAGCAAAATCACAGACCCTGTAGCTTGGCATATTTGATAATAATGGAGTGACTGAAATAAGATGATAAACTGAAAATTTGGAAATGGAAATGGCTTAAAATCAATACATCCAAAGGTGACTGGGCTATTAACATGAGATGAACTTTCTTGTGACCTATATGTACGCAGAGATTGACACCTATACAGGATCAAAGGAGCTTATGAAAGGCTAGAGTACATGAGAGGAAATTGAAAATGTGTAGGTTGTCGATCTCAAGAGTGGCTTTTATTAGTTATTGTACATAATAACTATTGTGTCAGAAATGAAAGGGATTAACTCTCACCCAAGGTACTGCACCTGAGCAAATATTGTCTTGCCTGGGTGAAATTTGTGCCAACACAAAGAAGACCTGGTATGAGGCTATGTACTGCTTAAGTCTCACTTAAGTCTTCAAAATGAGGATTTAGCAAGATTTTAGTGGTCCAAAAATATAAGGACAAATTTCAACCCTTATATTACTACAGTGTATGTCCCCGGAGCTCCTGGAGTAATGTAGAGTTTCACCAGAACACATCAAAGCTGTTGGAAAGTACTTTCTCTGCAGACTGACCACTTTCCAGATTTGGGAGTTTCTCATGTCACAGAATCACACAATCACAGAATGGTAGGGGTTGGAAGGGACCTCTGGAGAGATCACTGAACTGAAGCTCTGAAGGGCTGTTAGAGAGAAACTAACTGGGTAAGTGGGTTTTGACAGGTGAATGTTTTATTCTCTGCTATATTTCCCAATGGCTCAAATGCTTTGGTCTATATGAACAAGCAGGGGAATATTTTTCTGTAGTCAACAGGTTTTTCTGAGAAATACTGTAAATATGGGACTGCAGTTGACAGTTTGTTGCTGGAAGTGTGAACAGAAAACACTTGAAATTTCAGAATAAAAGTAACAAACATTTTCAGGCCAGAGGAAGAAAATTCTAAGTCTGGAGGGCAAAGGTAATATTTTTCATGCTGAATCTTTCTGTCTAGATCTGCTTTCAGCAGATGACACCCACCTTTCAATCGCACTCTTGCATCTGTGCCTAGTTTGCACACCTCTTGCTAAATATTTTCCTGTTTGTGGAAGAATGGTGAAATGATTTCACAAGAATTCAGACCATTTTCTTGACAACCGTTCCCATACTTAATTGTCTGTCTTCAGTGATAAGGCATGCCTATGTAATCTGGACTGTAACCACCAGAGGGGAAGGAGTAGGATATAATGTACACACAGTACTTTCAGAAAAGCCTTTCTTAGTTTTTTTGGAGGGGATTCCCATATTTGTTATTGTCTGCCCTTCCTCCTGCTATGACGTTGGCTGAGGGGAAAAGAAATGGGGAACCTCATGGTGTCCTTCTGTTAAGCTACCTCTCCTGTGTATTAGCCTGTTTCCAGGGATACCTTGTAGAGATTCCTCTGTTTTTTCCATGTATGTTCCAACACATGGAGATCGCTGATGGGGTGTGAGCGTTGTATAAAACTGTTCCTTCTGAGAGGGTGTTTGAAACTGCTTTGAAGATGCAATGATTTTGAGGGGCTTGTGTCACCTGCTACCCTCGCTACAGTTTCCACATCATAAAAATACTTCCCTTTCCTATAAAGCTAGCATTGAACACTGAGGGCATGCTGCATTTCTGACTTACTAGAGTTATTGATTAGTTTGAACAATCATTTTACACTTTTTCCCCCCCTAGATTTTTTTCTTAAATGTTTTGCAATCCAAATGTATTCTGATCAGACTTTACTAGATTCATTTTTCCTGCACTCCCCTCCTCACTTTTCCCTATTTAATTTGATCTTACACATATAACTGTAAACAGTGTATTTTCATGTCTTGCATCGGTATAGTGGTTGTGTTCTGACTGAAGTTGATTAGTGATCTCAGGAAGCCAGATCAATGCTGGCTTAGGTAAAATGATTACGGATCTTTCCCCAGTGACATGCACAGTTCCCTACCATCCTGTCAATCCAGAGTAGAGCACCAGAGCGAATATTGTTCCTGCTGGTGAAAAGAAATCTAATTTACTAGGTTTAGATAGTACTGCAATCAGCATGTTTCTAGCTAGTGGTAATTATTTTGAGTTTGTTGGCTGATAAATTGATCCCATCCTGCTTCTTTGTGTCTTTGGACATTGTGTTTCTTGTGTTGCCCTGGCCAGTATCTACTGATCACAGCGTCAACTGCTTTTGCATCACAGTCTTTGCCGGCAAAAGCTTGGGTTTATGTTTTACCCCTTTGAGTACCTGATAATCAATAACAACAACATTTACAGGTGAGAAGGAATAGGGCTGCTTTTCATGCCAGGAGTCCTATATGCTTCTCTGACATATGAGGAGGCCATAGGGTGGTGATGGACTCCCTTATCCTTCATTTAATATATGCCCGGTGTAGGAGCACTGCAAAGTAGTTCATTGTCTTCACAGGATCTATGTGAAGTTGGCAGTACTTCTGTCACCATTTTGCAGATGAGGAAACTTTTGGCAGAACAGAATGAAATGACAATAACCAGCATTCCTCTAATACATGTATCAGATGGTGATATATAGAATGTGGGAATTCTACATTGCAGCACCTTATACCTCCTTCCCAAGTTTGGCTGAAGACTTGGCATTCTCTTTGATTTCTGTCCTAGTCAGAATTGCTCCATCATCTGCTCCAAATTAAATTCTGTAGGTTTTCCCTAATTTCCCAAGTAAAAATACTGGAATGCTTTTGTGCCATTTTCACAAAGTACATGGAGGTGAGCAGAAATCTTGGAGGAGTCAGATCATGAATGTTAAAACTTGCTGTGACAAAGCTGTGAGTAAGTACAGAGCAAGCAAGAACCTTTCTGTGCTAGGCATGTTTCTAGGGAGTCTTTCCTCTCCATGGTCAACAACAAGTTTTGGAAAGCAGGATGGTTTTCCTTCAGTATGTTTTTGATACGTCAAGGCAAAAGTAAGGGAATATCCATTTCTTTACTCTTGGGGAAAGAAATGTATTTAGATTTTTGTTTTGACCAACATGCTTCCATTTTGAAGAGGAGGAGAAAAAAAGGGGAGACAGAGAACGTGTCAGAAGTTTTTCTGTCTTATTTATTTCTAGAAAAAATGTCACTAGTGAGCTTATTAGTATGGCATTTTCAGTGGAAATACAGTATTTCTGCTGGACAAAGTGCAAGAATGTTTTATCTCATGGAATTTCCCACTCAGGAATGGAACGGTTCTTCACACTGCCACGGCTGCCTCAGCTCCTAATATGGGTTTAGCAAGTAGCTCAGAAATACCCATCACAACCCAAAGACGCAGCTTCTATGGTGTTTTTTCAAAACCTTAAAGGGACATATCTAAAAACATCAGGAGAAAACTTTGCTATAAAAATTGTTGGTTGCAAAATAGAAAAGAGCCTACATTTTGCCACTGAGTTATTAGCCATTTGTTTTGATTTCTGTCACAGCAGGTTCTGCCTAGAATATGCTATGAAGATTGTTTTGGTTTTCTTTTGTGTGTACTGAGCCCAAGCAAAAGCCTTCTGTGAAGATGTCAGTGCCATTTTGCTCTTAGAGACTGTAGCTTTCAGCTTGATGCTGCCTTGTAATGACACTACTCTTGTTCATCCTTGTTTTGATGTTCTTTTGACGTAAAATGAATTTTCTGAATAAATAGGTTTGTTCCTTGTTTATAATTCAAATTGCTAAAGCCTATTTTCACTGACTTCTTAATTAGGCAACATTTAAATCCAGAGTTCATTTTCCTTCAGAAGAATCCTCAGAGGGCTATTAAATACCAAGTTAGCGCTTTTGGTCAGGAAGTCCCTGAGTCACAAAGTGCTACAGGAGAGTGTACTGAGGAAGTATCACTGCACGCTTACCCCAGTCTCATACTTTTTCCTAAGTTTGTGCCGTTGGTTAGTGCTGGAGGCACGATGGATCTGTGGTCTCACCTAGTACAGCTCCTTTATGTCCCTGTGCACACAAAATGTATGTATGTCTTCATTCCTTGTGCATTTTTTAGATCTCGCTTACTGCATTTCTTATTATGCAACTGGAAGTCTCTTGTGGAAAGGTAAACATGTTTTTAAGGTAATACCCTAGCAAAACTCCCAGACTATATCTGTATTAGTAACCTGGACTGGGCCAGGAGTAGTGGCATGTAGTGACCTGTGGCGTTTAACTGTTAGCACACTCCATTGCATGGTTTTGCCTGTGCAAGCCAGCACTCTCCCCAGTGGTGTCTGAATATGGGTTAGGACAGCAGCGTAAGCCAGGGACTATTCCAAGCAGGCAGATACGGATGAGGGCTCCTCTTTGGGGAGTGAGCAGAAGGACAGAGTTTAGCCATCTGGACATGAGCTGTGCCATAAAACTTGTGCTCAGGGGCAGGGAATTGGCCCTGGACTGCTTTATTTTCTATTCCAAGGCAGGCCTGTTGATTTCTGCACTGTGGTGCCAGGCCCTAAGACAGAATGCATTTACAGCTCTCTCTATACAGGACGTAATTTTAATGCCTGGCTCCTGCTGCAAAATATGTCACAGCGAACTTCAAGAGGATTGTTCAGCTCCCCAGAACCTTAAGCTGGAATATTGACTCTAATTTATTTATACACATTTTGACAGCTTGTTATGTTTTATTCCATAAAGCTAAATGTGGTCTCAACACCTTGGAGTTATTGGTATCACTAAGTAATGATACCAGGGAGGGACAGGGATTTTTGTCTCTGAGCAGAGAAGATCTTTTCCATGCTGTGAGGGTTTGAAACCACTGTCCTTGTGCCTGCATATCTGCTTGAGAAAGGACAGTGAAACTGAGTGGTGATGTGGCCGAGCTGCATAACTGAGCAGGAACAGATTGACTCTACATCAACAATGAATGCTTGAATAACCCAATAACCAGTGACCTTAGCGTGGGATCTGTCACACTCATACAAGAGCTGGGGAACTCTGTCCTAGACTAGAGACTTGTAAATGCTTGCTTGCTCACTAATTTGACTCAGTTTCTGTTTTAGATCTGCTGAACGATACAGTTTGGGTACCCCCTTAGGAAAGACTCAGCCTCTTTGCTTTCTCCATGGAGGTCTGAAAGACAGTTAGACACCTTCTGGCCTGAAAGGGTTGTATCATTTATGGGTGTGATTATATAATTTATGTGCCCATGCTGTTTCCTGTGTCTAATATAATGGGTTAGGTTTGATGATACATTGACAGTTAATCAAGGTGTTCATAGGAGCACTGGATAGTTTTGTAAACCAGTAGGATATGATATTGGTAGGTTAGAAGGAGGTTACAACCAGGAGTTTAAACGAAAACAAAAGAAAGCAACTGTAAAACCAAAGCACTAGACACAGGATTCTGTATAACTTTGAGTTTCTTCTTCTGTTCTCTACAGCAATGTCTACACTATTAAAAAAAACTGTGAGGTAACATTCCCAAGCACTGCAGAAGAGTCCTTGGCAGGCTCTAGACCTGGGCCAACTAGGATTCTGCCAAATAATTTATGGGCGCCATTCAGGGATTAACTCCAACCAGGGACCCACTCTGAACAGGTACCTGACCATCTTGTTTTGAACACTGAGAGGGTTAAATAGGATGAATAAGAACTATCTGCAACCAGTAGCTGTAATCCTGAAGAAAAGTCCCAGGCTTGTTCAGTTTGCTAGTACAAATGTAGCTAATGCAAACTTACTTCTATACCATATACATTTGGAAGCAGTGCTGAAACAGGGAAGGGGAGAAACAATATGTTTAACGTAATCCAGGATATATGGGGATGACAGAAATCACATTAACACAGGCTCTTAATTCCTTGCTGAATATCTTCTATTGGCTCTAAGCAGTAGTAGCACAAAGAAAAAAAACCATTCATGATGGGCCAGTGTGGATCCCTGGAGTCTCAGTAGGGACTGCTGAGAGACGAAGCTGTAAATATGTCATGATAGACTGAAAAGAAAGAGGTACCACTCCAGGGGGGAACTCTGTGCGTAATCGTCGGCTCATGTTCCCTGACCTGAGTGACAGTCTGTGAGGCAGACTGATCATTGCCTTTGGGTTTTAGTCCTAGATTTAACATAATATTTTTCTTTTTTTTTTTAAAGCTTCCTCTTACCCACTACTCAAACAGCACAGTTTCCAGGGCCAATCTTATTTACAAGTCACATGGAGGACACTAGCTACTACTTCAGATACATCAGGAGGGTGTTACTCGGCTGCTGATACAGATATGCTGATCAGAATGATCAGGGTACCATTCATTTACTAACTCCTTAATTAAAGGTTTAACTAGGTTTATAATCCAAGAGAGCATGCTGCCACTGCTCTAGGATTCATGTGCAAAGTAATTCACCATCAAATTCTAGAGGAAGTGGTTTCGTTTTCCCACTCCTGTCCTGAGGGACAGCTTTTAATGACCAAATTCAACATGACAACTGACTGCTTTCACAGTCCAAGCAGGGACATCTGCTTGAATATGGAGAGTGAGCTGAATTCCTACCTCTTTTGGGTTGGTCCTTCATATCGGGATTTTAGTCTTGTATTGCGCATGTGTCATGAGGGTGTCATTCTCCAGGTTCATCAGGATGGCATTCTTATATAGTTCTGTAATCAATGTGACAGTTCCTTGGTCACTGAAGTAACTTCCTGGAACAGCAGTGTGAAAACCATGAGTGTTGGTCCGTGATTTAGGGCTTTTTAAAGTAATCAAATGCAGCTGAAAATATTAATATGTAAGAATGTAGGCCAAATCTTGGCTATAACGTTATCTCAGAACCATGTAAGAGTACTGGATGTTCCTCTGTCCTTTTTGTGAGAAGGCAGAAATTTGTTCCATTTCCTGAAATGATTGCCGTTCCTGTTGTTAGAGGCAGAACTTGAAGGTCATTGAAGAAATGAGCTGCTGGGAGTCTGATATAAGCTAAATTATACCCTCAGTGAACTCTGCTGTTGTCAATAGCAGGCATTTCTCTGTGGTGTTTCAGCCTTGGGTCCTAGTCCTAGCCTAAACTATCCGGTTTAGTTTCAGAAGTGGCTGGTCCTGACACATAGCATAGATTGCACAGCTTATCTGTTTTTAGGGCCTTGCCTTGGACTCTGTTTCATCTTGTAGAATACACATAGTTCATATGTAGTTTTGTCTCCTTTTCAGATGGGAGACACTGGCAACAAGAAGTAGCTGGTGGAATTCCTCCCAGAAGGTGTTTAAATTTATTTGGCGGCTATAGGGGTTTTTAATATACCAGTGTGATTCTCACCCCCCCCCGCCCTTGTCGGTGAATTAATGTGAAAATGGATTATGGACCTGAGGCCTGGCCTACATTAGGAAGTTGCCCTCCTTTAAATTAATTTTCTATACAGTCAAGTGGGATCTTTGGGTGTTTGGAAAGGCCAACCACCAAATGCTTTCCTATTTCCATATGCTAGGAACTCCTTCCAAGTTCTCATCTTAATACTCATGTTCCAGAGAGATTCACCCTGCAGGACAATGGGGTGGTTAGTTTTCTGGCAGATAATCAAATACATCACAGTAAATTTTAAAACATCTTTTTTTCTAACTTTGCAGTTCATTTTGTTTTACCATCAAGACCCACAGTTTCTGTGCCATGAGGTACACTAGTGTTTATCTTCAAAGTGTTGTCCCCTGATCTATATTAGCCCTTTGAAACCAAACGCACACTGTGCATGTCACTGATCTTAGTCCTTCAGCTAACAAATGGCTAGCTAGCTAGGTAAAAATAAGCTACTCCCTAAAGACTAGTCTCCAGCCCATCAGGGTGCCTGAGTATACAGAGCTAGAGCCCACAGTAGCTTCTAGCATTTTGCGGTGTATGGACATATATGAAAAGGAGATTGTGACTTTGTATGACCTTTATAAGGAGTTGGTCCAAGGTTATACAGTTTACTTTGGGCTATATTTTGCTAGCTTTCGTACATATGGGATAGCAGCTTCCTCTGCAATAATCTCACCTCTATAATGGTGCCAGAATCTGTCCTACTAGCTGGACTGCGCTATTTCACACTGTATCTGATATTGTTTCCTTTTTATCTGTTGAGATAGAGTGCTTTGCTGTGTATCCTGATATCCCATGGCTCTCTTTTTGGAGCTCTGTTCACACATCTTGATTCCATCTGTACTCTTGAAGAGGCCCGTTAGGTGGAAGATGTATCTGTCAAACACATGTAGATTCTAGACAGCAGCCCTTTACGGGTCACGCCTTGAAACATTACTAATTTGATTTCAAAGGGAGCTATTACAAATGTCTTTTGTATTGTTAGGTCTCAGGAGAAGGACCTCAGTTGGACACAGTGAAATGCTGCATTTGCTATAGGCATGGAGCTCCTTGTTGGAACAGATATAAGAATCAGTCATGTCTTTGTCCTGGAGCTCGGTACCTCTTCAGGAGTCATCCCCTGATGAGAGAGGGGGATGGCTGAATGTGTGTTAAAAGGTCCAGGGGACAGAAACTTAGTGATCCACAGCATCCATCTGATGCTGTCCAAAGCTGTTGAGCAACCTCAGGAAATGAGTGGAAATCTGACTCTTGTTTGACTATCCTGAGTCCTGAAAGTGGGATGGTGGGTGCAAGAGGGTTGACGGACACATCTGTGCACTCTGTGGCAGTGCTTTGAAGATCCATGTTGTAGCCTGTGGCTTTTTATGATGCAGTCATGTGCATTTTTAAGACTAAGAATTAGACACCTTTGTGCTTGAAGTTAAGCATGACCGTGACTCATTCAGCTGTCACTCTTATAGATTTGGTGTGAGAACCATATGGATGGAAAGAAGTAACCTAGACTGAAGATGCAAGTTCACAGATTGCAAGACAGGAGGCCAAACACTGAAACAGCATATGACAAAAGTGAGTAATTGGTCAAAGTTTACACTTCTGTTTGGCCAAATTTCCAACATACCCCCTGGTAAGCTGTGGATCTTCCCTCAAAGCTACTTTAATATTTGCAGTTAGTTACAGTTGCATATAGGCTGCACAATCTCTGAGCTCATTAGAGCTGTAGTAGTAGCCTGACTGACATTCGTAAACAGGCAATGCTTGGGACTTAGTAATGCTCTAACTCAGTGCAGTAGTGTGCCAAAATAAAGGTCATTTCAATTTCATGTTATGTCATGCAGTTTTGAAGTGACATGTGTTTAATGAGTTTTCTCCAGTAAATGAATGATAGCAAGTATTACACTAATAGGCTTTGATGATATGCCCACAAAGAAAAAAAAGGCAGAATCTTTCCAAAAATATTAAACTGATATTTTACCAGAGAAAAACAAAACAGAACAAAGATTTAAACTGCTGTCTCCAGGCTTCCATAATGAAGAAAATTAGGCTTTTTGGCCCTTTCCGGATCACAATTTGCAGAAGTTTCACTGTAATTTATTGAAGTGTGCCCATCAGTATGGAGATTGAGGCTGATCTTCTGATAGAGATAGGAGAGCATGAAGGGTGCAAGTTGAGCTTGTCACAGAAACTGTACCACAAATCTCATGACAGGACCACTGAAGGAATGTAAACCTGGTCTCTATGTGTATGTAGCTTATAAGTGACCATAGAAAGGTTTGGAGTAGTTTCTGTCTTCTCATATAGTAATGCCTGCTTGTCTTGCTACTCTGCCTAGTACCTTTCTGTCAGGCTGTGAACTCAAATGGGCACAAACTGGAACACAGGAGGTACTGACTGAATATCAGGAAACACTTTTTTCATGGTGAGTGTGTTCTAACACTGGCACAGGTTGCCCAGACAGGCTGTGAAATCTCCATTCTTGGAGAAATTCAAAAGGAGTCTGGACATGGTCCTGGGCAACCTGCTTCAGATAGCTCTGCTTGAGCTGGATGGTTGGATCAGGTGACCTCCAGAGATCCCTTCCCACCCCTACTATTCTATGACTCTGATTCTATGACTGCTTGATGAGGGCTGCGGACATCTTGTAGTTCAAAGGCTTAAAGGAGTTGAACAAAATCTGTTATCCAATCCTGTTGGGAATGTTGCTTTTGGTGTCAGCAGAGAGTTGTGTGGCACATTAAAAAAATTAATAGTTCCTTCAGTACAGAATAGGAGGAAGAACTGTTTTGATTCATGGTGGTGTAGCTTTTGAGTGTGCAGGAGGGACTGTTGCATTAAGACCACCTCTCCAAGGAGGATGTGTGAAGACTATAGGAGGTAGGGTAAGCACTAGTAAATGTCTGGTAGTGTAAACACTGGTAATGTACACCTTTGAGCAGTTTGCAACAAAGCCTATACAGCTGGGTTTTACAAAAGTTGGTTCTTAATGTTCTGCGTAATGTTTAGTAGTCAGAATGAACAGTCTTTTGAGCTGGTCCCACATGAAGTCTTGCCTTCTTTTTGGTCACTACTCCCACTGAAGTCAAACTGATGGTAAACTGTGAACTGAGAAGTCAATAATATATGCAAAATAAAGCATCCATCCCTCTGCCTCCAGTGAGCAATAGGAATAGGAAGAGATCAGGACTGGTTTCCTGGCAAAATTTGGCATTAGTCCTAGAATGGGGTGGCTAAAGTAATTCTAATTAATTTCCTTCTGAGACACATTTTTCTGAGTGGCACTGGTGGTGTTATATAGTACTTCATCTTAGATACACAAACTGCAAAAAGCATGCTGTGTTGTATAGAGATGCTATATCTTTCTATGTTGTTTAGCCAATCAATTGCTTTTTTGGGTCACTGGTTATATGATATTATTTAACAGAGGACAGCTAAGTCCATACAAATAATAATTTATAAAGTAGAAAGAGACCATGTACTTGTGATTTTAAGCAATATGATGAAATTTAATAATACAGCCATTCGGTACCACTCTAAATTGTTCTTATAACCTATTCTACAATGTTTTACTACCAGCCAATAATCATGCCAAATATAACATGATATTCATCTTTTTCCAGTAGAGGGGCACGAGCACTTGCATAAGCTTCCATGATGATAATATTTGGCTTACGAAATATTTCAACAAATTTTGAAGTGTTTCTAGTCATATCAAATTCAATGCCAGAAGATAAACAAAATGGTTGCAGGAATATTTATGATGCTGTAGTTGTTATTGAACATAGCTTAATGCATTAATAATAATAAGAAACGGAAGTTATCTTTTGAAGGCATGCATCATGAACTGAGAAATCTCTTAAGACAACAAAATACTGTGTCTTTGCTTCTTTCTGACTGATACAATGTCCAGCAAAGTTGGTAGAAATTATCTTCTGAGCAGAGATAGCAGGATAGCACTGCACTTCTCTTCCTTTGCCGTAGATTTCTGTATAGCTGCGCATACATGGTGTCACTGTTTTTAATTGGCTCTGTTATCTGTCAGGGTAAGTTATTCTTCAGATTCCTTTGTACATTCTAGGTATGCACTGTCATTGTGGTGCCTCTGCACCGGGTACTGCGGCTGATCAGCCCCTGCCACCGGCACTCGCATACGTGCACTCGGAAGAGGGGCTGAGATGCACAGAATCGTGAAAGGGCTGGTGCCAGGCATGTCAAAGCCAGTAACCAGCCTGGCGTTATGGGCCTGGGGGAAGCCACCCCCTGGGACTGCAGCTGTGCTGCGGGACTGAAGACAGGTTGGATTGCAGATGTATAGTAATGCTTAAAGGCTGGCTGTGCTGTCAGAGCATCCTGTCTCTTGTTTCACAAGAGGATTGTATGCAGTTTTTGGGCCTTTCATGTCTTGCATTTTATCCTGATACCCATCTCTTTTTGAAAAGATATTGAAAGGAGTCTAGATATATGTAGGTAGGATTTATTCCTAGTAGGAGAGAAATTTTTCAGACTTTGCATGCAAATTGTTGGAAAGAGGGGACACACTTTCATATAAACTTGGAGAATGTGAAATGAGAGAGGAATGTGTTCTGTAAATGGTGCATTTGTTTGAATGCATGATCACAATCAAAAAATGCATCTCAGTTGTTTTCTTTTCTTTAGAATAATCTTGCAGTCAAGGGAAAAATAATATGAACACCATTAAAACAGACTCCAAACTTTATTGTTGTAGTGTAAGACTTTAGTGAGATTTTGTGCAGACAGTTACTGGGAAAATCAAAATTACTGCTTCCATAATAACCGTGGCTTTACCAAAACCAAATTTGCATTGCATTCACAGAGATCCTATATCTATACAAACGGGTTAAAAGACCAGTGGTGGGGAATTCTCTTTCTTGCTTGCCTGTAAAAATATGAGTTTCTGACAAAAAAAAAAAGCATAAATTCTCTCTGTTGTTGCTTTTGACTGATGCTGTTGCATAGAACTACTACAAAGTTGGCACTTAATTAAAAAGTTAATTGTTTTTTTAGGACTCCTAACACTTTCTGGCTTGCATTAAATCTCTGTTGTACTCTGGGTGCATCCTCTCTTCATTAGTGCTTCTTTTAAATTTCAAGATGCTATATGCTGCCCCTGACACAAATGTGTATCTGCCAGTGGAACTTCCCATGCTGGTAGGGTTGGATAAAAAGCAGTGCACAATCCCTTTGGCCTGATCTACATCTAACAATGGGAGCAACTGTGGCATTAAGACACCTATCTTAATGTTGTGGTTTAACTCAGCAGGCAGCTAAACACCACATAGTCATTTGCTCACTCCCCCCACTCTTGCACTAGGATGGGGGAGAGAATCGGGGGGGGGGGAGGGGGAACCCCAACCTAAAATTCATGATTTGAGATAAAGACAGTTTATTATTCCTTCCTTTTCTGTCCTATCGATGATGATGATGATGATGATAAAAGAATATACAAAATAAGTGATGCACCATGCTCTCCACCTGCCGACTGATGCCCAGCCAGTTCCTAAGCAGCGGTCACAGCCCCCTGGCCAACTCTCCCCCAGTTTATATACTGAGCATAAGGTCATATGGTATGGAATATCCCTTCCACGAGTTTGGGTCAGCTGTCCTGGCTCTGCCCCCTCCTAGCTTCTTGCTGGCAGGGTGTAAGAAGCTGAAAAGTCCTTCACTAGTGTAAGCACTACTTTGCAACAACTAAAACATCACTGTGTTATCAACATTATTCTCATACTAAATCCAAAACACAGCACTGTACCAGCTACTAGGAAAAAAAAACCCACATTATCCCAGCTGCAACCAGGACATTTAGAAAGTAATTCAGGTGGTATTGGAGTGCTGGAGGTATTTTTGTTATACAGAGTTGGTTTCAGTACTTTATGAAAGGAAAAGGCTCTACTTAATATTCAGGGAGGGATGAACAGATTTAAAGTTATGTTTGGGATGGGCTCTTGTCACTACTGAAAATAACTGTGGAGTCTCCAGGGAGTCTATTCAACTCTGCCACATCTATGTTAAAAGGAAACCACGTCAATTGTACTGAAGAACTTGGATGAGTTTCACAAAACCACTTCAGTGTGACTTAGTGTTTTATCAGTTTTAAAGAGTGCTGTACCTTTTTCAGACAGGATAGGGATATGAAAAGTAAAGAAGCCGTTCTTGTATCCGGGATGAAGAAAAAAAGTGGATGAGGATGAGCGTGGAAGAACATACTGTAAATGTTGTAGGTTTTACTGCATATACTGGCACAGCGCTGTGTTGGTGTTGTGGACCAGCTTTCTACTGTCCTGCTCTGTGGGCTGCAAAATGGCTGTAAATGTCTGCTCAGAGTGACTGTGTTTCACAGTCCTTGCACAGATTTAAATACCCATTATGTGAGACAGCACAGAATCAGACCCAGGTATGGGTTATATGCAAATACTCACTGGACTCCCTTCTAGATGCAGGAGGTTTCCCTGCTTGCTGCAAGCAAGATCTGCAGCCCACTCAGCAGCTGCTCCACTTGACTGTTCCATAGTTTCCTTGGCCAAAATCTTTCTCCTTGTGTCTGAAAGAGCACCTTTAAGATTAACTGTGAAAAATTATTTTTGAGATGTCTTATTTGCCCTTGACAGAAAAACTCTATTGGGAGACTATGTGTCACAAAATGGGAGCTGTGGTTCAGGCTTGGCCATGCTGCTCCTAACTTTTCCCCGCATGACTGCACTGTAGCTTGAATTGATCATGGCAAGTAAATTGAAGCTGTTAGTTCATTTAATTGTCAGTTCTGTGTCTGTGCACTAAGTCAGTCAATGCTTCTTCTGAAGTGACTGCTACTACATCACATAGCTGCTCACATGGACATTGGAAGTGTATTGATGGCGCTAATGGAGTCACTGAGCCAAGCTCACATCTAGCAATGTCACAGCTCCCCACGTATCGATCATGATGGCAATTTGTTCTGCAGCAGTGTCCTGAAAGCCTGGGCAGTACAGAATCCCATGTACTAGCTAGTAGATAGGATGACATAGCCCCAGGGCTGAAGAGGCTACATGAAACTTGAAAGAAGAGAGTAAAAAGCAAAAGCAATGGTGTTGATAGTGATACAGGATGCACAGGCTAGCTTTACAGTCATTGAGATTCAGCATTACTTGGAATACCCTAAAAATGGTGAACGTAGCAATGATTTTTTAAATATTGAACTTGTTAACAATATTTTAATTAAAAAGCACTTTATAATGATCTTTGGCCATTCTGAACCTAGTAAACACAGATGATTAATTTTTTTTTTATGCACCAGATGATAGACGAGTTTTGATGAATGTTTGAAAGACCAGCAGCAATCTTAGAAGCTAGCCTAGGGAAAATTTTCATTTGACCTGAGTGTAGCAATGGTCCTGTTAGATCTGAAAACATCTTGTAGAAAACAGCTGTTAGGTCACTAGTCCACCTCACCCTGAAGATAGGGGTTCTCTTAACTGTATTCTGTCTAGAGATGTGTTTTCATGTTATTTTGAAAGCTAACACTAATTTAACACTATTTTGCCTCCTTTCTGTCTTTAATGCTGCTGCAAATAATCACTCTGACTCTCGGATGTTTTGTAGCCTACCAGCATTTGTAGACTCACCACTTCTGATCACTGACAACATCAGCTATGTCTGAACTAGTGACATAGAGATGAAAAGCTGTGTATTCCATTACTGACCCTTTGAGAAATAAATTACCCTTCTCTGCCTCCTTTGCATCTAAAGAAAATTTTTCTTCTTTGTAAGTTATTTTTCTTCCAAGACTGATCTGTCTTTGTCAAGCACTTTCCTTAAAATTGTCTTTGAGACCTATCCTGGGGAGCATACTGACCATCTTCATCAAAGAACAAGAAAGCAGAACAACCTATAGCATTAGAGAATTATTCCTCACGTGTACAGTTGGATAAGATAGGATTGATGTGACATCTGAGAATAACACATTTCTTTTGGAGCAGAGGCATTTGTTATTTGCATTGATAATCATTCCATCATTCTAAGAATTCTTCTAGAAAACAGGGTTCTCTGTATAAACTAAAAACCTCACATTTCTGGGAGCGGGGAGATCAGTGATGATACTGTTGTACAGATGATCTGGGATGATGATAAATAGTTTGCAACCACCTGACGCTGTGGAACTCAGCCAGGGAAAGGTGCCTGGGCTGTATTGGGGAGAAATGACATAGTTGTGTATTTATTGTGCTAAGATCAAATGCAGGGCCCCAAACAAGAATTAGTTCTTTCTCAGGCTGAAAAAGAAAAAAAAAGTTTATCCCATTGGGCCACCACTGGAGGAGCACTTAGCTAATGAGGGTGCTAAGCCTATTGAAATGTTGAAAGTAAGTCCTGTTTCCCTACTGCTTACTGTGCTGAAGCAAGACCGTTATAGGGCCAAGGCAGTGTATCCATGGGAACATAGAACTCAACTTTAAAGTAAAAAGTTCTAAAGAAAGAACAGGGTTTTTTTTTCTTTTTTTAAAGTAATTTTATAGGTGGTATTTGCAGAAATTTTAAACAAATAGTGTAAAAATTGTACTTTATTAAGGTACCTAAGAAACAATAGGTGTATTATGGTACTTAGGATGTTACTTTAATGACTGAATCTGTCTGTCACAAATCAGGATTATTTTGGAAGAATGAGGACTGATAATGTGAATAAGCGTTTTCACAATCAGATTGCACTCTGCATTGGAAATTTCTCAGAGTTAATGATTCCTACAGCTAGTCATTTACTACCAGGAAAGGCGTCCTTATTGATTATTTTTGCATATTAATGGATCTATAAGATATTTATTTTGCAAGTTTCTTTGTTAAATTTTCTTTCTTGATTTGTCCCAGGGGTAAATGAGCTGCAGAAGTGGAAATAGGCAGTCCTCTTTTGCTAGGTTTAGGTATTTAAATGTATTTTAAAAGTATCAGGTCTATTACAGGAGCTTTTGGGGCAGGCATTTGGATTCCAACAACATAATGGATTGCAGGACTTCTTATTATATAAATGTGAACTCAGAAAACAGCTGGATGGACCATGTCAAGAATACTAGCATGTAAGGAATTACAGGGGGGCAAATTTCCAGTAGAGTTCTAGATACCTGTCTTCAGTGCTGCCTGTGAAGAAGTCAGCTCTGTATGCAAATCAAACTGCACATTTCCAGCTAACACAGTTGTGTGTGCAAATGGAAATTTAGCAAGCATAAGTTTAGTAGTCCCCCTTAAATTGGCCATGCCAGTATCTGAGAGGTGATTGGATGAGTTTATCAGTGTTCCAGATACAACTTATAATTGCTGCTTCACATTCTAAACAAAGCCATTAACTGAAACATATCTACATTTACTGAAATGAGTTTCATTCATTGAAGACATTGGGGTACATGTAATGCCTTTTTGCTTTGTGTAAAGATCACAATAAATCTCACACGTTTGCTAATATTTAAATCAAGCTTCAAAGTTAACCCAAATGACTACTTTGATGGAGAAGCAGGCTTTATGTATTAAACTAAAAATATCTTTTTTTACATAAACAGTTTTTGTTGCAGGTTTATTTTTAATAGGACTTTGTATAAAGACATTGCCTTCAGGAAGAAACATTGGAATTTTAGGGTTGTTTGAAACCAACATGTAAGGCTATATGTCATGACTATGCTGCCTCACGTGCAGTTGTATAAAAAGGACTTGAAATACCGCTGGACCAAACTCTCAATAAAACTCTCTAATATTTCAGTGGATATGGCTGCACGTGAAGCTACTTCAGAATGAAGCTTATAATTCTAGACCTCTTTTCATGAAAAGCTGAACACATGAAGGTACTTCATAAAACAAATCGGAATAGAGGACATGTAACGGTCCACGGAGTTACATACTTTGCATGGTTGCTTTTAGGGCAGCACAAGGCTAGACAGCAAGATGTAATTTAACCTTATGCATGTGTACCAGGATTTGCATAATTGCACTCTACTGCAGCTAAATCCAATGGCAAAACTAACCTGTGGATCATACAATAGCTGCAATGAGGGGGGAGGTTCATGCAGTGGTTTTGGTACCTCGTCCTGCAATAAGATAAAATATCAGATGGACAATATTTGCAGGGTTACCATCTCTTCTCATGGCTCTATGGGATTTGGGTTACAATTCAAGAAAGTTAAACTTCTGAGGTGACAAATGTTGGCATTAAAGATTTGGTGTTTTCTTCTCAGTGATTATGAGTTGATTTATACGTGCTTTTTTTTTCTCAGAATGAAGTCTGGTTTTCAGCTGCTGGAGAATTAAAACAGTTGTTCAGAACATTTGAATTCACTAAATTCTTTTTTGGAAGCACTTACTGGAATCACTAGTTTTTACACATCAGACACTATAAATCCAAAATAGGTTCTAAAAATTAGGCTAGTCATTACCTAGCAAGAACTGTTACAATGGATTACCTTTATGCCCACACTATGAACTTGAAGCCTACTTTTTATAAAAATACTTCTATATTAATTTTCAGACAACGGACACAATAATTCAAGGCTTGCTGCCTTCATTTGAAAGTTAATTTGGATGATAGTAGGGTTTGCATTTAAAGTGCAAAATCTCTTCCTGCATAAGCGCATGTATGGACAGTTCTAATTCGGGAATCAAAATGTCTTCTTGTTTCACTTAATCCTTCATTGAACTGGAACAGGTCCACTTATTCCAGTCCACCTGTGAGTTATGCTGGAAAGGGAGTAGCTTTTCTGAATAACTACTATTCATTGCAGAAATATTTTTCCAACTACTTAGGTCTGAGCCTGATCTCAGTCGACATACACTGCAGCCTTCCAAATCTCAAGTCTAAATTTTGTAACCATCTTCATTTTAAATGCTTGGAAGACTGGACTCCAAAACTGAATCTAAGCTGTACTGAGCATTTGTTACAGAAATGTAACTTAGATTTTGTGGCTTTTACTAATCTCAAACTACAATGAATTCTTTGTTGGCTGTAGGCATGGTAGTGGCAGTATTCTTTAACAGTAAAAACGGAAGTGATGATGGTCGTTAATTGAACAAATTAAATTGTTGATTGTTTTGGTACAGAGGAAATCAAGGCATGAGCACAAATCCCATCAATCTCAGTTAAATGGTGCCATGACTTAGGAATAATTCCCTGAATCAGGACTCAAGGCTATCAGCTCTAAGGAGCAAGTCTTGTTATCTCTGAGTGTCTGAATTGTGCTTAACCAGCTAGAACTGTTATATGGTTGAAAACTTGAGACACAATTGCAAAATATTATATAAACATATTTGGGCACTTTAGTAGATTCTGAGAGTTAAAAATAAATCCTTGTGCTTAGTCGCTTGGGGGACTCAAGTAATTATTTTTTTTTTATTTATTTTTATATATATATTTTTTTATTTATTTTTATATATATTTTTTTAAAATTAGAATTTAAGCTCCTTGTGCAGTTTGCTAAATGGCCGATGTGCATACCTGGGTTACTCTGAAGGTCAAATACTCTGTATATTGGATGTTTCAAGCTGCTGTCCTGCTTAAGTTCCAAATCATTAGCTTAGCAAATGGGAGCTTAAATATAAGCATAGTCAATGGGGAGGAAAAAAAGTGCACTGCCTAGTATGTCTAGTGATAGAAAAAGCTACAGAATGTGAACATAAATTTTTAATTCAACATTCCTTAATTTAAAAAAAACCCACACCACCACCAATCCCCTCCCCCCTGACAAGCTTGCAAAAACTAGGTCTGAATTCCCACTGGGAATAACGAGCAACAGCAAGAGTGAATGCTGGGAGAGAAGAATGCAATTGTATTAGGCTCCATCACAATGGGAGGTAAACCCAAATCATTTATAAAAGGTAAATGCTGGCAGAACACAGGGAGCTCAGAGCACCACACTGCAGGTGTGATTTATGAGGCTGGGGACTAGCTATAAATCAAACCCTTTTGTTTTAAATAGTACTGCTTCAACGCAGGAGATCAGTTTACATGTAGAGGAAATGATGAAAAAAATGCAGTACACTGCATCCCGAGAATATTAGAGAGTCAGCTTTACAATGCAACTATCAGTACTATGGTCAGACAATGGCTATCTGATGCACGATTTAACAAATGCTCCCACTGCTTACATTGAGTGCCCTAATCTAGCAACTCAAGTTTGTTTCAAATGTATTAATTATGGGATCTATTTTGTGAGACCAGCTGTTAAAATCATTGCACTTAAGATCAGGAATGCATTGGCTATTCCTGTCAACTAGCTAGAGGTGTCCTTTTATGCCACCAAAGGCTCTGCCTGTTTCTATGTTATCTGTATTTTTACTGAATTATAAAGGTTTATGGGTCTCATTATTTAGTGGCCTTGTTCTGTGGAAATGGATGGATAAAACAATTAATTCCTAAGGATTCGAACAGGGAGTAGGCACCCTGAAAAGTTCTACACAATTACAGGAAAATACACACCTCTGGCAAAGGCAAGTGCTCTTCTCCCTCTATTGGTTGTATAATTATCAAGTGGAAGAGATTTTAAAGGTAACAATTTAGAAGCAAAATGATTTCTTCTGCTCTGCTTTCCAGAGCTGCCAGGTCTTCTCTTGGCTGAATATTTTGCATTCATTTTGCGTGCATACCACTAGAGCATACTATATGCCTGAAACCACGCTGTGTGTCCTGCAACACGGGCCAGCGAAGCACTTAAAAAAGATGAGAGAGGACAAAAGTCCTACATAAAGGGAGGTACAGCAGTTATATCGGTGTTCAAATAAATTTATAATGAAACAAAAGTCGAGTGCATTGCACTTGCTTGTATCCTATTCATTTGATGTAATGGTCTTATATCAGTAATGATTTAGCCATGTGAATGTAAGAAGTTGCCTTTAATTCACTGATAAGCAGAGAGCTTTTATGTCAGCAAAGAGCCAAAAGACATCTCGTATTGTAATACTTTATTACTTTCCAAGAGTCCAAAATGCAAACACTACAGAAACACACAAGCACATCTTTCTGAGGCTCTGATATTGATATAGCCAGCATCAGCTATTGCTGGAGGCGCTAATAAAAATTGCTAGTGTGAGGAAAGTATCATTTCACTGAAACAATTGATTTTTTTCTTACTTATTATTATAAAAACACATCTAGTGCCATAAATGTATGGGGCACTCTATAAATGTAAAAACATATTCCCTGCTCAGTAGAGCTTGCAGTCTAAATTAGACCAGTATATGAAAAACGTGTACTGAAATGGCTTTTACCAATTTCTTGAATCTGACCAGGTTTCCAGCTGATAATGGGCCAGACTTTTAAAAGTATTTGGGCTTCTGTTTTCCAAATATTAGGGTGCTTAAAAGTCTTTAAAAATACAGTCATTTTACATGTAAAATCTAATGCACCACAAAAAGCGCATTATGCGGGAGAGGAGCAAAAATGGCTTTGTGCCTTACGAATCTTATGTTGTCCTGGACACTAGAGGCAATTTAGATAGATAGCCTTGAAAGGGGTCTGCCCAAGCTGTGTAGTCCTCTCAGGTTGCAGTGCCATCTGTAATCTTTATAACACTTTGTGTTTTAACTGGATTCCTGAGAACTCTTTCCATCTTAGTTTTTTTTTCCAGGGAAACATTCTGTCTCATTTCTTTGTCTGTTGTGTCCTGTAAGAGAAATACTTCTGTGGGCCAGAAGTGGTGTTTTAAAACCCATTTTTGCAAACTCTTCTGCCTTTTACACAAATATATATAAAGATGTCACTCAAGGGACCTTGTTGCAACAGTTGAGAGAAAAAAATTGTAATTAAAGCTGATTTAAACATTTCTTTGTCATCATAAAGGTTAAATACATGGAAAAGGACTTTTATATAGCAGAAACAATAATGAGGGTTTACATCTGCAGCCTCCATGAACAGTAGAGGTTGTGGCTTTTCCTATGTACAGTCATCAGGAATAGCTGGTATTTACCAAATGCAAAGCCTACTGTCTCCTCCAAAGAGCCGACTTGTTTTTTGGGGTTGTTTCAGAATGATGTGACGTCTGATGGCTCTATTCCTTTCATATGTCTTCTTGATACACATTGAATCCTGACCTGGGATGGAAAGTAATCTTTGTGAACATATTTACAGAATGATGTGTAAGAGATCTAGCAAAGGCTGAAGGCTGGTAATAGTGACTGATGTAGTACCACAGAGAAAAGAAACCTGAACACTTCTCTCTGAGGAGGCCGAGCAAGGGTTGAGGTAATAACAGGTTTCATCGCCCAGTCGGGGTTGACAGAAGGAGAGATGATTTTGCTCCTCAAATTGTGCTCAGAGGATGGGAGGCAGTGTGTATTTTACATATATGAAGTAGGCGATGGGACAGTTCAGTGATCTAGGAGGCATTGTGCTACATACAAAGGTCTCCTGCAAAGCCGATGAATATTTTTCCTAGTGCAGGGCTGATACATTGAATGCCTCCCTGCAAATCCTGAATCCAGCCTTGACATGGTTTGCTCGTTGTATAATCTCATTAAGCCAACGGGTATTGCTCTGAGGTGAAGTCACAGGAGAATTTTTTGTACTCTGTGGCTGACAAAGGGAATGTGCTGAATTTGCCTTAATGGTGTGGTTTTACTTTCAGGTAGGTGTTGACATGTGCAAGCCATTTCAAAATGTCTGCTGCAATGGCTGCAAGCATGAAATGTTCCATAGGAGCTTGTATACATGAGCATGTTGTCTGTGGGCAGGGTGTGTAAAGCGAGGAATTAATGAACTTTGCTTCTTAAACCATAACCTTCCACATAGGAAGCTCAAGTAGGGCATGTACTGAGGGGAGCCAGGAAATGCATATATGTGTGTGATATAAATCTGATAGCCTGTCTAGTAACCGGGAGTGGCCAACAGATGTGCATCCCAGTTTGTCAGATGGGTTTATATGTTTTCTGAGATGTTACAGATATAAAGTGTATATCAGAGCTTAGAATCTGACCTTAAAAAGTAAATGTCTTCCAAGATTGTATTCAACTTCGTTGTAATAAGAATTAGCTTTCCAACTAAATCAGCATTTGTGACTTGATTCAGCAGAGCATTGAAGGTGTGCTTATGGCTATCTCTGTTCAGCAAAATTTTTAACCTTAAATACATGCTCTGGAACAGAGGTTAAAATTAAATGTGGGTTTACATGCTTCGCAAAACTTGGTTTTGACTTTGGGGCGCTGGCTGGGAAAATCAGTCATGAACATTTGGTTTATAGGGGTTTCTCCCTTTTTACTCACAAGGAGTAAAAAGGAGTCGTCACTGGAAACCACAACTGGTGAACAGTTAGCAGGAGATTTTAGAACCCCTTTTAAAATAACAGCTAAACATGTTAGTAGGTATAAAATAAGGAGACGTATTTCTTTTAACATTTGGGTATAAGAAAAGATTTTTTGGAAGACCAACATTTCTGTTTCAAAATTAAGTGAAAAATTTGTAATTCAGAAAAAGTTTGCAGTCATCTGTAACACTCAGAGTCCATATGCCTGCAGACAGACAGTCCCTTTCTAAGTAACTTTTTCAAGATCATGGTTTTGTAAAAATATAAAATAAATGAGCAAATAAATATGCCCATGTGTTTTGATATGCTCCACCATTCCTCTGATATTGCCCTGTAGGATACAATAAAGACATGAGAAATCAAAATAAAGAGATCAGGAGTATCAGAGATAAAGACTTCCTTTTATTCTTTTGGAGGATGCCCTGTTACTAGACCCTAATATGTGTTAGAAGTGCCACCTTCAGCTGCGCTGGTAGTGGAGCTCTGCAAAGTCTGTTCCACAAAGACATTTGCAGTCCGAACATGGGACCTCTGTTGCTTCAGTGCACCATTGGCAGCAGCAGTATCTTGCTTCCTCCCCTGCCATCTGCAGACCAGAAACATCACTATCTCCCAGCCACTGGCAAACTAAAGAACCCAATCATCCTTATCTGCTCTTAAAAACATGCACCATGTTGTACCCAGAAATGGTAACTTCCTGATGTGACTTAAATGCTCCATCTTAACATCAGTGGAGGGCTCCTGAATTTTTAAGCATGTGTGCTTTTTTTAGCATTGATATGAAAGATGTTCTCTTACAAAAGAAGTTCATTAGTTGAATGATGTTCTTTCACAGCACTGTAGGAATTAGTGCTCCAGATAAGAGCACTTTCTGGTCTGCTGCCTATCTTCATATTTGCCAGCGGGCAACTTTGTAACAACTTGGCAATGGGAAGATTCTTTAAAAGCCCTGATTAGGCCTTAATGCAGGTGCTAATTTCTGCCTTTAATGTACCTCTGATAAATTCTTATCGGAGTCCAGTGATTTGTAAGGTTTGAGGTAGGCTGTCTGGTGGGGGAGGTGAAAGGGATGGAGGATCCAGCTAGACAGCCTACCTCAAACCTTGTAAATTGCTGGAAGTAGTGTTTTGGAGCAGGAGTCTGGATTTGTTCATAATTATGTTTATTATACTTGTATGTATACAAGTTTTTTCGTTTAATAGGTGTGAAGAGTATAAAACAGTGTAATCAAACTATTGCTTCAAAGGGAAATGTTTAAAAAAAGTTTGAGAACATCTGTCCTAATTATTGTATATGACATTAATTTTAATTTTCAATAACCTCTGAGCTAGACAATATCTTACACACATGACTTCTGCTGGTCACTTGCATATTATGGGAAAGAGCAGGTTTTGATATTTTTAGAAGATTTATTTAATGTCCTTGTAAAGTTTCATTTCTCTCTCTTTCGTTCCAAACCAGGAAAAAAATTTCTTTTTTTAAACCTCATAAATTAGAGAAATTTCCTATTAATTCATCTGGCATAGCCATTGTTAGCAATGCTAAATTTTTTTTTCTTATGTATTGTATAATTGGTGATTGATCCAGTTTATTTCTAAGTGTCAGAACAAGCAGAAACCCCTCTACTTTCCAGAACCTGTTCCACAGCTTTGTAGACTGCGTATATTCCAGTCACAGTCTCTATCTGTGCAAAATTTGGAATAAATGTATTGAAGTCAACAAAGCTGTTTTAGTTTAACATAATGTAATAATAGACTCTGTCCTCAAACTCCATCTATCATTCCAGCACTCATTAGGCATTCTGGTTTTGTTCATAGTAGGAGCCATCGTAAAGAAATTGATTTCCCTCTGTTCACTCATCCAATTTATTGCAAGAGAACTCCATGTTCATTTGCCCATTACGCAGCAGTTTGTGGGGTAGAAAGAAACAAGACAAAAGAAATCAGCAGAAGAAGTAGTTGTTATGTTGGGCGAGACTCTGTCTTCATTTATTTTTGATATAAATGCAGAACAGCTCCACTTCTCCCAGAGGAGTTAATTTGCGTTTAGTTTGTTGAGACTAACTCCAGATTATACTCTGAACCCCAAAACTCACCATGTCTACCACTGTTTGCTGCACTGAGTTACAAAAGAGACTTCTCATGATTTTGTAGCCTGTGTTATGATTTCCATTACCTTTGCTGTTCCTCCCCCTCCTTCATTGCTAGCTGTGTTCCCCAAGTTGGGCAGCCAAATAATGTGTCCTCCATGGCTGTTAAAAGTGCACTATAAATAGGCTGGGAAGCAATATTGTTGGAGCAAAGGAATTGGCACAGTCCTTTTTCTTTTCCCCAGTGGCAAAGTTGTTCATGTTCACAACGCACCTGGTCTCTGTTATCCGGACAGCATAACCCTGGGGTTGTTTCTGCATCTGGGTCCCTCACAGGGTTGCACAAAGCACAGTGCATTTCAATAAGGATGCCACCATCAGTGTGTTGAACATCATACAAAGGCAATGACAGAGCCCTCTTCTCCTGCATTGCTCCACACTATGAAGAAAAAGGCATTCTCAGTAGAGACAAATCGAAAACTTTCTGCACAGCTGGCTCAGTTAGAAATTTGCAGTAAGGAATGTGTTAGCTGGTAAATCTGTAAGCTGTGAATTGCATAGAGACTTGACATGACAGTAGATTAAGTAATCCAGTAATAGTCTTGCTTTCCCGTTATGCCACTCATTGGCTTCCTGTCTAGCTGCATCACATGAAATCTTCCCAACCTCAACTTCAGGGCCTTACAGATGTTGCCTTCACTGCTGTGTCACCTTCCTGTACTAGTTTACCAGCTTTATGCCTGTCTCCTGCCTACAACTTTGTGCTTTCTGTCATGTATTTTCTATCCTTGGCACAGTTTTCCCCCAGAAAACCAACCTGCATCTGTATGTCAGTAATTCTTTGCCCACCTACCATCCCTTTCTTGCCTTCTTCATCTAGCATCCTAGGCCTTTAAGTAATGAAATAGCTTGTTTTGGTTTGTCATGGATGCTGTATATTTATACATGTCGAGTGGGCTAAGATCAGTACTATTCTTCCAGTGTTGTGTTTTTGAAAGCTGCATGTACAGGATCTCTGTAGACCATAATAAAAAAACCCTCTGAATATATCTTAATTTTGATGATACTAAGACAGTGGCTGAACCCAGTACTTCATGGCACGATCCACGGCTAAAGTAATTACAGCAGTCCCTTGCAGCTAAGCATGTAGATATTGTAGTTGAAGTGTTTATGCATTCATGTGATTCTGGCAGAAAAAAAAATTCTGTTTGGAAATTCTGAATAATGGTTTTGATTAAATTAATATTGCAGAGTCTTTCCCTTTGGAACAATGATTTGTCGGCAGCTTAGAATGAATCAAGTAAGAATTTTATACAAATACCAAGCTGTTATTTAAAATGTGTCACAGCATTGGTAAAGCACCTCAGAGCTGGTGCTGAACTGTGCTTTCAAGTTTGTGGTTAACTCCCAAGCTCCATTTTGACTGGGTGGTTTGAAACATGGTCTCTTCTTTTGGCTTCTCTGGCAGTTTTCCAATAAACAGTCTGTCAGCCTGTTATGGTTTCACAGCTGTATTAGCCCCTTTGGCCTCCCCACCAAGCTCCTGACTAACGTCAGCTCGTCTTTGCTGAGAACTTCTGTCCTACTAGAAAAGTGAGTTTACAATTTATTCTTTGGGGATGTGACAGCTGATAGCAAGCAGACAAACACTCTTTGCACACCAGTCACTTTTCTGTTGAAATAGCACAAGAAATGACACATACACGCACATGTACATGTATGTATTTATATTGCATGCATATTTATGAAACCAAAAATGTGCATTTATGTACAAAAATGTTTATGTGTGTCTTTCTAAAAAGAAGAAGGATTATAGATGCTCACTGCCTTTTCTTTCTTCTGTTTCTGTACCAGTCCCAGGAGTTGTCTACACCGAAGCCTTCCAGGCAGTCCCCAGTTCTCATGTGGTACACAGCTCTTCCTCTGCATCAGGCTCAATGTCATTTGGTTCCTACTTCCTTACTTGGCCCACTGCCTTCTCCATCTCTTTGTCTTGATTTCTTTCTTGCTCAGCTTGCCCTCCCCAGCTTCTTAATCTGTGAGATTTTATCAAGGCAAAGTATGCGCTTCTGTAGGATCGTATCAATGCTTCATTTCATTCTTCTGCCTTTAGGAAAATTCCCAGGCTCTAGCTCCAGCACCCAGTACAGACAATCTGCCTTTTCCTAGACGTTAGCCTGCTCATTGCCCTGCATTGGTGCCCAAACAACAACCCTTTCAAGACACTTTTTCAATGATAGATTTTTTTTTGGCCCTGCTTCCCTGCTTATTAACACAAACTGTATTGAAGAAAGGTATGGTGAAGACAGCTGGACATAAAAGTACAAGTGATTCCTACAATGAAGCTAGGATTTTTTAAGGTGTGTAGACATGTCCTGGATGACTCTTAAATGTTTAGAAAAAATGACCTAGGGAACAACAAGGCCCCAAACTAGATTAGTAACTCAGAAAAAGGTGTTGAGATCTCAAGTTACAAAAAAAACCCCTCTTAATGCAACATAAGGACAGTTTCCACTTTCATGCAGTAAACAGGAGTTTCAGGACAGACTCGATTTCAAATGAGCCATATTTGACAAGCAAACTCAGACTGAAACCCGAGTGGAGTGTTTGTGAATGTGCTTGGGCTGAAACTGAAGAAAAGCTTTCCATGAATCGCTGTAAACGGAAACCACTGTGTTAACCTAGATGGGTGCCCTACTTCCCAGCTGAGGTACCTCCTTCTGCTTGCTCCCTATGGACTAGCACGGAGTTGTAAGAGGTGACCTTGAGTAAAGGGCTCTGCCCCAGATACCACACAGGGAAGGAACTATTATTCAAGTACAAACCACACTTTGCTACTCCCCCGTGCAGGGTGAAAGACAGGGGAGGTATAAACCTTTCTGAGCTCTGTCATTTTTTCTCCCTGCCAGCTGCTCTTGGCATAGTCTTGTCCCCATCCTGCTGATACTATTGGGGTGTCCAGCCTCTACGGGCAGCGTAGCTCCCTGCCAGCCATGGGTTGCAGCCGTTACATATATGTTCTGTGCCTACATTTCCAGGGCCTGTGTGGGTGGTAGATTTTCAAGAGCATTTCAGTCTCATTTCACTTTTTGACATCTTAATCTTTTTGGAAAAACAGAAAAGTTACAAAGGGCTTTTTTTCCCCCTCCACCCTGTTTCTTGTAGTCTATAGCCACTCCCCAAAGTATAGGCACTGTTGGGTTGAAAAGTAAGGGTTATTTAATAATACACAAAAGTGTCACACCATGTTTATTGCCACTGTGCTAAGGAAAATGTTATATTTAGTGCTGCAGGTTTATGACACAGAAAATTATCTTTTTTCTAAACTTATGGCAAATTTTTATTTTTAGATCACTTTCCAAAGCTGTAGAAATATTAGATAGCTAGATATATGTTTAATATTTTCCATTGTTGGATTGTAATTCTTTCTGATAGAGAATTTAGCTATTTTTCTTTGTGAAACTTGGGGAACTTTTAGACCTTCCAACTGATTTTGCTATTAATTTAAGTCTGAGCAGAGTCAAATATATCAGTAGTTCTGATTTGCACTGGTTGTTGCACACCAGCATCAGTGCTGACTGAAAAAAATGGAAAAACCGCAAAGATTGAAGTCAGTGCGAAGATGTGTGGCTGCTTTATTGCTGCGCCTCTTGACCCAGTCAAATCCCATCTGTCTGTATTGGAAATCACTGTCCAGACCGCTGTTGGTCAGACTTCACCCAGGTGCTGTTGGAGAAGTTTATTTTAAAAATTGTGGGTGTCTCAATGCAACTGCAGCACCATGCTGCCATAAAGAGAGAAACTGGGACAGAATCAAGGTAGAGTCAAAGAACACTAATTTTTGCAGAACTGGACTCTCCTTCAGTTCCTTCACCATCTTAGTGGCTCTTTGCTGGACTTGCAGCAGTATGTCCATGTCTCTTGAGCTGGGGACCCCAGATTTAGACCCAGCACAACAGATGTTTCTCACCAGTGCTGAGCAGAGAACGATCATTTCCCTTGACCTTCTGGCAAAGCTCTTAACACAGTCCAAGAGGCTGTTCATCTTCTTTGCTGCAAGGGCTCATTGGTGGTGTGTATTCAACTTACTGTCCTCCAGGGACCTCAGGATGTTTTTCTGCAAAGCTGCTTTCTATCTGGTCAGCCCCCCAGCATATACTGGTGCATTGGGTTGTTCCTCCCCAGCTGCAGGACTCAGCATTTCCCTTTGTTGAACTCCTTGAGTTTCCTGTTGGCTCCTTTCTCCAGCCTTGTCAAGGTCTCTCTGGATGGCAGCACAAGCATCTGCTGCATCAACCGCTCCACCCAACTTTGTATTGTCTGGAAACTTGCTGAGGGTGCACTCCGTTGCCACCATCCAGGTCCTTAATGAAGAGGTTAAACAGTACTGGCCCCAGTATCAACTCCCATAGTACTCTACTAATGACTGACCTTCAGCTGGACTTTGTGCTGCTGATTACAACCCTCTGAGCCCAACAGTTCAGCCCATTTTCAGTCCACCTCAGTGTCTGTTTACCTAGTCTGTACTTTGTCAGTTTGTCTATGAAGCTGTTATAGGAGGCACTATTGAAAGCTGTGCTAAAATAAAGATAAAGCCTTACCAAGGTCAAGATCTTCGGGTCTGGTCCTGCCAGGATCAGACCTTTTCTTTTCTCAGTTATACTGCTGTTGAGGTCTTTTGTCCTGGACACGTCACCAAGTCTCTTTCTGTGCCATGTTTTATGAGGCTGGTCCTGAGGTTTACAGTTATATAGAAAACAGGGAGGAATGATCTTTCACAGAAAGTATTTTAATACTGTCAAGTATGAGCAGTTTACATAATAAGTTTCAGAAGTGAGACTTAGGCATGGACCATTGATACCAAATATTTAAAATATAAAAATAAAATAAAAGTATTTATAAAAATAGAGCAGTTTGTTAAAGCTTTTGAAATTTATTGGACTTAGCATCCACAAATGTTAAACATGTACAGTTTACCTTTAAGAGGAAAGGCTCTGCAGTGGGCATTTAGCTAGATTTGTACACCTACACACTGCAGATGGTTTAGTTTTATAAGAGATGAAACTGCATTTGGTGGAACTGATTAAATATAAAAACACCACCATCTGCCATTTATTCTAATATAAAATGGTTTGGGCAGATGCTGACATCTTTTGAGATGATTGATTCATCTCTGACAAGTGAAGATTCTCAGAGGGTTCCAGCTGCCCACTGCTCACACAATACCCGCATATGAGAGCAAACGCCAATCACCGCACTGTGATTTGGATGTAGCAGGTGAACGAAGGGCACTTTAATAACCAGCAGCCTGGAATTCCTAACTACATCAGTGATGGGATTTTTTTCTTCTCTTCCCCCCCCCTCCCCCTTCTGGCCCACATTAAACTGTGAGAATGTTCTATGCACACGGTATACTGTATTGGAGCACAGCTACCCTAGCACGGCGATAACTGGAAGAGTGTCAATTTCTGGCGCAAATAGCTCTCTTGCATTTTTCAGAGTGGAAAACTATCAGATACTCTTCACATATGCTATTCATTTTAAAATTATTTTTTCTAAGTGTCCATCAAGGTTACATTTAAACTTCCTGGAGTATTATTTATTGACACCAAATGCTTTGTAATGACTTCAGTAACAGATGTCTATCTTGTTTTATTTGATAACATTGATGAACTCTCTACTGTGATATGCTTTAGGGTAGCTTGCTGTAGCATCATTTTTTTAAAAGGTTTTGCTCAAACTTTTCAGAACATGCATAGCAAGTTATGGAAGAATGCATTTAAAAATACTGAGGACCAGACTGTGACCTCTGTACCCACACTGAATAGCTGTTTGCACCAGCAGTAAGGCCTACTACAGACAGACCATTTCTTATGAAATAAGGTCCTACCTCAAAGCTAGATTTGCAGTAACTGCAGTGGACTTTTGGTCCACCTCCAAGTGGGAGAAAGTGCAGTATAATTAGACCATCATGCAATAAGGAAGCAGATCAAGTCAGTGATAATGTTGCAAGTGTATAATCTGCAGGACTTCCTCAGAATATCTTAAAATAAGATGCTCTTTTTGTGCATGTAAAGTGTAATCTCTGACTGTGTCCCCTACTCAAAAGTATCACTTTGAACAGCTCTTCACTATAAAAAATCAGTTAAAAAAGGAAGAGGGTCTGTTTATATGAAACAACATGAAATGTGACAGTTTAGTGTTGTGCTGGCAGAGGAGCGTATGGTATGTATATATAAATTTGGTCAGAGGGGTATTGAATGATTGTGCTGTTGATTGTATCTGGAGTAATTCCAATAAAGTCTGGAATAACCTTATTGTACATGGAAGAAGCTGGTGCTACAATACGGGTAAGAAAACACTGTAGGCAATTTTTAAACTATTGAGAGAAGCTAGAAGCTATTTAAAAAAGGATGGATTTTTATCATTGGTACAGAATACTTTCTGCTCACCTGTTGCTGAAGGCAAGGCTACAGATAGTGTCATTTAATTGTTTTAAAGAGTAAGGAGTAAAAAATAAGTCAGCCAGATCCTTATCTGGCGTAAATTAGGGTTTGAAGTAAGTGAAGCCGATCTTATTTTCATCAGTTGTCTATCTGGGCCAGAGGATTCAGAAATTGTTTTTCTTATGCTTCTCTTCATATTAACCCCTTCTTATGATGTTTCCTTCATTCACGTCTTAAGAGTCCTCACATTTACTTCAGCCCTCTTTTTCCCCAGGTGCTTTTTCAGCAGGAAAAGGCAATCTAACATCTTGCCTGAGAACAACCGTACTGGCCCGTCCTGGATAATGGTTTGCAGAACGCACTGATGAATGCTTCCCCCTGGAAAGGAGGGCTCTCCTATCAGAGAGAGTGACTGTGATTTCATCTGATGATCTGGGAAGCTGGATGTTTGGAATTGCCTCTGACGTTGGGTTTACTGCTGTGAAAGAGCAATGTTTGTGTTAAAAAGCAACACCTTAATTTGACAGTTCAATGGGTTTGATTTTAAACAATGAAACAGAATCTGGTAAATATGTGTGTTTTGGAAGTGGAAAGGAAAATCAGAATCCTAATGAATATACAGTACTTAATATATGGAGTGCATATCTGACTTTGGGGAAAAGACTTTTTTTCTCCATTTTGGCTCCTATTTCTTCTGACATAGAAACATAATGCAAACCTAAAGTGTCTAATCCAAGAAATAGCCACCAGAACCTTTATGATGCAAATGATCTGACTGCTCTATAGTGTCTTTCTTCCAGAAGGGTCCCAAAGTACTATACAAGTTACATGCGGCTACATGAATCAGTTCCCACACCACTGAATTACAGGGACCTCTGAGGAGCAGAACATCTTTCTACCAGTGCACAGCAGCATTACGCAGCATTTTCGGATGGGAAGCAGAAAATATAAAGGGGACAAAATAACAAAATAAGAAAAGATGAAACAGATCAAAATTAAGATTCAAAGGGGACTGAGGAAAAGGATAAAATCAGCTCCGTGTTTTTCTTTGACAGTGTCATCAATGCTGGCGGACCATATTGTTATTGATAGCTATAGCTGACCTTCACAATATTTGTCAAGAGGGTTCCCAGGACCTGGGCAAGGGTATCTGGGCAGGAAACAGCACTGCTCTGTGTTTCTGCCTCATTTCTTCCTGCAGCCCTTCCTCCCTTGTGCCCAAGCTTCCATGAAGAGGACCCAGGTGGAAAGGTGCTGGAGTACCTACACCCTGGCCAGATGTGAAGCTTTCAAGGAAAGCTCTCAGTGTGCCTGAAACAGAGGTGAGTTTGGCTCGCTTGCCACTTTCCCCCCTCCCAGCCACCCCAGCGTCAAGCAGCAGGGTTGACTTGTAGACCTGGAGCTAGGCTCAAACCTCACTGCTGCCCTTAGTAGGAGTGCTCTCCTGGCTCCCACTGCTCTGACTAGAGCCAGATGGAGCAGGGACAGGAAGGAGGGACCAAAAAAAGGATGCAGGGAGAAAAAGAAGAGAGTTTCCCACAAAAACAGTTCATAAAAAATGAACAGTCCTCCAAAATCCTGTTTTTTATTTTCTTTAAAAAATGTTTTGGATTTTTTGTATAAGTTTAGAAAATGATATTGTTCTTTTTTTTTCCTTGGCCTTCTAGGTTTGAAAGTTGAAACACGAAAAAGTCCCTCACTCTGTCTGATTTTACATCAGCTGAAAATTTTTTATGACAAAGGTAAAATTTGCCATAGAACTGAGTTTTGAGAGTGGGTTTTTATGTGATAAGCACTCAAGTATTGTCATTACAACTGTTGCTTCCCACCTAAATTCTGTTAAATGGCCCTTTTATGTTGAAAAGTGTTGTCCCTCCCCCATCCCCCATCCCCCCGCCAGTGGATAGCTTGCAATTCACTCTTGGGCTAATAATTTCTAGAATCTGCCTGAACGCAGTGATGGTGACAGTGCTGCTACTTTGTACTCCTTCACCTTTGGGATACATGCTAGGTAATTAAAAAAGTCTGTAAACAAAAGCTGAGGTGCAGCTTCTCAGCAGAATGATGCAGAATGACGTTGTGGTAGTTGATTAGTCTTCTTGGGAGCAAAATCAATGAAACTAGCAGTAGTCAGATGTCTTCTGGCATAATTTTTCCTATGTGCAGGTGAAGTGTTTTACAGGAGTCTTAGGAGCTGTCATTATTGTCACATTTTTCTACTAGCTCTACAGTCAACATTTACAAAAGTATCCAATGGATTTGAGTGTACTCCTGTGGATAAAACCTGTGTATGGGATTTAGACAGGTAGGAAAAATGGGAAGGGGCAAAAATCTCCTAGTTTTCTCCTCACAAACACTCATTGAAATTTCCCAGGTTTCTTCTCCTGTTGCTGCCCACTCCTTCCTTCCCCCTCAGTGCTGCTTATCTGGGCGAAGAATCATGGCTGGAATTTATAAATGCTCTCTGTTGTGCAAAAGAACTTTGATAGCATGAAATGAATAGCAGGTAACATAATAAGAAAAAGTATCTGGCTACAGCTTTGGAAATGTAAATTCTTTTATCAGTCCCCCTGCTAATTGGAATTGCTGTTTGTTGTTTCACATTTAATGGATTTCATTATATGTTCTTCAGTAATTAGATATTTTAACTATAAATTAGAAATACCAGACCCCCGAAAAAAAGAAACCTCAACCCCAAACAACCAACAAAAAACCCCTTCATTAAGATGCAGTCAAAGTTGTATATAGATATGACTTTAATTAAAATAATATTGTTAAAAGGTACTGTTACGGCAAACAAAGCAAACAAATGAACCACAAAAATTTGAAACTTGGAAAGAAGGACCAAATCCGGTCCTTCCCAGCCACTGCAAAGGCTCTTGCAATCTGCACTGTGCTTTGGAATGAGTCCAAGTGAGAGCTTGAACTAGGCGGCAGGTCCGGGAGGAGGTGTTGGGTTTTCCCCCTTTCCTTCAGTCACCTGGTCGTGTCTCTTTTGGACTCTCTTCCTCCCACACTATGTTCAGCTCCAGCAGCAGCCAGCTCCCAGTCTGATGGGGACTACCAAATACTCCCTGCCTTGTTTGGATACAATACAGAACGTGTCAGAAGAGGATTTTTGCACCATTTGTCATATGCCTTTATAGAAAAAAAATCCTCCCCAAAATTATGTTGTTCCAGGTGGGTGGAGAAAGCACTCTGTAGACCTGAGTTTTTTAAAAGGGAGATCTTTTGAATTTTATGTACTTTGTGGATTTTTCAAAATATATGTGATAGTAAAGATATGAAGAAAAAATTCTTAAAAATACCTGTGCTCCTCTAAATTATTTCTTAAGGGAAAAATGAGTAAAATGTGTCACACTCCTGTGCAGATAGCGAAGAGGAGGTCACAGCCCTGCTGCCTGCTTGCACTTTCATTGATACTGCAGAGCTAAGAGCTATCTCAAAATGTATTTTGGAAGACAAATGAGCCTTTCCACATTTGCAGCTTTGCTTTTAGAGCTGAGCCCATACATGGGAGAAGGAAAACCGACCAAATGTTCATTCTTTCTGGGGCTGATTTCTGTCTTATTAGCCCAAGGAAAAGACAACCCAAGCAGAAAGTATCTTAGACAGATTTGGATCCAAACTGGTTGCAAATTAAGCTCTGCTCTGTAAGCTAGGCCTGGCAGATAGAGGCAGCAGTGTCTGAGAGATTACGAGGCCTTGAAACCAGTGTATGAAGACAGCTTGTCTTTGAACAGGAGGAGAAAATCTTGTTCCTTACTCATTTGCTACTTTGTCCTGTGTGAACTCCCACATTTATTAAGCTTTCAAACCAAGCTTTTTTTAAGATTAGTTGCCTTGTACTGAAGACATTAGATAAATGTCCAAATGAATCAAAAGGAATAACATTTTTGTCCAGCTGAAGGTCAGTGTGAACACTGAATGCATTGTCATGCTCCCAGAATTGGCTTCTTAATTTCATGTGTCTCCCTGCTACTCAACCTCCTCCCTTTTGTATCACCCTTTCTATTAGTTTAGTAATATGCTGTCATCCTGATTTTTCTTAATTTCGCTTGTGATATTACTTCTCCTTTTTCTCTTCCTATGGGAACAGATTTCTTCTGCCATATGCCCATTTAAACCTAATTGTAGTATCTGAACATCTTGTGTGCTTAGCCACAGCATCCCTTGGGGATCAATTGAGGCAGAGTATGTATGTGACCTTTAAAGCCATGTCAATGTGAGACTTTCTCAGCACATGGGTCTTTAAAGCCTGGATGTCTATGCTTCATACTAACAAATCTGACCAGCCTTCATTTTTATAAGGCTATCATCATTTTGGGCAAATTCCAGCTTCCATATTTCAAATCAGTATGTAAAGCCCTTTTTAAATCTCAATTTCCCAAAGATCAAGTTGCAGAAGATTAAAAATGAAAAAATCAAAGGAGTTGTTATTTTATTTATTTATTCCAGAGCATATTTGTAGTAAAAACTACTTGAACATGACTAATTTGCAATTTGTAAAATGGACTGCTCTCAGTAGCAAAGTTTTAAGTATATCAGTGCTGTAACTGTTTCCTTATTATGACAGTTCTTAAAAAGTGTGATAAGGTTGTTATAGGAAACAGTGAAAATTCCCTGTTGCTGGGGATTATAGATTTTGTATTTGTAACCTAAATGGTCTTTATTTTCACACTTTTTTGCATACACCAGAAATATAATTGTGCTGGGTAAACAGTGAGCTGCCCTAGTAGTCCTGCCATAATAATATTACTCTGTGCTGAAATCTCATGAAATCTCTTTGACTCAATGAAAGCCTTTTCACAAACATCCTCAGTTTGGATCTTTGTGTCATGCTACAGCATCATTGCTGAGCTTTTGCCTTACCAGAACCTCTCTGGCAGTTCAGTATATAAATTGTCCAGATTAAAGTGCTTTTCTAATGTAGAAGTCCTTAAATATCAAAACTCAAGTGTGTCTCAATACACATAAAACAAGACATTGCATTATAGCACTTACATTATAAAGGTTTTTAAAGATACCAATATTTGGAGTCTTAAGGGTATTTTATGATGCAGCTGGCTGGAGAGGCTGAGTGAACACAGGGATTGGTTTGTACTCTGAACTAGAAAAGTTTTAAGTTTTACTTAAAATTGACAGTATGTTCTGGTAACATGAGGATAACATACATTCACATGTATTGAAATAAATCTATAAAAAGTATATAAGACAGGAAATGTAGTGCTAAAATGACACATCAGTGAAATCATTATGAAAATACACAATTATGGTATCCACCCAAAGAATATTAACTTTGCCCAGTAGTGCTGTATATCATGTAATGGACTTTTGACTGTTAGGCATTTTAGTTCACCAATTAAAGTCAGGCATTTTAATATTCATCTTGCAGCTTAGCTTTGTTAGTTGCTTTGTAAAAAATAGATACATGAACATTTTGTTACTTTCTAATCCTTCTGATATCATTAAATGAGAATTTCTTATCCAATAGCCTTCAGCTTTGAAAGATTTCTAAATATAGAATTGGTCCCAAATCTAAGTTTTGTACAGTCAATTATTTTCTGCTAGAAATGTAGTAAAGGGGAAATTAATAACATTTAAACAGAAGAAAAAACCAGCAGCTGGAGTCAGCAAATATTGTAAGCTGGTTTTAGTCCTTTTCTTGTTTTAACTCAAAAGTGAGGAACTGGGAAGAGTAGTAGCCTTTGCAGTGCAGATTATGAAGAAAATCAAATGCCAGGGGACTTGTCGCTTAACTTTAATTCCTGAATCAGCAACCTTTTCCATGCTAATCACTTCCTGAACCTGATTACAGCATCTCGCTGTCTGATGAAGAACTTTATTGATTTTCCTCTCCAGAAGTGATTTTTGTGGGACGTTCTCAGTGAGAGGAGTTAGAGTTGTGAGCGCATCTTTGCATCTTTTGGGAGAGGTAGCTTTTGTAGACTTGGAATGTGTGACAGCCAAGCTTAGACATTGACTGTTTGCTGTCTTGAGCTGATGTTAAACCCTGAATTCTTGGAAATTCCATCAAGCCATAATAAAAGTAGCAGCAAACGCATGATCTCCACCTCTCCACCCCCCCACTATTATTTATTTTGGTCTCTTTCTACAAAATCTTTGAGCTACATATTTTTCATATGCATATTAATTCTTAATGAATAATATTTCTTATGTGCCTTGAAAAAAATAAACATAAAAGTTTGTCTTTTCACAGAGGACAACTACTTGGAAAGACAAATGCAACTTACTTTAAGAAAATGCTCAGACACAAACTCACCAGAGTACAATTAGAGGTAATGTATATGTGTGTTAGGGCTGAGTTGCTTGTGTTATTCACATAACTTTCAAGTCAAGGTCCTCCAGAGACACCCCCTTGAGTGAGTGGGTCTTTCTCTTCTGAGCTGGTTGGGAGACCCTAAGGGAGATGCTGGGGTAAGTGAAAGCTGCTTGCATGCAGGCAAGGATCCGACCCCTGAGTTCAAGTGATAATGCAGCTGAGTGACTGCATCTGTGTCAGAGGAGAGTATGCTTATGTTGTTAATACTAGATCACAGCCCCACTTTGATTTTACTCACTGCCTATATGATGAACTATATTTAAGGTTTTTTCCTTCAGTGATATTATAATATTTTTATTGATGCTTAAATCAACGGTATGCTGCCTTTTAATTAATGTTATATTCTCCTATACATTTATTTTCTGGCATAAAGAAGGGTTATCCAGAAGGTCAAGGGCCGGAGCAAAAGATGGTATGCTGTAGCTTGAATTAATCTGAAAATAAGGAAATAGATTTTTAGAGAAGAAAACAGTATGAGCCTGGCCTGAATTGGAACAGGCCCAATATCCTTCTGAGGAAGAAATAAAGGGCTTGAACCTTCTCCCACTGAGAGCAATTACAAACCTGCAGTTGACTATAATAGCTGTGTGTGATAGGGGCGTAATAAATTTAAGGTCTGAGATAATCAAGGAAGACTGTGTAATCTTCTGCTAATGCTTTTGAAAGATGCTCTGGTAAAATGCTAGGCAGGAAGAGCACTACACTGCTCTGTTAAGAGAAGAAATAAGCTTAAGCCGCTTCCTTGTTGCACTTGGATATAGCCAATCCTGTGAGTCTGATTTTAATTTGACAGTGATTTAAAATGAAAAAGTTTTGAAAAGAAAATCTGTGGAATGATGACTATGAATGCTGTAACTGCGAGGGAGCAGGGAGGAGGGGAGAGGGAAGAAGTTTTGCGAAGATACCTGTCTGATTTTCTGTATGGTACATAAGAACATTAAAAGGCCATTTTAGCCAAAGGCCCCCCTGCTTGGTGTCCTGTTTTTGACAGAGGCTGACAGGAGAAGCTTGTGGACGATACAGGAGCAGGGCACGCACACAGTGTGCGGTCCCAGCCTCAAGCAACGTACGGCTCAGCGTTTTCACATTAATAAAGCATATGAAGTACTATATATCTGGCAGAATTACCTACCAGCGATAAGGGAATCCTTTGAAAAGAAAATGTAGAAGTTATTTTAGCAGATAAATAGGCAATATTTTCTGTTAACCAAAATTTGTTCAGAAGTCAGGAAGTCACGGAAGGTTGTTGAATTTGAGGGGGGGTGTTAGGTAATTTCTTATAAATTATATTGGTATGTAATTTTATATGCAGATTGAGCAGTGGTGGGAGTTTTGCTGTCTTTGTTTCCCTCTCTTCTGTTTTGCAGCTTGTGTATTTCAATTGGCATAATTTGTGAACATGAAAATACATGTTGAATCTCTAGTGAGCAGCTGATGGATAAGAAAAAATAATCAGAAATGCTTTAGCTTTTCCAGATAAAGACATTGATGTCCTAAGTTAACTTTGAGCTAATGTGCATTAAGTTTCAAAGTTGAAACACATGTGAGGTTGTACGTGGAAATGCTGCTGTAGATGTAATTAGTGGAAATGGGATTTAACCTATCATGTTTCATCCAGGCAAGTTCTGTAACCACCTGGCTAACGTGTATACACTAATCCTTCTCTCCTAATAAGAAATACATTTTACACTGAAATTTAAGTGAAACATGTAAAATTATGCATTATATGTAATAAATATATATATCAATTTGCATGCATATAAAAACAGATTTTGCAGTCTTGGAAATCAGTTTTTGAAGGGTCATTTCGCATTAAATTTTCTGAAAAAAAACTTGGTGGAGTCATACACTTGTTTAGTATATGCGTTTGTATGAATCAGGATTTTATTTGCAGACTGAGAGGCTCCAGTGCTTAAGGGAACTACTGACAGCTGAATGTTAAAACCAGTTTCTGGTTAAATGTTATCCTTGGTTGTCTTCAGGAACACAGACTTTCCAGCCAATATTTTTTCTACAGTTTTCCTGGTTTGTGCATCATGTTTTCCTTATCCTTCCCTAGACACAGCAAAAATGGGCTCCATTTTATAAGCACGGTAGTCAGCAATTCCTAGAAACGTGAATATTTGTTTTAAAAAGGAAAATATTGCAAGCAAATGATTAAAAATTCTGCTTTCAGAAGTTAATAAAATTTCTATTAGTAACTGGAACCTTAAGTTTTTTTTTATTGCCCATGGTGTTATAACTAAGCTAGAATTCTGAAACACAGCTAGAGTGTTATTTCTTTGGCGTATTGCTTTGGACCTTTGGGGTATGATATAAGGCACAGAGCATTCAGTGCACTGCAGCAGATTGCTGCTTACTGAATAACCAGGGGAAATAGCTGTAGAATGGAGTCAAGGGGAACGATGGTCAGAAAAAATTCTGACTAAACAGTTTTTCATTGGCAAATGTCAGGTTGCTGTAACCCTGGGATGCATTAACTGTGACAACACTAGCAAAGAGTTTCTGGTCACCTACCCCCAGCCTGTACCCCAGACTAACCAACAGCCCAGTGGTTAGAGGTAGGGCAAGAAGTGTAGTTTTCTGAAGACACCTCTGAGCCTGTCATGGGCCTCTTGCTTTCCCGAATAGAAGTTTTCTTGTTTGTTCAGATAAACATACCTAGAATCAGGGAGGAAAAAATGGACTTAACACAGCAAAAAACTTCATGGGAGGTGGAAGATGATGAATGAAATTGCCTCTGCAGTTAATACGTGATTGTTTACACAAAGTGAAGTTAATCCAAAAAGGAAGATAGAGCTTAATGCCCCTGAATCAGTGACTCAGGCATTCAAGAAGAGTAAGGTTTAAGCCCAAGCTTGCATCTATCCTCTCCTAGATGTCCTCAAACTGCCGGGTTACAGTTGTTCATGTGGTGCTCTGCCTTCTTCTTTTGTATAGTAAGAAAAATATTCAAAGGATATCAGTAGTGCTCAGAAATCATCCAAAGCTGTTGTTGCTTAATGCCTGGTTTCTGCTTTCATAGCCCTGTGGGGCACAAGCTTCTCTATGCAACACAGCTGCTCTTGTAGATGCCCAGATATCCATACCTTGTTTCCCATATTGTCCCAGACATAACAATACGAAGAGAAGAAAACTGCCAATAGTACAATTAAAAAAAGAAATAACCCCCCTGCCACCCCTGTAACATACCTCCCATTATCTCCTACATTACTGGTCAGTTTGGCTCTGTGATCCCTTTGAAGGCGTATGGACCCCTGGGTGCTGTGTGAGTGGCCAGCACCACTCTTGCTGGAAGGTCACTTAGTCGTGGGTGTGCCTGACGGAGCTTGGCCACCTCTATCTCCTGAGGCTGTTTCCTGTCCAAGATCTGAAATAGGGCATATTTGGACCTATATGTCATCCTCTTGAGTGTCTCTCCCAGAGCAGGATTTTTTAGCCTTAGGTCAGGCACCTGAGCTCCATGTGTATTGTGAAGGGCATGCTGATGCCCCAAACCTGTTCTTACAAAGATCAGGATGTAAACTGGGAGTGAAGGTGGTGAGTGCCTGTGCTAGCAAATGGCAACTCCTCGTTCCACTTCTCAATATCCTCTTCCACCCTGAGATACTGCCTTTGGTAATTTAGGGTATATAACTCTGAATGGCTTCCCAGGCACATGTTTTGCCTTGGGAAAACTGGGCCATTCTATTATTTAGGAAGCAGCTATGAAGAAAGAGGGTGACCAAGGTGCTGAGAGGACCCTGTGGTGAGAACCAATGCACAGGGAGTGGGGCATGCAGCTTCTGCCTTCACCCCTCCACACACTTCTCACACCTAGCAAAGGCCCCAAGCATCGGTTACAGTCCTGCATCCAACTGGGTGAGCAGTGGGACACTCTTCACCTCTCCTCAGTGTTGGGTGAGTGTTTTGAGGATGACACTGCTCCACATATGTCTTTTTTTTTGTGTGTCCAGCTCCAATAGTGCAAGTCTATGTGTTACCTCGTGCAAAGTTGTGCTTGGCATGCCTTCTGTTGTTGTGGGGAAGATGTCTTTTAGGTACCCCCTTCATTCAGTTGGACCCTTTGGAATTTTTTTTTTCTTCTGTGCATTTGCCATCTGAGTAGTAAATGAGCTGCACTGAGGAATGGGAGCCTTCAAATGACACAGCAGCTTAATCAAACTGGTTCACGCTAGAGCTGCCATCAGTTTGGCTCCAGATGCAGAATGGGGACAATTTTGAATTCCTAATCCTGATATCACAGAAGCATTGGTTCTTGCCCTCAACAAGAAACCTCTTGAAAGGACCCTTGAAAAGATCTCTCTGCAGTGTTTTTAACAAATTTGTTTACTGGAGGAACTCCCATGGGTGTGTCCTCAAATTGCAGTACACCAAGAAGTGAGCTGTTGGCAGAGGCTGGCTGTGAACCCTGCACCTGTCCAGCAAAACCATCAGAGCAGTGGATGTGAACGTCAATAAAGCAGTCCTAGTTTACTGCTGCTGGGCATCTGGTCTAGCATGTATAGCTTTTTGCCCTGTGGGTAATGTGGACAAAGTAATACCGCAAGGAAAGAATCACAACTGGATCCAGCTTTTATATTCAGGGGATTCGAGGGGGGGGATGTTTGCATTTCATTAGTGTTAAGTTTGCCATTTCCAAGGATTGGGAAGAAAAATCTCTTCCCTCTTTGCTAGAATATAGAGTGGTGTTTACTTTCTCATTTTGAAATTTTCCCATCTTGTGTAACAGCTGTGCTAGGGCAGGACTCGCTCTCTGCTGAACTGCTGCTTTTTTCCTTTGGCCTTTGTTAAAATTTCTGATAAATAACAGACTGTCTACAGCTGTTCAAATGATGTTGCTTTTTCTATGTGTCACTTCGGTGTTCATTCCCACCAATGTGGGCTTTGCTTTAGAAGGTAAATAAGGGACAAATAGGGCTTGCTGTTGAGTAAAATTGAACATGTGGGCAGTGGGAAAGAATCTGAAATGTGAATTGCCGAAGCCTACAGAAGCCATCCACCTCCGGCTGTGATGGAGACACTGTGGCATCTTGGCAGCATTGCGGTGTGCAATTTTCTTTAAATAACTAGTGGGTTTTTTGTTTGCTGCAGTTGGTGCTGTTTCTTCACATTTTCTCATTTGAAGGTAATCTGCTTCTAAGAAGCGATTAGTGCGATTTGTACATGGAAAGTTTCACTGGGCTTCGAATTTTCTGCAGTTGCATTAGCTATGCCAGTGCTAGTGGGCTCACCACTGTAATAAATAGTAGGAAGATAATATATGTGACTTACTGGTATACTAATCTATTGTTATAAAGATAATTTTGTATAATTTATATTAACCCATTATTTAATTTATCTAGAGGCTTTCTCTGAAAACTTTACAGAATCACAATTCTGGAATAAAAGGACCTTATGAGTAAGGACTGAAGATTTTCCTTTTTACACACTGTATCTCTTTTTCCACAGCAGAAGTTCTGTCCGTTCCTTGCCCTTAACCCTTGTATACAGATCCCTGTAAGAAACTGAAGGGCAGAAATTGGTCTGCATTTTAAAAATGGATCAAAAAATTTTGAAGGGATAACATGAACGCAATTTTTTTTCTGTGCTTGAGATTAGAAATTTAATTTCATAGTATTATTTAGGTGTGTTTAGTACTCAGATGAGTTTGATTTATTTCCTGTTGCAAACTACTTGTAAAGGCAAAAATATATAGTTTAGAAATCCAAAGAGAGGAAGAAAAGGGAATGAACTGCAGTAACTCAACTCTGTCCTTTCCACAGCTGAGGACACAAAGTAATAATTGTTGCTTAGCTAAATTATCACACAAAAGAACAGCAAGTCATTCATTTCCACATGAAAAAGCACAAAAATAGGGTTTCTGTAAGACTGATTGGAAGGTTTAAGATGAGAATGTCAACGTTAAAGCTTCTCTTTAAAGGCACTAGATCTGCTCAGTCTGAAATCAGTCCTGCGTTTGCACAAGCGTAGCTAGTGTAAACCCATAGAAATTGAAACACTGGAGAGTCAGCGCCATGGTTTAAACAACTTTTCGACAAATATGATGGGCTGGATCCTCAGCTCTTCTTGCTTTTATAGATCCTTCTCAAGGTTGTTGGGACTGAAACAATTTACATCATATATAAGCCAAAAGTTTTGGTGCCAATACAGTACCAGTACTTACTGAAAGATGGCACATCCGATGGACTTGTAATCCGCTGGACGATTCTTTAAATACAGGGCGCTGGCTAACAGCAGTGCTGCAAGGCAGATAGCTATCATTCTCTTGGAAGACATTGAATTCTTGTGCTTTTGGAAAGAAGCTGGGTTGGGTGGTTACAGGGAAATCTCAAAAAGGAACTTGAGAATTTTGTGAGCGTGTGCTTCAGGTTTGCTCAACGTTTTGAGGCAAGTGTAAATCACTTCTAAGTAAGCTGCAATGAAAGAAATGGTCATAATTACAAGCTGCTAGCCAGTCTTTACACTATTTTTGCCTGAGTACTGCTTAAATTACTACAGCATATTTTATAGACAAAAAAGTGTGACTAATTAATACCTGCAACATCAGTAGACTCATGTAGGAATAACAGTGAGAAGAAGCCAAACTAACTCCTTTGGTTAATATGACCACTATTTCTGGACTATAGGTAAAAAATTGGGGACCTCAGCCAAACTCTGGATGGCCAGCCACTCCAGACACTTTTCAGCAGCTCAGCAGAGAGGCCAGGGACTGAATGGAGGTAGAGATCGAACTATATTCCGGTTCCCTGAGATGGCTCCTTCTCATGAGGATTATGGGCAAAATTATGACTAATAAGAAATGCATGTCCTTCTGGAGCACAGTTGCCTGTGTTCACCAGATGTATGAAGACCTGTAGGCCACTTTTCAGTTGCAAGTGTTTTAATAGTGATAAACACTGGATTTTTGTCAGATTTTCAAGCGGCATCAAAAATGCACATGCAAATTGTTGATCTTGGTTGATCTCAGGACCTATTTTTCCTGTGACAGATGGAGCCATCTTAGAAGAAAGCAATGATAACAATGCAGTAAACGCATTTCTCTAGAGCTTTGTAGTTGGTGAGAGAGGATGTTCAGTTTACCCCAGATAGTAGCCATAATGCGTAAACAGCGAGGCTTGTACGTGCTATTTTCTGAAGCGTGGTTCGGGGAGGCTGACCACTAGCTGCTGCTAATAGCAGTGGAACAGCCACACTCCGAACGTTGGACAGATACACATCTAGGTCACCACCGCCAAGATCCAAAAGCATGCGGCTGCAGCCACTCGGTGAATGTATCTTTATCACTGTTGCGCATTTATAACTGTTGTTCTGAGGCCCTACATCTGGCAGGAACAAGATTTTTGGTTCAATATTTAAATGTCTTTGAAACTGGGCTTTCATACGAGAGAAAATCTAGGGTTCTTCACTTTATTTGTGCAAAAGGGTACTCGGAGAATTGGAAGACTTTTTACGTTCATAGGGTTACTTGATCATTAGCTTTATTAGCTAATAATAAATAATAATGAACAGGGCACAGCAACCCTGTTCAGTCTCAATAGCTTGTACTCTGGTTCAAAAGCAGAAATGAATCCAGGAATATCAACCCTAGTAGGAATCAGGCAGGGCTTTTCTGTGTCAAAGCTGGTGTCCTGTGGGATTTCGCCTTGGTCTGGCTGGTGAGGATTTTAAATAAAGAGATATTAGTCAGCATTGTGGTTACGCTATGTTGTACTTTCTTTGCTGTGTTTTTTTTAATGAAAGGTGGCTTTTATATACCTGCAGTTAGAAAGCATTCATTCCTGATGTGTACCATCTGGATACAATTATTGTATCTGGAGACTGTGTTTTTAACAAATAATTGCCTTTTTGTAATAGGCACAATGGATAGAGAAGATCTACTTGGGCAGGTAGCTTTTCCACAAAGGAATCCTACATTTTGCCACTGAGTTGTAATGTTTGCTTGTGTGTTCAGTTGAAATGCTCAAAACAGTATTTCTATATCCAGATTTAAAACTCAGGGGTTCCTAATTACCATTCCTTTTTCATATTGGTTGTTTTTTAAACCATCTTATAAGAATCCTGTTAACAAAAAAAGGAAACAAACCCCAGCCCTCCCCCCAACCTTTTACTGCACTGGTATTTGTGGAAGAAAAGCTGCAAAAGCACTGTATGCAGAGCACATGAAAGGTAAATTATTTTAATTTTTAACCATAATATTTTACTTGCCTGAAATTTTTCTACTCTCTTGGGGGTTCTGTACAAGAAAACAGGATCTGTAACCCTTCTGGTAGCATTATCTGGAATCTCTTCTAAATTTCTTTAATTACAAATGTCTTAGATACATTGTTGGAAGGATTTATTGAAACAACAGGGTCAATTAAAGTATTAATATTTTGGCTTGTGCCATATCCCAGTACTTTCTTACTTGCCTGGTTTTCCATGCATGTAACATTCTTATTAACCTCCTATGTCATTATATTCTCTGCTTCCCATAGTAGAATAGACTTTCCTTGCCTCTTTTAGTTTCAGTAGCGAGAAGAACGTGCTAAAAAAGTACATGTGTTTGTGTGCATGTGTGCCTGTGTGGCATCCGGTGTTTACACTTTTACTGGACATTTCACTCTCAGCCTTTTCCATCCCTGATGCTTTATGTGGTCAGCTGTGGCTCTGCAAACCTGGCCAGCGCCCTGTGGGAAGGCATGAATAGCCCTTGTTGTGCTAGCACACCTGTGTTCTGCGCACAGCTGTTTGGTTCACAACAGGCTTGCTGTTAGCAGTTATGAAACGTTTTCACACCACCCACCCACTATCCACTGGTTTATAACATTTGCTGGCACTTCTGCCTGACTTGAACTTTTTTTTTTAATTTAAAGGACACCAGGATACTTTATGTATAGGAATAACAAGCCAAACTGGCACAGCACCTTATTAAAATATTCCCTCTCTCCTGTGTCAAAGATTACTCTTTTCCTGTCTGTGGTAAATCTGCAACTGTAAGAAAAAAAATTTAATTTATTTTACTTTTTGTTTTCTCAGTTATCAGACAGCTTTGTGCTGGTCAGAATTTAAGCAGTCTGGAACGTTACTTTGTTTTTTTTCTACATATTGTTGGAGATGCAGAGTCACCCATTTGTTCTATGTTTTATCGGTATGTTGTAATAGGAAGTTAAGACACAGAACAATAAAAGGCTGCCCATAGAGCTAACGTTTTAAACCACCAGAACTGGTTGGGTGGATAACTCAACTCTCCTGAAAGGGAGATGGCTAAAAGCTCACTTTTCTGGTAGTCTAGATGACATCAAATCTCTATAATGGAAAACTGAGCTAAAAGGAAAAACTAAACAAAATGAGGTGGCAAAGTGAAGCAGTGCTCAGTGCGGAGGGGAAAAAAAGACAAATTAACTTAATGTAAAAACTGCTTCATTTCTATAGGAGAATGTTATTTAAATTCATAGACTAGAAAGACAGCTGAACTCTTCTGTGTAGTTTTATCAGCTGTGTTTTGTATTTCTCCATGACACAGTATGTGGCTCTTTTCTGAAAGCAGGACAATGTGTTTTGACAGCCCTTGGCAGTGAGAGCAACAGTGAGAAAAGCAAACCAAAGTGATTCAAATTAACACGAGCTGGCTGTTGCAAAGCTGGACCATCCATAGCATTTCCCATGAATAGAGAACCTCAGATATTGTAAGATGCAACATAGCCAACTGGGTTAGAAACAATGAGGAAGGGCTGCTGCTGACACTGCTCACCACGCCGCCACCTACAGAAAACATCATTTTTCTTTGGTAAGCTACAGGGGCATTTGGCTCTAGTCCTGTTTGACAAGGTGAACAGATCCTACACTGAACTGTCTTTAGGACCTGCAGGGAGAATGGCATTGAGCAGAAAGGCAAAGCTCGATTAAAATGGCTTTAGTTAACCTTGACCATTTGTGTAGGGGATGGCTTGCATGGGAATTTATTGTTCTTCTAGATCACACATGGGTGCATGTTTATTTTGCTGCAATGTGACTGCTGATGGCTTTTATTTTTTAACACTTTATTGCTGATCAGAAGGAAAAAGATTGAGAATTTATTGTTATTTTTCTAAAGTCTTTCTAATTCAAAAGAAAGGCAAACTTCTTTGTTAACCTTAGAATTAAGGATTCTCTGCTTATGCTAGAGCAATCTCCATGAGGTCCTGTCTTACTCTCTTAATTCGCAGGTGGCTGCGCTGAGGAGTTCAAAGTGGTCCGGAGAAGAAAACTCTTAGAAGTACATCAATGCTGGAAAATCTGATTTCTGTCATTCATGTCCTCTTCTGGTCTTGCAGGACAATCTTTTCCTTTCATTCTTTGTTGCTAGTGAGAACATACTATTTTCTGAGTTATGCAGTGCTATGACCCATCCCCCTGTTTTGTGTGCCACAAGTTACTATGTCCCACATTCCAGCTTCCTAAGAATCTTCCTTTTACTTAAGATCCTTTCATTTTGCTTCTTTTCTGAGTGTCTTCTCCGATCTCATCACCAAATGAATCTTATTTTAGGTAATTCAAAGTCTCTATTGTTTTCTTCTCCTTTTCTTCTCATACCTAGTGCCTTCCCAGTCTTATTCACAGCTGGAAGGCCTCCTCTTCTCATTGTAATAACCCCCTTTTTTTTTCTCTTATGGGTTATGAGGAAGATAGTAACCCTTCTACTGGTATTTCAGTCCCTCATGATCCATAATAGATTCTATCTGCACTGTGCCCCATGAAGCAAGGAATTGTTGTAGATGCAAGAAATTAAGTGATTTGCCCGAGGTCATAAGGAAAGTTAACGGGTAAATTAAGCCCAAACCTCATGGATCCTGATCCTAGCTGTGGAGGCTGTAATAGCAATGGTGAGGAGGGTGGAAATTCCAGGCGGATGATTTGTATTCCTTACTTATGGCCAAATATGACACAAATAGAGGCACCCTGTTCCTGACGAGGAGAGGCGGGAGAGGGGGGCATAATTCATGCTATTCAGATTCTGCTATTTAGCATTTGCCGATCCCTAATGGGATATTTGCAAAGTATAATATTTTCTAACAGCTGTAAGGACAAGAGAGCCTAAAATTTCTCCCTATACATAATATCCATGAAATTGCATTGAATATTGTAATGATGTGTTATGCTGCCATTAGCTCCCTGTGAATACCTAATTTGGAAGGTTAATGAAATTGACAAATGTGTGTACTGTACGCACATTGTCAGTACTAGTTAATGGCAACTCTCACATTTTTATTTGGAAAATTATATAAAACTGAAAGTGACAATTATTGTGACTTCATCTTTTTTGGAATCTAGCACAGTGTGCAGTTTATTTAAATAGGGTTGTATGCGTTTTAAATTTGTAGACCATCATATGAAGTCCTTTGCTCATCATGTGATTATATACTTAATTTTTGTATGAATGAATGCGTGTATTGTGGTCTTTTACAGCGCATTGGGCCAATTTTTGGGGTTTTGTGTGTATTCCACACTAAAATACCATAAGTCCTTGTCTTCCTGTTGGTTCAACAGTGCTTGATTACAAAACTGGTGCCAGTTAATTCAGAGAGACATCACACATCCAAAATGAATTTCCCCAGGCAAGGAAAGTATGCTAGAGTACACTGGAAGAGTATGCTCTTGTATTTTCTCTAAATTATTGAGCACCATAAAAGGTCATTTGCAGCTGCTACTGCTTCCACATATGAATTTGATGAGATCCTTGAAGTTTGGCCCCTGAACTTTTCTGTTGCTCTAGAAAGTGCTTCTTTAGGTCAAGGTCACCTATTTAGGTGTAAAGAGTCTGACTTGAGATCTCCTTTTGGTCTAAATCTGTTTGATTAGACAGAGCTTCACATAGTGAATGATCCCTTATGATCCCAGAGATCTCAGGTTCATTTCTGGGAAGTGAGAAGAGACATTATGATAATCCCCTGTGACTTCCCTATGAATTCCCCTGATCCTCATCCCCCGCAGCATGGATGATGATGCCTCATCCAAACCTCATGAGCTGGAAAAAGGGTGGATGGATGGAGTGAGAGCTGCACAGCCCACTTGCCCTGTTACTTAATTTTTGGGCATCTCTTCAACTCCTTGTGGAGTTTCTTCTGAGGGAGGCAGATGTCACAGAGGAGGGCTGCTGCCCTGAGGAGGCCGTATGTGTCACTTCCAAGAACAAAGCGGTCTTTTAAACCCAGTGCTATATTGAGCCTGTGAGTCATGAATCTTTAGATCAATAACCAAAATGTTTTTATATGTGGGGGCAGCCCCAAACAGAATGACTCAGCACCAGCGGTTCTGCATTCAGCACACTTCTGTGCAGGATCTGGTTTCAGATGACTGATCACAGGAGTGGGGCCGGGTGTTGTGTGGAGGCTGAGGCGCTGCTTGCGGGCACAGCAGAGCGGAGTTTTCTTTTTGATACTCGGCACACCTGCCCCTCATTCAGCTTCATGCAGGACCTGTGTTCTCAGGCTGTCCCAGGTGCCACCCGCAAGTCAGCAGCCTGTCTGGCTGTCACTGGTGTTTCTTAAAAGATGTCTTAGAGACGTCAAGGTTTTAGATGTTAGGCTTAGATTCTCCTGTGGATTTCCCCACTTTTTGTTATGTTGTATTAATAAATACATGGCAGAATCTGATGGAAGAATACATTTATTCAGTCCCTTTGTTGCAGATGCCATGGATTCCAGTGGTCTAAAACTCTGAAGAGTGATGAAATGCTTGTCCCTCTCACGCTTGACAACAGAGACTCCTTCTGCTTTTTGTCCAGTCCTGGTGGACATGTCACATCAGGCTCATGGTAACCATCTGGGAGAAGCTGGGGTCCGTCAATCACCCCATAGACTTGTATCCCAAAAGCACAGATCACACTTAAATGTTTGTATCCGCTCTGGTTGTCAATGTATACATTGATTTCAAAGTAAATTTGGAGACTGGAAAAGCTTCACACTGAGATTTGCCTTGTTAAGTAGGAGTGTTTTGCTCCTCTGTGGATTAGTGATTTACTGATAGCTCAGTAAAGGATAAGGGATATCTGCACCTGACCTATTGAAGGGACATTTGCATTTGAAGAAGTTTGGTCAGTTAACAGTCCAGGGACAGGACACTGAAGCCACCTCCTGAATGGAGGAGGGGAAATGAAATTGAATGAACCTTCACAAAAAACTCCAACGAGGAGTATGGGGTTATATTAGCCTTCTTCCTCGGCTGCAGATTCCCTTCTTTGAATATATATTTGGGATGGAGACTGTAGAACAGCTCTGAGACCCTGGCCATGTAGCTCAGATGTGATTTAGATCTTATTTGGCAACTAGATACAAAGTGAGACGGGGAGAAGAAACAAGAGAATGGTGGGCCTTTTGGACTTGATTTTAGAGAAAGTTTTCTTTCCTTTTTGCCAGCAAAAATCCCTGCAACAGTGTTGCTTATTTTGGGTTGGATAAATAAGTATTTTTCCTTGCTTTTGACTTAACTTGGCTAGCGCTGAGGATGATTTCTAATGATGGCTAGCATAAAAAATCCTACCCTGAAAACTGGTATATAGGCACAGTCTAGTAACATATAAGTCCCCAACACATTGCTCCATGATACCCCATGATCAAGAGAAATTGCCACCTGCGCGTGGGACAGTATGGGAGCCAGTGAAGTAGGGACACTATATTAATATAGAGTTTTTGGTTGACCAGCACAAGGCAGAAAAGGTCTTGTGCACACACAGGGGGTCAAAAAGTATATTGATCCTCCAGGTTCGCGTTCCTCTTGGGTAGCCCATAAAAAGCACGTAACATGCTTTAGCTTTCCTTTGAGACCTCTGCCTCTTTTATATTGAAAGATATTTGGTAGTTCCTGCAGGACTGAGCATAATTGATATGCATATGAATTCTTCTATTCTTTTCTGACCAATTTGCCTCTGGACTCTGTGTTTGCAGGAGGGAGACAGATAAGAATGCTGATGATGACGCAGATTTACTTCATGGTCAGTGTTCTGGTTTCAGCTGGGATAGAGTTAATTTTCTTCATAGTAGCTAGTATGGGTCTGTGTGTTGGATTTGTGCTGGAAACAGTGGTGATAATGTGGAGATGTTTTAGTTGTTGCTAAGTAGCGCTTATACTAGTCAAAGACTTTTTCAGTGTCCCATGCTCTGCCAGGTGCACAAGTAGCTGGGAGGGGGCACAGCTGGGACAGCTGACCCAAACTGACCAAAGGGATATCCCGCACCACATGATGTCATGCTCAGTATATAAAGCTGGGGAAGAAGAAGGAAGGGTGGACATTTGGAGTGATGGCAATTGTCTTCCCAAGTAACTGTTACACGTGATGGAGCCCTGCTTCCCTGGGGATGGCTGAACACCTGCCTGCCCATGGGAAGTGGTGAATGAATTCCTTGTTTTGCTTTGCTTGCATGCGCAGCTTTTGCTTTACCTATTAAACTGTCTTTATCTGAAACCACGAGTTTCCTCACTTTTACCCTTCCGATTCTCTCCCCCATCCCACTGTGGGGGGGAGTGAGCGAGCAGCTGTGTGGTGCTTGATTGCTGACTGGGGCTAAGCCATGATAGTCAGGAATTAAAGTTATGTACTGTTAACTCATGAAATCGGAGTAACTTGGAGGAAAAAAGCAATCATGAGGAAATATTTAAAATTAAATGATTTTTCCTCAAGGAAGCTGATAGGACCATCAAATGTTTGGAGCTTTTTCCATTTCAAGCAGAAGTAGAAAAAGATTAATGGTGAGTTATTTCAAGAGAAGGTGCTGCCAGGGCACCATAGGAACTGAGGGCCATGAGTGGTGGGGGGCATGAGGGGTTGGGAACAAAGAAGCTTCACCATCCAGGGCCTGTCCCATAACCCCCAGCAGTGATTTCTTCTAGGAATTTTATTCCCACCCTGAAGGTAATAGGTGTGGAACCCAACTCCTCAAAGAAGATTGACTTTGTCAACAGCTAAGATGCTGCCAAAAGAAAGAAAACCTCTCTAGAAGAATGAGCCCTTGCCTTTGACAGAAAAAATTTTGGTGGAAATTTGGCTACAAGCACAGGGTGGATGCAGGGCAGTAGGAAAAAATGAAACCGAGTAACATAACAGAAAGCTCTCCTGATATCTGTGGAACATAACAGAAGCCCCAGCTATCAAGACAGTGTGGATAATTATTGATTCATTATGAGCTATTTCAAAATCCAGTGAAAAATACTCTCACTGACTTCAAGAGATGCCAAACTGAGCTCAGGGAAGTATTAGAAAAAAAAACCAAAACATGTCATTTAGCTAGTAGAATTTGGAGAATGAATGTTTCATTTATTTTCTTATAAAAGCCACCAGGTGTAATGTACAGAGCACCATGTTATACCCTCCCCTTTCCCAGCTTAAGACACACCATTAGGGAAAGTGTGATACCTGAGGTGTGGGAAATGGTGCTACTCTAGAAGCAGAAGAGGCGAAAATTAGAGTTCACAGTCCTGGGAAAGGTGATTATTCTGTTGCTTCTTGAATGTATTTGTTTCATCTGTGAAATTCAGCACTGTTTCTTAAAATGTCTATATTATGCAGAAAAAGAGAAGGGATGCCATTTCTCTGAATGTTTAATACAAGCCATAGCCCTGCCTATGCAGTTGTTTCCCAAGCTAGAAGAAAAAAGAATGCTGTGGAGCTAAAGAGCGGAGTCTTGATAAAAGATCATGGTTTAACCTCTGACTTGCTAACCTCTGATTTTGAATGTAAAAAAGAGGGAATACCTGTCGCCAAAACAGTTTTATTGAATCAAAGAGATACAGACAAAATAACGATGTTTTTGATGTGAATTTGTGCTGTGGTACCTTCTAATTGGGAGACAAAAATTGAATTATTTCCTCTATCTGAGGTTGGTGGGCAAAAGACCTACTAAGTCCAACCTATCCAGATTTCTCTGCTAATCTTCCACTTTCACAGCTGATGAACTTAGCTTTGTTCAGACACTGACAGTACAGAAGTTTTCATGGCTTTCAAGGTTCTTCTGATCTTCTCTCTATCCTTTAATGAAATGTACATTGGACATACCATCCAGCTTTCAAAATTTCCCTCAATTTCTACCATGTCTAGGTTTGCCATAGTCAAATCAGAAGTTCAGCCAGGTAGAAGTACTCTCTCCATTGCCTACTCCAAAATGGCTCAGACTACATAGAATTAACTTTCCATAACCTCAATCAAGTGTTAGTGGTGTCTTTTGTAATCCATCTGTCATCTTTGCTGCCTCAGAGGAAAATAATCTTTCTGGGTCATATTCAAGGTGTTCAGGTGCCACAGGAATCTACTAGGGAGGTAGAGGAGGCTGTCAGCTTCACACCAGCACTCCCTGACAAGGTGCAAGTCATTGTCAAAGTATAGTATGTCACATCCTGGCTGTGATGGTGGCCAACATATAAATGCTGGAAATAAAGAACTGTGGCTGTCCCAGGCGCTTTCCTTCTTCTGTGTGCTCTGTGGCTTTAGCTCACTGTGCCAACCTTTGCTGGACTTCTAATCTGTTATTGTTTCCAGGAGAAATATTGCTGTCTGTGTAGGTTAGCCCTGTAAGAGCAGGTTTCAGCTGGTGGCATGTGGAATACAGGGCATGAGAGATGCTCAGCACCCAGCATTATAGCATTCTTCTTTTTTCTTGACTTTGGTGAGTCTGCCTGGGTGAATGAGGCTTACCTGTGGGAGTTGTAAAGCATGCTGCTAAGCTTATTTTTGGTATTTCTTTTAAAAGTCTTCTGTGCCTGTTGCCAAACATGTGAGGTTTGTTTTCAGACTCTAACTTCTCAGGTAAATCTGTTATGTTTATTTTGACTCACTACATCAACACACAAATATGTGACTTTTGTTTACATTTATTGCATTTTGTCTACCTTTACATAGCCTGGAAATATATTTTCAAGGCTTTGTTCTTGTCCCAGATATGAAAGAATGAGGGAGAAAAAAATCACTGTATAACTTAATCTCAGAAGATGTGTTTGGGCTCATGTGTTAGCTGTGACACAGTGGAGTATGGTTAAACCTGGGACAGATTTGGGTTTACATCTTCTGGGGTAACTAACAACCTTAGTTTTGACCACCACTTGACATTAAAAAAAATTTCCACTTTTCAACATGAAAGCCGTGAGTCATCCTCAAAGTGAGTGTCGCCCATGTAGTGCATTTGAGGAACGGTTTGGGGCAGGCTGACTTGTGTTCACAGGTTCTGTAATCTGTCATCCACTTTGCAGTACTTTAGCTTACAAACATTTTCACAGGCTGCCGACGGTGGCTCTCTGCTCGGATTAACCACAAGCTCATTCTGCTTCACCACAGTTTGACCTCTCTGATGAGCCACACATAGATGTGTTTACAGACTCTGTGTATATATCTGGCTATAGACTTGTCAAGGCATGCACAGCACAGAATTAATTTCATTTTCAAATATATTTGGCTTTGGCTGTCATCTGGCTGGTCACTTATTCCTGGTAAATGATTTTTGTGGTGTCAGTTGGTCAGTGTTGAGGAGTGTTGTTAAGTATTGGCCAATCATTTTCAAAAAAATGGGGAATTAATGGGGGGTTTACAGAATCAGGTTTGGAAAAGACCTTGAGAGGTCATCTAGCCCTGCCGTATTGACTTAAGGTAGGCAGTCTGAACCAGTTAGCCCCGCTGCTGTCTGCTCCAGCTCACTCCTGGAGACCTGTCCTGCTCCATGATGTCTGAGTGAGGATGCTCAGCAGCCTCTGACTCACCACAGTTTATTGAAATAGACCTCAGTTTATTTTACTAAGGCAAGCCACAGGCTGTGGAAGCCAGGCGAATCCTCCTGCTCCATCTCTTTGACTAGAGGGGTGGAGGGGAACAGAGCAGACAATGAAAGCCAGGACACAGCTAGGACAGCTGAAGCTCTCTACCATGGATATGTGCATTCATATCCTCAGCTTGAGCTTATAACTGCTGAGTTTGGGCATCTGTTTCTCAGCTGCACCAGGTCTTTCATAGCTTACCTCAGCAGAGGCTGTTCTGGAGCAAGAAGCAAGCTGATGCTGCAGTCCATTAAATTACTACCTGCAAGTGGCCTCTGTGACTGGATGAATGATCAAACATTTTGGGGAGACTGTACCGTGCCACAGGAATGCGTGTCCTCACCTGAGGCACCAGGGCTTAGTGCAGCTAATGAAGCCACTTTGGCAGCTTTGCAATGCACTGCAAGTTTGGCATCTCTAGAGGATGACCGACCTCACCATTGGTGAGGAATGTGTGTGCTTCCACATGCTTCTGCAGTTCTCTCCATCCTTCATAACAGCTCCACACTGAAAGTGAAAGATGAGCAAGAGGAAAGCCTTGATGCCCATCCTGCCAGACCGTCACAGAGTGCCAGCTACGATGCATTCAGTTCCTGTGGTCTGCAGTGCCCAGCCCCACATGGTGTCTGTCCCCCACGCAGGGATGTAGGGTAGGTGGGCAGAGGGATATGAATAACATCCTTTTCTGAGGCCAGACATAAGCAGATACCCCTTAGTCACTGCCTTCTGATCCAACCTGTCTTTTCATTTTCCACTGCTGTGATTTCAAAGGGTAAGATTGTCCAAGTGGTCAAACAAAAGCAGTCAAGGGAATTTATTCAGGGATTTCAGCTGATTTATTTTTAAGTGCACTTTCTCACTTGCTGTGACATGAGACATGCAAAGGTAATGTGCTCCTCTCCCTTTCTTTCTTCCCCCTCCCCGCCCCATCATGTAGAAACTTGTTATCAGTTTCATTGTGCAGATGAAAAACTACATCTTGAGCAACATCTATAAATGTCACAGAGCTGGGGTTTTTCGAGTGTTTACTGAGAACATATTATGTTTTAGTGTCTGTATCATAAATACCTTTTCGTTAATCTTTCACCCTCACTAAATCTATTACAAGCTTTAATCAACCTTTCTAAGCAGTAATAAAATGTTATCAGCAGTTGGCAGAGATTATAAGTGACAGACCCTAATGTTTTCTAATGATTGTCATTATTTAGAAGGTTGTTTGTAGTTTTACAGAAAAATAATTAGATCTATTGCATACATTTGAAGAGAGGTGGAGTGTGCTTCCTCTGATAATTTACTCTCAAGAAATCTAATTTGTAAATAATTATTTAAAAAGAAAAAAAATAATAAGCCAAAGCTGAACGGAAAGTCAAGATATATTTAGACACATGCAGGTTGAAGAGAATATATTTTATGCTTAAAAGACAGGATATTCCCCAGATGATTACATATAGTTCAAGTTTTTCACCTATTATCAACAAGATCTGAAGTCTGAATTTCCAAGAATACATCTCCCTCTTTATTGAATTGTCACCTTGTTACACACACAGAAATAGGCTTCATGAAACTATTATTTTATATTATGCAAACTATTTTTCCGTTTAAGAACAAGTCAATACTCTCTCACTTACATGCAACTGGTGAAGTGAAAGGTTTTTAATGGGGCATAAAAGAAGGTGAGGTTTTCTTGGTCCTCTTAATGTTTAAAAGGTTTGGTGGTTGGTCCCCCCTGCCCCCATAAGAGAAGATCCTGTAAGCCCTGTGTTTTGGCTGAATTTCAGATTTGATATACTCAAACAAGATACATTTCCCTGCATTCTCAGTGGGGTGACTATATTTTAATTTTTACTGTCCTAACTCTCTCCTATTATATGACCCCAGATTTGCATCTGTTGAGAAAGGGCACCTATGAAGCAGTGCATCAAAAACTTGTGGTGAATGTGTCCACAGTACTCCCCGTGGAGATTCTCCAGATACTTGCTTGTCCCCCAAAAATGAAATCCTTGCCAGCACCAGGCAGGGAGTGGTTTATAGTTTAATGTTGTTTCATGCCCAGTGAATGCTGCCTGCTGACCTGCTTTTAGAGGGTATAAAAAAATCTGTGCAGGTGTTTAGGTCTTGTGGATGTGTATGCGCAAGTAAGCACATGCGCACATGCACAAGTTCACAATCCTTTAGGCTAAGTGACCAGTTTAAGCAGGAGCAGACCAAATCAGATTAGTGTAACTGAACTGGATCTTAGGTTTTTAATTGCAGACTTCATCCAGTCTACTTTTAATTCAAACTTGAATTTCATTCTGCAAGTACATCCTCCTCTCTGACTTCAGCTTGCTTCTTGCTCACCATTAGGGTCAGCCATGCACTCAAGATGAACTTGGGCCTTTTTTTTTTTTCCAAATTATTATTAATTTCTGTGTATTTTTTGAAAAGATTGCTTTATTTCTTTTGGTGGGTTTCTGTTGACCCGTGTAGATGTTGACTCTCTATTCCTGTCATCACCTCTTAGGCATTTTGAGAGTGTTAGGCTGACCACTCTTTTTTGTCTGTAGTGACCTCTGGTTCTGCATATCCCAGAAACTTCCTTGTTTAATTCTGCTTACAAAAAAGATTGATATGTTTTAAAAAAATTGAACTGTTTTTTAGCTCCTTAGTAAAAACGAAATGGTGTGCTTTTTCTAAGCTAACGATGCATTTTTAGCAATTAATTTCTTTTCTCAAGCTCTCCATTACCCTGGAGAAGGATGTGCATCCTAAAGATATTATAAAGTAAGCAGAAAACCCAACTTGAAAGGACTGGCAGTGTTTAAAGTTAGCATTTGGAGTATATCTGCAAGAAGCAGCAGCAGTGTTTAAATGGGAAATTCCAGACTATAAATTCTTTTTCAGCTCGATTATATGCAGTACAAGTGTTGACTTTCAATTTATACCTTTGATATGACTCATTGAATGTTCTGATTCTTAGTTTATTTCTCCTGTCTTCAGCAAAATGGATTGAATATAGGGTTACCCAACCATGGTGCGTTGTCTCTGTGCCTCAGATGTTATACTGATGAAATCTTAGTGTCTGGCACTATCTAAGAGGAATATAAAAATTTGATTTGGTCTGCAGCCAGCTTTCCTCCCACTCTGGAACAATGATGGAACATCTGGGAGAACGCTGTATTCATTAACCCAAATCCTGAACACTTCTCATAATACCTGATCCTGTAAGAATCTGCTTAGATTTCCAGCCTGTGTAATTTGCGTTGGATGCAGCTAGAGCATATTCAGTCAAAGGACCTTGACTCTTTTACATTTTTGAGATTCTATGTGACATTATGCTTTGTCATAATAGATGATAACAAGATTCCCATTTGTTATCTGATTTTAAATGCCAGTTACATGCGTGGCGTCTCACTCCATTCTCTCTCCTCCAGAAATTTCTCTTTATTTGTCATTTGTATTTTCAGCTGGAGACCTTAGGGTTTTATCTTGCCCATCGTCTCAGCTGAAGCCATATGCCAAGAGGCCTCGTAACTTTCCTGAGGATGGATCTTGGAATATCAGACTGGTGTCAGTGTGCCACCTTTATTGTTTTTCCTGTTATCATAATCTCCCCTTCTCACAGTGGCAGATGCACACCAGCATTGTGGCTGACAGAATAGCTGTTTCCCTCCTGGGGTTTGATACTGAGCTCTGGCCAGTTGCTGTGGGGTATACAAAAGGGATGCAGTTGGTACATCCCAAAGTTTGAACATCCCCTGTGATTTTATAGTCTGCTTGCCTAAGAAAGGGATTGTGTTTGTGTCTCCTCATGACCCCAGATCTTCTGCATGGACGTGACTGAACATCACTAAATTGAGACTAAATAAAGCTAAACTCCTGAACTCTTATTTAAAAATGGCTGTCCTAATGCAGAACACAGGAGCTCAGCTGTCTGTTTTAGGAGAGGAATAAGGCAGTGGTTAGAGCAATAACCTGGACACTTTTTCTCCCTTTGCTGTGTAGATACGCTCTGTGCTTGACCTTAAACAAGTCTCACAGGCTGAGATCCAGACAATACTTACGCACCTAAGTCCCACTGTGGGATTTAGCCACCTGGAAAGGAGAAAGGCCCAAATTTTCAAAGATCCTAAATCTTTCAGAGCACCTCATCTGCAAAGGGAATATGGAAGCTCATGGTCTTATTCAGCAGGATGTCATGAGAACAGGTGCACCATGTTTGTAACATATAAACTGCTCATCTTTACCAAGCCCAAACACTGAATCAAAAGGAGGTAAAAGTGTGTGCAATGCAACTACCTGCCTCTTCTACTGATGTTTTAAAAATGTGCCATTTCCTTGCAGGTTTTGGCTGAGAAGGAAGTGTGTTCGAGACTGAAACTGCAAAATCTGTTTGCATTTTGTCAATATAACCTAACAAAGGTTTACATAAAAATGGCTCAGAAGGACCACTTTTCAAGGCCTTGACATCAGTATGGCTGAAAGGGTTAAGGCCATTAGCTGGGTGCCATAAAAATACTTAGTATCTCACATTTTCAAAGCAATGTACAAATACTAACTAATTAATCTTCAAAGTAGCCTTACCTCCACACCCCACAGTCAACCCTGATTAAAAAGTAAATATTCCTCTTGCACATGTAATCAAGACTCAGAGCTTTATACTGTAAGAGGGTAATTGACTTGTGCCTCGTTTGTGATTTTGATAAACAATTCAGAGTGGTTCAAAGGATGCAGAGCTGGAGGGAAGGTCAGTAGCAGTACTGGGGTATGGAGTGAGGAGTGCTTCCTCCTCAGACATTGTTGATGTATTTCTGAACCTAGCTCCCTTTCCACGTTGATATGAGAAAGCTGGTATTTATGGTAAGAAATACTGTGTCTGGCAAGCCTGAATTACGGTGAGGAGAATGGATAATTATGATAGTACTTTAATATCTTTATATCTTTAATAACTTCAATGAAACTCCTTTAGGTACCTAAAATTTCCTCTTGTAGTTGCTCAGTGTTTTCAATGGTATGCATACATGCATCACAAGTCAGTTCATTTGCTTCAGTTCTTTCCTGAGAGCGGATCCGTTACTGAATCCAGTGATGAAGTGTAATACTGAGACCAAAATGATGGTTAGTACAAAATAAGGGGAAATTGCTGTACTTAAAAAATATTAATTCATTTCAGATGAAGCTGTGTCCCTGAAGACTGATCCTAAGAACAGATAGATGGGAGATGCTTCATCACAATTGATTTGTCTCATGCAACTGGGACAGTGACATTTAAAATAAAAACACTTAGGTGACTGCTTATTGGGAACTGTTCTTATCAGACCTGCATATTCATGGAGCTGCACGAGGTTTAACTACTCAGCAGTCTGATACCACCTGCTGCTGCACAGGTGAAACTCTCGCAAGAGCTCTCGCTACTTTTAAATGTTTTGGTAGAATAGGGGTGTGCAGAATTCCATTGCAATGACATGTGGAAACAGATCAACAAATAAATGCTAATAAATACCAAAGATCAGGGGATATGAATGTCAGGCCTCCAGCCAGCACCAGGCTCACAGGCTCTGCACGTAGAAGAAAGGAGGTCCACGTATTCAGATCCATGGATCAATGCAGGGAAGGAAGGGAAGCAACACCCACTGATCCGTTGCTAGTCTATGGGCTCGGCTGCATGATCAAGGTATTGCAACGAGTTGTTATGGTTGTGCTTGCCCTTGATTTTAGTGCATAGGCACTCTGATCACTGGAGTCTTAGACCTTGTATGTATTAACATAGATCAACTGATTCATGGTCATATCTTCTCTGTCTGAGATCTGAGACTTAAAAGATGCCCTTTTGGTTTTGGTTGAGAACAGAGTCCTCCTGAGTGACTGCAGAGTGGTCACTGTCCACTCACTTGCAATATGTGGGTCATAGTCCTTTTCTACTCAATGCTTTAAGGTTAAACATTTCAGGTGCTGAAGTGTATTACTGCTGGGGATTGCAGTTATTGATGTGTACAAGTTAAAAAAAAAGAAAGTCTGATGGCAGGGAGTTGAAACTTGTGTAGATAAGTTGGCAGAGATGGGTATCTGCATCAAGAGATGAAATACACTTTTATATGTAGCAAGTTTAGGCAACAGCAGCAGTTGCATTGTGAGCATGCTATTTTGGTCTTCTGAGTGCTAAATGTGGGACTTTGAATTACCATTGGAGTACCTGTATCTGTAAAAGGTTATGTATCACCCAGCCCAATAGTGTGCTGATTCTCTGGGCGCATAAAGCATCATGTAAATCTTATTGACAGACCAAAGTTTTAAAGATGACAGAACAGTTCTAGTAATGAGTAAAATTTATAAAAAAGCCAGTAAATTGGAATATTTGATAAGGTATTAAAATACACTGTCTGAAATTCAGGTGTGGTTGGGTAACAGAGTGAAAAATAATGGGTTCGCACTGTGCACAAATTGAGTTCAGTTTGCAGGATATTCCTGGTCCTGCTTTTGAATATTAAAAACTCGTTTTTTTTTTTTTCCACAAAACCACTTCAGCTCAGTTCAACACACCTGGGTGCATGCCACAGCGGGATTATCTCTGATCTAATCACTAGGGAAAGTGGTCTTTTCAGGTCAGGACTGAGGTCATGGTTAGACTGTAGATAGAAAATTATGTCTCCTCTCTCTGAAGCATGCTTATTTACAGTATCAGGTGGTGTTCACTCATGTCTCCTCATTTCATCATTGAAATGCTAATACTTATTCATCAGTGTCACTGATACTCTGTGTGTGTGTGTGGGCAGGTTTTATATTCTCAAATAGGTGGTCTTGCGTTGCAGTATCATTTTCAAAGGTACACCTTCCTTAATGCATCTAGGTAGCTCTATGTATGTATTTAGGTCAACAGCTTCAGTAGATATTAAGTTTTCATCCATAATAATAACATTGGGCCTTTGTATTTAGCTTGTTATTAGTAAAACCATAAAGCACATGTGTAAAGTTTTATGCAATTGTAAAACATAAATCCTTATCTTTGTGTTGAAATAATAAACATTCAAAGTTCATGAAACTCCACATACCAAGGATGCTCCAACAGTATGAGTTCACTGCTTGTCTACTGTGCTTTCTGGTTTATGTCATACCATAGTCTTATCAGCAAATAATTGATTAAAATGCATATATTTAACAAGGACTGCATTCTTATTAGAAATGAGATTACTATTTCGAGATGGAACATTGGAAACAAGGTGAAATGCAGCTGAAGGCAATAGCTGTAAAATCTTGTGTTCCTTTCAGTCTCCTTGCTATCATTTTCCTGGATCTGTTTTGGTATAGAAATATCCAGAGGCTCTGTCTCTCCCAGCTCCTCCTCCTCCTCCAAAAGTAGGTGTAGTTACACTCAGCTCTTGGGAAGACCCATAGCATCAGCTTGGTGCTTCTTTACCTCAGGATTTAAAATCCTCTGCAAATGCTAGAGCCAAACTGGATAAAATATGGACACAGGAAGAGATCAAAACAGGTTTTAGTGTTTTCCTTCCACTGACCTACTCATCTGCATGTTTCTACATGCAGATGGATGTTTCTACATGTAATGGATTTTAACTGTTTTTCTTTTCAAGATCTTGACATATGGTACATGGGTCAAATTATGTTCGATTCCAAGCTGCCATGTGAGATTAATCACTAGCAACTGACTGGATGGCTGGGCCCAGAAAGTTGTGGTGAATGGAGTTAAATCCAGTTGGCGACCAGTCACGAGTGGGGTTCCCCAGGGCTCAGTATTGTGGCCAGTTCTGTTTAATATCTTCATCAATGATCTGGATGAGGGGATTGAGTGCACCCTCAGTAAGTTTTCAGACAACATCAAGTTGGGCAGGAGCGTTGATCTGCTGGAGGGCAGGAAGGCTCTGCAGAGGGACCTGGACAGGCTGGATCGATGAGCCAAGGTCAACTGTATGAGGTTTAACAAGGCCAAGTGCTGGGTCCTGCACTTGAGTCACAACAACCCCTTGCAACACTACAGGCTTGGGGAGGAGTGGCTGGAGAGCTGCCTGGCAGAAAAGGAGCTGGGGGTGTTGGTTGACAGCTGGCTGAACATGAGCCAGCAGTGTGCCCAGGCGGCCAAGAAGGCCAACAGCATCCTGGCTTATATCAGGACTAGTGTGGCCAGCAGGAGTAGGGAAGTGATTGCCCCCTTGTACTTGGCACTGGTGAGGCCGCACCTCGAATCCTGTGTTCAGTTTTGGGCCCCTGACTACAAGAAAGACATTGAGGTGCTGGAGGTTGTCCAGAGAAGAGCAACATGGCTGGTGAAGGGCTTAGAGCACAAGTCCTATGAGAGACGGCTGAGAGAACTGGGCTTATTTAGCCTGGAGAAGAGGAGTCTGAGGGGAGACCTTATCACTCTCTACAACTACCTGAAAGGAGGTTGTAATGAGGTGGGTGTTGGTCTCTTCTCCCAGGTAGCAAGTGATGGGACAAGAGGAAATGGCCTCAAGTCGCATCAGGGGAGGTTAGGAAAAATGTCTTCACTGAAAGGATTATCGAGCATTGGAATAGGCTGTCCAGGGAAGTGGTTGAGTCACCATCCCTGGAGGTATTTAAAAGATGTGTCGACGTGGCATTTAAGGACATGGTTTAGTGATGGACTTGGTAGTGTTAGGTTAATGGTTGGACTTGATGATCTTAAAGGCCTTTTCCAACCTGAATGATTCTATGACTCTATGATTCTATGGTTCTAGCTATGCATGTAGAGGGACGTGTCTCAAAAAGTGGGTAGTTCCTGGGAAAATAGAAGCTAGATGTATAGATGATGTCAAGAGTTATTAAAACTGTTACTAAATATGGTAAACGTACAGGAAGAACTGGGTCCTCTCCAGGAACGTCCATGGAAATGGAAGATAAACAAGTAGGTGGAGAACATGGTGGAACATAGATGAGTGCACTGTAACCACTTTAAAGTCTGAGCTCATTTTCTAGACTCACTTATAAGCCATCAAACAGAAATAGGCACTGCTAGGGCATGATCTCTGTCACACTAAGTTTTGCATCTCAATACAGATTAGTGAAGCCTCTGTTCCCTGCTGTTGACTAGAAGAGGGCTGTCTACACTGCTAAATCAGGCACGGATACCTACTTTGTATGTAATCAGAAATAGGTGAGGTGATTTGTGTCCTGCTCATGCTGGAGACACACTGCATGGTTTTCATCCATTGCACAACATCCAACTGTGAATGAAGGGTCTGAAACAGCTGTTTTATGCTGGTAAATAAAAAAGGAGGGAGATCCTCCACAAAAGGCCAGGTGGGTTTTCATGGTATCTGAAAAACAGCAATGTGAACTTCCCAACAAAGAGTGCAGTTTATTCTGTTTCTATTGATATGAGAGAGATTTTCCTACTGCATCTGGTAGGGAGGGGACAGAGCTGGGCCCAGCATTTCCATTTTAGAGCCCTTATTAACCTCATTTTGGAGCAGGTAAAGAGCAGACTGCAGATGTTGCTGGAGAAATAAAGCCTAGATTAAATAGTGCACATGTATCTGTGCATTAGTTGTGCTCACATATGCTTGAGGGATAATGTGTGTGTTGAACTCTGCGTTTTCTTGGGCACAAACCAGCAATGTGACACTCATGTCCTCTTGGGAGACCATGCACACTTATTAGAAAACATAATCCAGTTTTGTCCAAATCAGAAGCAATATTTTTAAAGCTGGCAGAAAAATACATTCTTGGTTTGTGAGTGAATAATAGTTTGAAAGGTATTTGATAACTGAAGAATTGTTTTTCTCCCTTTCCCATTCTTTAGTTTCTGTAATTGATTTTCTGCTCACATGTAGCTTGGGCTCATCTGCACCAGTGTCAGCAGTAAGCACTTAGAGCAGCATGGCTGCAGTGCCACTGAAAGCCTTCCTGGGGCTCGTTCCTGACATCGCAACAATGCAATGCACTGAGGCGGGAGCTGCCGGCGTTTCAAAGGTGCTCAATTGCCTAATTTTCATCGTCTGTGATCATTTGCTAAAAAAAAAACTGAAGGGAAAAAAATCCAAATTATTCTATTTTGCAGTAGGAAAATCTTTGCCAAGTCAAGCCATACGTTCCTGGGGTACTTGGATTAGTATCTAGCCCTCTCTTTGTTTATAGGCACGTATACAACTGTTATAAATCTCTTTCTACATTTAACATTTTTGCTGCTTACATAGTGTTCCAAAGGAAGTCTCTGTAATCTGGCAGTACAGTTTGCTTTGTGTTTAAGAATGGGGAAGTGTACCTGTGCTCTACCAGATATGTCCTAAATATTGCTAAGGATAATCTCTTTAAAGATATCTTTATCGTACAAGGCAAAAATCCATCAAGTTTTATAGTCAGTTTTGAATCTGACTAGCACGCAGATCCAAACCCTATTAAAGAGAATGATTCTTCTGTGCACAGTAGACAGGTAGGATGTGGAATGATTTGCCACAATGTATTTTTCAGGTTGAGTTTGGTAAGATCAAAAACTAGGCTAAGCAGACCTGTGCTGTGAGAGGTACAGACTCTGTATTCCTCCTATGTGAAGTTGTAGCCAGCTGGTGTATTGTAAAATGGTTCATTCCCTTTTCTGTCTTTTATACAACCACTGCATGACAAGCGCTTGCACACTTCAGAAATAAGGACCATTTAAAGATTTATCTACCTTCTACTTTCGTGTTTGTCTGCCTGGGACTCCTATACCTGAAGGCGTAAGCTTCCAGACACGTCTTGTCTTTTTCCACGCAGTATCTTCCTGTGCACACAGTTACTGAGCTGGAGAAATAACTATTGGTTCAGCTGCTTGACTTTAAGCTTTTGATTCATTATATAGAACAGAAACCGCAGGCGCAGTAAAATAAAATGTGGGTCATAGGCCCACTGAATGTTCATGTGCTTTCAGGCTTGTTTGGGCCATGTATGTGTTGGGCTGGGGAGTGGGCAACCACAGGTGTAAAACTCAGAGAAGGGTAAATGCACCTTGCTCCCAGGCCATTCAGACATTTTGTGCATCTACCACATTTGCAAACACATCAAGAATAGTCTCTCTGGCGACCATTTAAACTGTGACTTCCCAGAGGGATCGACAGGCAAAGGAGCTAGCTTCTCTAGTGTTCACACTGCTTAGAGATGGCCCAGGATCCCACCTGCAAACTGGGCGTGGTGTGGCATAACAGGTACATATGGGATGCGTGCACTGCCATGTCCCGTGCCATGTCACCCCAAAGCTGCAGTCGTCTGCACTGGAAGCAACCTGAGATCTCTGTTTGATGTTTTAAAGCCTAGGACTTTTCATAGTCATTTGGACGGGTGAAGGCAGAGCTAATGATATGTGTTTAAGAAACACCGAGATGTGCTGTGCAGCTGTGCAAAAATTTTAACCTGACATGCTTATTTCATGTAGAGGTACCAAAGACTGTGAGGGAGGGTTAAAACATCAAAAACTGTTATTTCCCACTGGAAAAGAAAAAAAATCAGTGAGAGAAACGTGTTTCTCAGTGTGAAGCTTTTCGTTAAGAGATTGGCGTGGTGTGATATGAAAGAAGAAATCAGGGGTTACACTGTTTTCCAAACAAATGAGGAGATTTTTTTAATGCTGAGGCACTTGCAACCGCATTTTCCCCTGTAAAAGTCAAGGTTTGATTATAGGTCCTGCATTATTATTTATAGTTTAGCAGTTATACATGCCACGTCCTTGGCTGTGGCATTGCAGTTTGCACCATCTATGTCTGCTTCCTAAATTTATTGATCTCATTAGAAGATAAAAATGACAAAGATAGCTCATAATACTTCTGAGAAATGTAAAACCATTAGCAGGTCATTGTCAAAGTTATAACATGTCCTTTTAAGCTGCTTAGCAAACTGGTGGCAGCCTATGATACAGGGATTAACCTGTGCCAGGAGTGACTGAGTGGATCGCAGTGGATGGTTAATATTCAGCCTGCCTACAAAGCTTTGAAGCTGCCCCACAAAATGATAAAATGAAGCAATAAACAGAAACACATTAAAAACAAAGGGAACAGAAGTTTTCTTTTCCTGTCCTTTATCTTGGTCTCTGACACATAAGAAGCAGAATGGGTGTTAGAGCTTTGGTGTGAAATTAGAGTTACTTTTTTTAATTTGGGTTTTGCTCCCCCAGGCAAAAGAGCCTCTTGGGTTTTGCTCTCTGAGAGCAGGCTGACCTTGGCTGAGACCTTAAGCCAGCTTTTCCTGAGGTGGGACCTTGAAGGTGTTATCCTAGAGCCTTGTTTAGGCATGTAGTTTTAATAATGAGTATTTCAGACACAAGGTGCACAGCTGTATTTTGAAGCCAGCGTTTGTCACCCCAGGTGTAGCCCGTTCTGTATTGCCCAGCACACCCACCGGTACAACGGGCATAACAAGACTTCCTACTTTTTTATGGGAGAGCTGTATATTCTGCATTGTTCTTATTATTGTTTACATTCCCCTAGAGAAATGGCTGCAAGCACCAAGTGACTACATTCTTCCTTACTGGACTTTTTGGGTTTACAGAGATAATTGTTAAACTGGGTAGACCATGTACTGGTGTATGAAAGTCCAGGTTTTCTGCACTGGTTCTCAGGGATGAAAGCAGCGTAGGTGGTTAAGGAGAGGAGGATGTGGGCATAAAGACCAGTACCTAAAAGGTCTCTAGTATCTTGCCTGACTCTTCACTCCCAGTGGAGGGCATAGCACACGTGTGTTCAGACCCAGTTACTGTCAAATCGCTTTGCACATGGGTTGAGCGTATGCAGGTGGGCTCTCACAAGAGAAGTAAGAAGGAGAAGAGAGAAAGAATAGAAACTCAAGCCCCAGTTTGGTGTTGTTGAGCATTGTGTGACCTGACTTACATCAATGTATTCTTCTCTTTTAGGAATATTTATATGCACATTACACTAACAAGTAAACAAGTGTTAGGGCAATGATGAATTATCCTAGACAACAGTTTACAGATTACAGCAGGAGAGAATGAGGATAATAACATTATTAATAATTTCAGTTATTAATTCCATTTTAAATCTATTAGTTACAATTTTTTAATTTTATTTATTGGGAAGTCAGAATTATCAGGAAGGGGATACAAAAGCACTGGCACACAAACTTCTCCTAACAAAACTTCATTCTTTTTTTTGTTTTCTATCTACATAGTAGTAATTTTAATTTGATGCAACTCTACAACCTTGGCTAGACCCACAAATCTATAAATTAAGTGTGATACTACTGTATTGGCTTCCTCACCATGGTGGTTTTGGGTTAACTAGTGAATTTCAAATACTCAGAATGCTTCATAACCATGCTGTATAATTATTAATATGTACAGGCATTCTCAACCATTAATTGCCCTATCATTGCAGTCTGGTCTGCTAGTATTTGGCTGTATTAGAAATGTTGTTTTCTACTTGATTTAGCAAAACAATCTTCAGAGTTTAAAAAGCTATTTTCCAAATCACAGATTTTGTAAATGCTGTTATGGGATGCAGTCAATAAAGAATGAAAAACGCTAATATCATTAATAAAATTGTCTGGGGAAAGCTGATTCAATTTCCTACAGAATTCTGAAATTTAAAACCCCCAAACATACTAAAATATACATTTTCCTGTCAAAGATTAAGTTCTAGAGGCTCTGGATCTGCAGGACCTTGTCTTGTCCTCATGTCTAGTCACTGAATATAGAAAATTCTTCAATTTCTCTCCTAAGAACAGCCTCCCAGCCTGGTTTAGCTGGGGCTATGTATGAAGCTGATGCCCCTGATTTTAATACCATTCCCATGGTTGGTGCTCCAGAGCTAGGCCTGTTTCCCATGGATTTCTATCCCAGAATCCTGTAATCCTTTTGCTGAATGTCCTTACTTCTGAAGGATTAAGGCAAACTCGAAAGGTTGCAGAAAAGAACAGCAAGAACAATTGAAAGTCTGAAAATCCTGTCTGACATTGAAAGATTAAAGAAGCTCAGTACTCTTAGATTATCTGAGAGAAGGTTAAGAGGTGACTTGATCATGGTCTCAAAGTCCCAAGCTGAGAAACCGTTTTCCAACACACGGGGAATCTGTAATTTAGTAGACAAAGCCATAGCAAGATCCAGTGACTGAATGCTTAATTTGGATAAGTTCACACAAGATGTAACAAGTACGAGACTGTAGCAGATAAGACTGTTTTTTTTTTAAGGGTACTGCTGGAGTCTCAGTCATTTTAAGATTTTAAAACATATCTTTGCTAAAAGCTCTTCTATCTTGACCAGAAATTACAGGGTTTATACAGAAGTCCCTGGGTGAAATGCTATGGTATGTGTTGTGCCCAAGGGCAACCTATACAGCCATAATTTCAGAGTATATTAATTCTTTAGTAATGAACGTTCCCTACTGCTACATAAAATGGGTCCATGTAACATACTAGCATTTAAAGTTTTCTAGCCCTAATGTCAATATTCAGGAGCTTGTCAAAACCATTTTGTACCTCTATGTGCTTAGCCCAAAGAAAAGGAAAGCTAGTTAATACCAAAAGGTATTTTTAGCCTTTCTGAAAACTCTGTATGCCAATCCCTAAAAAGAAACAAGAATTTTCTCCAAAAATGCAAATTCTCTGTCTAGAAGCAAGAGTATCGTTTTCAGTTTTAACTGCTTCATCATTATGTGTCACTCCCTATCTATAGTAAGTACTGCATGACAGTTGTTTCTAAGAGACAATTGGGGACTTTTCCAATAACTACATAATTTTATTTCATAATACATGTATTTGTGAGGCATGGATCTTTATGTGTTCAAAGCACTTAGCAGTCATTAACTAACACTCACAGCACCTCTGTGGAACAGATAAATTAATATTATAAAGGCAGATGGTCCTCAAGACCACCAAAGCATTACTAGCATAGAAAGGAACAGAGGTTTGTATCTTTTGATTTCCAAGCTGCATGTTCAAGTCTCCAAATCAAAACACTATATTATCTATATAATTATAGGAACACCGTTTTTAGTATTATATCCTAAAATTCTGTCTCTTGCAATGGTTTTATTGTCCTCCTACACTAATGCAAGGGGTAATGCTGTAACACTACCTAATTTGTCAAGATCAGCAACATTAGCCTCTGTACTTCTTACAAGGGCTTGACCTTACTTATTGGGCTAGTCCTACTGAAATTAAAACACTTCATGAAAAGTATGTTTCATTAAAAATAACGGTGAAGAAGTGGTACTACTTATTTTCAAAGTTTGCCTTTATTTTACAGATCAATGGGATTATGATATGGTGGTAACGTCCATAGAGCAGCAGGGGCTAAGTGCTTGCTATGCCAAGCACAGCCCTTGATGTTAAAAGAATGCTTTATAAAAGTGACTACTTAGGTAACCAATACCAGGCCAGCATAAATGAAATCTATGAAAGACCCTCCAAACTATTTAGAATCATAGAATCATTAATGCTGGAAAAGACTTCTAAGATTATCAAGTCCAACTGTCAGACCATTTGGAATCCATTCTGTCTTTTCTGTGTGCAGAAGGGAAGTATACATGTCTGCCATAGAGCGATACCCTTTCAACAAGGGACTTCTTTGACCATTGGGCCCAACACCTACCCACAGCCTTTCTCCCCACTCTGTGACTGTACATGTCTGGCAGAAGCATCTTGAAGTCATGTGTAGGTTCTGTGGTGGCAATGGGGAGTCCAGCCAAGCCTATTAATGAATAATCCTCGTGCATGCCAGACCTCAAGGGGGAAATGATAGTCACCTATCTAATCCAGAAACCTTCCAGTGCCATGTTATGCTTTCTTACTATGTTTTCTTGTGAATTTGCAGAAGTGATTGGCAAGGCAGATGTGAAGGCGCTAGCTATGGTAGAAATGTGGTGGAAGGAAACCATATTTTCAAATCATGACTTCCTGTCTGGATTTATTTTGCCCTGAGTTTTGGACACCATCAGGCATGGCTTCTGGATTTCCTTTCTCCTAGGGATTGTCACTATACAGTCATGATTAGGTAGAAAACTACTGAGAGATGGACAAAGAGGGAAATAGGAGGATTGACATACTGTCACTTCAAGAACTATCACAAACATAGAATAATGGGTGGATGCCTGGATTAATAAGCTCATACCAGGCCTTCTGAGTTTGCATTTTGACTGCTTCTGTTGGAGACTAATCCAAAAACCTAAGAAAATAAAAATTCTACTGGGCTGCCAGTACATGTGTTTTGAATTAGAAAAGGAAAAATCTTCCCCCCCAAAAAAACCCAAGTTTCCTTTCGTCTTTTTGGTTTCTGGCACGAGACATGCAAATGTGGGAGGGAGAAAATATCCCGCTCAAAAGAAGAGAGTCTTGGGAAGTCAGCAATATAAAAAAAAGTTTATTGAAAAAAATACCAACAATGCAAACTCAGTGTTTCATTACAAAAGGAAAAGTAAGGTGCAGAGAAGGCAGCAGTCACAGATCTGTTTCTTTTAGGTTTTCAACTCGTCTCATTCCAGATAAATTCTGGTCAGCAACTTCCATGCTACCTAGGCTCACCTCAGAGACTTAAGACATGAAAAGAAGAAGCAAGACTGGTTTTGTAGAATATGATCCTGACAATTGGAGGGATCAAGGGCCTCTGCAGACAATGACCTACAGAGCAAAAGCAGATCATTAGCCTTGTGAATAAGGTAGGTTATTCTCATGAGAAGAGAATCAGAATCATGATATTGGAAAACACAAAGCAATCTGGTAATATCTGTGCATCCTCTGCATTTTCAAATGATTATTTAAAATTAATCTGTATTATGGTATCATTTTATGGCTTTCCAGTGCAGCTTACTGATCATATAATGCCCCAAAAGGAAACTGGCCATTTGCAAAAATCAATAATGAGCAGTAGTCAGCAATTGAAATGGGCTGGAGAATCTCCATTCCCTTCAAACAGGTATACTAGCACTTCTTACAGAGGGGAAATAGGAAATGAAGGAGGAACTTCAACATTTCTAGAAATGTACATCTAAATTATCAGTTAAACTACTCTCAGTAGCATTTGGGCCCTGGATATTAGCTTTCTTCTGAAGTCCAAAATTAGTCAGCTCAAAAAAAGAGAGCACAAGAATTGAAAGTAGTGGGAGAATGGAGGTTTTCTGCATATGTTTTGCAGCTATTTTTGAAGGGGAAAGCAGAGTCTGTATTTGTATGCTCCATCATTGAAGTCTGGGGCCATGGTACATAGTAAGAAATGGTATCTAGCCAGAGAGTCCTGCTCATAGGGAAGGAAGTAAGGTAAATAACATACAACTGCTATTATTCACCACCATGGCATCATTTCCAACTTTAAGCACTTTGGGTGTGGGGCTATTTTACTAAGAATACCATATTTTCAGAAGAAGCAGATGCTTTTGTGGAAAGCTGACAGTAGCCCAATACAAAAACCTTTCCAGAACTATCATGCAGAAGTAAAGTTTAATGAAGTGTTTCCAACCGAAAGATGATGTGTGGGTTTTTTTTTTGTTTTTGTGTTTGTTTTTTTTTCCCTTGACTTCTAACCCTAGCTGCTGGATTGTAGTTCCTTTGTTTTGTGGTGCAGGATATTTTAGGAAGAACCTTTGTGTTATGAACTATATGACACTGGTACCACAAGAAGTACTAGTAATGAAACTGAGAAGAACTGCCAGCGCTTCATCATCACAGGCTGATTTATAATATTTATTTCATCCCATTCTCCTGGTTCTCCACTCCTCTGTAAGGGCTAATTAAAAGCACAGGAATAAATAGGCAGCTTTTCCAGTAGAAGTTCATCAGTGAAGTCCCCCAAAGATACATGGGAAGGCCTGTTAGTAGAAGATCTGGCAAAAGAAATACTGAAGTAACACAAACCAAAGATATTAGGAAAAATAAATGCTGGAAAGGGTTGCAGAGGAACATGATAGTACTGACTGACTGTGTGATAAAATGTCATACAATTCAGTGATAATAGTGTAAAGTGGTGCTAACTTTAGATACACAGAAATGGCTTTTGGACTGGCTCTCACCGCTCAGAAGAAATCTTTGAGTTCTCCGAAAACATCAGCCCAGGGCTCAGTGCAGATGAGGGCAAGAACGGTGGTCAAACGTGTGGAACATCTTCCACAAGCGGAGTGATGAAATTGGCTAGGGGTCTTCAGCCTGAAGGGAGGAAGTGATGCAAATCCCTGAGATTCTGACAGGTGGGGGCAAGGTGAATAAAGAATGATTATTCAACCCTTCTCATAACACTGAAACTAGAAGGCATCAAATGTAAACTACTGAATGGCAGGTTTGGAACAAGTACCTGGTGTGTAGTTAGAGTGTGCAACTCTCTTCATGAGTGCAAAAAGAGTTTAGACATACACAGAAAGTTATTAAACAGGTTCATAGAATAAAAATCCATTGAGAGCTATTAAAATATCTTCTTATCAGAAAGTCCCTGGCAACACATCATGAAGGTATGAGTGAGCCAACCGGGAAACTATGAGTATATATTTGCCCTGTTCTTTTACTCTTCCTTAGCTCCATTGCTGGAAATGTGACAAAAGGCTGTAAGGGCTCGTGGTCTCACAGAGCAAAACTGTTCCCATGCCATGTGGAAGGGTACTTTCAGACGTTCTGTTCTGTAGTCTCTATGATATGCGAAGCATAAGCGTGAATGTGTGTGGTAGCTGGTGGCAGTTGCTGTGACCACAGTGAGGAGATGTTCAGAGCAGGGCCACTGATTCCCAGTCACAGCTTCCTCATTGTGCCCATTGGTGCTAATGAACCTGAGAAAAGGGGGGGGGGGGGGGGGGGGGAATTCAGAGTTTCTGTCTCTCTTACTCAATTCTAGTAAATTTGTGCCAAGAAATGGTAAAGCTTGTTTCTATGAAATGGTGAGGTCAGTATTTTGTGGTTTGGTTACTTTTTTTTCTTTTTTTTTTTATTTCTTGTCCTGATTTAATTTAACCAGGCAGTCAAATTTCGATAATCCTCATCACTTCTTGATTCACTGTTTTATGTTGATATTTATTAATATTCGCCTGATTGTACCAATCACCAGTTGCCTCTCCTTAATATGTTAATACCAATGTTCAGGGATGGTATAAAAAACTGGAGGTAAACATGGTCATTTTTTCGCTCTGGTCTTGTTTGCTTGCTTCTGAAGTACTTGCACTGACACAAATAGACTTTCCTTGTGCGTGGAAAGAGATAAGGTTGGGGTTTTCTGTTTAATTTGTTCTGTACCACATATATTTTCCCCACCCACTCCCTCACTCACTTTTATACATGCTTGCAGACAGATGTACTTGTATACTAGCAGGTTTCAGAGAATTTCACTCATCTTAGGGGAATGTGACCAATGTCTGGGATGAAATGTTTATATTTTCAGCATCACGAGTCATTTCCACCAATCTTACCATCACAGGTGGGTGTTTCTGGGAAGGGTGCTAAAGCACCTATCACTCACCATTTAGGACACTGAAATAGCGTTAGTGAAAGTAGTGCTATGAAGAGCTGGGGGGCACCATGTTGTCACAAACTCTTTGCTGCCTGCCCAGTTTAGCCCCATGTGCAGAACTGAAGAAGTGATTTAGCTAACAGGTGATGCAGTTGTCTGTGTTTTTCTGCCTATTCCTTTGTTGAAACTGTTGATATGGCTCATAGCTCTGCCTCATTGCCATATCTTTGACTTCTACTTCTCATACTGGTATGTGCACATAGATAATTCAAGTGATTTTATGAATAGAGGGATTTTTCAGAACCTGCTGCATTTCTCCCTAAGCTGGGTGTCTCTGCAGATAGATGAGTGCATCTGCAAGTTTCAAGATGTGCAGTTTCTGTGGGCGGGGTGGGGTGAGTGTGGTGTGGTGAAAGAAGAGAAGGAGAAACAGTCTCCAGCATCAGTAAAGTTTCTGGCGCCTCACATCAATATCTGTTCTCTTACAGGTTCTGCTTTTTAAACACTGACCTCAAGAGACACTCTGCAGGATGACAGGGTTATCATGTGACTGGACACCTTGTTTCACCTGCAGTAAATTACTACAGTCTCTCAGTTATTAGTTAAGTCCTTGTGTTCTGGTGAAATCAGTGGAGCTTGTTTTTACTGGTGTAGTATCTGAGCCATCAAGTTTAATGAATCGTTACAAATAATTTAATCTGCACTTGCAGGTGCTATTAAAACATTCTTTTTTACCAAGAGATTTATTTTTACCTCGGAAGAGTGATCTTTCTGAGTCACAATGGTTTAAATATGGAGTAGTGGGATACTTTTTGCTCATTAGAAAGCCTGATGCTGAATTCAATATTCCCTTCTGCTAAACTTACCTCCTCCAGAATTTAAGACTTTAAGTTTCAGGGGATAAAACATAAGGCCCTGGTTAATTGCGAATAAATAGTGCCAGAAATCTGTACAGATGGTACCTGAAGTTCACTGCTGAAGACTATCCAGTAAACTATATATAATTTGCATGACATGTATGTACAGGAAGCAGGAGAACAACTTTTTTGTGGTTTCTCACATTTGTAAAAAACCAAAACAACAAAAAGAAATTATAAAAGGACCCTCTCAGTCTGTGAAACTTCTTATTTGGGAAAACAGCAACCTGTATTTCTATTTATTTACCTTAATTAAATTAATTAATTTAACAAGTCTGAGGATTTCAGCATTTTACAGGATACAGGTGGAAATATCTGGCGAGTAGAGTGTATATATTAAACTACAAGTACTTAGCTAGTAAATATTTTGCCGCATTAGTTTGCTCATTCCCAAGTAATCAGTTGTGAACTCCAGTGTTGTAACAGGTCCACAGGGAACATTTGTGCTTTGGTTGGCACTTAGATTAAATCCATCAAATGATTTTTTTTTCCCCTTTCAAGGCTGACATTTCAGAATGTTTTTTTAAAAGGTTGTGTGCCAACTGCCAAAGTCAATTAATTAAATGGTAAATCTGAAATTTGTAGGGGAAGACTATCATTCCATTTTGCTGTGTGACCTTGGAAAAGTGAACATTAAATCCACAAAACACATGGCTTACAAGAGGGTCCTGGTCTGCTTGCGTTGAAAGTAAAAGCAAAACTCGCAGAGACTTTTTGTGAGATTATGGGTTACCTCAAGGATGGCATTTGACCCTACATTTCCCTTCTGCTTTTGATACTTGGTAGCAATGAGAATACCCTTTGAGGTCCTACTATGTTTGATGGCTTAAAGGATTCAGCACTTAGCAGAAGGAAAATGTGCAAATTTGTGGCCTCATTTTCCATAGATTTGGAGGTACCCCAGACAAAGGCATGATGTGCACTCTCAGAATTTGCGATTCCTATGCTGGCCAAAGAACTTCATCTCAGATCTGTAAAGGAGATCATAGAGACAAAATTCAATAGGCACGACCAGATCGTGATCCTATTCTAAGATAGTGCAGGTACTACAAATCTCCCCCAGAACACACACCTCCCAAGGTGTGTATATGCCTTCAAGGCTGCAAAGGCAGCCTGGTTTCAAAGATTAGACTGGACCTTACTGTGGTTCATATCAGGACCTTGTATTATGGGCTCTGTATATGCATGGAATGAAAACACAGCCCAAACACAGTATAAAAGACAGTAGAAACAGTGAATAGGACAAGTGGGTTGAGGCAGACAAGATACATGACATAGTAGTTTTCTCCCTTTGCCATTTGAAATGATTTTATTCTGTGTTTTGCTGCAATTTCAAGTTCAGGACCTGCACCTCAGTTTTGCTCTGCCTGTTCCCATTTGTTTCATGAAAGTAGGTGTTTGTTTCTTTGGGAAGAGAAAAGCTGCCTAAAGGGACTGGTTTCCTGCATAATAAGAAATTTGTTAGGATTTGGTCTCTAATTTGACAACTCGGTATGAGGGGGATAGAGTTCAAGGGAAGGCACTGATCAGCCATCCGTAGTAGGGAGAGGTGGAGAAAACTGCTAGTGCCAAGGGCATTTCTTAAATACCCACCTTGTAGGAATGTAGGCACTATATATTAAGGTATAAGAAGGTAATTATTCTCAGGATTCATCATCTTGTGCCTTCTCCTACCCCTTTGCTTTATATACTGAACAGAGCAGCAGTTCTTTCTCTCAAAGCCCTGTAGGGCAATTATTAGGACATGTTTATTCCTCTGCCACCTCTTTGGAATTGTTCTGCCTGTCCAGATATAGGATATTTTGCAATAAGGACATCTTATATTTTCCTGTTGAAATTGTTCCTCCTTGTGAAAGAGACTTACAGATGTGATGGCCCAGAGAGACAGAGTCACCTAGGTGTGAGCAGAAGTGGGAGATCTTTAGTTCTGCTTTTGTGAGCTACTGTTACTGTATTTAATCTGAGGGATATTTGATGTAAAACATTAGCAAGAATGCCTCCAAGAATTCCAAGGATACCAAGCTATGGATAATGCTCAAGGTGAAAGGTACTTTGGATTCCCAGCTTCTTCATACTGTAAAAATTGAAGTGCTCCTATCTACGCCTAGAAGAAGAATCCCTGAGGGACTTCAGAAGCTTCAGTTTAAACACTTGAAGGACTTCAGATGGTGCCAAGGCTAAGCAATATGTAAGCAGAAGTTTAGAATATTGAATTTGTAAATTATATGTGAAGCATCTAAAGTGTTGGGTGGGTCCTGAAACTCAGCTGATGTGTATTTAAAATTCCTTCCTGTAGGATGGATTTGTTGATATTTATCTCAGAGGAATGTTGGGCAGACAAATGTGTCAAGTGCTCACTTATTACAATAATAACTGTATCATATATGGACTTAGACAGATAGAAAGGTGTTTTAAATGGCTTGTAAAAATTGGCAGAGAACAAGTCTCATTAATGTTTCTAGATGATCACTAGATTACGAAGTTTCCCTTAACCAATGTTGGGTGGTTATCTATATTGTTTCTGTGCAAAATGCCTGTACCTCCCTGTGAAATGTGAATCCAGTTTTCCAACAGATCATTAAACATGAAAGAACTAAACATCCTAATTTTTTCCCCTAAAGTTGTATCTCAGCATTGTCTTCATCAGTAGCCTTGTCTGCAGGAAGTGTAAAGTTTCCTGCTATGATTGTTTGACTGCTGCCAATTATCAGATCTGCTTTTGGCAGCTTTCCCCTCAACCTGCTGATTAGCTAATGTGTGGTTACTAATACAATATGGGAAACTGGTGTAAATGAGGAAGCAAAAGATTTATTAAATTCATGTGCTAAAAACTGTTTGTAATATAATTATCAATACTGTGAAAAGAAATCCTGGCTTAAGAAATAGTCAGGTTTCTATGTTTTTTGTGAAATGAGGCACAAGAATTTTGTGCAGTAAACAGGCATATTTTCCCCTTGATACACATACATAATTTTCATTAGATTCATAGATTTTAAAGGCAGAAGAGGGACCATTAGAGCATCTAGTCTAACTACCTGTAAAACACAGAATTCCATCCAGATACCCTCTATCAGAATTAATAGAAAACAGGAGCCAAATCCTGAGCTGGACATACAACAGTGTTACTCCATGAAACTGGAATCATGGTGACTTATAACAACTGAGAAATTGGCAGTAGACTTAAGTGACAATGGATTCTTTTTGCATAAACTGAAATGAAAATGGTCACTTATATTTTAATAGCAGTGTTGAAAAAGCCTTGCTGGGAGTGAGTTTTTGCAAAGTATTTTAATCTTTAGAAGAAAATGAGTTTTTTTCCAAATCTTCATGGGGTTATTGTGTTTCCTGTTGTAATTTAGGCTTGTCCCTTCACTGGATCTCCTGAAGGAAAAGCATAAAGTTAGCAGAAGAAAAATATTTCTCTTTAAATTGAAACATGTGCCAAGATTATTATTTGTAATTAATTCATGCCCTAGGATTTTGGTGGGGGAAAAAATGACTAAATTATGTAATAAATGAATAAAATGAATTTTATGGGAGCCAAGAAGAACTTAAACTCAAAAGTTCAAAGATTAAGTCTCAAGAGCTAAAATGTAGTCTGTGATTTCTTTCATTAGGTTCTACATTTGGCAAAACAAGATGTCTCATCACTCTTTTGTAGCCATCTGTACGTGTGTGTGTATGATGTTATTATATTTATAGCAGATACAGCCTTATCATTTAGCTACAGACAGACTTCTACCTGCTCAGAACTACAGGGTTTAAGAATGCATTCAGACAATATTGACATAGCCAATGCCATAACATCCTGCAATCTGCACAGAAACTAAGACTTTGTGCACACCAAAGCTGAACAAAAAAAAAAACTTGCTTCCTGCTCCCCTAACACAGGGGCGAGAGTTTTTAAAGGAAAATACCAGTGTGGGGAGAATATCCTTCAGATTTCCCTAGATTCCCAATAATTTTTTGTCAGTTCTGTCCCAGGAGAAGGTGGCAAAGGCTTTTCTGTTGAGCGATGCAGAAATCTGTGACTATCATGTCAACATTTGGAACACATAAAGAGGAATACACCTCCTTATTAGGGTTGCTGCTTATGTGGATAGTAAGCAGAGAGAATCTCCTTTCATAATACTCACTTTCTCTGTGATTATAAGCCAACTGCTGGTTTGGCTGATGAACAGTTGGAGGTGCTTTTTATTTGCCTTAAAAAAAGCAAACAGAACACACACATTTTAATAGATTCCCCATTCTCCCCCCCCCCCCCCCCCCAGTGCTTTTCTTTTTCAGAGCTGGAACTCTGTTTCAACATATCACAGCATGTTTTGGTGCCACTCTCACATGGAGAAAAAATTATAATGATTTACTGCACAGATAAAGATCAGAAGACATGCTCTGAAGTTTACCAGTAAACTTCACTTCTCTATTTATTTTAAGCAGGACTAGAAGAGCTAACCCCTCCTTGAGAAACAAGGTTGCCATTTGTCCTTACCCAGAAGGATTTAAGTGTTACCCATCCTTTAGGAAATCCTCGTTTACCTCTATTGCACCACTAAGTATTTGGTAACACCACACTTGCCCACAAAGCTTGTAGCAACATCACATACTTCAGCCTGTTGTGGACATCTGCCTCATGAGGTACACCCAGCTCCTGAACTGTTCCTCTCACAATGCCTAGACCTAAACTTCATTCAGCACTCCATAAGAAAAATGAGAAAAAATACCTCAGTATGTATTCTGTGCAGCCAGGCAAGACCAACCAGCTAATAATGTAATCTAAAATATTGTCCCTGCATGAATATCAGCCTGTTAGCTTATGTTAGATGCTGCTGTGAAATGGGTCCTCAGGAATGAAACACTGGGAACCGTGGCTTGTGAATGAGGACAACCCTTTGCAGCACACTAGCAAGTTTGATGATGTATGGCAGCATGTAGAGGCCACTCTTTGTTCTCATCCTGCCTCACTATGGTATCTTCTACCGAAGCAAGGATTGTGTGTAGAGTGTGCCAGCATATTTGCACTATGATACAAAGTAAGACAAGACAAAACATGAGTACCATGGAGAAGCCAGATGAGAGAGGCTCTGACTGAGGTAACTCAGTATAAACCTGTGTTTATTGTTTGGTTCAGTCCTACATTTCTCAGGCCACTAGCCTGACCTCCAAGAAACTTAAAAAAAAAATTTCACCAAAGGCTGAAGTTAGGCTATTGTTATAGAAAAATTGGCTGTGGTTTATGGTCTTGCCAAATTAAATTTAGCTTCAGTGAATGTGACATGAAATTTGTATAGTATAGCCTCACCAGTGAATACAAAGGCTCCTTCAGCCGAGTCATATATAAATATCAATAATATAAAATTCTGACAATTGTAAGAGCATTGCATTCACAGAAGCTTTGCACTTCCAGTCTGGTGATAAAACATCAGTCTGTGTATAGTTTCATTTTGTCATTTGCTTGTGGAGTACTTCTTTCCTACACTAAAATTAAAATTGAAAAGACTTTTTCACTTTTGAGGAAAAGAGCACCACTGAAGAGAAATTCTCCCTGGCAAATTAATAGATAAGGTCTGCCGTGCTAACTCAAAAGCAAGCAAAAGGTAAAAATTGAATCTCTTTATCACAGTTAAGTCATTTTTCTAAAGTGAGGAAGCAATATAGGATGGAATATATAGGATAGATTCACTTACAGAAAGTGCTTTTAAACTTTAAAAGATCCATAACTAATATTGGGAATGGTTATAAATGACAGTCTTCTCTTAGATTATGTTGCATTTATTACATTCTACCGGGACTTTACTGAGATTCTCAAGGAATTAAAGTTATATTTATGATAAAAACATGGAGCTACTTCTAAATAGCATTTTCATCATATTAACTGTTGCCTAGATAACAGGCATATCTCCTTGAGCACCTCTATTCTGGTTTAGCACTACAGCTTGCAAATTAATACAGTCATTATAAGACAGCAAAGCTATATCACTTACCATTTCATTATTGTTCAAATCAAAATCCATATTTTTTCAGTTTTCCCTAGGGTCACAAACTGGATAGGGAAACGTTATCATCTTGCAAAATAATCTCTCAAGACTCACTCTCTTTGGTGTTAAGAGGAGCAGTTAATCATATTACAGTAATTTTCATATTAATAGGTCCTGTGCAAAGAGAGAGTTAATGCTCTCCTTCTACATTCAATCCTCCAAGAGAGTTTTTTATATATACATATATTTATATGTGTGTGTGTATATATATGTGTATATATATTAATCTGCTTGGAACTAGATTAGCACAAAAGATATCACGTCCTACTCAGTATATAAATCAGGGTCAAATCAACAGCATACCCTTAAATTTTTAATCAAAATGGCAATCTGTCATCCCTAAGAGAGTTAGGTAACGTTTAAGTGAATAACATGAATACATAGCATGTTTTAAGTGAAAATACAGGGGAGAACTTACTGCAGAACAGAAAAACACTCCATAGAGTACCTTGCAGATACTTTATTCCTTACATGAGAAGCTGTAATCCTGCAACATGTGTATCCACTCTAAAACGAAAATAATCTTTAGACCTGAATTATATTTTTTGAAGGTTTAATACATCCTTTACTTTTGAGATCTTCTCACATACTGTAATTTTCTGAAAGCTTCTCATATAATGTTGTACATGTAATGATGTAGTGTTGTGATTTAAACTCAGAGCTTTAATGTTATGTGTGAGCATTTTCTGATATTTTTCTTTCTTCCAATCTGTTAACCTGAGTAATGCGGTCTGTTCAGAACAACTTGAGTGTGAATTTAAGGAGCTGGCCAAGGGGGTCAGGTGGTTGCCTAATTTTCGGCAGCCTGAACGTGAAGGAAAGGTGGGTCAGGTCTGCAGAGACATGGGGAGACCTGGCTGTGCCCCGCTTCTGTTCTGCCTTGTCTCAGTGGGAAGCTGCTCCACACAGGAGCCAGAGCACTACCCAGGCATGGCAGCTAATAAACCCCACGGAGAGCGTGATCAAGACCTGGAGCACAATGCCAACTTAATGTGGCTGTCTGGCTCCTGGAGCCAATTGGCTTAGCCCATGAAGGAGCCCACTGCCTCTTTTTCCACAGTGTGGGAAGACGATCCCTTGGTACAGCTTTGCTTTCTGTCAGCATCCACTCTCCTTTTGCTAAGCTCCGTTACTGTAATGATGCCATCTCTCTTGACGTCCTTCATTATTCTCCCCACTGTTGTTCCCAAGGGGTCTGATTAAAATCAGTGGAAAGCTCAGTTGGATTTTACTGGCTTTGGTACTAGGGCTCCGCTCCTTAATTTGCCTTTCTCGTCTGTTTTTAACACTGCTTTCTGTTTAGACTCACTTCAGCTGTGTTCTTTGCATCCCTCATCTTCCCCCACTTTTGTATACTTTTATTCCTATTGCTGACCTGCTCGACAACTGTTAAATTACTTAGGCAGTGAGTAAAATGCAGATTAAAGAAGTGCTTTCAGCTTTGAGCTAAAATGTGTTGACAGGACTCACAAGAGGCCTAGAAGAGACATGGAAAAGTGGCATCATTTTGGGAGAAAAAAAGCTAGAAAAATGATTCTCATCAGATCTGAGGACTCACTGTGGTTTTCTGGAAGCACTCCTGGCTGCCTTAATGAGGTCACAAGTCCACTAATAATGTGTAGAATCAGTTTTAATTGTTGATAATTTTCACACTTGTTTAACAAAACTTAAAGGCAGCTGAAATTGGGTTCTATCCACACTATACCAGTATAAATCAAAAGTAATGTTATTCAAACTTATGTTCTTCTTGATTAGCAGCACTTTAAAAGAAATCAGACTTTAACACACTCCTGAATTTCAGATATTATACTGTATTTCCATTTATAACCTGACATAATTCCCACACAGCATATGGTATTAATCTGGTGTAAACACCATGTTATGATGATACCCGAACACATACAGCTGACATGAAAATGTCTTCAAGTACAATATTTCCAAAAGCAATCATGTCTTTATGGTTCGTAGTTAGCTTGCTGTGTGAATTTTTATGTCTCATTCATATGTACATGAAGGTACACTGGATGAAACATTATATATGAAAAAAGGAAATATATTCACTGTTTGAAAAAAGGAAAAAAAAAAAATTGGGATGGTTTACTTTTTTGACCTGTCAGGCTTTCATAAGGAAACCTCACTGTCACGTGAATACAGTATTTTTGCAGTGTTGGAATATCCTTTGTTTGCATTAAAGGCTGGATGTGTAGATCAATGCAAGGAATACAGTGACAAAAAGTGAAACTGTTGACATTTTTGTGAGAGAAAATGATCTTCAAAGTAAATATTTAAGAACATTTTGAAATTCTCAGTGAAGGTAGTACTTGGCCTGATGTGTGTTACACCCCAGACATCAACCTCTACTGGTAACCAAGCATTTTCCAATGTTCCCCAGAGAACGGGGTGGGAGACTAGCTCCCCTTGTCCAGGTAGATGCATGTGTGAAATCCTTAATAAAATTGCCTAATGTTGGAGTTGAGCCAATCATTTTGTTCAAAGGAGAAATAAAAGCATGTCTTTAAATGCTTGTGGATGGTAATATTTTTGCTTGAACACTTGCCAGAAGGGCCAGATTCACAGCTGGTGTAAACTTTTCTAGTGCCATTGAGTTAACACCAGTTTGAGATGGAAATTTAATTTATTAGGACGAAGTGCAGCTTTTTCACAGGTTGTGTGTAGCGTCACCTGCCACCCACACTCTCAATTTTTTTAGCCTTTCCTAGGCCTGTGTTTTCTTCCTGAGGATTCTTTCTTAAATATGTTCCTAAGACAAATAAAACAAAGCAACCTTAGTATCACAATCTAATAATGAAAAAGAACTGCTCAACAATCCATCTTTGCACTTGTTAGTATTAGTGTAAATCCACAATTACTTCATTTTAATTACTTCATGCTTGCACTACAGTCAATTACAGTAGGTTAGGCTGTTGATGGCTTTGTAAAGTAGGCATTTCTAGCTCATCCCTATTATCCAATACAATATCTTATTTTTTAAAAAAAGATGGCTAAACAAATTGCAATGGGGCAAGTGTAAATCTGGAATAACCACTGAAAATTTACACCAGTGTGGCTAAGAATTGAATTTAACCCATTTGGTTGAATTATTTTTAAATGCTTCTGCATGTTCAAGCATCCACCAGCGGTTAGATGGAAACCAGCAGACTTGCTCTTATCTGCAATACAAGCCGCACACCAGAGGTGAAAGGGTAATGCATTATCACACTGTGCCACCTGGCCCATCCAACACAATTTGAGCAACCATAATTGTATTGATTACTTCTTGTGCTCATGACTAATGACCTCTTGCTGCAACCTTGCATTTTCTAAATCTTTTATATTCTGATTTAATAATAAGATTTGATTAAAAATTGCCATTAGCCAATGCCAATGATTAGTCAGCAGGACTGAATGCCGCCAAGTTCCAATGAGTTTCATTATTCTGGAATTAAAAAGGACAGAGAACTTCTCCGGGTTAATAGTACAATGATTCTGTATCAATCAGGAATGAAAGAAAAACAACTCTAATGTACAAATGTAACAAAATGTATGGCTATTACTAATAGCCACATTTTACAGAGAAATTTTTGAAGAATTAAAGGGACTTTGTCACAGATGGTGGGGACAGTTTGCTTTTACTTTTTATATTTGATTGGAAAGCTAGTGTCAGATGGTGTGTGAGGGGGCATTTTCCTAAAGAAACCCATTTTCTTTGATGAAACAAGAACATGGGGTTTATTCAGAGTCTCCATGTGCATCCCTGCCACAACAAAATGATGCAGAATGTATGTAAGCAAAAATGAGTTGTGATGGCTTTAGAAAATGTCAAGGGGATTTGTCCAGGTTATTTACCTGCTGAGAATATATTAACTCATGATATTTATTTATTTTTTTCCAAATGATGATTTAATATTTAAACAAAATACACATTGTCACATCTTCCACAGAAAATAAAGAAGTGTGCTGTTTCCTTTCAGGAAGGTAAGATTTTTAAATACATACAATTTTTAGACATGTAGCTAAATCCTGCTGAAGTGGTATTTGGTTAAGGATATGCTTAAGCATGTATCTAAGAGCTCTACTATTCTGAATTGAAGCCCTAGTGTTTCTGAAGATGGGGTGCACTAGAGAAGATGCTCTATGGGGGAAGCATCTGCTGCAGGATGTCGTGTTCCCTCAGATCCCGTTGAAGCTGGCTGAAGGACTGGGTGACACGGAAGTCAATGAGAGCTAAGAGCACTCAGCACCTTCCAGGTTCAGATCTCTAAATAATAAAAGACCCTTGAGGCACAGTAAAAGCATTTCCCCCCCCATCACACAGGAGCAAGAAAACCATCCTGTCTCACTTTCATCCTCCAGAAAACAAAAGATGTCCCAAACTAGAGTCTTTTAAGATTTTTAGGGTATTTGAATAAAGAAATACCTCTTTTGATTACTGCATACATAAAATCTTTTGGCACCTTCAGGAAACTAATTTTTAAACATACTTTGTTAATAAAGTTTGCTTTTGGCAACTGTTGTTTTCCCCGCTTATTATAAGTGCCTTTAAAATGTTTCCATTAATTAAGGCTGCTTTTATGGGCTACATCCATTTAGTAAAATTACAGAAAGAAGTGCTGCCGACACATCTGCCATTGACTTCTGTTTGCCTGAGCGTTTTATACCCCCGTGAATAGAACAGTGGGGAGAGAAAGCCTGCAAAAGAGAGTGATAGAAAGAGGTGAATTCTGCCCAGCAAAACATGGAGGTCAGGAGAGACTCGGCTGATTACATACCCATGTTTTCCAGAATTGCACGAGGAGAGTGGAAAGTTGGTTGAACTCTAGTTACAACAGAATAACCCTCTTAAAAAATACTAATTGAAATGCTCAGTAAACAAAAATGCATAAAATGTGAGTTTGAATATGAGGTTGCATTTTGGGGAGCAGGCAAGAAGGAGGTTGATCTGAACATCTCAGTATTAACTTATGGAGGCTTTTATACACCCTCAGCTGAAAGCATTACTAGCCAGATTATAATTATAATTACCTTGGCTTCATCTCAGTGTTTATCTGCCATGACACCCACCCAGCCACCTGCCTGCTATTAATTCATTCAACACTAACTTCATCTTTTTTCCTTTTATCTTGTTTTTTTCCTGTTATCCTGACTTTAAAAAATGTGTCCATTATTAGAAACAAACTAACACAATATTTGTTTGTCCATGACATCATGTGTTCCTTTGTTTTAAGAAAAAAAGAAAAAAAAGCAATCCAGAATTCTTCATATTACAAAAATAACCTGTTTGTATTTTATAGTGAAAACTGGAAAGATCTGGCATTTGACTCAAAAACTCAGAACAGCTGATAATCTTCTTTAAATTAAATCTTTTTTTTTTCATCCAAAATATTGCCAGATACTCAAATAGAAGGAAATTCATGACGAGGGACAATAAGCACAATACACAGTTGGCTTGTAGGATTCCACTGTGGGTGCAATTCTGTATGAGTCCTGGATATTTGTTGCTGTTGTTGTTCCTGAGGTGCTGAAGTTTGTTGTTTGCTCTGACAGAACGCTGAAATGTCCAACTCTCCTGTAAAACAATGCTTTTAAAACCCCAGAAAACAATAACAACTTGAAATAACATCCATTCCCACAGTGCTTAAAGCCTTAGAAAGACATAACACTGCATTCTGTTTTGCTGTTTATAGGACAGAAAGCACTTCTCCCCAGTATGCCTGTGAGTATGAACTGGTGCTGTTGTGTGGATGTCCTTTTGGATGTTCAGTGAGTGGTAGATTGAAGAACAAACTGTAATGTGTCAGAGGAAGCTAATTATAATAATGGCTTGGGGTCAGATAAATGCTTCACTATTTATCTGACCCAATCACTGTTTATTATACTCCTTGTGTCAACACATTTTTACAGAGTGAAAATTAGCAACTAATTAATTTAATTTCAGGATTTAATGCAACTGTGAAAGAAAATAAGCAAGGTTTGTGTTGAATAGTGATGTTTCTAGAAGGGAACATTATAAACATGGAAGTGAAGAGTCTTTAAAAGCTGCTTTGAGTTGAATGGTGTAAAGGTCTGATCCTGTAACCATTCATCAAGGCTCAGTTCATCAAACTGCACTTAACTTTAAGTATCTGGTCAAGTCTTGTTCAAATCAAAAGCATGTGTTTAAATGCTTTCTGCACTGGGGTCTTAGACCCTGCTCAAGCAACATTTCTGACTTGGTCAAGCCTGCTTGCCTGGGCAAATATGTCAGGGTGAAGGCCTAATTGCCTGTATTCCTCTCTCTACTGTTGATGCTCCTTTTTCCAATGACATTTCTGCTCTCTGCCAGCTAAAGTTTGGAAATGTCAGAATGTAAGACATGTTACCCAGACCTCTGTACAGATTTTGGGGGCACAGTTCAAGCAAGCAAATGAATGGAGGCGAATTTCTGAGGGAGTATTCTTATTGCTTATTATATGATTCATCTCCCCAAAGTATGCAAGCTGCTGTTTATTGTTGCTTCCTGACCTGTTTCAGCCAATGCAGCCTTCCTTTGGCATAACTCACAAAGGCACAGAAGCACCTTGTGTATACGGCGACAATAATTCTTTGCACTTTTACAGTCTATCTAACCTGAAGACTTTCAATACTTTAGGACCTACTGAGGCTGGAGGATTCCCCATCTTTCTTACTTTTTATCTATTTTTCTTACATTGCCTTCCCCATCTTTCCTCCCCTCTATCCTTTTATTCTTAAATGATGTCAGTACTGGAGAAGCTAAGGCACACTTTTCCCAGGTCCCGGACAACTTCGTTGCTTTCATTCCAAGTGCTACTGGTGGATGAAACCCCTCTTCCCCTGATGGCCAGAAGAGAGCCCTGGTGTGTCCCAGTCAGATCCCCATTCTGGGTGACTGAAGGTCCAGGGCTCCAAAGTGCACTGCAGGCTGCAGCTGCTGAATAGTTTCCTACAGTTTAAGTGCCTAGACCCAGGAGATGCAAGAAATCTGTGGCAAAGCTTAGAAAACAATCCAGATGTCTTAGCTGTTCTTCCTCAGTCTTAGGCATTAAACAGCTTTTACTCCCAATGCACAATCATTGATTGCTGGGATTTCTGTTTTACCCTTTAAAGTTATGGGCCACTGCAGCAGGAATCCTTATTTTTAGACCTAATTTTTCTAATGATAAATTCAGGAAATATTTTAATAGTGTGCTATTATCAGAACACAGCTATCAGTCTAAAACTTTAATCCAGCGCTGCTGATTTGGCACTATGTGGCTAGCCTGGTTCTGTCTTCAAAGTCATCTTTTGTGTCAGACAGCAATTACTGCGAGGGAAATATGTACAGCTACAGCTTTCACCAAGGCATCGAGAGCTCTGAGGCTGGGGACTGAGGGGGCAATGCATAGGTCTTATGATCTTCCTCATCTTGTTGGAAAAGGTCACAGAAGTCATCAGATTGACTGCAGAACATTCCCTAAGAGCAATGCACCTTTTGTACTACAGAGTTGCTACTATTTTTGAAGCCGTGGTCCATGCAGAACACAAATCTTTCTTTAACATGTATATCAATGCATTAGAAATACCCTCAGGGGACAGGGAGAGGCTTCCTGTTCAGTGCAGTATTTCAACAAAATAGTCTAAATTACAGTAATGTAAAACAGGCAAGAACAGCCATTGCTGGGTTTTGTTCTTTCTTTCCAAAAGCAAGTCAAGGACAAACTAAAGCATGGAGATCCTTGACTGTAGTCCATGAATGTATTTTTTCTTACAGGAGGTAATAATAAGAAAAAGTTCAATGTACTAGAGGTCTGTGGATTCTTTTGATGTTGCAAAACTCATCAGGTTAAAACAGGCTGGGAATGATGATGCTGTAGGGACAGCACAGCAGACCACGGGCTGTGTGTTTTAGAGGAAAGCTTTGAATATGCCCCATGTCCTCTGCTTCTACCATATGGGCCTCGCACAAAGTCCGTGCACATAAAAAGATCAGCCTGTGCAAAGTATAAAGGATTTTATAAAGCATATATTACCCTTGTTCAAGAAGTACCTACAAAATAGTCATCTGCAAAACAGGCAAATGTCCTAATATACACTTGATAGGTATTGAAAAAGGCCCTTCATTGCGTATATGTGAGCTACAAATGGAAAAGCTGCTAAAAAAATACACATTCAGAGTTGTCCACAAAGTAGTTTCTTCTACACTCTCAGGAAACATTTTTCAGTCACAAATAATTTCCTGTTCACCTGTGCCCTGTGGAAACACCTGATGAAGAGGTAGATCAACCCTCATCCTGCATGGGGCTCTGCTATGTCTTACAATAGATTTGCTAGCAAGCATCCCTGCTACAAACAGGTATTCTGCCTTCAGTCACTGGCAGTGGTCCCTGGGTGGTGAACAAATCACATTCCTGCCAATCACCTAGCGCTGCACCTGAAAGAAAGGAGGAAACTTCATGGAGGCCTGATCCTGTAATGACATCGCATACTAATCACGAGTGACGATGAAGAATGACTGTTTAGTTCAATCATCTTTCTCTTGATTACTGAATGAACAACATGAAGGCTCAGTAAGGCTGAGCTTTGTTACTAGGCTTGTCTGACCATCAATATGTGAATACTCAGAGGTGTGAATAAACCCAATGTAGAAGGAAAAAAACCACAAAACAAATGATATTTGATGCCTAAAATATGCTCATTGGTTTTCAGATACAGCACTATGAACTTTCTTTACAGAATTTAAAATTAATTCAACTGCATTTGATATCTATTTACAGAAAAAACAGAAAAAAAAATGTACCTCTTCTGACTTCTGTGGCTTTTCCATGGGCTCCAGATATTATCATGGGTGGGTCACCTTATCAGTCAATGTTTCATTAATAATATAATTTTTACTTCCACTTTTTTTCTGTTTCTTGTTTGTATCGTGAGCTTCTGGGAAGTATGGACTATGGACTTTCTCTTCTCATGGTTTTGGAAGACGTACCAGATGCACAATCTAGTATGAATCTTCAGAAATTACTAGAATAGAAACAAATAATAGGAAATTATTATTAGTAATTGATTTAGGCTATGGGAAAATGTACAGGGAAAAACATCATGCTAAACTGATATGTTAAAGCACTGGAAATGGACCCAGACTAAGTTCTCAAAATCAGGATAAGACAAGGCTGTTGCTGGTTACTTCTTAATTAACTAAATGAAGCATACACAACCAATAAAGATCTAACTTTTGCAAGGAAAATAAGCTAGGGCTTTTATGAATGCCAATAAAAGGGATGTTGTCTGGAAGATATTCATTAGCTGACTGGAAGATGTCTGTAGAGGCTATGGTCCAGAAAGTTGGTGGATTTAATGGCATGGGCACAGAGGATTGTGTAATAAAGTGAGTGGAGCTGGTAAAACAAAAGAAGTGGCACTTCTTCAGTGTGAAGATGTTTCATTAAACTAGCAGTAAATTGCAAGGACTTTTATTGTCTCCTGGTCTACATTAGCCAAGGTCTGACTAATCCTAGTGGGTCTATCCATTCACTTGCAGAACAGAGACTGGTTTACCATTCCTCACAGGCTGAAGGAGAGATAAGTAAAATGTAGTTGGATGACTACTGTGCATGTAGGAAGGTGAAGAAAAGCATTTGTGAAATAGCAAATTCTCAGGTATGTCTAATAACCCTTTTTCCTTTTTGTGGTTGTACAGTTAAACAAGAAAAATGGAAACTCATGCCTTTTCAGCTGTGGTTTATTCCCACCCCAACAATGTTCACCTTATGGTTTTGAAACCCCTTCATACTGTGACAGGTTGAGAAGGAAGGAAGGAAGGAAGGAAGGAAGGAAGGAAGGAAGGAAGGAAGGACGGAAGGAAGGAAGGAAGGAAGGAAGGAAGGAAGGAAGGAAGGAAGGAAGGAAGGAAGGAAGGAAGGAAGGAAGGAAGGAAGGAAGGAAGGAAGTTAGTTAGTTAGTTTCTGGAGAACTAAAAAGATCATCAGAAGCAGAAAAAATGGTAGCGTCGTCAAAAGCAGTATTATGTACGTATGCCCCAGTGCCACTTTAGAGTCACGTGTGCCCCTGCTTTTTGGTCGGACTGTGAGGAGGCTGGTGACCTACCCTGTACCAGCTGTCTTTTAGAAAACCCTATGGTGTTCAGGAGCAGTGTAGTCACTAAAGATATTTCTCCAGGGGATAGCTGCTTTATGAGCTTCACAGCTGTTCAAGTGATACATGAAAGACCATGTGACTCAATATGCTCTAGTGGCTATGCAGTTATACTGCTGAAATAACGATTATTTCTGCCTTTTCTTACTTCTTTCTTGCTCACAGACCTCCTTGTAGTTTGTAGGCGGTGCAACATTTTAGCTTCCTTTTTCAGTTTTGTTGAAGGCAAGGTAAGCCAGGAGCAGGGCCAGGACCAGAACCAACATCCCATGAATTTCATCACCATCACCTCCAGTGTCTCTTATTGCTTTCCAGTTGTTGGGTGAGGTGTTGGTCTGTACTGCTTTGGACATGTTTTAGATCAACAAGGGTCTGCTGCCCTGGAGCCTTCAGGGCTTGCAGTTATCTGGGGCCTCATATCTCCTGGACAAAAGGTAGTTTGGCATACTAGCACATAACCACCCATTTTGTCTCCAAATACAATCGAAAAATGCTGGTGAAAGCTCGGGGAGATCAAGCAAGTTCAAAATATGTGTTACTGATCACCAACAGATGTGGTGTGCTAGGTGTTTGGGGTACATCTAGATACAAAGATCCCAAAATAAATACGCATGTAAAAGGCATATAGATGTTGGAATAGTACAGTAAACAATGAGAATTAATTACCTAATTGATTTTATTTTTTTTTTAATCCCCCTCACCTGTTATAGCTTCTCCTGTATATGGCCTGACAGAATTTGGCGGCTATTAAGAAACTCACAATACATTCTGTGTTGGATGACAAGTGGCTTGCTTGATTTTCCAGCTGAAATGTGCAGAACAGTGGAACAGTTAAATGGATGTTAATAAGTTTCCTCAGTTCTTATCCAGGAAGTTTTGTACCTAGGCTGTCAAATAATCATTTAAAACCATGTGTTGTTCTTTTGATACCAAAGTGGTGGCTAGTTCAGCTTAAACTTTGTATTGCACAAACAGGAATATTATGCACCCAAGAAAAAGCAGCAAATGGCAACACCTACTTCAGCACTGCAAAATTGTGTTTGGCTATTTTTCTTCTGCCACTCCATAGCTGTTCTACTACCTGTAATCAGAGTGCTAAGATGAATACTTGTTTTTATCGGGATGGATAAACATTGATGACAATTGTGTAATATTCTGAAAAACTAGAGAGAATGTTTTAGTCACTATAGTGGGGCAGATTTAGGATCCACTACTGAAGTTGTACTGTGCTCATGAATAATTTGGTGTGACTCAGTTGCTAACTGTTTAGCTCTGATAACCCTAATATTTACAGTTTCAGAGCCTTTCTGGGATCTGTTATTTTTACACTGACACATACAAAACTTCGTGAATAAATCTTGACTGCAGGCGTAAGAGATGCTTTTCAGCTTGTCTACAGCTGGTGTCCAGTTTGGTTGCCATCGCTGCTTTTTCCCACCAAATGAACTGAGACTCAGGATGTGACCGCAGTAAGTAACAAAGCCTCACAGACTCCTTTAAAGGTAGGTGCTCTAGATGCTGTGGCATTTGAAGTTATTCTGATACAGGTTACCTGAATATGGTCATATTGCCCCCCCAGTATAAGTGGAAATGACCCTACATCAGAACTGTGGTATTGGAGCTGCTATATTTGAAGACTTTTTGGAAAAGACCCTACAAATACAACTTACTATATTTTGTCATGAAGAACTAAAAGCATAGAAACCTTTTATTCAGTTTTCTCCAGTCATTTCTCCAGACCACTGATTTAAGAAGAAAAGATTATCCTTCTTTGCTCTTCTCGGCCTCTGAGGAATTCATAGTCATTTTTAGTTAATAGCTGAAGCACCAGTGCAACTGCAACTTGTGTCCCTGCATCTATTAGGATATAAATACCTGTCCTTTTCTCCCTCCTGTGGGTCACTCTATTTAAAAAAAGGTGATGGTAAATTTAACTTCCAAGGTGTTGTGAGTGGAAGACTAAATGTAGGTGTAGAAAAATCTTGAAGTCCTGCTTTCAATAAAGGTTAATTTTCTGATATTTTTGTTATGAAACTGAAAACGAAAGAATTGCATCTCTGCCATTGGAACAGAAGCCTCACTCAGAGCATGACATGGCTTGCTGACATGTGCTGACTACACAAACAACTCTATTTCTTCTTGCTTCAGCCTCTTCATCTTAGCTGAAGGCAAAAAAAAAAAAAAAAAACTTGCAGAAAATTAGAAGAGATTCCATGTGCATACCGTGGCCAGATAAATGGAGTATCATTGTAGCCCAAATTGTGTTTGTGTGAAAGAGCCCACTGAAGGCAATAGGTGGTGCTTCCAGCAGGATTTCTTCAGCACCTTCACTTTACCTTCTTGGAAAGGTGAGACATTTTGGGTGATGATGTTACTTCTTTTTTAAGCAAAAAAAAAAAATCCTATTCTGTACTCTTAAAAGCTTTGCTTCTAAGTAAAACTCTTGAATGCATATTGATTCTCTTGCTTCTCTCAGAGTCAGAGATGTTCGTGTTCTCTGAACCTGAAACCATACTCCTAGTAACCATGATGGTCTGGAGACTATAAACTGAGATAGGTATATAAAGAAAGGTACATGTACCTTTTTAGGACAACTGACTTCGGCAAAGACAATTGGGCTTTCAGCAACAAATCAGACCAGTGGTGTCTTAGGCCATGACTGGAGCTTTTGGCTGCTGCAACTTTGCACCACAGTCCAGGATGCATCCAGATTATTTGGGTACTGCTGTGATTTCAGTGTGGCATGGAGAGGGCCTCCTCTCAGAGACTGAAGAGCTCTTGATATTAACCACTTTATTCTGAGACCAAGGGCTCTGCAAGCTCCTCGTTGCTGTCCTGCCAACTGCCTTTGCCTTTCTTTTTTTCCCCCATGCATCTCTACAAACACAGACCATCTCCTCAGACACCAGTGCTGGTACTACTAACTTTTTAGTGGTGTCTGTAGCCACTTTTTTATTCTTTATTACAGAATATGTAACGATTATCTCTGTTGCTTTCCAAAGTGCTTTGAGAATTACTATGAGCATTGTGTGAAATCAGCACTATTTTTTGAACTCAATACAGTTATATCTACAAAAAATTCAGATCACTATTACCTTTCCCATTGACCACTGTGTTGCTCTCTAATGATTCACAATTAGTTTGACTAAGATATCAACAAGTAACTAATAAATATCATTAACCTACCAGTCATTGGAAGTTTTGTCTCCTTAATTGGTCAATGATATTCATGGTAAGAAAATCTAAGTGCTTGAAACTTTTTAAAAGAATAAATAAATAGTAAATAAAAAACTTTTTGCCTCTTCAGATAACGCAGCCATCAACTATTAGCAAACACATTATCCCTCAAAACCAGAAAAATTATGCTTTGATTATCAACACACATTTAAAAATAATGGGGACTAAAATGTCCTCTTTAGTTAGTACCTTTGGGGATACATCTGTGGGGACACATGGGTGACCTCACCATGTCTTTTTATATATTGAGCTAGTTTTGACTTTTTAATAGGCACAATATTACAACTTCATAATGTGACATAATATTTTGCCTTCAAATACATATACATGGGCAACACATGGGACTGTTATCTTCCATGTGTAAGAACAAGTGCAATGTAAGATAAAAATTGAAGCAAAAAGCTTAGGTAGTAAAACATGTTTTCTTCCTCCTAGTTTTTCCTGATGTGGTTACAGGAAAAATACACAAGTTATTTGTTTGTTAGGTTTCCAAGCTGCCAATATGTACAGTAGAGAAAAAAATAAATAAATACAACTTCTGACAGGTGCAGAAAGAGAGCTCTGAGGCAAACTCTGACTCCCCAGGGTATTTCAAAAGTTTTCCTCTTGCCAGACCCAAAATAAAATTCAATCTCTATGTCCAAGAAAATCAACAGTTATGTTGACTTGCCAGATATCAGGGCTTGTCTTGGAGTTTTTATGAGATTCATATAGCTGAAATTCAGTGGTGGTTTTGTTTGTTTGTTTGCTTGCTTTTTTTTTTTAACCATAGGTACTGGACTGAAACAATACAACTGTGGGAGAAAGGTAACATTGAATTTTGGAAAGAAAAGGTTTTTAATTTATGGCAGCTGATTGACATGAGTTGTTCCAGTGACGCCTGAGGAAGCATGCTTGAGCAAGCATGTCTCACTTCTTATTTCTTCCCCTGTCCTCTTGGTTGGTGCTGTTTCCTACCTTCCAGTCCCTTCCCAACTACCCTTTACTTTCAAATAACTGCCACTAAACATTCCAGTCCAGACAAAACTGTTTATATATGTGTAAAATATTACAAAGATTGAGTTGTATGAATATATGGGGGAGCTGATGGAGTTGTGTATTTGAGATGAATCTGATACTTACCTGCATAATCAATAGTAACAGCACTGCCATAATGTGTGCCTTGGCCACCTATTGACCAGCTATACCCATACAAAGAATGCTAGGTTTGGTGATGGCAAGTTGCATAGTGCCTATTAACATGTCCCTTAGTGGCAGCTTGTGCTGTGAAGGGTTGTGCTGCTGTAGTAGGATCTCTTCTACAGTTTAGTGGAGCCCATTCAACTCCAGTTGTCTGACCCTGTACATGCAGCATGGCTCAGGGACCTTCCAGATGGCCACCCCAATCCCATTTGCTTCAACTGATGTCCTAGGAAGGCCATAATTGTACCCACTGTGTTTTAAAACTCAGTTTTGAGGAGGTAATCCTGATTCTATCACAAAGTCTCGTAAATTAAATCGAAATCGGTCACATTTATGACTGGTTGTTAAAAGGCTGTAAGTGTTATGAATTTATGACACTGTGCTCATATTCAGCTGTTCACTGCTTCTGCTTCTAGGTCTTTTTCTCCTATGTGGGATAAAATTTATATTTGTGGGTGAGATCATTATAAATCTTTTATGTACCACAAGTGCAATTTTAAATGTTTGCAGGCATGGAGAACTGTGCCCATGAGATATCAACTATATTTCATGGGTTATTGCTTCATAGAACTGACAGAAAAAGAACTTTGCAACTAGTATACATTCACACACACTTCTTAAGTTTACATGTTTGACCTTTAAATGCTGGTAGGCAGCATGAAATGTGCAACTTAGGAAATAAAATGTTACATGGTTCATATTGTACTTGGATGCCATTTTGCTGTGTTAATTTTCTTTCTTTAGCAAAAACACCTTCTCAGAGTACTTGCCCATGCCCAATCCTCCAAGGATTCTTGTTGATTCCAATTACAATTGGACAAGTTCCTCAAGAGTGAATGTAGTTTATGTACACCTCTGCATAAATCAGTGATGAAACACAGGCCAGCAGTGATGAATTCATGGCTCACACTTCATGCAAGCTTATTGCTGAGTTCTGTAGCCTTCACACTGAGCTTTCCTATCACAGATGTTAAAGATGATGTATTCAAAGGCATGAAGTACAGAGGAATATAATTTTCAAAAAAAGAATTTTTTTTTTCTGGATGGAAAGATGGATGGGATGGAAAGCTGGTGCTAGAACTGGTTGACCTGTTAATAGATGACAAGCTGTGAGCTAGGTTTTAAGTGTGGCGTTAACTTAAAAGACCACTTGAAATTAATATGCTTTAATGGGAAGCACATTGTCTTGAAAGCTGGGGTGCCTGGAGTTCCCTGCTTTGTAGCTGGACTACCAGGACAAATAGTTTCACTTCTCTGTGACCTACCTAGGCATGCATTTACCAGGGCAAGAGAGGTTGGAGCAGCTTTCTATCCTCTTCCTGTTTGCACCTGATTGCCAATTACCTATGGCACACTCTGCTGGGTGTAGGCTCTTTTATTATCCTAGCCTGGGACCATTTACCATGCTGAGTAGAGCTGGGGAGAGCCATCCTCTCCAATGTGTCTCCACAGTGTTGGGGACATACCTCTGAGATATGATTTAGTGTGAGTATCCACAGGCTGCATCTACATTGGCTCCGTCTTGTTATTCACCTCATTTGCCCTTTTTGGACAAAAGGCTCCTTGACATTGAGACTGTCCCTCACTGCATGATACTGCTTTCGGTATCCAGTGCAAATCGAAAAAGTAAAGAGAATTTGCGAAGGTCCTTTTGTCCTCCATACCACTGTGATGAGCTGGGAAACTATCAACTAGCTCCAGGGAATATTTCTTCATGTTTCACCTATGAATTTCCTATGTATTTTATTGTATATTTGATAATTCTCTATTACTTTGATTTGTTAAAAAATTTATGCAACTCTTTAGCTTTCGTGATCTTTTTACCTTGGGCATTATGTGTTTATTAGAGTGATTAGGTAGGGCAGATAACATTGTCTCTTTCCCCTAAATGAAATTTTGACAAAGAGATGCCAAGATGGCAGTGAGAATGTTACCTCTATCAACATTAGCACAAATGTGCTTGTAAATGTTTTAATGCACATGTGTTTCCTTTGAATGTTTTAACAGCACAACCTAACTACTGAATATTCACAAAGCACAAAGTAATTTCATTCTTGGTTTCTATTTTAACAAATAGGAACAACCTTCTTTAATGCAACATTCATCCAACTTCATAGTATGCATCAAAATACAGTTGGATTGTTTATGATTGATGTGGTCAACCTCTTATGATTCCTTTGGGCTAGATAGAAACAGAAATGTAGGGCAGGAGTCTCCATTACTGTGCAGCTGCTTTTCTCTGCACTGTCAGCATAAACTAACATGAAAGCTGGAGGACCTGGCTCAGCGTAAATGTAATTCTGAGATGATGAGCTGCTGTGGGGCACCTACATTTCTCTTCCTTAGTGTTGTTGGGATAACATCAAAAGGGTGCATGGCCGAAAGGAGAAGGCAATGGGAAAGGCAACGTAGTGTCTCAATCACACTCATTCGTGTTACTATTGATTGTGATTTTGGTTCGCAGTGTGTTACAGCTAAGCATTAACTGGAGCAGCTTTTGAGCATTTCAGATACAAGGGAAGGTGTATGGCCCTTTCATAAAGCAGCACCAAGTTCAGTGGGACTCAGATATAGCCAGCCAGCAGGTCAGGTTTAGATACTTTGGGGCCATAGGTCTGTGTTCTGAAAAGCATGTAGGTACCTGAAGGCTCATACAAGCACCCAATATTACTTTCCAACAGGGTTTGTGACTGCAGGCTCACATTTCTGAAAAAGGGCAAAGTTTAAGCAATTTATTAAACTATACCTGATTTCTGGAAGTGACAGAAGAGCCTAATTCTCCCTTTTTGGTGAAGCTTAAATTCTTATTTTCTTGCTTTTCAAAGTGGCCCTTATCTGTGGGGCTTAGACTGCTAACGAGGCTAGAAGCTTCTGAAACTGTTGTCCTCCAGACTGAAGTCTGTTTGTATCTTTCGGCAGCTGTGATCTGTGCTGTCTGCAAATATCCAGATCCCAGGATCTGTTCACTTTCCATTTTGTGAATAGTTATATGTAGAAAGAATTTAAATACTGAATCTATTTCTAAAAGGAAGAATGGAGGAAAAAAGCAATGTTGTAGTATTTCAGCAGAGAAATCTGTCTGATATTACTGGATGTGCCTTTCACTAATTTTAACGTGTCTAAAGGAAATGGATATTGCAAGAATCTTTTTGTGCTACCTGACTCTGAATATTTTGCATTAATTAGTTTTTTCTCTTTATAGTTCACTTCCTCAGTAGAACCCGAATCCTTAACTAAAAATTAATTAAGCCCTTAATGTGACTGTGAAGATTTAAACACACAGGAAACCATTGCTTTCCTTAATCAGAGTAACCCTATTATTTTTTGGTTTTAATATCATCTTTTAACCCTTCTAACATTCTCCAAGACAAGCTAACTACTGTCTGCGTACCTGGGGGATTGTGCAATGCAGACTGAGTTTGCTTCAGCTTTTTTTCACTTCTGAAGAAACCACAATCCGCTTAATCTGACAAGTGAAACCTTTGATTACGTGCTACCAACACGTAACTGATTTTTTTCTTGTTAAGGCAGAGAATGAAATAAATGCAGAAATACGGCTGCTAAATTTCCAAGTTAGCAATCTGTTGAAGGAAACCATGATCCTGACAGGTGCAAATGCTGGACTCTTGGGCTTAGGGAGTCTCATGAGCCTTTCAGAGGTTTCTCACCTCACTGATCCAAAATAAACTTCAGTGCTTAGGAAAAATCAAAACAAGCAAAATATTTTATGTAGCACAGTCTGTTACAGAAGCAAAGAACAGGAAAAGAGAAAGAGAGAGAGAAAAAACCCCCAACGGATTATTTCTGTACTTTGGCCATTAATTGAAATTCTTCTATGGCTCGTCTTTTGGAGTTGACCTTTCCCTGGATGTCTCCAGTGCTGGGTGTAGCAATAGAAATGTTACTGTTTAAATACTAGCCGTGTCACTAGTAGTTGAAATACCAATTGGCTCTCTAGTACATAATTTAACACTTTGTTTAATGAGCATCATGGATGTTAACCCCTTACTGTTGCCTTCTTTTACCTTAAAGACAGTTGCAGGTTTTGGTTCTTGACAAGCTTTCAGGGTTTATACTGCTATACATATCATATAGTTTAAAAAATGTTAGGAAGAAATATACTGTGAAATGGCGAGATATATCTTGCATACAGTTTTACCAGCTGAGGTGCCACCTATCTGACTGGTAGGCAAATCATTCTGTGCACATATAATCTTCAGGTACTAGGAAAAGTACTGCTTGAGAGCTTTCAGCTAACAGTGGACTAAAAAGGAAAGAAAAACCCCAGCACAATACTGTTTCACTGTTTGCCTTTAAAGTACATCACCGATCAGCATCTTCTGCCTAAAATATTTGCCTTCAGCACAATCCTCAGCCTCAGCCATCAGGTTTTGGCCACAGTACCACAAAGATATGAATACAAGCTTGTAGAGTCATTGTGTTTACTGAGGTTTATTTCTTTCAGCTCAGGTACTGTAAAATAATAATAGAAATAGTCTGCCCCTCTGGAAGGGCTTCTGAGATATTAGTTCAGCCCTGAGCACATCTAAAATTAATTGTGAGAGAGATACATAATTCTCTGTGCCACACATATATGTGTACATTCACACATATAAATTGCTGCAGTTTATTGCAATTATATACACGTGTGACACTGTTTCAGGAGGAAAAAACCAATGGGACCAACATGCAAGACAGAAATAGAGCATCTTCCTGTAGAGTAGAATAAATTATTGCTGAATGCTGAGGTTAATATTCACTCTGAACTGGGGCCTGCACAGCTGGGATTCTCAGTGCTGTTTGATCTGCCCTTTCAAGCTCTGATGATCCCGTTAAATTGCATTTAATGGACACAGGGCTGAAGTACAAAAAAATGAGAGAGGGCTTATTATAAAACAATGGAGACAACTTAGCTCACATACACACCTGTTCTTTGTACCTCATGAAAGACTTTGTCCTGATGGTGGGGGGAAGCACTCCACTGACATTGATTGCTTGAATTTCAGAAGTGCGACTGCCATTTTTGGGTAGTTGGATTTACAGTTGCCTACACCATGATTGAATTTTATAGGAGGCATTTGTACTCAGCTAGTCACATCAGGACTGAATGTTGCACACCTGCACACTCCATTGGTAGAAAGAAAACTATTCTGAATAATTATTAGCCAGACATACCTGATTTAATTTGACTGATTTAACCCATGCAGGCTACTGAAAGCTTATACAATTGCAGTAACTTTGTGGAAACATCCTCCCCACTTTTCTTGTCCTGCAAGATAGCACTAAAAATTTATCACAGCTTAAAAATGGGAATTTTATATTGGCACTTTTTTTTGGTAGTTTCCTGGGATATTCATAACAGGGGGGAGGTGCAAATTGAAAAATATATCCTTTCATTTCATTGAAGATTTTAGTAGCTTTTACTAGACCTTTTTTTCCAAATAAGCGTGACAAATTTTTTTTTCTGACATGATTGAACTGATTTGAAATGAAATTAGAAATGATTGAAATGATTGAAATGATTTCCATCTTCTTAACCTTAGATTTATATATCTATTTATCTGTTCATTGCTAAACATATCTGTGTGCCCAAGATCACTCATGAGATCCAGTTGCTAGGCCTGGTCTTTAAATTCTGGTAATAAAAGGGGTCCTTGACAAATCACTATGATCCTAAAATCAATATGGTGCTATATAAATCAGGAAAGAAAAAAAGCATTTAGTTGCCAATAAAAACCAGTCAGCATCTGACTCAACTATATCGAGTCAGAATATTGAAAGAAAATGGATTGTCTCCTCCTTTCTGTACATAATCTAGACAACAACATTTAGTCTGAAAATAACCATCTGAAAACTTTACACATAAACTGTATGTATATTTTCTACAAAAAGCAAGGAAAATGTGCAGTGGAAGCATAGATCTCTTTATACTGATGTGCTGATGGCTTTCGATCCCAGCCTCAAATATGTCCCTGAAAGGGAAGCTGTAAAGCTGATATTCTGTAAGGTCCACACTTTCCCCTGTGTCACATGTATTGATTTCACTAAGACTGCATGTGGAATTGTGGAAACCTGTCTGAAGCATGTTTCCTATCATAGCATGCTTGATATTGCAGGTAGCTGAGGAAAATTTTGGAGCTTGACTAATGAATGAAGAAGGATTTTTTCTCAGATATTTTCCATGTGGTAACAAACATTTTGGGGCAGTTGGTAAGTGCTGGTAGTCTCTCTGGCTAGGAAATGTGTGACGCCACTGTGTAAAGACTACTGCAGGGGAACAGGTCTATATATGCATATTTTAAGCCTCCAATGGGCCACCATGATAATCCAGTTTGACATTTGGCACATTTTCCCTCTTTTCCTGAGTCTTCCTCATGAATTTACCTGAATTCGTTCCTGCTTCAAATCTATGAGTTGTGGCTGAGTTGGGATATTAGATAAATGCCTGTGGCTGGAGAAGCCTGTGAGGTGGCCATAATGAGAAGATTTCTCCCAGCCAGTCCAAAATTGGAGATTTCTAGCCACTCTTCAGAATTACTCACCTAACTGCTGGAGGGGGACAAGAGTCCCTTGGCTGTATAGAAACATGAGAATAAGGAATAGTGCTATAGAACTTTGCAAGTGCTATTGAACTTTGCATTCCAGGTCCTTAAAACTCATTCTGGAGGAGCTCCAAGGTACTTTGCCTCTCCTTCAAGGAAAGGGAACATTAATCTAAGTGGTGGAGTGTTTCTTCTGGGAAACTGATAGGAAACATGGTTAGAAAATAGCCAGCAAAGGTGAAATGGGAATATAGAGTTGTAGGGTAAGAGCAATTAGCTCAGCTACTGTAGGGAGGTAATTTAATTAGATGATTCAGGTAAAAGCAATTTAGGTTGGGGTTTTTTTTTCTTCTTTTAATTTTCTTTCCTTTTTTTTTTTAAAAAAAAAATCAATGTGTTAACTCCAGACTAGTAAGAGAGAACAGTGAGAACACAAAGCAAAGATTGTCAGTAACAGGTAAGTGTGTTTTTCTCTATGGTGACTGGTTTTGAGGCCAGCTGAAGCTGGCAAGATGAGAAAATTGGAAAGATGAGGCTAATTTAAAGAAGAGATAGATTTGTTCCCAGTTATATTCTTACTTGGATTCCAAATGTCTGCAGATCATGGACTTAATTTGGCCTGTTAAAAATCTTGCTTTCAAATCTGGATTGAGATCGAAATCACTGTTGAATTTATGCTTCACTGAAGGAAAGAGATTAGATCCAGATCACTGATCACCAGAGTGCTTGCTGCAGAGAAAGTCCAGGTGTGTTTACTTAATTCCTTAATTTATTAATCTTTACCTACTTATTTCAAACAATCTACTCTTAAAGGTGGTCAGATACCACAATTATGAGAACAATAAGATGCTCAGGACTGAAGTTTTCTGAGTGATCATCTGTAAGACAGTGGTTGCTCTGTAAAGCCACCATGCCTGCTTCATAGCTGGCCCCAGGCCCCTGCAAGAAATAGTGTTTTCTATTGAAAATTTTTTGATAAATGAGCAGGATAGTCTGAGAGAAATGTTGAGTGTTGACAATGGGCCACTGAGCCAAAAGCTTTGCAAAACATTAGATCTGATTGCTTTTTCTTCTCCCTAGGAAATCTCTTTGATTCTGCCTCCCATTTCTGTTTTGATTGCCCTCTTTAGTACCATAATATGAAAATGGCCCCAACAGGCTTCTGATGTTAAGAATGGTAGGTGACTTAACAGAGGTCTATTTTTTGCCTTAAGTGTCTTGTCTCCTTATTTCCTATGTTGAACACTCCAGGATGGAGTTTCCCCCAAAGTAGAACAGGAAGTGTGTGCAGCAGCTGCTGTGGGGCTGGCCTGAGAACTTGCTTGGAGTGCAGAGCAGCAGTGCCTTCGGAGGGTGCCTCTATGGAAAAGACTGGGAACTACAGAGTGCTGGGAGTCAGGAATGAAGTGCTGCAGCTGCAGAGACCTGTGCCTTCTTTCATCCTTGCAGAGGTTCCCTGAGAGCTTCAGGTGATGGTGGATTACTGTGCTACTCTGCTCTTACACTGTAAATAGCTGCTTTCTAATGGGGGGAGGGTGGGGGGAGGGGAGAGGGGCTGTTTTAATATCCTACTTTATTGGCTAAATATAAAAGAATAGCAGTTGGATAGTTTAATAAAGAACAATGGTATAACAGTATAATAATAGTTTAATAAACAACAGTACTTTTACTACAAATATGTGTAAATTTATGTAAACAGTCTGCATCAGTAAAATTATTGGTAATTACAGGGAGTTCATTGTTGGCATTATCTAATTATTAAAGATGCAAAAGTACGAATCTGGGTAGAGACCAAGGTACTATATGATATTTTTAATAAAAGAGGAGGCCTTTTTAATAAAAGAGGAGGTATCCTTGTTGGGGAACAGGATGGTCTTGGTGTCATTCACATCCCTGCACAGATTTACTCTCTGACCTTCGCTAGTCACTAAGGTGAAGATTTTAAAATACAGATGAAGTGCTTATGTCCATGTTTTACCATTTATAAAAGTGTTTTGATTTTCATAGTGTCTGTGTCTCCCCACCTCCTAATTCCAGTGCAAATCATGATTACTTGCAACCAAGGTGAATTTGGCAGCTGGGACTGTAATTACCCTTCATCCTTCCCACTCAGTGCAACTGACGTTAGTGGTGTACTCTGGATTTACTGAGCAGAATTTCACTCCTGGCTGAGCTTTTCAGGCTAATATTTTCAAAGACATCTACAGGGAGTTAATATCCAGATCTTACTGAAAATCAGTAGGATCTTGGTGGTTTATTCCCTTGGGTTCCTTTGGGAAAAAATAGAGCCTAGATTTGCTGACTTTGATCATGAAAATAGACAGTAAAATTTGTTTCCAGCCTGAAAGAAATCTTTATCGGGTCTCACTTAGAGCCCAGAGCTGAAATATTCACAGAGTAGTGTTGTCATATTAATGATGAGAGTATAACTATGATGTGATTTAGTTCTAATCAAGAAAAGAAACACAGTTTATTAGCCTAACTACAGAATCCTGCATTATGCTAATGCACTTCCAAACAACAGTGGGAGGAAATTTTTTCCATTACCTCTTACATTTCTGTTCCAAAGGAATGAAATTTCGTATTTCTTTAGAACTGGGAGAACTGCTATTCTATGAAGAACTTATCCATTTTTAGGAATGACTTCAGAAGAAAAGATTGGTAGGGGAAGAACTAAAAACCCTATCTCTCCTTTCATTTGCACAGGGCTGGTGTGGTGCACGATCTGAGACATCTGATGGTGATTCCAGTAAAGGTTGCTGCTGCTGCTCAGTCAACATCATGGGGAAGGACAGTGGCTCTCTGCTAACTGTCTATGGCTAGTTTCCTTCTCATTCTTCACCTGGATGGAAGACAACTTTTTCCCCGTCCCAGAGGGATCTCTAATTCAAGGATTGAATTTGATGGCCATTAAGGATCAGCTAAATCATACTGCCCGGCATTTATAGCTGTGTGGAAGCGTACATACAAGCTGCTATCACAGAGCAGTTCATGCAGGGTAACTTGTCAGCCAACTGCCTGTTTGTATGGTCATGCACCATGGTAACGTGAGGTGACTCAAGGTAGCTAACTTTCAAGGAGACAAGGCAATCCTTGTTTTTGAGATCACTAAAAGAAGAAAAGGTTTCTTTGCATTGCTTTAAATATGATATGTGCTTTTTACAGTGTGAATAACATTCTTTAATATCTATATTTGGTTTAGCAACTACAATAACTCTGACTCTGGAACATAAGCCCAGAGAGTGTCTGTTTCTTTTCGTTGGAAGGACTAACCATGATAGTTCTGTTTCTTTCATAGGTTATTTTTCAGCTTTCTTTGCAAAAATTTTCATTTCTTATGAAGGGTTTTGTCTGTGTTTGCATCTATCACTGGAGCTTGTACAAACTTGGAAGTACATTCACAATATGCCAGCAGTCATTTTTCTTTCAGTTCTGTCCATTTCTAGAAGAAAGAAAGAAAGTTGGCATACTGTGGAGCTTGAATACAGTATGTTTCCTCTTGTCATACTGTTCCAGCACTCGGGCAAAGATCACAGATTTTTTTCCTCTCAGATGGCCATAAACCATTTTACTTTAGAAGTTTTCAGGTAACTCTCTGTCACTAAACCAACACACAAGCAACATGATTTATTGCTGGCTCAAAAATATTCATGAGTCGGTGAACATTTAGAGCTCAGTCTAAAAATGTTGCATGCAAGAAAAAAAGGAGAGCATTTAATAGAAGCTTCAGGCTTTAATCTCTCTCGGCTTTACAGACATGCTAGCATATGGATTCACATGTGTCTGCCATGTGGTAGAGTTTGTACTTCTCAGAATCCAAAGCAAATAACTTTTTAAGCTTTCTTTTTTAGGGGAAGAAAGGGACAAAACATTCACATACTAATAACTCATACAGCTGAAGAGGAAAAAGCTCAGCTTAGTTGATCCATGTAAATGGAGAGTGATATCAAAAGCTCCAGCCTGGGATGTTTAAAGGGACTCCCATGTACCAGTACTGAAGAGAGGTGATGCCAGCTAACACTTGCCTGTGAAGCCTCTGGGGCAGATCTGGAAAGGGAAGGTGAGAGTTGAAAGGCAGTGGGCTGCTCCACCAACAAGGAGGAGACATAGTCTACCAAGACCAAAGGTGCCTGGAAGGGTCCATCGCTCCCAAGTGGACCTGGGCACAGGAAGGCGTGCTACACCGGCTGGAGAGGACAGCCATAGCCCTATGTAAAGTTATCCTAAGCACCCTGTCTGAGACCACGCAGGGCTGAGCTCCATTAACTAAGAGCAGGGAGTAACTGGTAAATCCCAGTCTGATACATACATAAATATAGCAGTCAGCTCAGAGCAGGTGGACTCTTTGGCTTTCAGGCAGGATAGGCCTGACGGGTCTGATTGCAGGATTGGTTGTCCTTTATTAAGAATTTATTTAGATCTGTGTTTTGTAATGCTTTATTATATAAATGTTGCTTGTGTATATTGGAAGAACAAAACAAAAGACCCCATACACTTCAGTGTGTTCTTACAATGCATCAGATATAGAAAATGCACCTCATTTGATTACTATTTGCTATTCAAAAAATCCCAGACGGTACATTTGTTCCAAAACAAATTACCCTTAGGGATTTTTATAGATTATAATATCCAGGGTGTTCCTATATATACAGCAGAAGGGTTATTAAAAATAAATCAGATTCTTAATAATGGAATCATTCCCTTGAGAACAAGGGCCGAATGGCATTTGCTAGTTGAAGGACAAAACTTCCTGTCAAAGTGGAGATTCAGAAACTTCTAATCAAAGCCAGTGAGACCCCTTCCTCCTCTCCCCTCGCTGGAGACAAACACTAGTTAGCTGCTGCAATGCAGGCAGGAGGTGTATTTAAACCCACAGTAACTGCGGGTGTGATGGTTTGGTAGGTGACAACCCCACCAGACCACTCCGATTGCATGACAGCTGCCTGCAGTCAGCCACACGCTTGTAGGTATAGATAGATACATTCTCCTGGCGGGACCCTGCAGACAGCCGCATTCTTCCAGTCTTGTGCTATAGTCAGCTCACTTTCAGTGGCTTATATTGTAATCAACTACATTCTTATATTAATATGTTATAGCCCTCCCTCCTCAGGGCTGTATGTTGCCCTGCCAAAGTCACTTGCTGTAGTCAATCAGACAGACACAGCCTGATAGGTGTATGAAGGAGATGCAAGTTTTTACTGGGAGAGAAGCACATACGCTATGGGCTGTTGTAGTGTTATAAACCCATGCTATTATCAGACCTCTGTCCTTTAAAGTATAATAAGGAGTCAGGTGGCATAACCATATGCTGGTTTCCACACATTTTCACTGAAGTCACTTTAGTATCAAGGACTATGCTGCCAGTTCCCAGGGGCCTCTTCTCCATCTGATAAGCTGGAGTGTCACACTTGATTTGTTGTTTGTCCCTAAGGTATAGCTCCCTTATCCACCTGCATACTGGTGGCTGTGTAGATGTTGCCTAATGAGCAGCTGAGGCTTCTTAAAGTTTGCCAGGACTTTTACATTAACCTCCTTCCCCTCTATCCTGCACCCTGTTCCCCAAATCTTTTTTTAATTACAGGAACTGTCACTGAAAGAAGAAAATGGACAATTACCTTTACCAGGTAAAACCAAGTAAAGGGCCAGAATGGGGAAGAGCTACAAACTTCTCTGGCCTCCAGATTTTAATGAGCCTATTAGTATGTGGAAATGCCTAATGCTGAGTGTGCAGTGCTGACAAGCAGGTATCATTCATTAGGTTGCCTTGCTTTATATAGCAAGACGTTGTCTACAAAAGGCTAAGAGTTTTGGAATAAAGCAGTTCCTTTTTTCCCCTCATGGGTTTATAAATAAGTGGCGGATTATCTTTCAGGCTGGAAGAGTTTTGGGCACGCTTTTATCTTCCTGCATGACACCTCACCCACTCTAGAAGAACCCACAAAAGCCAAATGTCTACCACAGAGTTATAATCTCAAGATACATAAGGTACTGTCTGGGATGCTGCTGCCCTTACACTGATCTAATATAAGGGCAGTAGGAATATGAGAAAATTGCTGTTCATTTGTCTGTTTCTAATTCACCTCTCACTGATAGAGTCAACTATTGCTGTTTTGTCAACCATCGCTATTTTCATTCATGTTGCACTTAGGTCATGGCTTGACCTTTGAGATGTCAATAATAGCAAGGTGCGGGACCTCAGCAGCTCCCTTCTGTAGACAACATTGTGCACCCCAATGAACTAATTTTGTTTACCCTTTTTTGTTTAAGACAAGAACCTAGTCTATATTTTGGTTTTTTTGTTTAGCACAAGATACATTTTTTGTACCATATATAAAAATTACCATATATACCATAATTAATAACATAATTACCATACATAACAATTACTGCAACTAAGAGATGATAGTTCTTTGAATCAGTAATATACCTTTGGACCATTATTTAGTGTCACCTCTGAATGACTCAAATTGTCACCTTTAGGACACTATACCAAAGAAGCTGTCTTGTCTATATGGTAATGAGACAAGGCCATCATCAAATATCATCACAAAAGGCTCCAAAGACATTTCTTATAAGAGTAGAGGTGAAGTGCCTCCATGCTGTCCAAAGTCCTATGCAAGCAGTTGTAGTCTGCTTCTCCAAACTCTTTCTGTAGCTTTGATAAAAACTTTTATTGTTGCATGAGCTTTCTGAAGCTGTTGGTTAAGAATTGTTCAATAGTAGATGCTTGTAAATAAAGCAGAGCCTTGTGTAGTGCATCTTTTACCAGAGAACCTGGAGGTACACTGGAGTTGAAAGGTGTTATGTAATTGTAAGCTCACTGTCATAAATAAAGTAACCTAGTGCAAGTGTCCCCTTATTTACACACGGTGTAGCTTCACTGCCTTTACTGCAGCTGCATGTTGTGCAAATTGGAGTAGAATCTGGTTCATTAATTCTAATTCTGTTCTGGCTGGACAAACAGATGATACATCCAGACAGAATTATCATTGCATATGAAAGAAGTGCTCTACATACTTTCAAAGTGTCATTAAGACGCTTATTTGGGCTGCAGTCTAGGAGCATCTCAGAACACAACCCCAATGACATTGCAGCTGTTGTGCTTGGGCATTAAAAAGGCAGTCTTTCCTTTCATTGTAATCATTTAAAAATTACCAGTCATGTGCGAACTCTTAGAGCCTGACCCTCAGCCCATGTGAGTCAGTATGGGAGTCAGGGCCTGTCTTTCCATTGAAGTTTGCATGCTTTGAATCACTCTGCAGATTTCTAGTGCTCGACCACTGACACCAAGTAGTGGACTGTTTATTGAAATAAGCCAAAATAGTCAATATATGAGGACTATGTTCATGATGACAAGTACAGCATATGTGGGAAAAGGGGCTTTTTGAGCACTTCGGTTAGTAGAATGTTGGAATTCCTTCTCTCAAGTGAAATGAGGCAACTCTGGTGCTGTTAGCAGTAGGACAACCACCCCCACAGCCTTCTATGCTACAACAGCCCTTTGAATTCGCAGGAATAACATAACGGTTAATCTGTGATTCATTACAATGTGCAAGTGTGCCTGTGTTGGAGGGGTAACGTCTTTCTTCCTGCAAGCAGCAATGCTGTATGAGTGTAATCTTATCTTATGTTATGCTCCAAGCAGCATTCCCTTTTGCCACACGCTGTATCTGTTGTTAAGCGTTGGCTCCTTGCACAGCTTTGTCAGCCCTATTTTTGTCGTGGAGGGGGGTCCCATTCTGATACTGCTCCAAATCAGTGTTGCACAACTGTTGAACATGGCTGAGCGCTGTGCTGTTCCTGGCAGTATAGCCCTGGTTGCTGTAAAGCCCCAGGAAAGGCACTTCACGCTCTGCCTTCATGTGTGGGCTTCTGCTTAAAGGATGTAGCACGGTGCACAGACATTGCTGAATTGTCAAAGAGTTGCTTGGATTTTATTTTAGCTTACACTGTCTTCACCAGATTTTGTGGTGCAGGCCTATATAATGAATTATATTATTTATAATTTATAGGTATATAAATTATAAATAAAAATATATTAGTATTTTATGTGGAAAAGCGTATTAAAGGAAAGCAATTCACATGATCAGGATGTTAGTTCATGCAGCACCTCACATCAGATGGCAGAACTGTAACAACGGCTTGGTAGTAATAGACAGTAAATCCTCGGGTTTATGCAGTAGGAGCAGTTTCTGTCTCATGTACCACATTGCCGCCTGTCATGAGATCATAGGAAAATTCAGGTTTGAAGTGACCTTAGGAAGACATTTAGTCCACCATCTTCTTTGCAATTGTCTTTACGACTTACTATATAGAATGCTCATTCACGACAGCGGAGCGGATCTGAAGTAGTTTCAGGATCTGTTTGCAGTGGTGAGGTTTTGTCTCCCACAGTGATGCTTGGCAGTAGGTTAGTGGTCAGTGAGTTAGTTAGCCTGTAGGAATCAGTGGTCTTTAAAAGAGCTACAGCACACACACACCTCTGCAAATAACTGAACATCCAGAGAACATTGTGGATATAAACACATCCACAGAAGCCTACCAGTAATATGCAAAAAGAGTTTGGAATTATTCTAGAACAAGTTCTTCACAAAGATAAGTGGTGGTTTAGGAAGTGAACGACAGCGCCTACAGAATCATTCCCTTTCTCACCTGCCTTTATGCAGCTGGATTTTCTTCCAAGATATGCATCTGTCTGAATGAATTATTTCAGTTCTGTCTCAGATATTTACTGTGTTCTATGAGGGTGAGAAAGTACCCTTCTCACAGAAATGTAAGCATTGCGGAGAAAAAATTGTAGTGAATGTTACTGTAAGAAAAACTGACCTTTCAATTTTTTAGTTTGTCATAGATATAAGGTTTATTAAGCATCACAGAAAAATGCTTTAAGTCCACAGATATTTCATAAGTCAGTATGAACACACTGCTGTGCTAATCAGTTCAAAGGATTTCTCTTCATGTCCATTACATGCACAGCATTTTTCTTCTTCTTCACCAGTTTTCAACTGAGGCAACACCTATTGGATCTCTCTTAGATCACCCAAGAACACTGGAAAACAGATCAATCCTGGGCCTACAGGATTGTAGACCTACAGAGGTCTACAAACAGGCTGGTTGCTATAATTTCCTAATACAGCTGGTGAGTGAGCCAACTAGGCAAGGTGTCCTGCTGGACCTGTTGTTTGCAAACAGAGAAGGACTTGTGGGTGATGTGATGTTTTGAGGCCATTTTGGGCATAGTGATCCTGAAATGATAGAGTTTTTGATTCATGGAGAAATAAGGAGGGGGATCAGCAGAACTGCCACCTTGGAATTCCAGAGGGCAGACTTCGGCCTGTTTAGGAGAGTAGTTGACAGAGTCCCTTGAGAGGCAGTCCTGGAGGGCAAAGAAGTCCAGGAAGACTGGTCAATATTCAAGAAGGAAATCTTAAAGGTGCAGGATCTGGCCATCCCTATGTGCTGAATGATGAGCTAATGGGGAAGAAGGCTGGCCTGGCTGAACAGAGAGCTATGGGTGGAACTCAGGAAAAAAATGAGTTTATGACCTTTGGAAGAAGAGACAGGGAACTCAGGAGGACGACAAGGGTGTCATGAGGTCATGCAGGGAGAAAATTAGAAGGGCCAAAGCCCAACTAGAAATTAATCTGGTTACTGCTCTAAAAGACAATAGAAATGTTTCTGTAAAAACATCACCAAAAACAGGAGGGCTAAGGACAATCTCCATCCTTTATTCGATGTGGGAGAAAACCAAGATAAGGAAAAGGCTGAGGTACTTAATGCCTTCTTTGCCTGAGTCTTTAATGATAAGATCTGTTATTCTACAGGTACCCACCCCCCTGAGCTGGAAGGCAGGGACAGGCAGAAAAATGAAGCCCCCATAATCCAAGAGGAAATGGTTAGTGACTTGCTACACCACTTAGATACACACAGATCTCTGGGGCCAGATGGGATCCACCTAAAGGTACTGACTGAGCTGGTGGAAGTGTTCACCAAGCCACTTTCAACCCTTCATCAGGAGTCCTGGCTAACTGGGGAGGCCCCAGATAACTGGAGGTTAGCAAATATGATGCCATCTACAAGACGGGCCAGAAGAAGGATCCAGGGAACTACAAGCCTGTCAGCCTGACCTTGGTGCCGGGGAACGTTATGGAGCAGATCATCTTGAGTGCTATCAAGCGGCATGTACAGGACAACCAGGTGATCAGGCCCAGTCAGCGTGGGTTTTTGAAGGGTAGGTCCTGCCTGTCTAACCTGTTCTCTTTCTATGATAAGGTGACCCACTTAGTGGATGAGGGGAAGGCTGTGGATGTTGTCTACCTGGACCTTAGTAAAGCCTTTGACACTGTTTACCATAGCATTCTCCTGGAGAAACTGGCTGCTCATGGCTTCAACGGGCGTACTCTTCACTAGGTAAAAAAACTGGCTGGACGGCCAGGCCCAGAACGTTGTGGTGAACAGAGCTAAATCCAGTTGGTGACCAGTCACGAGCAGTGTTCCCCAGGGCTCAGTGTTGTGGCCAGTTCTGTTTAATACCTTTATCAATGATCTGGATGAGGGGATTGAGTGCACCCTCAGTAAGTTTTCAGACAACATCAAGTTGGGCAGGAGCGTTGATCTGCTGGAGGGCAGGAAGGCTCTGCAGAGGGACCTGGACAGGCTGGATCGATGAGCCAAGGTCAACTGTATGAGGTTTAACAAGGCCAAGTGCTGGGTCCTGCACTTGAGTCACAACAACCCCTTGCAACACTACAGGCTTGGGGAGGAGTGGCTGGAGAGCTGCCTGGCAGAAAAGGACCTGGGGGTGCTGGCTGACAGCCGGCTGAACATGAGCCAGCAGTGTGCCCAGGTGGCCAAGGCGGCCAATGGCATCCTGGCTTGTACCAGGACTAGTGTGGCCAGCAGGAGTAGGGAAGTGATTGCCCCCTTATACTTGGCACTGGTGAGGCCGCACCTCGAATCCTGTGTTCAGTTTTGGGCCCCTGACTACAAGAAAGACATTGAGGTGCTGGAGGTTGTCCAGAGAAGAGCAACATGGCTGGTGAAGGGCTTAGAGCACAAGTCCTATGAGAGACGGCTGAGAGAACTGGGCTTATTTAGCCTGGAGAAGAGGAGTCTGAGGGGAGACCTTATCACTCTCTACAACTACCTGAAAGGAGGTTGTAATGAGGTGGGTGTTGGTCTCTTCTCCCAGGTAGCAAGTGATGGGACAAGAGGAAATGGCCTCAAGTCGCATCAGGGGAGGTTAGGAAAAATGTCTTCACTGAAAGGATTATCGAGCATTGGAATAGGCTGTCCAGGGAAGTGGTTGAGTCACCATCCCTGGAGGTATTTAAAAGATGTGTCGACGTGGCACTTAAGGACATGGTTTAGTGATGGACTTGGTAGTGTTAGGTTAATGGTTGGACTTGATGATCTTAAAGGCCTTTTCCAACCTGAACAATTCTATAATTCTATAATTTTGATTTCTACTGGCAGAGTGATCGCAACAAGGTAGTGAATTGAACCTCAGCTCTGCTGAGCTAATCTGTGATCTTCACTTTGATGTTCAGATTTATCTCGTTTTGATAGAATGCATGCAAATCTGCAGGCAGATGTTATCCAAGAGCAAAATTTTAGCTTCATCTTTAAAAATCCTTGCAATGTTAAATAACAAGAAGTAATGCATGGTTTTAATTATGTGTTGAAGCACTTAAAATTTAGTATGTTTGAATCTGGTATCATTAAGCCTGAATCAGATCTTCAGTACTGAGGATACAGGATGTAGGACTTAACTGCTAGAGAAGAATATGTTTCCCAGAGAGTGACCAGGAATGGCATACACAACATATCTAATGTTAACAGTTTCAGAGCTCAGTTATGCCTTGCCTTTAACAGTAGTACTTTGTTCCAGACAACAACCACTTTCTCTCCTTGTTTTGCTTCCTGTAGATAACAGTGTCATGTTCTGCACACAGTTGGAATCTGAAGGGTACTGAGAAGAGGAGAGGCATTACGTTATAGCCACACTGTACCTGAAGGAATTGCCCTTGTTTGGCTTTCAAGGATCCTACTCTTCTGTACAAATTTGGTCTTATCCTACCATATCATTGGAAATGATCTTCATTAAAGAAATATGAGCCTTAGACAATTAATAGAGGTTTTTATATCAAAGGATATAAAGCAGCTTGTTTATTAAATGAATAATGCTTTGGTGGTTCACCCTTTGGACTTTTGTCATTGGAAAATGCTATTTGAAGCAAGCTGAAATTTATAGAATCATAGAATCTCTCCAATTGGAAGGGACCCATAAGGATCATCGAGTCCAACTCCCTGAAGCAGAGATCTGTATAATTAATTCTTTGGGCTGCATGCAGGTGTGATGATGTTGGTGCCACATGTCTATGTAATGAGGAAGTGGAACTGTACTAACTGTTTTTAATGGGGAAAAAAGGTGGCTAGACACATTGCCTATCGCCCCCGGGAGATCCTCCCATGGTTCTCTTCTGTTACAGCTAAGGTGACCACTGCTGCTCCCAGGGAGCTACTTAATGTTTGGCTGCCTAGACATAGTGTTGATCTTTCTGGAGACAGCAAAAGGCTTTTCTCTGTAACTAAAAATTATTTCCATGTGCAAGTAATATCTGATCAAGGACATATGTCTGCAGAGGCCTGTTGTTTTTTGTCTGGTGTGCCTGCTTACTGATTTAAGTAAAATTCTGCAACATTGTATCAACACAAGCCCATTGTCTCCAGAGACTGAGAACAGAATTTGGCTCTGGCACCAGAGAGGTCTACCACAAACCATGTAATTCCAGTGTATGTATGATGTGCGACTTGTAACCTTGTTCTCTGCAGAATAAGTGGTTTGTACATCTCTTATAGACACACAGTAAAGAATTCCAGCACTGCAGCTGAAATTAATTCTATTTTAAATTACACTCCTGCATTTACAAACAACTGAGTTTCCCGTGCCCACTTCTCTGTAAACAGTGATTGTGGTATAAATAACCTTGAATACTTTGTAGACTGAGTCTGTGGTGGGATGAGTGAAAGGTCAGAACAAGGCTGAGAGAAAGTACTATCCAAAAAGCATAAAGAACATCTAACACAAAAACTCTGTTAAAAAGAAAAAATCCCATTCTGCACTGGTGTAAACTACTCTTCTTTAAAGAAAGGAGTGATAGGTGAATTCCAAACCTGGGCTGCAGATTTAGAGGCTTTCCATTTCAGAACTATTTTTTGAAATGGTTCTGGGATGCTTTTATCAATCAATGTGGTTTTAAAGAGTTTGAAACCCAAATTCTAAGTAGCATTTTCTCTTGTATTCTAAACATCTGTGCTGTTTATTAGGAATGGCATCAGATTTTGGCAATTCAATCTTATTTTGTGTGTGGAGCTTGAAAGACTAGCACCACTCTTTCTTCAGCGCAGTTGCTGGGGTCTAGGGATTTCCTAAAATTGCTACTAGAATATCATCTTGGAAGTAATTTATCTGTTTGGTTTTTTTTTTTTTTTTTTTTTTTAAAGGGGCAAGGACACAAGAGAGAGGAAGAAAGCATAAGATATGTTCCTGATTTGTGCAACATCCATACACATTGCGGAAATTTTTTGCCTCTTCAGTTCTACTGCCACTTTCCTATTTTCTTAAGGCAAAAGTGTCATTGTATTTGAAAAAACAGCTGATTTGTAATAATAATTACTGTAATATTACCAACTGTGCTTTTTGAATAGATTTTTAAATTCTCTCTGATATCTTTCTCCTTCAGTTGAGGTAATAGTAAAGAAAGAGGGTGGATATTATTTCTACATTACCATTAATTTAAAGCTGGGAAGCCTCATTAGAAGTTTAGTTCTGTCTGCAGTAGAAAGTGCTATGCATGCTGTGCACGCAAGTGTGAGACATACAGCTCATTATCAAAGACAAGACTCAGAAGCAACTCAGAAATGGTTATGAAAACTGGCTTTACTGTGTCGTTTGTAGTGCCTGCAGTTTAAGTATAGACCTTTTCTTGAAAAACAGGACACAAACCAAATAATATCTGCAAAACATATCAAGATTTTAATGAGGTTTAATGTGTTTTATGCATGCATTTTGTGGAAGCTAGAAGAATCCTGCACAGGATATTGAATCCCAGTGTTTCCAGCTAATCAGACTAATACTACCTCTCCTTAAAGCCTGTCTTATTGTATACCTCAAAGCACCTTTTATTTCTATATGTAACCTACTTACCCACTCCTTTCCCCTTTGCACTGTTAGGATGCATTGCAGCCTTGTCTTCATTTGAAAAATATGAAGCTCTTTGAGCTGAAGAAGCCTTGGCACTTCTTAGGTGCTCAACTTCTCACATAACCAGCCAGGGGATGCCTCCTGTGGTATGTGCACCTCAGGAGCGGAGGCCCTGGGAACAGCTGTCCCCTCATTATCATTCACAGGGGTGAGATTTGATGATGAATGATCAGCTGCAAACAATGCATAATATCAACAGAAAATAAACACATGTCACTCTAATTTCATTTTCCCCCCCAGAGGTGGGGCAGAGCCCCTGTTGTCTCCATGGCAGGATAACTTCAGTGATGGAGAAAACTCAAAGTCCTGGCCACTGCTTTCCATTGACCCCACAGGTCTTCTCAAGATGTCTCCCAACAGAAGGAGATGTAACAGCAGTGGTGATAGGGTAAGATATTAGGTGCAGACTAGGAAACAGAAATATTTGTTCATGCCTTTAACTTTTGCTATATTCCCAGATTTTTGAAAATTCATGAAATATTAAATGGGTGACTATTTTCTGGCTGGCTGGGGAATGCCAAGTCACATGTTGTTGTTTCTGCTCTTTGACTGGCTGCCTTCTATAGCTAATCAACACAGTGTCATTTTGAAATTCACATCTGGGAACTCTTTGAGCTAAATATGCACTTTTCATAAGCTCTGGCAACTGTAAAGCTCCAAATGCTTGAATATTCAAGCAAAATAAACACACATACTAAGAACGTGACAAAATGGAAATCTGTGTCAATTTTGAAAGAACACTCTAGGATATCCTCTGCTCTATACTCCCTGCTCTTCACTTGGCTGTACTCAGTACCAGGAGTAGATGGCAGAAACGTGTGTCCCTTACGTAAGAAGTGCTTGCAATGCCCCTGAACTTTTGGCATCAGTACAGAATGTAGTGAACTGGATCATGCCAGTTTAAATATATCTGGTCATTTTCCAGTACACTGCTCAGCTGTCTACCTTTCAGAGCCCTAGCTGGCATCTGAGAAAGCTCAATCTGCATTTCTGTGTTTGCTAATGCTACCAGGTTCTTTAGTGGGAAACTGGATATTATTATGTTGAGAGCATGGGACTGGGAAACACAAGATCCGGAGTAATTTTCAGTGGCTACTATGTTTTTCTACAAACTTCTGAAGACATTCTTCTTGCTTTTAGTATTCCGAGCAGATTCACAGACCCCAATCTAATGAAGCACACTTTTAATTTTGAGCATGTGAGCAGTCATATAGCACTTAGACGGATGAGGCTTTGATCTTTTTAGAGTTCAGTACTGAACTCTACTGAAGCACAACAAAGTTTGGAGACTATTAGGTGTAGCCATACAGTCATGGGTCAAAATGACACACTCCAAATTTCTAAAACAAATCTGCAGACTTTTATATTGTTTGCTATTACTTGTACCAGAAACAAGAAGATCCTTCTGAGTGAAAGAAATGTTCTCGGGACCTGCTGCTGACTACATCAGACTAATTCCTTGCTCTGGCCAGTGGACTCCATGAAAGCATCATGACTCTTTGCTTATATCAATTTTTTTCTTTTTCCTATGATACAGTGTATTACAGTATGGACACATGCACAAAGACTGTGACAAGAATGACCTTCAGTGATGCAACTGAGACAGCTATAGAGAGGCATAAAAGTCACTGCCTGCAAAATTTCGCTGTCCTGTGGAGAATAATTCAAATTCCAACCTGCTCTGAGCATCTTCAGTTTTGCTTTTCCACTTTCCTTGAAAGGGTAATACATATAGTTCTTTAATAATAATCATAAAGTACAAGACAAACATGATATCAGTGGAAATGGTTAAGCCTGAATTCCTTGCTATGGCTGAATGAAAGTGCCTGTCATACCATGACTCCATGGCAGAACACATTCTGGAATTAAGCTGAATAACTTAATTTTTAGCTATGGATTCTATAGATCCTCCTTGTATACTGCAAAAAGGCCAAAGCAGAAGGGAGGGAGGAAAGATTAAAAAGAGCAGTGCCAGTTGTTTGGGGAAGTCATTGTTTGTCCACATTTAGGAAGAAAGGGACACAATTTGGCAGCATGGGGTGCCACGGTATTGGTTCCAGCTAACGATCATTGTGTGAATTGAGCTGTAAGGAGAGCTGCCCATTGACCAGCATTGATCGTTGTCGTGGACAGGTGCTGATGTTCAGAGGGCAGATCACAGCTGATTGCACAGGGTTCCTATTATCCTTTGCTGGGTATTGATTCTCCCTGTGGGATGTTTCTTTCCTAGCTGTGTTAATTTTCAGACCACATATTTGCATTGGTCTGTGCTGAGGGGCTAGGCAGAAGTGCCTTGGCTATGTTTAACGGCCTTACCCCTTTCCCTTTCACAGCCCTGATCCCTTGAGCCTTTAGAGACCATGTCTGTTAGGATCCAAGTTTCCTCTTGCACATTAAGGGACAGGCTTTATGAAGAATATCATTACTACTCTTGTAATTGCTTCAGGTACACTAAAAAATTAATCAGAAAGTACACAATGGGGTTTTTGTTTTGGTATTGGTTTTATTTTGAAACCTTTCTAAGCCTGAAGACTTGCTGTCTATGTGTAGAGCTCATACAAGTGTAACATGGAAGGGTTGGGGAAGTAGTTCATGAGGTTGCCAGGGCCGGGACTGTTTTGTCCCTTCACTACTATTTTGGTGCTGCACACAATTGATTAACTGATGGACCTCAGTTGCTATCAAACCAGAGTGGTAGTATAACACATTCATCTTGCATTGCTATAAATATCTTTCAGGGTTGAGTGGATATATAGATTTTTCCATTGGTAGGTGTCTGCACAGTGCCTAGAACTGTGCTGGGATCTTGCAGAGTCCTGGTACTACATAAAACTATTTATAAGAGTGCTGTCTTATCTCTCTACTGTAATAAGTCAAAGAAGCCTAAAACAGAATTTTTGCAGAGATGGGAGTAATAGCAGATAACAGCAAAAATATTCAGCAACTGAGGCTTTTGCTTGTTTTGGCAAGTCTAATTACTTCAGTGCAAATGATGCCTCCACATATGAAGAAATGTTATTAATTTTGTCTCTGTAACGTGGAAACGGAACAACTAATTTAGGTTCTCTGAATAAAGTATACCTTTGCACTGATAAATGGATCCCAGTTTCCAATCCGTCCTTAAGGCATCTTCGTTTATGTGTTCTGTGCAGAAAGAAAAGGGTACATCTGAACCTAGTTAGACCTAGGGCTGAAATAGTTAGATTGTGGTGTTTCTGTAATCAATAACAACCAAAAGATGTAAGTAATTATCTTCAACTCCCTAGTTTAAATGACCAGGTAGTCATTTATAGCAGAATATCCTTCAGCATGGGACCAACAATTGGATTAAATCCTCTGGAATCATATCCCAACATTTGCGATTTCTGCATGGAGTCAGCAAACATAGCATTATTATAAAAATAGCTCTTCTTCAAGTTCAGGGTACCAAAGTTGTTACCTCACCCTGGAAGTATGATGCCCCAAAGGTCATATTCCAACACTAGGAATTTTCTTGTTTTTCTAGAACATGTTTCCTACACTGTATGTGCATGGTGAGGTCTATAGATATCAACGTTGGAGTGTCCTTTTTAACCCTGGTATGTTCACAGTGCACCTTTCATAAATGACACATGGGTGGGCGGATTAAAAAAGGATGTGAAAATACACCAAAAAAAATGTACATTTGGAAAAAACAGGTAGGGGATTTCAGCAGCATCTGAACAGCAGGCAGAGGATGTGTTCCTCTTTTCATTTTTTCATTGCTGAAGTTGCTTTACCTCTAATGCACAAGGGTTTCTGCCCATCTTGACTTTCCCAGGACTGCAATCGCTTCTGTGGTTGCTGGAGTGAGTAGCTTGTGCTGCAGTGCATGCAGGATTGAAAGAGGCTGTTTAATCCTCAGTTGCAGCACATCAGCTCATTTAAGCAGTCGTAGTGATGCAAGTGTGGAGAAGGGTACAAGTCATCTCATTAACTGATAACTGCTGTATGCTGTTGGAGAGTGCAGACTTAAGCTACTCCTGAAATGAAAAAAGCCAGCTGTTTAAGATCAGCTGGGACATCTAATTTAAAAAGTAAAAGAAAAAAAAAAAAAAAGAAAATCCCAGCCCAACAGAGAGCCTGAGTCTGCTCTTGCTTAAGCTTGGATAACTCAAGAGAAATGAAACAGAAGTTAGCGCAGTGAAGCCAGTGTAAAGGCAGTAAAAACAAGATCAGAATCTGTGCCCAAGAGAGACAGCATATGTGAATTTTGTAGGAAGAAGGAGACTGGGAAGGGAAATGTTAGTACGGCATGGATAAAGACCAGAAATATTTATTAACTGCTTATTGCAATGCTCTTCCACCTTCCTGGGATCAGGAATGTGAAAAATTTTCCGATTGTTTGTCATACTTTGAACAGTTGTTTCCCAGTCTGTTCAAAAGGAAACATCCTAGTTTTGCTGAGAAAAACATTCCAGTTTTCTTTACTGGATTTGCTTTGTGGCCCCAATTCTTCTCTACACTGGAAGGGTACAGATCTGGTGCTGCTCATTTGGGACCTACAGCATTGCATTGATGTAAAGGAAGCAAAAGGGGAGAAACCTAGGCCCTGTGGCTGGAAAGGAAACTCATGAGTTAAAAAAGAATTATTGGGGGGGGATTAGAAATGCAAAAAATAAATTAGAGATTGGAGACTTAAAAGAGGCAGGTGAAGCTGAGAGACAGAGCTTTATTGAAGGGGGTGGTGAGATAGTGTGCTGTGTAAGACAGGAGTTAGCTGAAAGAGAAGAAAATAATTAAATTCAAATAGAAGGCTAATTAAAAAATAAGAGACAGAAAAGAATATATTAAAAATTAAAAAAGGAAATAGAAGGGAATATGAAATAAGAAAATATAAGTACTGAGAGGTAAGAGATGAAGGAAAATATCTTTATCTAAAGCAATTGTACAAAATAAAAAGCAGCAGCAATTTTATTCAAGTCTTTACCTTTGGATTGACAGCCACCCTAAAAGATCTCCAAGAAAAGCAATTCAATTCAAATTTGACTCTAGTTAATTAAAACACCAAAGTAGATTACTGATTTGGGCAGCAGTTCAATGCAGTTGTAGTAGAGTTGTCAATCAGTACAAATGAAATCCAAATTAGATACCAACAAAAAAAAAAAAAGAACTTGATGTCGCTTCTGCTGAAGTTATTACAAAGCTCTCATTGATTTCAATGGGACAAGAAGAAATCAACCTAAAGAAAAGCCCATTACTGGGAATGAGAACAAAAGACAGAGGTTAAAGTCAAAGAGATGATTTGGGCTGCAAGCCATGTTGTGAAGATGGAAAGTGAGAGCTTCCTTCACACCAGGCCCTTGCTTGTTCCTGGTCCATTCTGCCACTCTGCCTCTAGGTCACGTGGAAAGCTAAGGATGGGGCATTATTTTCATAGAATTATAAACTATGCTGAGCTGGAAGGGATCCACAAGGATCACTAAGTCCAACTCTTGACTCCACACCGGGCAACCTAAAAGTTAAACTAGGTATCAAAGAGCATTGTCCAAATGCTGCTTGAATATCCAAGAAGTTTGGGGCCATGACCAATTTACCGGGGAGCTTGTTCTAGTGTCCAGTGCTTGAGCACCCTCACAGGGAAGAATTTTTTCTTAATATCCTCTCTGAGCTTCCCCTGATTCAGCTTTGAACCATTCCTTCATGTCCTATCACCAGACACCAGGCAGAAGAGATCAGTACCTCCTTTTCTGCCCCACCTCTTTAGGAGGTTGTAGACAGTGTTGAGGCCACCCCTCAGGCTCTTCTCTAAGCTGAACAAACCTAGTATCCTCAGCCACTCCTCATAAGTCATGACCTATTGCCTTTTCGCCATCTTTGTTGGCCTCTTTTGGGCACATTCTAAAATTTTTATATCCTTCATATGTTATTGGGGCGCAGAACTGCACACAGTACTAGAGGCGAGGCTACACCAATGCTGAGTATAGTGGGGCAATCACTTATTTCGACTAGTTAGCTATACTATGCTTAATGCACCCTAAATATACAGCTGGCCCTTTTGGCTGCAGACCGTTGACCTAGATTGAGTTTATCATCAATCAAAACCCCCAGATCGCCTTCCGCAGCCTCTTGTTCCCCAATCTGTATGTACATCAATTTCTCTCTTCTCTTCAAGTCAACCAGCATGGATAGGGTAGGAAGGAAAATGTGCCTTCTTCCTCCAGCTCAGCACACATAGGAAAGAGGCTTGACAGTACCTCAAAGAAGCCATACTGAGCACAATACTTCCTGGAGCTACTTCAAAGATGTTGCAGATTACTCACCACCCATTATTTCAAGCTTTTCCTGAAGATGCAATTTAATATCTAAACATTAAGGGGATGAAGTGTTGCAAGTCCTTGACCACACAAGTTATTATCATGGACTGAAATGGAAATAGTCACCTATAGAACATGTCATATACTGATGTCCCTACTGGTTGCAGCAGTAATGGATCTGGAAAAGAGCCTCTAGCCAGAACGCTGCTTAGGGCTCAGGCTGCGGGAGGAATTTGCTGTGTGCAGATCATATCTTCTGTGTGTGCATCATTTCCACTCTGGGGTATTAAGTTGCTCTTTTTCTTCTTCAGAAATGTGCTGTGAGAATAAACCTGTGACATTTTAGGATAAAGTGATAAATGAAGCCGTTTCAATCTATGGCACAGCCACACAAGGAAGTAAAGGTCTGTAAGTGTCTTTTGGACAACTCTTGTTCTTGTGCAGAAGAACATACATGGGCTATGTCTCAAAACTTTCTACCTGTTAGTCATTAGGTGCAGCTGCAGAGCTTTGTTCTTTGTTCCCTGCTAGTGCCAGGGGAAGCAGGGGCAGGCTGTACAGCTCAGGTACAGAGGTGTGGGAGAGGGCATGCTGATCAGGGGGAGTGGAGCGTACAGGTGTAATTCAGGATGTTATATAACCCAATGAGTTTAACAGCCCTGCTGATGACATCGTTACCATACTACACAAACTCCCATTGAAATTAATGGCATTTCACATAATAAAGTACTGTGCAAATACTCAGTTATGTAGAACATTAATGTCATAAAAACATAAAATCAGTTTCTTCTCTGTAGTTATATTTGAAGTGGGGGCTCTAAAATAGAAGCACCAGCACACCTAAAAATGGGAGTCCTCAGCTTCTGAGGTTTGTAGTCATTTGTTCCCAATCACTTTAATCCTGTTAGGGATTTAAAAATAAGAATTCTTTCCTCTCTATTTTCTTTTTTTTTGCCTGTCAAACATAGTTTCCTCTTGGGTTTCTCCAGTGCAAGAGAGGACAACATAAATCTATGTTGTTTTCCTGTGTATACGCCTGACTCGCAAGTGATGCTAGCAATGAAGTATTTTTTGGTTTTGACTGAATTGAAAAAAAAACCACAAATGAAACATTTGTGCTCATCCAAAACAACATTTGTTTTTGTTGTCTCCACTAAACAAAACACCAGCTCTTTACACTTCCCAAATTTAAACATGCTTTCCTAGAAATCACTACTGGTAAGTGTATTAGCACGCTGGTTTACATTGTAAGTATTTAGGAGGGCATGGATGTATTTACTAATATCTTCTCAGAGGGCTCTGTTCAGGTTTTCTGAACTCTTTTGTTCCTTACTTACTAGCACAAAATAAATGTGATAAATCCTATATATATATTTTATTTTTGCCTTTTCCTTATTCCTCTGGTACATCATTTAGGCTGGAAGCACGTCCTCTGGTATCCTTTCAGATATTTCTTTTGCTGCTTTCTGAATAAGGCAGTGAGTGTTTCCACATCTTGAGCTGATCCATTAGCTATGCTAGGTCCTCCCTGTCACATGAGCATACATGTTTCTTCGTCCTGTGAGTTTTGTGACCCTTATCCCTCACTGTTTTTTTTTTTTGTGTGTCTAAAATCCTTCTTGGGATTTTTCTATTCTTCATTCCTTTTGGCAGAAAGGCAGTTAAAGCTGTTTCATCACTCAATCTCTTGAGCCAAAGTTGGTCAAATAATTGTTGTTAAGAATAGCAGTTCCTCAGGGTTCCTCATCTTGTGAGAACAGCTGAGGTGAATTCATAGAAACATTTCACAGCCCAACAATTTTCCTTGTAACTTCATCGGTGACCAGAATTTATCAGCCATACTGGGGCAGATTCACCAACTCATCGCAGGAAGCACCACTGCAGCATTATTCGTCACCTCCTCTGCAGATGTTTTTTTTTAACAGAAAACTGAGAACTATAGTGCCTATAATGAGAGAAGCTGATGTCAGAAGAAATGGGGACTTGAAGAAGTATCAAATGACAAATAAAGCTAACTCTATGTAGATACAACTAAATCTTTGAAGATTGCATGCTGGGAAGCTGGCATCAGGTCATTCCTGTGACAGGGCACACGTCTGTGATGCAAGTCACCGGTCCCAGAGAGATGGACTGTTGCATGAGTCTGCCCTATAGCCTTATGAGGCAATTCATTCCTGAATGGAAAAGAAAAAGTAGGATCTGAAGGGAGGAAGACAAGAATTGCAGAATGTGCACCTAAGCACCCAGAAATGCTCCCAGCAGTAGTGAGGTAGTGATTCACTGTGCTTTGAGCCTAATGCTCTAGAGCAGGGCTATTGCATTACCATATTTTCAGTTCTATTATCATCACCCCAGATGACCCACATTTGCATAAAATCAGAAGCAGAGGCAGGAAGGGTGTTGCAATGGAGAGAGAAAACAGACCGTAGGGAATTGAGGGGAAAGGGCTTAATGCAAGAATTGAAACAGTCAACGGCGACTGAAAAAATTCTGAGGGAAGAAACATCTAGATAAAACTTTCCCTTGCATTACTTACATATGTATGTACATAGTGTGCAGTGTCACTATGGCACAGGGTTTTTTGGTGGTTTTAAAAAAATTATTATTTTATGAATAATCTGAAGCATATATTTATGAAGAAACAGGAATTTGTTTTTTCCCCTGAGCTCTACTGAGTAGGACGTAGTGCTCTGCAGCTGCTCCCCAAGTGACCAGGAGACTGGTAAGGATTATTGGATATCCCCAAGGAATTTGGGAAATGCCATGCATCTAGGACCTCACTAAGTGTCTGGGGAAACGTGCTTGCATTCCAGTTCTGATAGCAAGATTATGTAGCCTTCTTCAAAGTATATGCATTAGTCTCCCAGGGCTGTGCCCAGAACTCAAATCATAATCGTACAACCAAAGAAAGAAAATGTTATCCTCCAGGGAATATTTGTCTTGTGTCCTCTGGCAGTGGTGAGAACTGGACTATGGCTGGTTTTAAATGAAACTGAGTTCTGGCAAATAGGGACATGAAACTTCCTGTATCCATCCATGCAGGATGGACATCCACCCATATAGGAAGAACAAACTCCCTTGTTCTGCTGGAACATAATGATGCTCAGATTTTTTAGCATCTATGACACATTAGACATCAGAGTCTGAGTTGGATCATGTATGGGAAATGCAGTAGGCAACTGGGTTTTCCACTCTTTATCACTGAAATGCAAGACAAAGACCACTTTGATCAACATTTTTGATTTTCTGATATTTTAATTAATTCTTTCATTCTTCATTCATTTAATCTTTCAATATATAAAGCTCACCATAGGTTAATTTGGGGTTTCTCAGTTGCCTTCTTCTGTGTTTTTCTTCTGTGATTCAATCACAACTGCTTTTTTATCAGCAAAATACTGCTAATTCAGATATTCATGCTCAGATCAGTCACAAGATCTCCCACTAAAACATGCAGCCACCCAGGTCTCTGGCTGCAGGGAGTGCCAGAGCCTTGCTCCAGTCATGGAGGGCTCCTGAGACAGGACCTGCATGAGGTGTGAGCAGGTGGAGGATCTGCTCAGCATGGTGGCAGAGCTGAAAGAAGAAGTTGCAAGACTGAGATGTATCAGGGAATGCAAGAGGGAGATAGACTGGAGGAGCCACTCCCTACCATCCCTGAGACAAGCACACCAGATGGAAGCATCAAGAGAAGGAGTGGCCCCCCTGTCCTCATGCCGCCAGGCAGAGGGAGGGGACCCAAGAGACGGAAGATGGATTCAGATCCCTGTGCAGTGCAGTAGGTAAATCCTCTCCTGGCCGACTTTGCCCCCCCAGGTGCCCTTACACAATAGGAATGGGGCTCTGGAACCCGAGGGCCAGGAGGATGCAGATACAGACAGTGATCCACCCAAGGGGTTGACTAGAGGGAACCAGTCAGCCCCACGCATTACAACGGCCACTGGAAAGAAAAAAAGAAGGGTAATTGTCATAGGGGACTCCCATCTGAGGGGAACAGAGGGCCTGATATGCCGGCTGGATCCATCCCATAGGGAAGTGTGCTGCCTCCCTGGGGCAAGGGTAAGAGACATTACCAGGAAGCTCCCTGGGCTAGTAAAAGGATCTGATTATTATCTGCTAGTGGTTGTTCAGGTCGGCAGTGATGAGGTAGCTGAGCAAGGCACAAAGACAATCAAAAGGGACTTTAGAGAACTGGGGTGATTGCTTGAAGGATGAGGAGCGCAGGTAGTGTTTTCCTCCATCCCTTCGGTAGCCGGGAGACATACGGAAAGGCACAGGAAGTCCCAGCTCATTAACATGTGGCTCAGAGGCTGGTGCCAGCAGTGGAATTTTGGTTTTCTTGATCATGGGGCAGTTTACATGGCCCCAGGCCTGCTGGAGACAGATGGGGTTCACCTGTCGCAAAGGGGGAAAAGGATTCTGGCTCAGGAGTTAGCAGGCCTCATTGAGAGGGCTTTAAACTAGATATGAAGGGGGAAGGGGATAAAACCAGGCTTGCTAGGAATGATCCTAGGGGTGGCATGCCTGTGTTGGAAAAGAGATCAATAGATCAATTGAAGTGCATTTATACCGATGCATGCAGCATGGGCAATAAACAGGAGGAGCTGGAAGCCATTGCTCATCAGGGAAACTATGATGTGGTTGCCATCACAGAAACATGGTGGGATGACTCGCACAACTGGAGCACTGTAATGGATGGCTACAAGCTCTTTAGAAGGGACAGGCAAGGAAGGAGAGGTGGAGGGGTAGCCTTGTATGTTAGAGTGTTTTGACTGTCTAGAACTCAATTACGGTAATGATAAGGTTGAGTACTTATGGGTAAGGGTCAGGGGGAAGGCCAATAAGGGAGACATCCTGGTGGGGGTTTGTTATAGACCACCCAACCAGGATGAGGAGACAGATGAAGTACTCTAAAAGCAGGTGGCTGAAGTCTCACAGTCTCTAGCCCTAGTTCTCATGGGAGACTTCAACTTACCAGATATCTGCTGGAAATACAACACAGCAGAGAGAAAGCAGTCTCGGAGGTTTCTGGAGTGTGTGGGAGATGATAACTTCCTGACGCAGCTGGTGAGTGAGCCAACCAGGGGAGGTGCTCTGCTGGACCTGCTGTTTATGAACAGAGAAGGCCTGGTGGTCGGAGGCTGTCTTGGGCTCAGTGACCATGACATGATAGAGGAGTTGATTCTTGGAGAAGTAAGGAAGAGGGTCAGCAAAACCACTACCTTGGACTTCAGAAGGGCAGGCTTTGGATTGTTAAGGCGTCTGGTTAACAGAGTCCCTTGGGAGGCAGTCCTGAAGGGCAAAGGAGTCCAGCCAGGCTGGATGTTATTAAAGAAGAAAGTCTCAAAGGTGCAGGAGCAGGCCGTCCCCATGTGCCATAAGTCGAGCAGGCAGGGGAGAAGACCACCTTCGCTGAATAGGGAGCTTTGGCTGGAACTCAAGAGAAAAAGGAGAGCTTACTGCCTTTGGAAGACGGGCAGTGACTCAGGACGACTACAAGGATGTTGTGAGGTTATGCAGGGAAAAGATTAGGAAGGCGAAGGCCCAGCTGGAACTTAAACTGGCAGCCACCATTAAAGATAACAAAAAATGTTTTTATAAATACATCAGTGACAAAAGGAGGGCCAGGGAGAATCTCCCTCCTCTGTTGGATGCGGAAGGTAACCTTGCCAGGAAAGATGAGGAGAAGGCTGAGGTACTTAATGCTTTCTTTGCCTCAGTCTTTAATAGTCAGACTGGTCATCCTCGGGGTTGTCAGGCCCCTGGGCTGGGAGATGGAGCTAGTATGCAGAATGATGTCCCAGTTGTTGAATAGGTGGCAGTCACCGACCTGCTCCTTCACCTGGATGTTCACAAGTCCATGGGGCAGGATGGGATTCACCCGAGGATACTGAGGGAGCTGGCAGAGGAGCACACCGAGCCACTGTCCATCATTTATCAGCAGTCCTGGTCAACTAGGAAGGTCCCAGATGACTGGAAACCAGCGAATGTGACGCCCCTTTACAAGAAGGGTTGGAAGGAAGATCCAGGGAACTACAGACCTCTCAGCCTGACCTCGGTGCCGGGAAAGGTCATGGAGCAGATCATCTTGAATGCCATTATGCAGCACATGGAGGGCACCCAGGGGATTGGGCTCAGCCAGCATGGGTTTATGAAAGGGAGGTCCTTCCTCATTAACCTGGTTTCCTTCTATGATAAGGTGACCTGCTTAGTGGATGAGGGGAAGGCTGTATATGTTGTCTACTTGGACTTTAGTAAGGCCTTTGACACTGTCTCCCACAGTATTCTTCTGGAGAAGCTGGCTTCTCACAGCTTGGACAAGTGCACTCTGCGCTGGGTTAAAAACTGGCTGGATGGCCAAGCCCAGAGAGTAGTAGTGAATGGAGTCAAATCCAGTTGGTGGCCAGTCATGAGTGGTGTTCCCCTGGGCTCAGTATTGCGGCCAGTTCTGTTTAATACCTTTATCAAAGATCTGGATGAGGGGATTGAGTGCACCCTCAGTAAGTTTGCAGATGACACCAAGCTGGGTGGAAGTGTTGATCTGCTGGAGGACAGGAAGGCCCTACAGAGGGACCTGGACAGGCTGGATCATTGGGCTGGAGCCAACGGTATGAGATTCAACAAGGCCAAGTGCCGGGTCCTGCACTTGGGTCACAACAGCCCCGTACAACGCTACAGGCTTGGGGAGGAGTGGCTGGAGAGCTGCCTGGCAGAAAAGGACCTGGGGGTGCTGGCTGACAGCCGGCTGAACATGAGCCAGCAGTGTGCCCAGGTGGCCAAGAAGGCCAACAGCATCCTGGCTTATATCAGGACTAGTGTGGCCAGCAGGAGCGGGGAGGTGATTGTGCCCCTGTACTCGGCCCTGGTGAGGCCGCACCTTGAGTAGTGTGTTCAGTTTTGGGCCCCTGACTACAAGAAAGACATCGAGGTGCTGGAACGTGTCCAGAGAAGGGCAACAAAGTTGGTGAAGGGTCTAGAGAACAAGTCTTATGAGGAGCGGCTGAGGGAATTGGGGTTGTTTACCCTCCAGAAGAGGAGACTGAGGGGAGACCTTATTGCTCTCTACAACTACCTGAAAGGAGGTTGTAGCGGGGGCAGGTCGGTCTCTTCTCCCTAGTAACAAGCAATAGGACGAGAGGAAATGGCCTCAAGCTGTGCCGGGGAAGTTTAGGTTGGATACTAGGAAAAACTTCTTCAGCGAAAGGGCTGTCAGGCATTGGAAGAGGCTGCCCAGGGAGGTGGTTGAGTCTCCATCCCTGGAGGTATTTAAAAGAAGGGTAGACGTGGTGCTTGAGGATATGGTTTAGTGGTGGACTTGGCAGTGATAGGTTGGTAGTTGGACTCGATGATCTTAAGGGTCTTTTCCAACCTTAACGATTCTGTGATTCTATGATTCTAAGATCTCCCACTGTTTTGCTTCCTTTATTTTCCCCTTCAGATCCCAAACAAGTCTTACATATTTTCTTTCACTGATTGTGATGCTTGCTCCTTAAGTAAATTTCATAGTCTGCTCTTCCGGAATTCACTGAAAACTTTAAAAATTGTCAAGTGCATCAGGGCTTGGAGTTGATAGATGTAAGGTAATCTGGTTGTCTTCCTTCTCAATGGCACCTGGTGTTTTCAGAAACCAAACAAACTGTTGTTTAAAAGCCATTTTTTTCATGTTTCTGAGTGAGTTTCAGCTCCATAGGAACGCTTAGCTTTGCTGTTCTTTCAGATTATGCTCAAGCACCTTTCTGAAATGCCTGTACACCAATGCATGCAGCAGGGGGAATAAACAGGAGGAACTAGAGGTCTGTGTGCAGTCGCAGGGCCACCATCTCATTACAGTCACAGAGACATGGTGGGACAGCTCACATGACTGGAATGTGGTCATGGATGGCTACAAGCTTTTCAGGAGAGACAGACCAGCAAGGCAAGGTGGGGGAGTTGCTCTTTATGTGAGGGAGCAACTGGAATGCATGGAGCTTTGCCTTGGAGTGGAAGAAGAACAAGTTGAGAACCTGTGGGTAAAAATTAAGGGACGGCCAAATATGGGTGACACTGTTGTGGGCATTTGCTGCAGGCCACCTGAAGTTGATGAAGAAGAGGAAGTTGATGAAGCCTTCTACAGTTGGAAGTAGCCTTGCAGTTGCAGGCCCTGGTTCTCATGGGAGACTTCTACCACCCTGCTATTTGCTAGAAAAGAGGCACAGCGCACCATGCACAATCCAGAGGGTTCCTGCAGAGCATCGAGGACAACCTTTTGATGCAGGTGGTGGAGGAGTGAACAAGGGGAAATGTGCTGCTCAACCTTATCCTAACATAAAAAGAAGGGCTGGCTGAGGATGTGAGAGTTGGGGGTCACCTTGGTTGCAGTAACCATGAGATGGTCGAGTTTAGGATACTGCAAGGTAGAAGCAGGGCAACAAGTTGGATTACACCTTGTACTTCAAGAGGGCCAACTTCGGCTTCTTCAAAGACCTGCTAGGAGGAATCCCATGGGCTAAGGCTCTGGAAGGCAGAGGGGGTGAAGAGAGCTGTACAATATTCAAGGACCACTTCCTCTGAGCTCTCAATCAGTGCATCCCTAGGAGGAATAAGTCAGGCAGAGGAGCCAGGAGACCCTCATGGATGAGCAATGAGCTTCCAGAGAAACTTAAATGGAAGAAGGAGGTTCACAATACACGGAAAAAGGGAATAGCCACTTGGGAGGAATATAGGAATGTTGTCAGGGTATGCAGAGATGCGATGAGGAAGGCCAAGGCCCACTTGGAATTAAATCTGGCAAGGCATGTCAAAAATAACAAGAAGGGCTTCTTTAAATACATCAGCAGTAAAAGGAAGACTGGGGACACAGTGGGGCCACTGCTGAACAAGGAAGCGGCCCTGGCAATACAGGATGCAGAGAAGGTGGTGTTACTGAATGCCTTTTTTGCTTCAGTCTTTACTGCTACAGCTGGCCCTCAGGCATCTCAGGCCCCAGAAGAGAGAAAAATTTGGAGAAAGGAAGACTTACCATCGATTGAGAAGGATTGGGTCAGAGATCACCTAGGCAAACTGGATCCTTGCAAATCCATGGGGCCTGATGGGATGCACCCACAAGTGCTGAGGGAGCTAGTGGATGGTCTTGCTAAGCCACTCTCCATCATCTTTGAAAGGTCATGGAGGACAGGAGAGGTGCCCGAGGACTGGAGGAAAGCAAAAGTCACTCCAATCTCCAAAAAGGGCAAGAAGGAGGACCTGGGAAATTATAGACTAGTCAGCCTCACCTCCCTCCCTGGAAAGGTGATGGAGCAGTTCATCATGGAGGTCATCTCCAGGTATGCAGAGGACAAGCAGCTTATCAGAAATAGTCAACATGGATTCACCAAGGGAAGATCATGCTTGACCAACATGATAGCCTTTTATGATGGTGTGACTGGCTAGGTGGATGACAGGAGAGCAGTGGATGTTGTCTATCTTGCCTTCAGTAAGGCATTCGACACTGTCTCCCATAACATCCTCATAGACAAACTAAGGAAGTGTGGGTTGGATGAGTGGACTGTGAGGTGGAGAGAGAACTGGCTCAACAACAGAACTCAGATAGTCCTGATCAACGGAGCAGAATCTGGTTGGAGGCCTGTAATTAGTGGTGCTGCCCAGGGGTCTGTGCTGGGTCCAGTCCTGTTCAACATATTAATCAATGACCTGGATGAAAGGATAGAGTGTAACCTCAGCCAGTTTGCTGATGATACCAAGCTGGGAGGAGTGGCTGATATGCCACAAGGCTGTGCTGCCATCCAGCAAGACCTGGACAGGCTGGAGAGCTGGGCCGAGGGGAACCTCATGAAATTCAACAAGAGCAAGTGCAAGGTCCTGCACCTGTGGAGAAACAACCCCATGCACCGGTACAGGCTGGGGGCTGAACTTCTAGAAAGTGGCTCTGTTGAGAAGGACCTGGGAGTGTTGGTGGACAACAAATTGACCATGAGCCAGCACTGTGCCCTTGTGGCCAAGAAGGCCAACAATATTCTGGGCTGCATTAAAAGGAGTGTGGCCAGCAGATCAAGAGAGGTTATCCTCCCCCTCTACTCTGCCCTAGTGAGACCACATTTGGAGTACTGTGGCCAGTTCTGGGCCCCTCAGTTTAAGAAAGACAGGGAACTACTGGAGAGAGTCTGGCGGAGAGCTACCAAGATGGTCAGGGGACTGGAGCATCTCTCTTATGAGGAAAGACCAAGAGACTAGGGTTTGTTTAGCCTGGAAAGAGAAGACTGAAGGGGGATTTCACCAATGCCTATAAATTTCTAAAGGGTGGGTGTCAGGATGATGGGACTAGGCTCTTTTCAATAGTGCCCAATGACAGAACAAGATGCAATGGGCACAAGTTGGAATACAGGAAGTCCCATCTCAATATCAGAAAAAACTTCTTTCCTGTGAGGATGCCAGAGCAGTGGAACAGGCTGCCCAGGGAGGTTGTGGAGTCTCCTTCCCTGGAGACATTCAAAACCCGCCTGGACATGTTCCGGTGCCCCCTGCTCTGGGTGTCCCTGCTCAAGCAGGGGGGTTGGACAAGGTGATCTTGAGAGGTCCCTTCCAACCCCTACCATTCTGTGACACTTTTGATTTCTTATTACCCCTGTTGCCTTGCCAGTAAGAGCTTTGGGCCTGGAGAGCTTTAAACAACTCTTATTCAGGCACAGGACAGTGAGTTCTCTGGTTAACAGAAGGTAAAACCCAAAGATACCCTTTTGCCTGGGTTTTCTGGTGTCTGGATTAAAAGTACGAAATTCTCAGCACATTTGATTTCATAAGAAAAAGAAAACTTTCCTGCCCATAAGGCTGGTAAGGGTTGGGAAGTCAAGAACACTCTGTACTCAGTGAAGTAAAGGAAACCATAGTAATCTGCCTGAACTGTAGCCCTGTAGTGTTAGCTGGGAGTTCACGCTCAGCCTGCTCCCAGCTTCCAGCTAGCCCACGTATTTCATATAGAGCTATGAGGAATGGCAGCAGTGCTGGCTTTTAAGAGGAAAGAAGTGCTGGTAGGACTTACTCTGAAGGCTGAAAAAATGTGCAAGAATTTCTTCGAATCCTTTAAACCAAGCTATAATCATGATAACACCATTCATCATAGCAGCCCCCCCGCCAAACTAGCCCCTTTAAACACAACTCTTCCTGCTGTATAAAGTCATTCAATGAAAGATTTTATTACTGCTGTCTGTACTATTTTTCCAGGGCGCTACCATAATAGAAATCAACACAGAGAAATCGGTAATAATCACACATGTTTCATATTGGTTCCCATGTGGAAAACATTTCAAAGGTGTCAGTGCCTGGAAAACCTGATGGTTTCATTGAATACCAGAATGAAACTCCAAGGCAAACCCTGAGGAGAGATTAACACTTGGAAGTATAAAATTCAGGTAGTAATGAGAAGCCAGGTGTTCACTGTCAAGGATTCCAAGTTTCCCTAATTATGGGCGAGTATCTGACTTTAACTGCCTCTCTCAGGTGAGCCAGTAATCCTTTGTTGACAAAGATTTATAAAGAGAAAAAAATAACAATAGGAAAAGAAAAAGAAATATGCCTCTGTTTGCTGCTATGGAGAGAATATTACACAGGCAGCCCTATTTCTAACTAAATTAAGACGAGAGAGGGAGTTGGAAGTCATGTTGCACCCACAGTGATCATTCTGCAAATTGCAATATGGATTTAGAATTTCATGTTAATTACATTTTATTTGAAAAGTGCTGCACTACACAGTATTTTCCACAGCAGTGGAGGCTTGATCCTGCTCTCAATTATGTAGGTGTAAAGCGGAGTATCTCCAATGAAGCTAATGAAGTTAGAGTAGTTTAACACTGAAATGAGGAAGATTACAATAAGGCCCTAGAGCCTGCCATATTGCTACTGCAGTTAATGATCATTACTGCAGAATGCTGTAGTCTGGTAATTATTTTGTTCGTGCAGGTAGAAAGATACACAAAACTGGCATTGATTGCATCTGTAAGAGAAATAGTCCAAAACTCTCCAGCTGAATATTGTCTCTCCAAATTGCATCACATATTCCTTTTTGTGTGTATTGTGGTTCTGTGCAAAAGGGAGTGCGTTCAGATTTTGAGGAGGCTGATTTAAAAGGCTGCATGGGAAGCTAAGCATCAAAGTAACAAAACTGCGCCTTCTGTTTCATTAATCCTTTAGGCTGCTGTGATGTCTACTGCCATTATGTGGAGAGCCCATTACTTTTGCTGCTTTCAGAGCGTTTTGATACAGACTTTAAACTACGACAGCTCAGTCAGTCCTAGTCAAAATCACTTTCCAAATCTTGGCTTACCAGTTGCATTGCTACATGCCAGCAAGGCTTTCCTGAGCACCATGTGGGGGTGTAGTTAGGGCCATAAAGTGGACCCAGGTTCTTGCTCCTGGGATGCTGGGTGGAGCAGGCCCAGCTGAGACCCTGAGTTGGCAGCCCAGGACAACAGTGGATATCTTGAGTTTGTCTCTCCCTGGGCAGGTGTGGACACAGGAGCTACATCTGTGCTGGTAAACTAATCTGGGTTGGGAGTTTATACTCAAGCATTGGTATGTGATTATCCACACTTAAACTGCTATCAGGGTCCCTGTAATGGATTTAACCAGTATGTTATCTCAGCTGGGCATGGTTGGGGACAAAACATACAACAAGAACTATCCCCAAAAAGCGCCTGGGATATGACCATCCTCTTCTGGGGGTTTCTGAGTGTGTATGAATGCAGTCTGGGCCATGCCGCTTGGCTTCAGAGCCTAAAAGAGTTATCTAGTTTAAAAAAGATCTCTAGTCTGCTCATGTTTGTATGGTTGTAGCATAGTATAGGTGCAGCTGCATAGCAGCAGCTATGAGGCTGGAGCAGAGATAAGTCACCACCAGTCCATCTTTTTCCTTGAAGCCTTGTAGGGTCAAACTCAGGTACCAACCCAGTAGCCCTGGGGTAACCCAGTGGCTACCATTGAGGAGCTACGCTGTCGAGGAGCTGGACTGGATATGGTCAGGCCTGGATGCTCTGTGCCTGGTGATAGCATCCAGCTGACCCACTGCCTGAGTGGCTCTGAGCCACCAGCCCAAATATCCTTCCTAGAGAGGCCTCAGCTTCGGGGAGCACCAGGGTGCAAGGGAGCTGCAGGCAGCCTGATGGCAGCATTGATGTGATCTGAGGGTCTCAGGACATGGGCTTCTGTCTGTTCCCGGGACTGACTAGGTCAAGTACTAGCTCAGGGTAGCCTTGGTGTAAGTAATGTGAAGGGAAGTGGCACCTAGCATTTTAATTCTACTTAATTCATATTTTGACATAGTCTAAGTGTATAGCCAGTGCCAGCCTCTCTGTTAGTACAACTATGTGGTTTATATATATATTCCCCATATATTAATATATTTATTAAAAGGGCCATTTTTTGTGGCTGTATCTCTTAAAAAGTCCCACACCAACCTTTTTTCTTCAGCCAGGAGACTGGAGCTTAACATCAATGTTGGTAATGAATTTTGAGCATATGACAACATATCAGTGACAACAGAAGGACAGGTCATTTAAAAAGATATTATTAAAAGATTGCTGACTTCAGATAATCTGTTTTCAGCAATACTGCAGCCCAGGTATATGCAGATTTAATAATAACTGTAACATCAACTACCTTTGAAGAGGAAGTTTTTCAAGGCAGGAGTGCAAAGGTCCTTAGAACAATTCCACTGTGAGAGGGGAGGCTGTCTTTATGTGTGTTTTAGGCTCCTGGAGATTTCCCACCTTCATACTTTACACCAGGGATGGCAAGTCCAGAAATTGTTCTCTAACTGTGCTTTCATAGGCACACTTCTGCCATTCTGTGTTTGGAGGTGTTGAATTGCTGCTGACTTGTTTGTCACAATATTACTCCTAATGCCTTTTAAAAATTACTGTATGTTGGTTGCTCTTGCTTCTCTCTCAAGTGATGGTGAATTAGAGGGGAAGTATGGACGGAGGTGGATTCAAACAGCCTTTGCAATCAGCTTTGGTAGGAGGCAAGCAGGGACAGGGACAGTTTTACACCATAGGTCTTGCGCCTTTGCATTTTTCTGAACAGAAATGTACTTCTTCACCTCTCCCCAAACAGAAAGGCAACACAGAATTTCATGAGGCAAAGGGTTATAAATTTCTTCTCATTAGGCACTTGTCAAGTACCCTGAGTAAATGAATTCTGAGATGCTCCCCCAGAAAGGGAAGCCAGCTTTATCCATGGGATAAAAAGCAGCTTGTCCTCAGGAAGGACATCAGAGTTCAGCTCAGAAGCACGAGCTGGAAAAGGCATACTGCACATGTTCATCATGTAATCTATCTCCTAGGATGCACACCTTGAAAAGAGTTCCTATGTCACTGCAATATGTCCCCTTGTTCATCTTCCAGACAGACGTCATGTATCATGTTGATAAATTGGGCAATGCACAGGGCTAGTTCCCTCCTACTGAGGTGAGTGGGAGCTGCCTGGTGCCTGATACCAAAGCTAGGGAATTATTCAGGTTGACTAACATAGCTGAGTGCATGCCAGGCATGTTTTATTTTTCTTGTCAGATCTCTTGGGGAGTTATGGAGCTGAGGGGTGACTGAGTTTCAGGAGCAGACTAGAGGATGGTAACACTACTTGCTTAGCAGCACCCCACATAGCACACACAGTTCAAGACCTGTAAAACAGGTGTGGTTGTATAACTTGGGGAGCAGCCCAACGGCAGGTGCAAGAGGCTCAGGGTCCAGGGAAAACAAAATCCCCCTTGCTCTGCTGGAGCTATTGCTCAGGGTTTATCCTTTTTAGTATTTGTCCTGGAGGCTTGCTTAAGGCACTACTGTAACATAAACAATTATTAATAATGATTCAGCAGCTATGTTACTCTGGGTAAAAGAAAACAAAACCAAATAAGGCTAAGATTTTGCAATACTACTTGCAGTTTCCTATAGGGACTGGTATGTATCTTCCAGCCACAAAATAATTAAATTTCACTGCTTTCCAGTGGTGAAGGAGCTTGAACACACACTGAGGCTTCGATCCTCACATGGCTAATATCTTTGGGGGTCTGGGTTCAAATATTAAGATCATATTTTACCAAAATGGCTTTTGATTTTTATTTTTTGTTTGAATACTCTAACAAAGTAATTTCAAAGCCTGTTCAGTGTCAGTGCAGTGAACAACACTCATACACCTGGACTTTGCTGCATTTGTTCCTCACATTTATGGAGTGAAACAGTGACCATTTTCTTCCTCTGGAATCTGAAGCTTAACACTGAGCAGTGTGTACAAGCAGCTGCTGACTGGTGCACATCTCTTTGTGGAGCCCATCTGCTGCACTGTGCTGCATCCGTGCCTGCTGTCTCTTGGGGCTCACATGGAGAAGACCTCATATGCAGCCTCCTGCTGGGGTTTCTCCCCCAGTCCTTGATGTTTGTCCCAGGAGCATTCCTTTGTGGTAATGCAGGCACAGTATTGCCTCATGTGACATATGAACGTTTGCTCCTTTACTGATGAATGTTGTGCTGTAATGGATAGAGCTGTTAAAATGAAACAGACACTGCTGATCAGTGGGTTCAGCACGACTGTCCAGGGTAGCATCCCACTTCTGTGTTTTGCAATGGGAGGTAAAGTAAGTCTGGGTGGCTAAGGCAGGAAGGTTATAGGGGGTGTAGGGTTGTGTGGCTATGTCTCCTTTGCCCCTGACAGTGTTCTGGTACCACAGACATATCTCTAACTCAAAAAAGTGTTCCTAGTGTAGCTGTCTGGCCAACAAACACATTAAATTTTGCTTCTGTTCTATCAGAAAACAAGAAGGACTTAACCCATCATCATAAATATGGAGAAGAAGGCAGCTAAGTCACTAATCCATTCTGAAATCAGCCTGGTGATGCAGAGAGAAAAAAAGTGTGTCCAAGAAGAAAAACACTGTGTATATCAAAACACACATGAAGAAAATTAGCTTGAGAATGGGAGATGCTGAACGTAAAAAGAAGAAAGCAAGAGAATAGAACCAAAGATAATAAGAATAAACAAACACGGCCAGACTCAGATGCCCTCTTTCCCCTTAGAGATGACTCAACCAACATGTGTTGCCTCACTGGAAAGTTATGCAGGCAGGTGTGACCCTGGATCAGTCCAAATGCAGCCTGTTGTTCTATCCAAGGTGAACACTAAAATGTAGAAGATGATAATAACTGTATTTTGTACCTGAATTAGTAATTGCAAGGGACTGATTCCAACATGCCTTAGGGATTTAGCCATGGAAATCCCACTGACCTTCAGTAGTGCTTGTGCACCTACATTCCTTAGGCGCTTTAGAAAATCTTTCTGTATATACTGATCTCAAGAGAAAAGTCCACTGCTACTATTATAACATGACTATGATTTTAAGATCCTGTAATGTACTCATTTTTATACAAATTTACACAGTAGTGTTTGTCAGGTCAGGGGTGTTGCCATCAAAGTGTAAAGTTCAAATGGGTGTGAATTATTGAGACTTAACATCGTACTTTAAATTATGTCTTTTTATATTTACATGACAGTGTCCTTTCTGAGTCACATCTGGATTTTGTCCTGTTTACAAACTGCTCTAAAAAGCTGAGCTGAGAATACTTGCAGTTAGTTCAGTATGTCAAACAGAGGAATAGAATTTAGCTCTATTCTTAAACCATGATTATTTTTGTAGCAGGCATGTTGGCCAACAAAAAGAATGAAAGCTGACGGGCATGAAAATAACTGGTTTGCTTGTGCATGAGTCTTGCTTGCAGTGGTCCCAGCAGGATCTTGAAGAGGACTGTGCAAATTGTGAAACAAACAGTGCACAGATAACGCACGCCAGAGATGACCGTTTGTGGGGCTTTTTCATGCTACGAATCCCACATGATGGTGAGGCTGTGGAAGGGCAGTAAGAACCGAGGGATCTACAGGAGCATGTGTGTCCCTGCTCCAGGAATATGTGACTGTTGGCACTGAGTGTGGGCTGGTGCACCAAATTACCAGTTTAACCTACAAAAGCAGAAGTATAAGAAGACGTAGCTGTTTGGATTATGCACACCCAAAGATAAGTTAAGGGAAGATTAAACTTAAAACAAATTGCAGTTGTGAAATGAGGTAATCAGAAGTGTGAATGTGTCAGTATCATGACAACCACATGCCTTAATCTGATGCCTTCAGGCATACCCATTGGCACATGTACTGTGAGAACCATTACATGATCACATATAATGGTTTTCTGTGGGGTGCTTACCTTGTTTATCAAATGGCATGGACAGAGATCGCTGATGAGACAGATGATCAATAATTTGTTTTAACCTTATTTTCTTAAGAAATGAGCCTTTTGGTTTTTTGCTGCCATCTCTCTAATGATTTTAAATCTATTGGACAATCTAATCTAAACTTGATGTGGGGAAGGGGGGGTAGTATGGGTAATGTGTGTCCTCAGAACCTTTCTAACTCAGATCAACCAGCATTTAGACATCAGAGAATCAACATTGGCTCACTCAGAGTGAAGCAGGTTAATTCTGCATTTCACAGTCTGTTTGGGCTTGTCACTCATAGTGCTCCTCATATGCTGGTCCAGCTGCAGGCATACACCAGATAACAATTTTTTACAGTGTCATGGACTTTATTCTGGGAACTGTTACTGCATCAACTGAGTACCTTGCAAATACAAAGTAAGTTTTACAATGATATGTGTTGTTATCTGCATGCTGTGGAAAAGCATGTGGCACACAGTGCCATCAATTCTGAGTGCTTCAATAGCCATTTGTATAAAATGGGACACAAGATTTTTCTGATGTGCGAAGCACTGGCAGTTCTCAGACAGATCTGAGACAAGTCAGAACCACTGGCAGGACCATCCATCCCATGGACTCCAGGACGCACATCTTGCAGTACTGCTTTTCTGCACCGCTGTGTTGTATGAGTGTGTCTCTGCTAGAGTATGTGGTGTTTTGTGTGACTTGCCACACTCCATGTAAACCTATTTGACTCTACATAATGCAGTGGACTCTGCTGAGGCTGGAAACTGAAGGAATAGGGACTATATTACTGTATTTTCAACACAGAATGGAAACTGTGGAAAGGTGAGAATCTTGGCACTGAGAGCGTGAAGAACAGCTTACTCCACTTAATAGTGAGTTACAATGACAAACTGTTTGACTGCTGTCAGTATCTCAGAGTGTCTCTTGTTCTTCCTCCCATCCATCTTTCTCAAACTTGCATTCCTGAAGCCCGGCAAACTCCTCGTCTTCCAAGATCCATCTCACAATGCCAAGGCAGGCTGGTGCATTAAAGCAGAACTTCGTCCTTTGGCACCTGTGTTTCTTTTATCTTCCTTCTTTTTTTTCCCCTTTTCCCCACATGGAAGAATCCTTGTGGCAAATATTTCTCAAGCCTTTCTAATGGACCTGTCTAAAGGGGAAAGGAAAAAGGAATAAAACAGACAAAGCATGAAAACTTTCGCAAAGATAAAACCAGGAGGGTATTTATTACATTAAAAATATGGTAGGATGAACAAAATGATCAGTTTGGAATACCTTGCTGGTATGGCCATCTTCTTGATGTCAGAGGTTACTTATTTGTGGAAGACTTTATGGGATGAGGATACCGAATATTTCTCATATTTTGGCTACTTCTATTAAACCTGCCAGGTCAAATTTACCAAGATCTATGAAATTATCTAATTGGTCTAGTTCACTTGCATATACCATAGGGGCATCTATAGTATATACTAAAAGATATATATAAAATCTTGACCTAAATGGGCAGTTGGAAGCTGTAGTATGAAGCTTATCTGTTCTGTTCCTTACATAGTAAACTTCTGGTATATGATTTTTTTCATTACCTATAGAGCTTTCTGTCACATATAGACTCAAATCAGCAACTTTGTATAAAGTATAACTCTGTATAAAGTGGAAAAGAAGAGAAAGAAGACTACAAATATTTTGCCAATATAGTAATGAAACTGAAACTCTCATAGAGCTGATACTGAGCTATTTCAGGTTTTAGATACACATAACATTATGCAGTTAAAATGAAGGTGCCTCATCTTATATTGCATTGCTCTTGATATAAATAAAATTTATGTGCAATATTTTATTTAATTTCATAAAATTAATCCAAGAGCAAAACTGCATGATCTTGTATGGCAACATAACTTTGTATTCATGGCTGATTTTTTTTTCCCCTAGCACAGAAAAATAATGTGGGTTGATGCAGTGTCCTAACACAATAGGGGCTAATGAATAGAGCTTTCTGCACTCAAGAGACTGCAGTTCAATTACTAGTGGTGCCAATCAGGTCAGAAATATTAACCATGGTAACAGCAGATTCGAGTTGCATGGAATGAGGCAGTGGCTTCTTGGGGAAGATCGCCTCATGGGAGGGAAGGGGATGCTCACAGCAAGAGTTGCAGAAGGTTGGAGAATGATTCTTTGTGGCAAAAAAGAGCAATACTCAGCTCTTACTACAGGGAGCTTAGTGCTAATTGTGTGTTTTCATTGCAAGTGCGCCTGAGAGGTCATAACTAGTAAAAGTGACTAACCACAGGGCCCATACTATGTGGATAACCTATAGAACTGTATTTCCTACATATAAGTGTACAACATATTAGGTAATCATGTGAAAGATAAATTTCAGTGCAGATTAGGTCCTAAGCAGGGGTAAAATGTTGCTGAAGTCAGCGTGACTGGGCTGAATTACACCAATCGAAGCTGTAGCCTTTTATGAGGATCTACTTAATACAGTGCATTGTTCTGCTGGCTGATGATCAGAGTGAGGATCCCTTGATTTGATACAATGGCAGTGTTATGTATTAGTAGCATGAACAGGAAACAGCTGGCGTCCTGTTCAGAAAACAATCTCAGTTTTTATTGCAAAGAACAATATTGAAATACTGTGTGTGTGTGTGAGGGGCCTAATCCTTTAAAATGTGGGAGTTTGCATACTGTCCCTTTTCACTGGACTAGTCACTTCTGGACTAAGTCTAGATTTGTCTCTTTTCACAGAAAGCTGTTCTGGTATTGGTCCTTTGGAATACAGAGGAAACCAGCTAGAGCCTCAGAATGGCTATTTTGCACCTGCCTGCTGCCTTTCCTTCTCTTTCAGCTGGTGAGTATGCTCAGTTGTGGAGTGCTTTTCCCTTTCTCTTATTCATGAAGAGATGGCACATCTTTTTGGTCAGCATCACTGAAACATTTCCTATTCTTTGTCTTGAATGCCATTAAAAAAGCCAGCTGTTAGGGATGGTTACAGTGCTTTGGGAGCTTAGCTCCACGGTTAACTCAAAATTTGGTAAAAGTATATGACGGGCTTGTTAATAGCTGAGGAGTAATAGCAGCCAATAAGTGAATTTGAATGTGTGTGCAAAGCTGGTGAAAATAATGTGTACTTAGTACCTTTTTCTGAGGATTTTGGAATGTGCAGTAACTATCATGATGTATCCGTAAGGCAAACAGGTGTAGTGCCAGGACAGGGCAGCTGAGTAATAGAGGTTCCTCTTGCCTAGTCCACACATCTGAAATATAGTCATCCCAGTCTAGTTTCACCACCTTAGGCCCCTCTTGTAATCAAATACTATGCAATCTAAGGGGATGTTTCACCTCAACCACCTCAAACCTGTCCCAGGATGAGATGAAAAGGTGTCTCCACTGCCCAGAAATGGAGCTCAGGGACATTTCATCAACCCATGTTCGGTCTCTAAAGCCAGGTAACATGGAGTGGCTTGCTGCATGTATCCTGACAAGTTAGGAAAAACAGCAGCAAATTAAGTGAGGGCAAGCAAGGTCATCTAGTGACTGAGGCTGTGTCCGGGCTGCCAGAAGGTTGAATTTTAATCCCACTTTTAACACTATTGTCTATCTGACCTGAGACAGGGTCACTTTCCATCATTACCTCCTTTTTACCCCTCTTCCTCCTCCCAGATGCTTTGTCTGCCTTGAGCATTGAACATTTATTCAGTGTGGGAGACAGTCCCCCTTTTCTCCTAATGAAGACTGAATCCCAGTGTCTTGCTCATAGTAGAACACGTGAACCATCTGGTTAAGATATCCTGGTAAAAATGCTCTTAAGCCATTGCTGTTTCAGTTGCATAAGTGACTTAATCAGTGCAGGAGGATAAGAAGGCACTTGTCTTGTTTCTCAGAGCAATGTCCTAACGACTGGGCTAAGCAATGATTTACTCACTGGATTGACAAATAACCAATTACTGTGAAACACCACCAGAAACAGGTTGAGGAAGCTTGTGCTTAGGTTGATTGACAGTCTGTTAAAACATTTGCTTGAGAAATGCAAGAAACATATTCAGGCCATGTTATGACTGGTTCAGAACAGTGCCTGAAGCCAAGGCAGTCTACAAGCTTAGTAACCATTAGGCTACTAGGTTATTTTCTTGTCAGCTCAAGGTATATTAAAATACTGAATACTCTAAATGCCTAGTTCAATGTCTAGGGCATTCTCTTTGAAGAAAAGTGGTTTGGGTTCAAACTGCATTTAGTGAAGGATGAAAACTGAACCAGTCTCATGTATCTGGGCAGAGCTGTAAACACTGAAAGAGGGTATGAAACCAGAGTGACAGATAGCAGCATTATCAGCATCTAGCTCTAAAACTCTTATTTCACTTGTTCAGTGCAAATCCACAAATAATTTTGGGATTACTGAAATCATACTTTTTGGCAAATGGTGTATATTATTTCACCTGATCTTGATTTGTCATGTAATCAGCCCACAGCACCTATCAAGTTGCTAGTAATGGCTGCTTTAGTACGCAACGTGTGAAAATACAGGTAACAAAAGATTGGAAACTATAAACCATAAATTGCATCCTTGGGTCTGTTGGCTTCAGAAGAATACGCTGTATTATCCAAGCTCTTAATTCCTTGACTTTCTATTTTTCTCCACCTCTAATGAATCTTTATCAAATAACCTCAGCAATTTTGGCAGACCTATTGCAATATTCTTTACAGTAAAAGTTGATAATAATTGTAAATGAAAAGGCACCATCTCCAAATTTTTCTTCTTTCCCTCCAACAAATGCAGTTAAAATAACTGTTTTTTTGGAATCTTTCCCCCTCACCTGAGTGGAAGTGCAGGAAAGGAAAACTGTTTAATCTTCGTTCTCATGCTTTCCTGATTCACCTGGCTGCTCTTGGAAATTTAAAGGAAAACAGGTCAAAAAGGCAGAGGAAAACTACAATCTAAGTTTTATGCAATGTTTTAGGATAAATGAGATTCCACTGTTATTATGCCTCACCATTGCCTCTCCTCAGCTTCTGTCTGCCATATGAAGAAATGTACTCCCTTACTAGCAAAGTATTTGTGCTAGAATATGGATTTAATAACAGGGTAAGTTTTATTTCTGACCCAATAAGTAACGTTAGTTGAATGATATTCAGGCCGGATCTATTAACAACAGTATATCCTTTTTTTTAAAACAATATTGCACTCTCTGAAAAGAAAATATCTCCATAACAAACAAAAAATCCCAACAGGCCAACCAAACAAATAAAAATTGAGGGTCTTGAGTCTTGTATAAGCCTCATAAATCGTTCTTCATGGTTTTTTTTTCTTATTTAGAAAGGTTAGGATAATAGTTTTCCTTCTGAAAATGTTTGCCATCAAAGAATATGAGCTACTCAGTTATTTCCTTGTCTGAAACCACAATTCATGATGTCAAATATGATTTTGCCAGGCCTTTTAAACGATTGCAGGTTACAAGCTATCAATAATGTACATCCTGGTAAAAAGCACAGACCCACTTTAGCTTCTTTTGCAAGTCAACATGAGGTTTCCCACTGTCTTGTGTCTGCGTAGTCACTTACAGTAGAGTCATGCTCGAATGGCAGCAATATGCTGTGCTTGGTGGGAATATGCAGGATATTCCTGTGTATGGAGCTAACTAATTCTTCTAACAAGTGAAAGTGAATCTGTGGTATAAACAAAAAGAACATGGGCTTCACAGAAATGATACAACATAAGCTTAGAGGCTAGTGGAGCCTGGCCCTCAGCTGGCATAAAAAGGAAAGAATTACTGTCTCAAAATCAGCATAGAGAGACAAAGTGAACATGAGGCAGAGGCAGATTAGAAGAGGCTGAAAAAGGGAATTACCTTACTGCTGTGACAGTAATTGACCTGTGCTGCAGGTACCCCAGGTAAATAGTATGTCAGAGCCCCATGGGAAACTGCGTGTCTCTAAGAAGGCAAAGCAGGGTCAATGCTTGAGGCAGGAGTGGGACAAACTACGGACTGCCTTTATCTTACCTTGTCCTGAAATGTTTTCTGCTCCAGAAGAAGCCCCTTATTTTAGCAGGCTTAGTGTTTTCTTGTGTCTTTACCTGACCAACTGTGAAGATGACATAGACTTTTATGTCCAGTCTACTGCAGAGGAACTGTGACTAGAAGGGTTATGACTGCTGTAAAGAGGAGGAAAACAGTACAGCAGACAAACAGCAGCCAATACATATAAGGAATTTGAAGAAGATACGAAATGCTTCAATTACCATGGTCATCATATTGACACAAGTTTCAAAACCATAGTCTTTCCTATTTAGTAGCTAAGATTGGAATATAAGATATAAAGGGTAGTGAATGGAGAACAGATCTCAGTGCAAAAGTAAATGCAGTCAGAGATCTGTGTGCACGTAGATCTTCCTCAAATACAATATAACTTTGTTAGCAAGGAGAAGATTCCTCAGTGCGATTATACCTCTGGATACAAGGAGTTAGTCAGGCTGTTATTTTATTATGTGCTTGACTAGCTGTTGATCTCTCCAAAACAACAGAAACACCATCTAGGCCTCAGAATAACTCAGGAAGAGTGGCTTGAAGACTTGTGGAGGCACATAAATACTAAACTGTTGTAAACGCAGGGGAATGATTCAACTTTTAGAAATGTGCCTGCCATTATTATTGTTTGTATAACAGTCATGCAGTTTCTTCACAATTTGTACAGATGTGTTCAATTTCAGTTGTTTGTCCTGTCAGTTTTTCTGATACATGGTACGTCGTTTTCTTTAAGATGCCTAAGTGGTGGTGATTAGTGGTGTGTGATGAATGGACAAGGAAGTTTTACTTTAAAAGGAAGAATTCTGTGTTCTATATGTGAAAGTAAAACCTAGACTCTCCATTGTAAATTATATGTTGCCATAGTTCCTTCTTCATGTTATGTTGAAGTACCAGAGCTCAAACAACATTCAACATGTGCAATGGCTGTCGATACTAAAGTAGAAGTGGAGAACCATATATCAGAATGTCAACATCAGTAACAGTCAGTTAATCTCTAGAGGTCTCTGGTACAAGTTAGATTACTCTGGAAGTCTGTGTGCAGGCTCCCTCTTTTAGAAGGAAGTTGATATAAGCACAAGCTTTCTGATGTAAAAACAGAAAAGAGGGACTGTATTTTAAAAGCACTAGCAATGATGCTGGAATAGTGTACTGAGTTTAAAATAGTTGCTGTTGAAATGTCTAGCTCTGCCATCTCTCAGTGACTTTGCAAAGGAAGAGTAAACCATGATATGGATTTCACGTCCTTCGAGGTGCAAGGACCTGGCTGTGAAGAGCAGCTGATGACCAGTCTACTCAGACTGGAATATCAGAAGGACTTTGGCATTAACTTCTCAGTCAGTACAACAGAGCTGATCTAGGAATGTAAATGGCTGCTAGATGCATATGCTTAGCAATTCCTAATTTCTGTTCTTAAAGGTTTCCTATAGTAACAAGTACTATGAGAACAACTATAGTTTGTAGATTATTTTGGTGGTGATGCAGTTGTAGATTAACATGTTGAAATATTTCTCCATTGTGCCTATGAAACTGCAAGAGTGACCCATAGCACAGATAAAGAGAGAAGCCAAGCTTTGACAGGCTATATCCAGTAATGAAAGGTGGGTAAGTTCCATTAAGAATTCTGAAGATTCATACAGGACTTGTATTCCTTTCCTTGGCTTGTCTCCCCTTGCTTTGCTTTCCTTTCCACCAAGAAATCAAGCAAATTAGCAGAGGATGGAATCACAAGATCTAGACTGGAATCAAAATCTGAGCAAAAGACCTATCTGTATGCGTAGTGCTGGACTGAAATTTATTCCATTAAACAAGTCAGGCTGAGAAGTTGAGAGACGGTGACAAGAAGCAAGCCTCTCACTCCTACCTCTCCCAGGAGGTTTCAATGTCTTGAAGTAAGTGGAGAAGCATACCAGGACTTATAAGCAACCAGCCTGGTGCTCCCTAAGTGCAAAAAAAATCTCACATTGCTTCTCCCTCGATGAAGTTGGTGAGAAATTAAGCAATATGACCTACTAATATCTGGGTGGCTGCTTCCTCTGACATAGCTGTTTCCAGAATGTTACCAGTTTGCAGTACAAAAGATCAGTAGTTTTGTATTCATCAATGATTAGTTGATCAATCAGTGGAGTAATGGGAGGTGGACTGCAGGTGAAATCTGGAACTATATTAAGAATTATTTTCAGTATTACCTTCGCGTAGAAGTTAGATTATAAGACTGCAGAGTAATTTTGATTAATTTGAATGGAATGACAGCAATGATCCATTGGTCTTAAACGTTTGGAAACCAGCTGCTGAAAGGCAGTATGTCCCAAAGAAGTGTTGCTGTCTGCATCTAGAAAATGACTGAGATAAGAGTTTGTGCTGGTTTGGGTTAAAAAGCTCACAAATGGCCAAGAAATTTGAAGAAGTGGAGGCTCTGTATTAGGATTTCTGGTTGTGGAAGTAAAGAAAGAGAAATATGGCAAATGAGGATGAAATCCACTGTTTGAGGGACTGAATACTACTAATACTACTATGTCATCTTGGAAAAACTACGTCACCTTTGGAATCCAGGCAATTAGTCAGCTTTTTTGGCACTGTGCTATTATTTCAGTCACATTGATTTTTGGGAATGAGCAAGATTTATGGTGTCAGCATATATTTTCTAGAACAACTAGCAGAATACTCATATGTCACTTTGTTTTCTCCTTTTCTTTCTCAGAAATGTCAGCATTTCCCTAGATGAAGTAGTTTATATATGATGAATCTTCTTCAATATTCTTGTATCTCTTCTTTGTGCTTGAGACAGAAGCCATTGTCAGGCTCCACTGCAATAGTAGACACACATGTCTGTTCTGTATTGCAGAACATCCACAATTACAGCTATTGGGCTCCACACGTGAGAACAGAGACATCCACCAGGAAGGAAGAGGTGACACTGCAGAAGAAACCCCCATCTTTCTTGTCCTCTTTTTAAAAAGGGTATATGATAGAAATCATGTTGGTAAGCAGTTCCTCCATCAGCTTTATTAATATGTATTTTGTTCTCATAACCATGAAGAAAGAGTAAACAACCAATCCCTTAGAGATGGAGGCTTTCACTGCTGCAGTGAATAGGGATTGTATTCCCCTTTCCTTTAGCCTTTTAAAACTATCAATAACTTTTCTAATAATAATAATAAAAAAAATTAATACATTCAGCATTTGTGATAAGCCAAGTTTAGGTTTAAAATGAGCCATTCCTTGCAATTAGAGACAATAGAAAGGTACATAGAATGGTAAAACTGCCATGCACACCAGTGTAATGTGGCTTCATGAAAGACAAGTTTGCCTTGCTAAACACTTAGCTATATTGACAGTGGAGCTGAGATGTCTCGCAATCAGGCATTATTTGATCAGGCAGTTCTTGTTGTACTGTACATAGCTAGACAGTTGCTTTAAATACAATAAATAAAAGTAAAATCTTACACAAGGCAGCACAGCTTAGTAATTGCTGTTTTGGAGCTCACGTCACTGCAGTTATTTAGCTCAGCATTTCATCTCCAGCTGCAGCACAATTTTTGCCAAATATAGATAAATGAAGTTAAAGTTATTGGCAACAACTAGTTCTGTATCCCTGTTTCGAGTTCATAGATTTCATAGGAAAGGCCTTCCTTTATTTTTGTAGCAAGCAATTGTTTTGAACTCTGAATTTCTTCACATTCCAGTACAACGCAGTGTTTTCAGTTCTACTTTATCAGGCAGACACTGGTAAACACAGAGAATGAGGAGGTTCCCTGTTTGAGAAATATACCACATGAAATGTGAGGGAGGAACAAGCTCAGAAACTGAACCTCATTCAGCATATTTTAGGGGTTTAATGTAATCTTGATACTGATTTTGCAGACAGTGCCTTTCAGCATGTGATGTCTAACTCTACAGAGTGCTAATTTCATTACTTTCTACATAATATGAGATGACCTGGTAGCATGGTCTGCTGCAGACCATCCCTTTCGCTACAAACTATGTACAGATGACTTTCCGGTTTCTTTAGACCTTCTGCAGAGAACAACTCCTTCCATCTGAATGTAAAAAATAAGACAATACAAATACATGTACATGATTGATACATAATATTGAACATATTCTCAGTCACTATAGAAACATTTATTATTAAATAAACCCAGGAATTGTAAAATCTAGACATATACTCCTGTTCCTTCAGATATGTTCAATTCTATATCCTCACTCTCGCAAACACATTAGATTGCCACTTTTACAGCTATCTTGTGTTTACCTGTAAACAAGTAAGGGGGGGTCAGGAAATGCTGGTCTTTCCCTCTGACCCTCCTGGCTACATTTCCTTTGATCTATGACCCTTCTGTTAAAAGGCAACCAGAAATGTCTTACTCTCCATAAAGCAAACTCATGGATCTTTTATTTTGGATGGATATGCATGGCCACACACTTCTCAAGATCTGCTGTGAAATGGTCTAGATATGAAAAGAAGAAAGCACTAGAGTTTCTTTCCACAGAGTTTCTTTTGTCATACACAACTCTTGCTGAGATGACTTCACTTGGGACCATAGCTTCAAAACTATTAAACTCTAAATTTACACTGGGACGGTGCCTGAAGTTTGCCAGTGAGATTTTGAAGGAAAACCATATTTCAGAATTAGCATTTTTTTTTCCTGTGAAATTTGTCTGATTCATGCAGAGTGACTGGTTTCAGCCTAAGAGAAGGCTTCTCCTTTTTGTGATTTCTCACCAGCTTTACCGACACTGTGAGTTTCACTTCACAGATCCTCTGTCACCCTTTTTTCCAAATAAAACTCGGGAGGTTCAATGAAGTTTTAGGCTTTTAACTGAAAAAAAACCCCAAACCAAACACACAAAGCCCCCAGACTCCCTAATTAAATAACTGCTGACGATAACACAGCAGCAAATGGAAAACATATATTTGTATTTGCCTGCATATTATGGAAGATGGCAAATATGTTTCATTAGTTAAAGCAGAATTATTTTCAATAGATGTTATGAAATTATCCACTTTTCAGATTGTACTCATTTTGGTATTACTTTAGAAAAGTTCAGCTAAGAACATCTCTTAGCTCTTTTGAAATTCATGGGGTCTCACAACGTAGGGTGTATAACTTCTTCCTATGCTATAAATACAGTATTTGCTCTTATACTGGGCTTTTTAATTCAAACAGCTGAAGCATATTACAAATAGAGTGAATTAGGAATGATGGGGTTTTTCATTTAAGAAATGTTGGTGAAAACAATATTTTTCACTTTGGAAAATATTTTTGTTACAAAAATAAAACTTTTTTAAAGACAATGTCTTTTTCCTTGAAGGCGGTCCCATGGAAAAAGGGTACCGTTTGCCATGGAGAATAAGAAAAATATTTCTGCTTCACTGAACGGCTATAACACAGCAATAAATTTCCAACACAAAATTCAGGGTTATCTTAACTAGGAGTACTATTTAAGCCTCATGTTCTCCCTGTAATGGGTGAATTATATGTATTATACAAAGGAATAGACGGACATGTTACTAATTCTTTAGTTTTATAAGGTGAATTGGTGCAGTCACAACAGAACCATAGGTTTTGCATCCCCATCTCCTGTTCACAGTACTAAGACAGCTGAAAATAATACTTTACAATATGAAGGAGAGAAGCTGGAGCTTTTTCCAGTATGACTCCCCTTTCTCATGAGAGCAACAAGTAATAGCAAATAACAGTTTTGATGTTCCAGCCAGTTTCTATAGGATTGTTATTCCTGTTACTAGTATTGGTGAAACATTTCACCAGTGGACTCAAATAGCATTTTTCTGAGCATTTTATACCAGTATAACTCCACCAAATGCAGCTAACCCTAATCTATACCAATAAATGAGCTAGGCAGAGATCAGGCCCACTGCTCTGTACTGAAAAGGAGATATTTCTTAGGGCTGGATGAGCATCTGGTTCCTACTTCTCTCATGTTCAAGTTGATTCCTTCAGATAACTGTACTTTCTCATGGCTACTTATACATGTCATTGCCCATGTGGTCCAGAATGTGTTTTGGAATATTTGAGTCTAGCTGGCTTTTGCTGAGGGGCACATCAGGCCATGCTCCCTCCATCTCTGCCAAAACCCATGTATGGCCAGGCCCATTTTGGTGCCTTACGGTCAGAGGGTGAAGTTTCACAGTCAAATGTAACCATTTGTCATTCTGGTTATTTTCCTTATAATTAATCAACCTGACTAGAAGGCTGATCTGGTCTCATCAGCTATGTAGCTGGAAAGCAGAGCAAAAACCAGAACCTTTCTGATATTGTGGCTGCATTCCTTCAGCATATCCCTCCTGGAGAGTGGTTTACCACAGGGTCTCTTGTTTGTACATATAGGGCTACCCTCCCCCTTTGGGCGGCATAACAACAACATGATGTGAAAATAAAGAGAAAAACTCCCAGGAATGTTCCTCTCCAAAGACATGTGCACATACGAATGCACACGAGTAAGCTCGTTTACACACTCAGGCAAATGCAGGCATCTGCACGCGCACAAACTCACGCCCTGTCACATTTGGCTCAATAACCAGCGTGGTTAAATAATGTCAATAGCAGAAAGCCTTACGGTGCTGACACTTCCTCTGGCTGTAAAATATTTACTGTTCCTTTAAAACTGTGAATAAAAAAAAGATCAGTCTGTATACCGAACAAGGAGAAAAAAAAAAAATCCTTTTTTTATTAGAAAACACTTGAAACTTATCATGTGCAGCAGATGGGAGTAGAAAATGCAGCTTGAAGACAGTTATATAAATATATCCTTGATGTCTGTTTTGCTTTTCAATTTGCAGTGAAAAGTACAAAGGTAGAGTAGAGCGCCAGTCAGGGCTGCACTGTGTCTCTTGATATCCATTCCAGATGTTGGCTAGACTTTGTGGAGCCAGGCTTATGGCACTGAGGCTGGAGCTAGTTGTCTTTTCCTCCAGGTGTGATGCTTCATGCTGATCCCCCCACATGCTAGCCTGTCTTATCCAAACACACTAAGCTCTGTGACAGGCATCTACCACCTTTTTGACCAAAATTCTCCTCCCTTCCCCCCCACCTCCATGCTTTCCACCCACCCCAACTTCTTTCAGCTTGATGGGCTCTGCAGACAAGCCCACTTGTCCCTGCCTATCATTCTGTCACTTCAAAAGCAAGTCCCCCTAAAAAAATGAGCTCTGACGTGGTTCTCAAATAATGCTAGTCAGTTAGTAGCTGCTTTGAATATTCCTCTTTGTGTTTTGAGAGTGTCTGGAGGTACTATTTGACACCGAGTATGTCTGCCAAGCTTCTAATGGTAGTTCTCTGTTTGTGCATGCTTGTAAAGGATTTTACACTGTAATATTTTAACTCCCTGATTAAACATTGCTAAGCACAGAAGTATATCATAAATCTTGCAGGCGCCAACTCCATTTATCTGAATGTTAGTTACTGTCTACGGTGGGTAAACAAATTACAGCACAGTTTATTACAATATATGGGGCCACGATGTAGCTCTATTAATATCTTGTACCCCCTGGAAATATATTGTTGGCTCACAGTCTGAATTTTCTCTCCTGAACAATTAAAAACAAATTCTGAATGGAGGGTGGGAGGGTGCGTGTGAGAGGGAGGGGGAGGCATCAGGCACTTTCAAGGGAAAACTTGCTGGGAGTAACAATAATGAGCTGCAATATCAAATTACTACTATCCTGGGTTTGAGGTCAGTACATATTGAGCTAGTTGTAAGATATTAAAGTAGAAACTTTTCTAGTTTGGAATGCATTAATGCTGCTAAAGCTGCCAGAAAAACAGCTAGAAAGCATTTGAGTTGGAGAGGGCAGAAACAAAGGAGAATGTTAACAAGCAAGAGCATCGGAATCTTTTCCTTTCCCGGCTACACGCAGCACATTTGCAGAGATCATTCTCATTAATAATAGCAGGTTTGAGGTGCACAGATCCTCCACTTGTTGATAGGAGCTGAGCACTAGAGAAGTTGGAATACTTCTGAAGCCATCTACAAAAATAGTCACTTCTACCTTTTATCAGTTTTCTTAGCCTACACAAATAATCCCAGTTATGTGAATTTATTGCAATCAGTGGAAGCTCTGTCTTCTGAAAGTGCAGAATAAATGACAGATTACAGTAGGAAATTAAACCTTTGGCAATTCTACTGACAGGCTTTTGGGAGGACTGGTTTAACCCCATTTAAGATGATTTGTGATAAGTTTCAATATAGAAGTAGGAGCAAAGAAAGAAGAGCTATAAGTTTTAAGAGACTATTAAAAATAATTAAACTACTAAAAAAACTGGAACAGGAACAAGATCAAAATAGTATGTATAAATCCTTGTTTACTTTTGATGATATAAAGTCATCACTGCTACTTGTCCTCAGGCATGGAGTGGTGGCTAACAGGCCAGCTATTAGTGGAGCTATACCAGCTGGAGATTACTTACAGTGGTGCAGTCATGATGGTAAAATAAAATAAAGTAATGGTTGCTCCCCTAATTCCGCACTAATGTCTGCAGGGGGGCTGGCACTGAAATCTCTGATACAAACTGACAACCCTGACATCTTGTTCAGTGAGAGCAGGCACAGCTAGTTGCTATCTGCCTTCCAGGAAACCACAAAACACCAACATTTTACAGACTGAGAGTTCATTACTTACTGGGGCAGGGCAGGATAATGTTCCGATGTTCTTAGCTGGGTTCCAGTGGCCAATAACACAAACACCATCCTTCATAAAAGCAATCAGGACTTGGTAAAAATAGAAATCCAAATATTTTAAAAGTTTTTGCATATTGTCAATACTGTAAATCATCACATAAGATTGTATAGCAATTGGTAAAAATATGCCTGTAACTAGAAAAATTAGAACTGTGGACTTTACCTAAGCAGTTTGTCTTCACATCAAAAAAGAAGTAAGGCTAAATTAATTGCTAGCTTTTCGCTACTAAAGCCAATGCATTTAGGCCAGGGCTGAACTCAGTTTTGAGATTCTTAAAGAAACACAAGTGCTGTTTGTGTCAGTTTGTAAAGATCTTGTTTATATACACACTCATTGCTTGATTCAACAATGTGTTTGGCATTCTGGCCTGATCCACCAAAGCATTTAATCACATGTGCAGGCATGTAGGTGATTTCTTTCACATCAGTTAAACTATTTATGTGCTTAACACTAAGCACATTGAAAGGCCAAGCCTGCAATGGAATTATTTAAAAAAAAAAAAATGCCATGCAGGAAAAGCAATGCAGTCTACAAAGGCACTGTCATGGCACGTACCACCTCATCACTGCAAAGAGAGCCTGAAGGTGCCGAGTCCTACTTGCTCATGCTTTAATTGACTCCATGCAAGTAAGGAGCTCCAAGTATCTCTCACAAGGTGTTTAGGACACATGCCTTGATCACTGAGATGGAAGGTTCAAATAAAGTATGTCTTGACTTCTAAAAGTATCGGAACATTTTAGGAATAAAATTTGATTCTGCACCCTGAAATATTTTGGGTAATCAAACCAAGACTTTGAAAAGTGTTCTGATCCTGGAAGGACTCACCCTGTACAATCCTGTGAAGCAGGGGAGTGTTTGTCAGAGGGATGCCAAATAAACCAAAGTGTAATTTCCTGTGGTTGAGCATTTGCACCTCAACTGGAACTGATTAGGAAGGTTTGAATCTAATAACTGGAAAAAGAGGGGCAGGAGGGGTCACAGGCTTGCAGAGGTTCTTTGGAGAAGTCAGTTAACTGGTGAAGGGACCCTATGGGGACATCAGAAGGTATTTTGGCAAAAGCTGAAAGCAGGGACAGCAGGATAGGAAATATGAGAGGACGAATGAACCTTTTAAAGCTGAACTAGGGAGAACAGAAGAAAAGGACAGTTAAGTGCAGGAAAAGGCTTGGGCAGGAGAGTAAGAGGAGGGTTTGCCTTGCAGGCTTCTCACTGGAAGAATGGAAAAGCAGAAGGTACACAGTCTGGTGTGTTGGCCTCCTCAGGAAGCTCCCCATAGCAGACTATGAAGAGCCACCAAAGGGCTTACATCTTAACTGGTCCTGGAGAGAGAAGGAAAAACATCATGGTGGAGACTGAGGTGAGCAGGGAAAGATACACAGTCCATCTTAAAATAAGAAAGCTTAAAAGGAAATATGGGAACCAGGAGAAAGAGGTGGTACTTGAGAGACTGTGTTGAAGAAGTACATGCTGAGGCATGTATATGCAAAGGATGTAGACACAGAAAATGGCTTTCTGTTCAGACTTCACTAGCTGTCTGAGAGAGAAAATGAAAAGGCTCCCAGTAAGGATGGCTTCATCCTATGGTATATGATAAAGACACCTTGGAGAAACTAAAAAGGAGGAATGACAAATGGCAGTCTTGTCAGACTGATCAGTTGTGACATGGATTATTTACCTTTCCACCCCATTTTCAAAGACGGAAAAGAGAGTCTTTTAAGATCCTGTTGTCAGATCCTCTGATCCATCTGGTGCATTTCAAGTTGCGGTGTCATTCATGGTACAGAAAGCTGATCTCTTGATTTTGTATTTGCAGACTCAATGACAAGAGACAAGTTTATCAAACGCTCAGAGGGTTTGAATGACTTCTTGGACTTTCAGTGATTCTGCTACTCTTTACACAGTATTCAGTGGCATAATCATGGACTGGAGAGAATGATGATGGTTTCAAAAAGGACTGTAATGTTTATAAGTACTATAATACTGAAGTCTGTTCTGACTATATACTGGATTTTTGTGACTATTCACCAACCGTTTTAACTGGCAAAAATATTTTGATGCACATTGTGTAATACTCATTCCAAATGTCATTGTCAAATTCACAATCATTTGTATTTGCAATGGAAACACTATTACTTTAATTAAATAATGGAACAAACCCCAGTAATATAGTATCTAATGTTCATTCCCAATTTATAAGACTTCAGAGTTTTCAAGTGCCCTGAGACTTTCTGGTATCTCTTGTACCTAAATCACATTGGAAGTAGTGTGTATCTGACTTAAATCAATGTTGTTTTTTTGCTTAGTCAGCAATGGGGCTTTGTATGAAGTTTTAGAGTTCAAGCACAATTTGAAAGATACATTCATTAATCTTTTATTACTTTCCCAGAGGTTTTCTGGAGAAATGTTGCGTTTTAAGATGGGAAGAATCAAATGAAGTAATAGGTAAAAGTTATTTCAAGTGTAGTGGCCTGCATGGTAGAAAGCATGGAAATGCTCATGAGAGAAGGAAATGAAATGAGCCCATGGTCTGAACTACAGATGTAGTGACCAGTTCAAATCATGAGCAGAAAAGCAGTCAAGCAGTACTAACCGTGAAGTTACAACATGTGGCTTAGGAAGTCACTTATCTACACAGCACTAGAAGCTGGAGTGATATTGTAGAAAAAATATCATATTGTTTTCCTAGTACTTACAGTTTCTTTAACCATCTACTTTTTGCTGTTATTTAAAGACACTGTGCTAGATGGACCTTTGGTTTGACATTTGCGCTGCTGTTCTCAAGGTCAGTCACAGGAACTCCCTGTCACACAGATCTCTTCACAGCATTTGGTGACAAACATATTTGTAGGCAATCCCCAGAATTTATGAAACTCAGCACCAGCTTAAAAGAAAAAAAAGATTAATTTACATAGATTAATTGTTTGCTGGGAGTACTTCTTCAGCTCTGCGTTTAACTATGAATTTATTCTGTGTCTTTGTGATGAATTTTCTACAGATGAATTTATTTGATGAGTTTTATTGCTAAAGATCCACACCTGTATTTTCCAGGGGCTGTGTTTGTAACCTTTCCCACTGGATATAATTAAACTGACATCCTTTTTTTTTTTTTTTTTTTAAATTTCAGGAGTTTAAATGAGGTTTCCATGTTAAGAGCTATGTCACCTAAGTTCTGCTCATGCTGCACGCTGAAAGATAGACATGTTGACTGCATGATGCAAGAACTGCAGTGGTTTCAGTATGTCTTCACAGGAGACTGTCTTTCTCTATGAAAATATAGGGAACCCTAGGGATATTGAGGAAAAATGCTTCAGCCAGCACTGGTGGAGAAAGCCATAAAATGCTGCTCCACTGGTGCTACGGTGAGAGGTGTCCCCAGTGCATACAGGCAGATTGAGGGAGGGATGGTTGCTGCACCCCTGATCTGTCTGGTCATGTTTCCATGTGGCTGTGAAATGCCACAGGATGCACTCAGTGGTTTCCCCACTGTGCTCAGGGAGTCCACAGACTGCTTGGGTCCCTGGTGGATGCTTTAGAGGAGGCCAAAAAGACCCCTGCATGTATTGTACCTTGGCATAATCCACATAAGCAGCTAAAATTCAGGCCTGTGTGAAGACTGCCTGTTGTAAAAGGGAAAGCATGTGACAGAATTACTCTCATGACTCTAACAAGGGGAGCCAGTGTGCTAAGAAAGGAACACATAGCTTCAGGCTAGATAAACTAATTTTTCTAGGACTGCATGTTTCACAGCCTTGATAAAACTCAGTTCTCTTTGTATACTCCAAGCTGCTGCATTTGGGTAATATTACAAGATAACTAAATGTTTTAAGCTTTCTTATGTCTCAGTAAGATTTAGCCTCTCTTTCTGGCAGACGACTTTGATATGGGTTTTATCTACTATTGTTTCAGAAAAGCAAGACTCCTACTTCTCCACGCATATCTTTTCCCAGAACTCCACGTTATGGTCAACATAAACTTGAAGCTTCTCCTCTCAAAGATATGGGATAGCTGAGGTGAACAGATGGGTAGCAAAACCCATACATCTTACTTCAGCCAGCATTAGCAGAACATATCTGTGGACAAAACATTTCCATATTCAGCCTCCTGCTTCAGTTTCCTCTTCACCTTGGATGGTTTCTGTCCTTGGGTCTGAGTTTTCCGGGTTGTCAATGACATTTCTCCGGTTTCAGGTATGAATCACTGAGTTTTTCTCAGTCCTGTCTGCTCCCTCTTTCTTTCCTCTGAAGTGATCTCAGGGAAAACAACTTCTGTAAGTCCCTTTCCTATACCTCAGGTGATCTTTAGGTAAGGTGTATCAGATGATCTGTTTCTTGGTAACTAATCTGTAGTTCAATTACTATCTTTCCTGGGAATCAGACTTGAAATAACCGTTTGCTCTGGATAGTTGCCATCTTTTATCCAAGTGTGCTCGATTTAAATGGAGGATCATCAAAGTTTAATGGCTCACTATTTTTAGCCGTAAGCCAGGTGCAAGCAACTTTTCTGTCACCTGCTGTGGGTTTTATGTCAATATGGAAGCAAAGGATCGGAAGAAGAAGCTGAGTGTGCCACATTGCTGCTGGAACTTGCATCCTGACAGATGTCCATAAGAAAGATTCCAGTGTCAAAAAGAAATCATAGGTAGAGAAATTCCCCAAACTGTCTCACTCTGAAATGCTGTTTAACCATATGTCTCGTTATAATTAGCACCAGTAGGATGCATATATTCCAGATCTGAGTTGATAAAATATATTCATTTTGATGGGATGATCTTATAGAAATCTAAAATATTTTCTGCCTGAGTGTGGAATGCAACTGTCCTTGCCAGCGATCTGAAGTCAGTCTCTTTGAGATCCAAGCACAGCCGCAGAAAATGGTGCCTAACTTCACTGAACACAGTGATCTCCCATGGCTCCACCGTAACTCCATCCCTGCCAGCATTCTGCAGGACTGTGTCTAGCTCAAGGTCCATCAGCCAAGAACAGATCTGGTTCCCTTCTATCATCAGTGTGAGAGGAGATCCTGTCTGTTGCAGAACCGATTATTTCTCACTTCACAGGAACATGCCTGTTCTTTATTTATCAGTGATATGAATCCCTGCAAATCAAACTAGAATTATTCCTGGTTGAGACAGGAATGGTTTCCAAATGAAATTATGAATTACCTAATCATTATATATGCCTTGCACTTGAATGCGTGCAAAGCATAGATCCAAGCTGGATGGGCAGTCCATGGACTCTGAGGGATTGGAATTCACATCTTTTTCACATACAAGGTTTGGAAGGAATGAACTTCAGAAATTCTAGTTCAGCAGGTCCAAGTCCTGAAAGATATTTCGTCTGGGATTATAGTGGAAACATACTGAGTGAAGAGACCAGCTAATTGTTATCACTGTCATTCTTATATAAGAATTGCCTTCGCCTGCTTATGTGAATGGAATTAGAACATAAATCTTGACAACTTTAACACATGCTACCTGAATACCCATCTGCTTAGCTTAAGAACAAAAAAGGGGTTCATTAATATAGTATTGAATAAATTAGCTATGCTGCTCTATGTGTTGAAATGTGTTACAATATTTAGCACCGCTTCATTTTTTTTTTTAAACTGTATCTTAAAAAGTCTGCTGTATTTTTCATATGAAAGCTAAACAGCAAATTGGATCTGCATCTGACAAAAGAAATTCATGTTTTGAAGTTGTGGAGTGGTGACTGACCACTCATACACATGGGCTGACTAGAAATGTTGCTTAGAAACACCACGTTATCAAAGAGAACCCAACATCAGGTTGGAGTGTTTCCCAGACAGCCGGTTAGTGGTGATAATTTGCAATGGAAAATTCTAATATCTGTTCCAACACTTCTTTATTTTCTAGATCTTCTTTCTTTTCCCTCTTCAGATTATTTGTCATTTCACTTTACAATTTTCTTCCAAACTCTGATTTCAAAGATAGCATAGAGGTATGTGAACTATTTTTTTGGATTGGTAAATGCAGCAAGTATTAAGAAAACGTTGTTCAGCAGAGAAAAATATATGGAAAATCCATGATGAAGGAACTGCAGTGTAAATTAATACTATTGACATGAGGACTGACTTAGCTGGATTTAAATGTATTATTTTCTCTGTATACCTTAATAGTAACCACTTATTGTGGACTTTTGTTTCTAAAGATCAGAAAAGAATTTACAAATTATGTACAAATACAGGAATTATCTATCCAAACATTGCAATCATCTCCTGGGTAGAACAAGAGGATGATTATATATTTTCAAATAGAAGAAGTTATCCAAGCAGGGCAACTAAAGAACTAGATTTGTCTTGTCCTGTGCAAGTAGGAAGATTTAACAGACTCTCCTCACACTCCAAGGCAATTTCATGTTGCAATAACCTCTTGTCTGCTCCTCTGGTCCATGCCAGGACCCACAGCATCTGTCACTCCAACCACCACAGCTGGTGTTAGGAGGAAATGGGACACAATGGGACACGTAGAGAAAAGTAGTCTCCAAGGAAGTTGCGTCCTAGACTGTTTAGGTTTTATACATATTTACAACTTGAATATATATGTTTTTGGGCATATATATATATAATCCTATATCTTATATAAGAGATTTTGCCCCATCCCCCTTGGAAGAATGGCTTTGAACCCAAACCTGAGCCCCGTGTTGACTCAAGGGTAGGAGTGCCATCTACTGAGTCTCCCACGTGTGTTTGCACTTCATCTGCCAGGGTTTCTTTCAGGGTCCTCAGGGGAAGCGCCCAACCAGAGTACAACAACTTCTCTTTTTCTTAAGAAGAAACTTTTTTATTAAGCATGCACTGTAAGTGGATTTCCCCAGCAGCCCTTTTTACTGCCAAACCCAAGTCTCTTTTAGGTATTTCCCTACGTGCTTTTCTCTTTTTTTTTTATTTCAAAGGGAAACATGCAGAGTAGTGCCACAATATTAAAGCTCTTTCCCTGATCAAAACAGGTGGCAAGACTTAGTGACATTTTTGCTTCTCTCCCATCTTAAAATAGAGCAGTTCTCTTCCTTGAAGCCACCATTAAATCATGTACAGGCAGACCTCAGCCCTTTTTCAGCCCTTCATTTGCATTTCAAGTTTGTTCTGAGGAACAAAATAGAAGTTTAAGTTTTATGGGCAAATGGGATGGTAGAGAATGGCAGAGGTGTGTACGTGGGAAGTTTAAGGGATCGTAGGTCCTGTGTACAATACATTGTGTTTTCAAGGCCACGCAGGGGCATGCATTTCCCCATCGCTCTATGACTACTGCCAGTTTCAGTGTAGTAAGCACAAACTGAAATGTTCAGGTTACTTACAATATAACTGTCCCCTGCCAGAGATATCCTTCATGTGGGAAGGTGAAAATGAGTTGTGAAAACAGAGAGTAGATAACGTAGATGACAACAGAATGTGAGTGAGAGAGATACCACAGAAAAATAGTAGAAAAATGCAGACCCACATTTAAGATTTCTATATACTCTAGAGTACTAAAATGCAGTTGGTACAGTCTACACCATAGATTAAGGTATATTAATGCTCCCAAAGGTAGTAAGGGGAGGTGAGTTATTTGAAGGAGAACAATCAAAAAGTTGTGTGTCCGCACAGGGCAGGAGCCCATATATCTCTCATAGCTTTCCATAGAGCTCATACTTTGTCTCCAGCATCCAAGTGCTGAGTCCCATGATCACAGAGGAAAATGATCTTTATTGCTGTTATTGCCCACATAGCTCTTATAGCCCCGTATGGGTACTGCAGCATGAGCAGTCACTGCCCTGGGGCCACATCCTGTCCTTGTGGTGCTCAGCCGTAGGATGAAGAGCAACTGGCATCATACAGCCACCACTGGCTGGCAGCCAGGCTGAAGCCGTTCCTGTAGATGTCACAGAAAGTGATGGAAATTGCAATAGTGATGATGATTTTTCTTTTCTCAAATTAAATAAAGCAACTGGATGATATCGGAGTGGAGAAGATTTCACTGTATAGTACTAGTACTATAAGCTCACACTGCCAACTGGACCATGGTGCAGATAGGGCTGATGTGGCGGGATCCAGAATAGCTTCACGATTGCATGTAGTGCAGCAAAGTCAGTACTGTGCTAGTCTGGGATTAGCAGGTATGCCAATTAGTGTGGTACTGATTCTGTTTTAACTCTTTCAGATGATGCATGGACCCTTTCATAGTGCTGTGCTGCACTGAAGGAAATTTCAGCTTAGAGCTGTATTAGTTCAGGCAAATTTGCTCTGGATTGATGGCATGATGTAACCATGTCTTAGGTTTTATTAAAGAGGGGTTATCCAGTCAGGGGAGAAAAAAACATCATATGCACTTTAGATTGCCATTGACCCAGCTCAGGTTCTCACTCTTACCACTTACCTCAAGGCATCTCCAGTGAATCTTTGGATTCAAAATTTTATGTTAAGACAAAACAAACCCCAAGCATTTAAAACAATGGGCAGATGCAGGGGGAATAATTGAAATCTATGTACAGGAAGATGCCAAACAGAGATAAGGAGACCAAAAGTCAAACTGACGACAGCCGTGCTGACAAGAGATGGTGTGGGTGACTCAGTCCTGAGCACGGGACTGCAGTGAGCAGGGGTGCGGCAGCTACAGTCCTGCACTTGCCAAGGCTCTGGCCCCATCCGCTGGCCTTAAATAGCTGCCCGCCACTGCTGCAGATTGATTTATCTCTGATGCTGGTTAGAACTGCTGTCAAGAAGTAGGGTTTAGGCATTTCTTTTGTTTAAAAGGGTAATCTTAATTATTTTTTAAGTTTTTTAGCAAGTTGTGACATATACATAACTTTGGATTAGTAAAGAAGCCCTTTGTACAATCATCATCATAGCATTTTTAGAGGGCGTGATTGCCTCTAAGGTCAACCTACACTTACATACTTGTACACAGGAAGATAAATACACACACACACGTAAGGATATGTATACACACACAAACACATACATATGTGCACTTTTGAACTTAGTTTGGTTAATGAAAGATTTCCATTGGCTTCAGCAGGGGACTTTAAGGACTTAGAACATATCTAATCCTTGTGTTCATTGATGTTAACCTTTCTTTTGAAACTTAAATTCTGTGTATTCTATATATGCCCAAGTTTTGGTACATCTGAAATGTCTATGTTGGTAAGGCCATATTCAAATAGATTGAGTAAAAGCTCCTTGTACAGACAAAAGAAAAGTGCTCAAGAAATAGCTAAGATATTTCAATGCTTGGGTTTGTGACATATTCAAAAAACGTGGGGTTTTTTTTGGGGGAAGGTATTCCTGGCAATATATACCAACCTAGGAACTTTGTGTTGTGTACAATCCTACCAGTTTTTTACATTTGCAGAATATACATCATTGCAAATACTTCTTTGATCACAAGCAGGCCAAATTCCATTTAAACCATATACATTTTTTCAATGGAATTAGTCTTTTTGCTGCAAGGGATTAATTTAAACAACAATGGTACATTTTCAAGTAAGTGATTAAAAAATATAATCTACCCTTTAAAAGGTTAAGCATTGGTGAATTTCTTAGTAATGCAAAAACCTTCTTTCTGGTACTTTCAATTCTGTTCCAAAAATCTCTGCATCTCCTGTGAGCTTGCTCATGAATCACTGAAATAACACATTATTCTAAGAATAATTCTTTTTGAAACAATTTGCAAATAATCTAAAATGTACAATAGATTATGTAGATTAGCATCACTGTTTAAATATTTTAAAGCCCTTCTGCCTCACATAATTTTCATATCATAATACCAGTGCTGCAATAGCACGTGGTTCTTGCAGGATATCACTAGGTGGTGCTATTACACATAGTCTGCCGAGTTATTTTTCAGTGTTTGAGCAAATGTTCAGTCTTAAGAAGAAATACATAAAGCATGATACTTTATTAGGGGGACTTATAGGAGCAAAAGAGGCATTTGTTTTATGCTGCTCCCATGCCCTAAAGTGTTCAGACAAAGTTGCTTGCGGCCAGCCAGGCTTTGGTGTTAGACAAAGAACTCTGGAAGAAGAGATGCACAGTACCTATATTCAATTCAGCCTCTCCTCTTTCAGTGTTCATGCATATATGGAAATAAATTTGTAAGATAGAATATTCCCAGATTGGCCCTGGCTTTTTAATTCTTATTTACTAGGAAGCTGACCTATAAAACCTTAAGACACTAGTGCTTAGAAAAGGGAAACATCAATATCACAGTAAGACACTGATGGCCTTTCTTCTTAAACTGAATAATGACATACTCACTCCAGATGAGCATGGATTATACACAGCAGCAAGAGATATATGTCTTTTCTCTAAATGGATATCAAATTCAGCACATAGGAAATGGCAGGCATGTGCAGCTACCTTTCTTTTGCCCAGAAGATTAGCTATGGAGAGAACTGGAGCCCTGGTTCCAGTTCAGGCACTGGCTTGCCCTATTGCTGGAACCATAGGTAGAATGTTGCAAGAATGACCCAGGGTTGAGTGGGTGGACAGAACGAGGGAGAGAGAAGACATTTTCCTCCAAAAGTTTGACTAAGATCAGTCTTGCTGAAACTACATATTCCTTTGCTCTGAAATGCCCTTGTAAAATGTGTATAGTGTTTACATAGAAAATATTTACTGTTGCTGTTTAGTTAACTGTTTAGGTTAAATGAAAAAAAATCGTTACTGTGGATTTGCCAAGGACCATATCAGTAACCCGTTTTGTTCCCTGTGATAGAATTATTGGTTGCAATTTTATCTGTGGGACATGGGAGAGAGAGGAAGAATTTTAGCATCCTAAATAGAAGGACAGAAATGGAAGAAAACACCATTTTGAAGTTTATCTATCTACCTTTAATTTGATCTCTTTCCATACATTAAGAAAGTCTGTATCAGAGCTGACTAGAAACCAAAATGCCTGTCTCTTACAAAGTTGCAAATTTTCAAAGAGAAATTTTAGCTCTGGTGTTCAAAAATACCCCAATTTCAGAATATTATAGAAAAACTATTTACAATTGAAACATGCTTCCATACCAGTAGATTTTTTTTTCCAAAATTGATATGGTATGATGGACAATGTTTAATTACAGAGTATTTGTATCTTTTCTTTTAAAAACACTGTCACCTCTGCTCTTTATTTAAACAAGTATGTACTTTTTAAAAATTATTTTTGCTTCAGAATCACTGTTTTACTTAGTCCATCACACAGGGAATGAACTTGCTTGAAGAGTGTTTGGTAAAGAACATTCTCTGAGGGACCTTGTCTTATAAGTGTGCATGGACAAAGAGCTTGGGAGTTGCAGGAAAGATGAACAGCTTTCTGGCTCAAGAGGTACAATGCCATGCAATTTTACTCTGTGATTACAGCTCTCCACAGAGTTCTTTTGTGACTAAGCAAACATTATTTAAACCTACAGTTTTACTCCTGGCCATTACCTGTGCCTTCCTTATTTATAGGGAGCTTAACATAGGATTCTGTTACAGATTTACAGGAATGAAGACTTCTAACACATACAACTAATACTAATTGTTGCTGTACTTGAATACATGAAGATCTCTAAACCATCAAGTATTCTGAGACACTAGGTTCTAGATGTCTCAAATTAGACTCTTCAGTTGGCATACTCTTCTAATAGAAACTTTTAGCTTTAATCTCTCATTTATTCCTAACTTGTAAATGATTATTAATAACAATAATAATAGCAGCTAATATCCTAGAGGTATCAGGCAGATATAATCACTCATGTTTGGGAATAATTCAGTTACTGTGGTGGCAGGCTGGACACAATGCCCAGAAGAAATTAAGAATCCCATACTCAGCACATGATCAGCACTTCATGCCATCATGTATTGAGTGAAGAAGGGAAAGAGAATGAGAAGAATGAGTCAAGGTCTTGTGCAAAAATAGGAGCTGGTACAGTTATACCACCCTGTACTTCTTCAAGATATATTCCCAAAGGGGGATGAATTAAGGTTTAATGGACAATGCTAATTCTGTGATTTGCTGTTTTTTGTGTGGTAGGTTGTATAATACTGATGTGTTTTGTATATATTTGAATGTATTCTTTAAGAAAATATAAATCCAGATCTTTTATAGTGTATGTGTGTGTTCAGTCAGATGTGTGTCCATAAACATTACAGAATGCAGTGTAGAATCAGAGTTACATTTTCTTAATGATAACATGGAAAATCTAAGCATAAAACATTCCAGGAATAGTACTGGTTTAATGCTTTTGTCTAAAATCTAATTTCATAACGAATGTTTTCTGTTCAAAGAAAATTTCTGAGTGAAAGAAGCATCAGTCTCTGTATGAAGAAAATAAAAATCTTCATGCTAATGAGGAAAAAGCCCAGCCCCTTTCCTTTGGACTGAGGAGGAAAAAACCTCAGCTGGTATAGATCCTGAGATTTCCAGCTTATTGAAGCGAAGAAAAAACTTTCAGACATGACTCCTCTCTCCACACACCTTATTCATTTTTTTTCCAGATGCTTGTAATGGAGAGGAAAAATGAGGAGAGGAAAGATGTAGTTATCTAGCTCAGTGAAATGTGGCTAGCTGGTTCCAGATTTTCCTCATTTCTGCCCTTTCATTCCGATAACACTTGCACATTCATTTGTATTTCACACAGGCCCCGGAGACCTGTAATAATGATATGACTATATTGTGCAGCTGATGGAATTTTTTTTTGCATGCAAGATGTCTTGTTTGCCCTACACAAAGTAAACTCTGTTCAAATAAATGTGTGTTTTAAAGTTTTCAAGCCATGCTACGAGTGGTAACAATTTGAACAGAGACTAGCAGCCTGAATGAATGCTTAAAATTTCTAGCTTGTCATTGCTATTGTTATTTGAGACCACATTTCCAGAGGTTGGCACTTATTAGTCAAAGTATTAAGGACTACATTGTGTTGTCAGGAGTAACTTTAATCTATTATAGGAGTAGTCTTAGGAAGCACTACTATTTAGAGAGACAGTTGTGAGATATCTGTCTCCTGATTTGTACTAACTTCTAGTAGTAGTAATTGATTGCTGGTCTTTATATACATGGGTAACTGTACACATATGGTTAGCTATTCTGGCATGCAAGTGAAAAATGGATCCACTGCTTGTCTGTATGCCTCACAAAGGGAATATGGAGTGTAGTCATGTTACAAAATACTCTGCATCTGGAGTTAAGGCAATAGTTGCTCACAAAGGGGTGCAAGTCACACAATAGGCTACTTTTCAGTAATTACTCTTGAGTTATTTAGGCCCCAAGTGCATATAAAATGAATTAAAAGAAATAAATTTGAGTTGAAGGTATTATATCCCTCTCCTCTTAATTTCTGTGGAAACCTTTAAAAAATCCCAGCACCCTGCTGTTTTGGAGAAACAAACCTAACAGCACTGAGCTAATATACATGAACCAGAAAGAGAGATTGGCTGGTTTCAGTTCAGTCAGAGGCTGAAAGCTCTGCAAAAAGTGGATGAAAATAGACCCAAAAAGAATATAACTGAGAAACATGGAAGATTCCAAAATGCTTTCTTAGTGTGGCTTTAATAGGTAGGATTTTCCTCTTTATCTTTTTTTTTTTTTTTAAGGCAATCTTCATTTTTATCATTCTCTAAGAAGTGCCAAACCTGAAGAGCTGTGGGCTAATTTTTTTTTGCCTACTGCCTTACTTCTTACTTCACATAATCTATCTTGAGCCTGTGGTTTTCATTTAGATTACAAACCTTTTGAGACAAAGACTTTGATTCTTAATCATCAACAAAATGTTCAGTGCCATGTAGATAGTACACATTTAGAAAAAGATTTTGTAAACAGTGTTTGCTTGCTTGAGTAAGTGTCACACTACCATAACAATATGCTTCCGCCTGAGTGATTACAAAATTATAGCTAGACTTTCATCCTATGCTTCACTGTATGTCTGAAACATACATTGCTGCAAAGAAGACACGGGAAAGTGCTGCCTGACTGGTGAAAGTGAACTGTCACAATCCAAGAAGTGTGGCTTTGATGTGTGTGTGTGCGCACCTTGGTGTGCAAGCCTGCTTGACATGATACTCTGGACGTCATACTGGAGACTCTTACTGTGCCTCAGCAAGTCCAGATCAGATTCCTGAAAATCAAGTAATTTTTTTTTTCTTCCCATAATTTACTGCCAGCGGTGAAGGTGCCGAGGTACCTATGCCAGCAGGCAGAGCTTTTTTCTAGGATCCCCCAAAAATGGTCTCAGGGATGGTCCCAGGTTGAAAGGAGACCTTCTCATTCCCCATGGATCCCATCTTCACACATGAAACAAACTTTGTCTTGCCTATGTGTATTACTGGGTTACATCTCCGCCTTCTTCTGGGCAGCCTGTTCCAGCCAGAAGCCAGTTTTACTTGAGACATGTATTTTCATTCTAAAAGCTATTTTTCCCACAAGCCTACAATAAGTGACCAGAAATGGAGGAAACCTGTAATTTTTGATGAATGTTCAAGTTAATACCTCACGTTATCATCATCTCCTTTGCCCTTTCGCTGCATTTCTCCCCACTTTTTTATTCATGAATGATATTTGTCATGTCCTGTCAAACACAAGATTTACATAGATTTTCTAGGGAGGAATTTTAGCTTTACTCAACTGTGCAGTGAGCACTGTATTTTTATACACGTAATATAAAATTGCATAGCATTAAAAATCTATGGCAATTCTTCTCACTAAGTCCATAATTTGGTAGGAATATGAACTTTTACTTTGAATGATGATATATATGACAAAGCAAGAACTTGGGATCCCTGTCATATGCTGCCATTTCCGAAATGGTCGGCTTGTTCTGCTGGCCAGCTGCAGAGGGAAGGGCCCTTTTCCTTCTTGCATTTTTCATGGCTCTTGTAGAGTTTCTTACCTGAAGGTAAATTCTTTACTTAAGCTGCAATTGTGGTTAGTCAATTTGTGAAGAGGAGTAAGAAAACTCCTTTTGTTTCTTCACAGGCCTGTGAAAGATTTTTCTGTGGAACACTGAAAACAATTGAGTTATTGTGGACTTTTGTAAATGCCACTTAACAGCTTTGAGAGTTTTGCTGTCTTTCCTCATTCTAGCTATAGGGCCTCTATAAAAAAACTGTTTGCACTAGGACTCCCAAACAGAACTAGGTTCATCTCAGTTGGGATTTCATTTCCAGCACAGAAGTCAGCTTGGTTTTGTAATTCCACAGTTCTTCTGGATGGGGGAAACTGAGTTGTAAACATGAACCAACAGATCCTAATCAATTCCTGGAAACTGCATTGAGTTTTATATTAGGTTTTTGAATCAAGGTAAAAAGACAGATATGTGTATTTTCATGAATGAGGCTGAAGAACAGCTCCTGGGAATTATTCCACCCTTTCTCTCTTCCTATATATGTGGTAGGCTCTTGAATGTGTTTTTGAATAGCAGCTAGGTGCCCATGTTTAGTCTTCCAAAGTGACCATCAAATACAAACCATTATTAAAATTATCACTATATTTTATCCGGTGAGGTGTATCCTGCAGGGCAATCATTAGATATACAGCCCATGCAAATCAACTAATCTGCAGTCTGTGCTGGCTTTGGACAGGTTCAGCGTGGGATTTTCTGCTCTCTATTCCCTTGGAGCCCTGGAGATCAGCGTTCAGAGACACCTGCGTGGGTCTGTATGGAGCTGGATGAGGTCCAGGTCTGGACAGGCTTACATATTTAGTTTTAATGCTACCTTTTCCACAGCCGATAGCAGAAGTGATTTAGATAAATAGAAGGCTCTGACACCCATGGAGCTGGTGAGCCCCGTGAGGCACTGAAATGGCAGGTTTTCTAAGTGAAGCTCCAGTACTGAGAAGTGGGAAACATTGTTTTCCATGATGTAATGCATAACAACTGCAAGTCATTATCCATTTACAGTCTTCCTCTGTACAGTATTGTAATTTCACAGTATATGTTAGAAGGTTAGGGTCAGGAAAATAATAACATTGAAATAACTTTGATTTGATCAGGACAAATCTAAAGGCAAATTTTATGATTTTTTTAAAAAAGGAGTTTCAAAGCTTATAGTTAATGGTTTAATTTGAATTAGAATCCCCTAAGATTTTGTGCAGAGGTGTTTATATACATTAAATATGATTGATGGCTGATGTTCAACAGACTATAAAAGGAGAGTGAACTAAGTTCTGTGAGCTCTTTTGAATAGAAATATGAATTCTAGCACTAGAGAATGGATGGATGCTTATCCAGGCAGTACACTTCATGCCATTGGTGATGAGACCCTTGCCTTAAAACTTCCATGGCGAGTCTCTCACTTTTCTTACAGAAAAATGGCAGATTCCAGGACTGCCTTGTGACTAGGACATCTTTGTTTTCCAGAACAACCTGACCAAAAAATCCCCTATGAGCTAGTATACCTGAAGCCTATTTGTTTCCTAGCAAATTAAACAGATTCAAAGTACAAAGCCAGGTACCAGAACTCAGTTATCCATGCTGTCAAGTTGTTAGGTTGGTCACAGGCATGGTATTTGCCTGAGCTAACTGGCACTCTCTCAGACAATTTCCAGTCAGAAATGGGCAGCTGACTTTACCCAGAGAGCATTTTAGATGGAACCCCCTTGCTTTGGAGGGTAAGAGTGCTGAATACGGACACAGACCATTCCAAGTTTGTTGTCCTCAGCATGCTCCCGGGCATGTTTGATTTTGCAGAGATGTCAGTTGAGCTAATGAGTAGAACTCACCTCCTGTGTTGAAACTGTGCTTGGATACCTTGATGCAGCTTGGTGTGCCTGAGAGACCACACCTCCCAATATGCATCCTACACTATGGCTTTAACTTTGACAAAATGCGTGATCAACAACTTCACTGCACATAGAATGGGATTCAGAGGTGCCTGAGGCAATATCAACTCTAAGTGATAAATCCACCTTACTTGGTATCCCATATTGTGAGGCTATATAGCTATATAGACTGAAATTAGGTTAAATCTTTATTTAGTGACACTTCCAGTTCTTGAATTTTTTTTCATCTGGTGTTGTCTGTCTTAGATATGGCTATACTCATGACATAGGCATGCTTTAACTATTCCTCATTCCTCTTGTCAAAAGACAGTTACTGCACTGTTTCTGCTCAAGGAATTACCTGGCACACAGTGGTCCAGTAGGAAAGCTTTGTTGACTTTCTGGAGGGCAATTGCAAAGACTTTGATGCATATTGCATGAAAGATACAACAAGTCAGGGTTGTATCCCTCCTGCTATGATTTTTGGGGTTTTTTTTTTGGATCAGCTGTGACCTATAACTGATTACAAGTAAAAGCTTAGTAAGCCTAGCATACTGACTCTGATCTCTTTGAAGAACAATATTTGGTTCCCATTTGTCTGATGTTGGCAGGACATCCTCAGATAAAACCCTGTGTATAGAAACACTCAGGCTTTGGGCAGTGGGTTAAAAAGGCAGTGGGGTTGGATTCAGATCTGAATGTTTTGCTTGTTCTGCCCCTCATAATGTTCAAATTGAAGCTTGAAGTCCAAACAAATGCCTCCATACTTTGTCAGAGTATAAAGTGGGTCCTGAACTTTGCTGTTCAGACCCGCCTCTAGTTAAGAACACAGTTTATTCAGGGAGTGTTGTGTATGAAATCACTCTTGGAATATGAGACAAAATCAGAGGAAAATTATATTATTTTAAATACAAACTGGGCAAGAAATAAATTGTTCCTGACCTGTTTCTATTAAGGAGCTCAAACTTGATTAATTTTTTGCCTGGATGTTCTCTTACCTCCAGCAATTACATGCCACTATTACAGTGATTATTTTATAAAAGCTAATAAACACTATCTGGAGTTAATATTTGCTCCCAAGGAAAGTATGCCAAGAGCTTAGAAGAAGTTTACAGAAGATTTTGCCCATTAGGTTTGTGTACAACATTTGAAATGCCAAAATCCTTTTAGCATCATTAATCACAAAAATGCTATGTAAAAACAGTTGTACCTAATAAAGCTGTAATCTGATACAAAAATAGGCAAACCCTCAGGAATTTAACACAATAGGCCAAACATTGTCCATTCCAAATGAGTTGCAGTAATGCCACTATTGACTCGGCTTTGAATAGCCTTCTGCTCTTTTAAAACAAATATATATATAGATAAAATAGGATTTTATTTTCTACAGTGCAGACGCAGCTGTTATTAATCAATTCTTTCACAAAGGATACTGGCTAATGCAGTCCAGGAAAGCTATTTTGTCCAGCTTGCTGCAACTTCTTCCTTGTCCTCCAAGTTTACAGCTTGCTGTCTTGATGTCACTGGGGTTCTGGCTGCCCCTGACTGATGGGTTCATCAAGTGTAGGGTTCACTAGGGGCTGAGTCTGCCTTGCCATGGGGGAAAATGAACCATCTCTCCAGATTTCTGACCATGGGATCGAGCAAGTGTTATGGGGGACTGACAGTTGTCACGCTATGGTACTGACAGAAAAGGGAGCTGGGGTGGTGATGCAAGGGAGCTGGGATGTACAGTAGCAAATGTATTGTCTCCCTGCAGTTTGAACCCTGCACAGTAGCTCCCAAAAACCTGGAGCTCCAAATGTCAGAGGGGAAGTGACATTTTAGCCAACAAGGCATCACTCCCTTGCCTTGGTACTCACCTATTCGGTGGTCATCTCAGCTCAACTGAATACTGCCTGCAGTGATAATTTATTATGTATCCTATTTTTCAGTTTTACATGGACTTGCCTATTAAACTAAACACACTTAAGAATGAAAGCAGTACAAGTTTATTCTAGCCAGGCAACGGGTTAAGCTCTTAAGTAGAAAGTTGGAAAGACATTTACAAAAAGTAAATAAAACAACAGTTCAATTGTAGAATACATGGATAGTAAGATCAGTTCTTATTTATTTAGTCCCCTTCATCTTAAGCTGTGTCTCAACAGACCACTGTTCAACTCATTGTCTCAATACTGGACCTTTTCAGGATCTAGATTTAAAGGTAATACAGATGCCTGACTGAGCTTCTCTTCTGAGTTCATCTTTTCCTTTCAAGATGACAGTCTTTCTACCCTTTTCTTCCTCCCTCTCTCTTGCTTTTTAAATTACGTTTCCTTAGATAGAGAGCAACATACTTTGATAACTCACATTTTTTCTTAACCAATGGCAACATAGTTTTGACAGCTCGTAAGCTGAATTTGGTTTTAAGAGTTATTTTGACTTGGCTATCTTTCATTCTCAGATTCTGATTCTCCCTGCTTCTCACCTTCTCCAAGTCTGCTGCTGAAGCCTTAATTAGCTCATTTTTCTCTGGTGAGGGTAGTTTAAAAACTGTCTTCACAACATTCCATGAATTAGATATGATAAAAGTTATTATTTTTGCAATACGGCTGTTATTCCCACAGTTCAGATATTGGAGGCCACATGTGACACATTAATAATGTGAATGATAGACTTAACAACATGCGTTGTCCAAGCTAATTCCTTCCATGCCTTTTTTTCTGTCATAAGGATTTCCTGTCATTTCAAGAGAGATGGGAAGACTGGATCCCTTTCCTTCTGATACTGACAACAAGAATTTGGGAGCAATGCTGCATTGCCAGGTTCTTCTTGCATGAAGAAGGAAGTGAAAACCTCTTGTTTGGCTGAGGAGAAGGTTGATACAGGCAGCTACAACCCTTATCCTTTTTCTGTTTGCAGTCACAGTTGGAAATACCCGTTCTGAGGAGCTTTATGGCTCTCCTCTCCTGATAAACATGAGAAACTTGATGCATGGGAAAATGGGACTTGATGATAGCTTGACACTTTCACACCTTGAGAATCAAACTCGGATCTGTCAGAGGCGCATGCTATGAATATGCTGATGAAACATATCCCACACAGAACACATCACAACCCTAGTTAAGAGGCTTTATATTTGTCTACTACAAGTTATTCTTTCATCCAGCCCTCACTGAATCGCATCAAAGAGTTCTATAATAAGGCTCTGACCACATCATAAGGACAACATGGAGCAGACGATTTGACATGTGAGAATATGACAACACGTAAAACCTCCTGCCACGTTGCTGGCCCTGGGACAGCAACAGTACAGTATTGACACTTGCATTTCCCACACACTCTACCAGCGTTTCAGGCTTCATAGCGACAGGTCTTCATTTGCAGCTTTGTGGTTATGATGAAATCTTCAGACTACCTGATGTGCACACAGTTATCTGTATTACTTGTTCAGCTGGAAAGGCTATCCAGTAGTCATCAGTAATTGACGCTCACCAGCAGTTATGTAAATTCAGCTGTCAGCCACAATCAAAAGGAATTGATAGAAAGCTGCTCCATTACAATTCCCCCATTCCTAGCATTTAACATTCTTCTGTGGAGTTGGATTTTGGTCTGGAGCAGTGCAGTAATGTGAGTTGATAGCAAGCTGGGAGTGAGCCAGAAAGTGAGTGCTTAACCCAGAACCAGCACCTCTGGGAGTAAAGACCTCAAGAATCAGATGGTCTGCATTTACATTGCTTCCAACTTCATATTGGGGGAGGGAGAGGGGTGATGGAAACCATCAATAAAGTAAATTTTAATTTCTTCTTTAACATTTCTTTTCCCATACTTTATCCAGTTGGGAATTTCACACAAAACATAGGACCATATTCTTAGCCTCACAAGCTGCAGACTAAAAAGTTAATGAAATGCAGCTCTAATTTTAGAAATATCAGTTCATTTGGGGTCTGTCTGGCAGGGACAATGGTGCTAGGAAGCTACAACTGGAATGAACCTGGAACAGACAGCAATGATGCTTTTTGTTTTCTGTGTGTGAGACTTGAGATTTCAGGGCTGCCAAATTTCATGCATTCCCACATCTTAACTAAGTGCCATACACTCAGCCATGCTTCAGGGTTTGTTCGTGTTGGTCATCAGCAGATTGTGTGGTTCTTGCCCAGTCTTATTTGAGATATGGTCTCTATCAAGTTTTTAATAGCACTAATCCCTTAAGGGATTATTTTCTCTGAGATTTTACTCCCCACATTGCAGGCAACATACATCTTGTATCCTCGCTGAGACGTATTTCTTTTTCCCCCTTAATTTAAACCAGAAACCATTTGATACTGAAAGGACATGCTTGCTTTTAGTGCATGAAACATAATAGAGAAACAATATTCTTGTTTTACATAATACATTTCTCTATTTGAGTCCCTTACTCTGTGCAGTCCTGTGGATGAAGAAATATTGCCCTGTTTGTTATTTGTATTGTTGTGGCACCTAAGAGTGCTAGTTCTTTACTCCATTATGCTTCACTGCACAGAGAGAATAGGAAGATCTCTTTCTCTAAGAGCTTGCAATTGAAATACAAGGCAAGAGGCAATGGGTGGATACAGATGGAGGAGCCAGGAGGAATGAGAATAAAATACTGATTGGCATGATGGGGAAAAGAAGGGAATATCACAGCTTACCCAGTACTTAAATGCCATCAAGTCTTTGGTTTCAAGGAAAGTAACCAAGTCATTTTTGGATGTTTACTAGGAGATCCTTTCAAGTTAGACAGCATTACAAACCAGGCACCAGAACACTTTTGCCATCCTATCATTGTGTTTAAGACTGTTTGTCTAACGTGATTATAAGAACTACTTAACGCTTTCTGAAATCCACGGTATAGCAATGAAGGAACTGCTTTAGAGGTGGTGCAGCTGACTGAGAGTATTTACATTGCCCACTTGTAGCTCTGCCTCCAGAGGCACTCTGTATAGTCAACAGACAAATGAAAGGTCCTCCAGGGAGGCAAAGCACCCATGTTGAATGTGTAAAACCAACCTGAAGTAGAAAGCATGAATAACCCTTGTAAGAACTCATATTAAAGGGTATTGGCAAATACTGGAATCTTCTACATATTTCCCTTTCAAATCCTTCTAGGAATATCTCACCAGAATATTTATAATCTGTTCAAGGTTATAAAAATAAGATAAATTAATAGCAACTTCTAAACCAAATTAGACTATTTAGTTTACCTGGAATATATTAAAGTGATTCCACATGATTTTAGCAAAGATGTTATTCTACTCATATCACTTCTGTTCATAGGGGTTTTTTAGGTTATATATAGGGGCCTGCTTGCTGCTGTCTTCTTTCAGACATCTATTTTGGCTGATTTAAATGTGAAGAAAGAAAAAAAAAAAACACCATAGAAATTCCTACAAACAAAACCTTGTTTTTGAAAAATGAGGTGTCATGTATAGTTTAATTTAATCTTTGTGTGGTTTTCTTTGGCATGTTGCTCACACTCATATGGTGTATCACAGCAGTTCAGTTTACAAACCCACTTGTTGGGCTACAATTGGTTATAAAAATTCTAAATGCTGCAAAAGAGCAATCTTGAGAGAAGTAAATGACAAAGATGTTCAGAAGAGATAAGACTGGATTTCTGGAGCACATACACTGTGGAAAGACATTAGACAGTATTTTTGCTAAATTATAGATTGTCTTTTTTTTCCTCTGCCAATACTTGCTCATTTCATTTCTCTATTTTTTGGTGTCCATCAGCAGAAGTGTCAAGTCACACCTCTTACATAAGGAAGACGTCACACTTCTGAAATTCATGTATATGCTGTCAGCTCCCTTTCCACCCAGTAACTTGGTAATCATGTTGCACTGGAGCCGAGGGCTTGTTTTCATGATGGCTTTCAAGCAATACCCCCCTGAAATACATGGCCTTTTGTATATGAAAAAGGTAGTTTACACAGTTGTGTAGCAAAGACTGTATTTTCTTACATTTAGGAACAAAGACATGTCAGGGTTTATTGAGCACATCACTAACTGTATAACTAGCATTAAACACTCTATTTGCAACTGTTGCTGTGTATTTTGTGTGTGATTATCACCCCTAGATCTGCATCCTATAAAAAGATATTTCTGTTTGCTTAATTATAAAGCTCTTTATGAACAGGCTCATCTGTAAATAGCTTGGTGCAGCTGAAATAGAAATATAATTATAATGAAGGCAGATGTTTCTGAGATACTTCTCATGAAACTTGTTCTGAATATACAATGGAGGAAGGCTTTTCTAAGCAGTGGAGTGAAGGCCAAATGTCGCTTAATCATCCAAATATGATGGGGGGGTTCACTTTGGGGGCAAAATCTAGCTAATAATATTATATTAATAATAATAATAACAGCAGTAACAACAACAACAACAACAGCAATAATAATCTTTCTAAAACCATATAAAACTGCCCTCTCCTTTGGTAAACATATTCCTTCCTAGACCCTGAAGGGGCAAAAAAAAAACTTTTGTAGTGTATCTCTATGGACTAGTTGCCAGAAAATGCTGGACTTTTCTCCTGTAATACTTTGTCAGAGACTGATAAAACTTTATTGGAGCCACAAAGTTTAGTGTCCCTTGTATACAAATATAGCACCTCTGTCTGCCTCATTGTCTCTGCATGAGCTCTTAAATTATTTAAATTCTGCCCATCTTCCCCTTCCTCATCTTGGTCTGCACGGCTGAATGAGGGAGTGTGGAACTGGATGCCTTAAAATGGGGAGATGAGAGTGTGAAGCAGAACAAACTGTTAAGGGTGATCTGAACTGAGGAATTAACACTCCTGATATCCCTGTTGTGAATATTTTTCAAACATAAACTTAGGCCTTTTATTAAAGTTTACAGAAATGGAATATGGGTATTTGTACCATCAGACATCAGGGATTTGATTTAAAAGGAACTCAGTGATTTTAAAGGATTGTGAATTAGTTTTGAATGTACTTTGGGTAGCTTGTAGTAATTTGTTTTAATTCGCCCCTTCGGTGGTAGATTGCTGCCTTAAGGTAGCCTCACCTGAATGTACAAAATTGGAGACCGCATCTCCTTTGCAGGCAATGTATCCTTGAGCATATGGAAACTGTATAAGGGAGTTCAATCCAGTTCAGAGTGATTAATCTTGGATGTAAACAACAGTACTTCTCTGTCTTGTGCTGAACAAATTCACTGTGTCAACATCAGCTACACCTACCACACCATGACCTGGCTCCTGTGGTTATCATTGAATAGTCCACTGTCACTGCTCAGGGCTTTGGAATAAGCTTTCACTACTAGTGTATGGTCAAGCATATTTCAGTTTAAGAACACATAGTTCTTATTTCAAAAGATAGATCCCAGGTTACTCCTTTGCAAAACATGCACTGGACAGACATTTTCTAGTCTGGTTGGGTAATTTTGCTCTGTATTTATGGTATTCTCTAAAGGAGGAACAACAAAAGAAAATCTCTGGTCTTTCAGTATATGTGCATCACTTCCATTAACAATAGCAGAGATTATGTATATGCTGAGGATGAGAATGAAGCTTTTAGACTGTACATACTTGTGCCTGAGGCCAAGCCTTGAGGCCTAACAAAGCAGCCTGGTTTTCTGGTCTCTTCTGACCCCAAGGGACTCAGTGTAAATTGTCTGCACATAGGGGATTGGAAAAGACAGAAATGAAAGGCATTACACTTTGCCAGAAAAGAAGCATTCAGCAGTTATTCAAATATAAGAACTGAGTTTAAAACTGATGAAGTGCTTGATGCCACAGAAACACACTCTGTTAAGGAAATGAACAATCCTTTTCAGTTTTATGCAGAACAAATGGAGTAAGAAAAGCAATGACAAATATTTATGCATCAGGAATCACACATCTTGTGAAAGGAAGACAAATTACCCAGTTGTTTCTCTTTTATGAATGGGAAACTGAGGCATGGAGGTATGATTTATTGGAGATCTCTCTTTTTCTCTCTTACACATAAAGAAACTTAGACATACATAAACTCTAAAGAAGAATGGGAGGTTTCTTAAATATTGTCTCCTGTGCAAAAGTCCATTTTCTTACATGTGCTCAATATTTTTGAACAGTGCTCCCCCTCAGATTCCCATATCTGTAAAATGCCATTCACAGGACTGCTGCTAATAGAGGCTGCCAAGTCTGTGGCAGTCATTTAACCTACCAGCTGTGAGGAGTACCTGTAGCATCTCTGAGCATCCTCACCCTCACCTTTTTGCTGGCTGTTCACTGTCCTTGTCAGCCTTTTTCTTCTGAGAAGAACTTCTACTGGAAATGTTATCCTTATAAAATGAAGGTGTTAAAGGTTACCCTGCCTACAAATTATATGAAACCATTTAATGGCTAGCCCTTTTCCTTATTAAGGAATAAGGCAGAAAACATTGCATTTTAATTTGGACATACATGAAAAGTGTCTGAAAGTCTCTTTCACTGAAAGAGAAATATTAGCTGTTTTTCAAATTCCCCTGAATCGACAGAGGCATTGCTGCTTTCATAATCTCTTTCACTCTGTTGAATTATCATGAATAAAATTTGTTTTAGCCTAGCATGTTAGTGAAAAAAGCCCCAAACACAAAAATCTTTGACCAAATTATTTTGTAGTTTGCTACAAACTCAGAAGTACAGGGCAACAACCTAATTTGTCAGTTTTGAAGAAAACTTAAGGTGTCTGTCTTCTTAAAATGTTTGTTATTCTTTTTCCAGTTTCCTGTTTTGTTTTCTTACCTGTGTTGTGCTGATGACTGAACAGAAATGGAAGAACTTCAGAAACATCTTTGATGAGACTAACAGCCCAGTTTTGCAGATTTTTTATTTTAGGTGAGATTTTTTACATAAAAGGGGATCCTTCTGAGGTAAGCTTATGCTTATTTGTTCCTAGGATGCACAGAGGGACACAAAGGCAGAAAGAACTACATAATTTCCTGATTACATTGTGTTCTTTAAGAGAAGATGTAAATGGTACTTTACCACTTATAGAGACTGATGTTCAATGTCATTAGCAAATCTGTGCTTTTCAAAACCAAACAAAACAGAAATCCCTTCAACACAGTGAAAGATATGCCATGCTATTTCCCTTGTATCATGGAAAATCAGTTTTTCAGATCTAAAAGTTCCTCATATCTAGAGCTGCCTAAAGTTCCTGTTAAAATTATTGATGATTATTTCAGGCATCATTTTCTCAGTTAACTTCGTGTAGACAAATCTCTGACCTATATAAAGTCTAGATGATGGCATAGACGTGCTTGTAAGACTGTGGACTGATTCACTATTCCTTTATCTACACAGGTATTCCTGATACCTACAGCTGCTATTGTGGGTTGTACATTGCAGTGAATCATCACGTAGCCAGCTAGGGACCAGCCATAGCTGGTACTGGTGCTTACTCAGCCGTTGCATATGGTGAAGGGCCATAAGATAGATGTGCAATGAGAGGAAGCATGGTTGAATGGCTAATAAAACTATCAAAGTGCCTTTAACAGTGTATGCAGGAAAACAGGGAAATTGTGGATAGAGATGGAGTATCCCCAGTACTGAAAAACTGAAGACCTTATTATGTTGACTGCTCATTTGCTTTGGGTACAGCTGAATTATACTAAGATCAAAGAGCAGATACTTTCTCTATATACTAAATATAGATTGAGTCATACGTTTTGGCTTGTTTTGGTTTTTAACCTCTCCCTCTCAATAAATAACTGAACATTTTAAAAGAAGACTATAAAATGATGTATAACAAGCTCCTTAGAAGTTCTGTAGAAAATGATTCATGTGAAATACTATCAAACTGTGATTTGTGAACATTTTTATGTGGAAATTTCATTTGAAATTTCAGTAATATTTTTTCCTGACCTGTAATAATCTGTATGCAAAAAAAATCTGAACCCCAATGTTAAACTCTGTGGACCTCTGGATTCTCTTTATGCCAGTGCTTCTTTGCATAGGTTTTACAACGCGAAGTAAACACAAGTTAAGAAGGATTTGGAATACGCTGGTCGAATGGGATAAAGAACCCTGAGGATAATTAGATTAGGCCTATGTTTGGGGTCAACTCGTAAATAAAGTAAAAGGAGCCTCAGTTTTCTGTGCAGAGTGTCCTTTCACTTGCCATACATAAAAGAAAATCCTAAAGGTATTTATTGTGTTATCCTGTGCATATTATTATTACATTTCATTTATTTATGTGTTTATTATATATTGTCTTCTAATACTAACGTTATGTATTTGTTATATAATATACAGTTGTTATAATACAATATTGTTATTATGTTATACAATATGGTATGTACTGCATCATACCATTATATAATATTCCAGATGCTGATAAATCTACATGAAGTCAGATTTTCACCACTGTAAAGCTACTGCAGCAGGAAGGTTTGTCTGAAATCCGGCTGAAAAGTTATATCCTGTAAAGAAAACTGTTTCACCAAGGAATCTGAGAGCTACAATTGTAAATTTTTGCACTTGTAGGACACTTCAAGGAGATAGGATCTGGACCACAGCCGTCAGTGGTAATGGGCAGAGCATCTGGGAAGGGGACAAATCAAAGAGGTTTTACAGTGTGGGATCAGGAGGATTGCAACAGCTGGGGAGGGCCAAGCAGGTTATGACATTTGGGGGAACTGTGGATAGGGAGCTCTGCGGTGAGGAAGGATGAGAGTTATGGCAGCTGGAACTGAGCTGGCGCTGAGACTTATGATCAGGAGGAACTGGGAACAGTATAGCATCTGGAAGCTGATCAGGCAAGGGGCTCATATCATCTGGGATATCAGGAAGTACACAACAGCTGGGAAGGGTCAAGCAAATACCCAACACACACGGAATTGTACAGCAGGGCCTGGTGCCACATACAGCTTCTCACATTGCTTTTTAATGTATTACCACTCTCTACCTTTCTGTAAATTTCCGTTAACTCACCCTCAAAATGTCTTTGTGCAAAAGCACAGAGGCAGAAATAAACAATGTGAATTTCTGCTATCAGAAAGAATGTGCATAGCCCTTCTCACCACAAGGTAGCTTGTAGTCCAGATAATTCTAATTATCGGCTAGTGAAAGATTTCCTTCTTCAACCCTGCTGTACCCATTGCCCTGCTGGCTGAAGATTTTAATGAAGTTTTCTCCAGGAGCTCAATTAGCCAGAGAAGATTAACTTTTTCTTCCAGTGGGAGCTCAACATGTGGAGGCTCAGTTTTTGGTGGGTTTGCTCAGTGATACTGAGTGGACTCCACAGCAGACACCACTGGTGAAGATCTTTCTGCACCAGTGTGCTGCTCGGCTTACACGAGGTCTGGCTGAGCTGGTGTTTTCTCTGCTACTCAACGATTTGTTTACTTAGTGCATTTCCTGCCTCAGAAGATTCTATTGCATTATTAGATAGCACAGGTATAATTGTACTTTTGACAAAATTTTCCTAGTTTCTACTTCCTATCTGAGGCTTATTATTTATGTTCATTTCCTTCACCCATGTTGTGGCTGTCCTGTCTTTTTGTCCATTAATTTAAAAAGTCAGATTTTTATGAACAAATAACCATACCTCCTTACCCTCCACAGCTTTACTTTCCTCTTTTTGTCATTTATCTATGACCTTTGCTGACATTCCTAGAAGATAAACCTCTGTCATTATACCCCCTTGCATCTGCACCCAAGTGTTTTGTTTCATGCTGTGTTTTGATTGTAAGCTTGCTTTGCAGGGACCCTTTTTAAATTCTGATTTAGGTAAGTGCCTAGCATGATGCAGTTCTTCACAATAGGTCTCATAGGTACTAACAAGAATAATAAATGAAAGTAATGTGTTCCGTGAAAGTCCTGATTCCTTGCAAAGCTTTGACAACGTGGGAAATGATGCATAACCATCAGGCAGTTGTGACAAATATGAATAGGGTGGAGGGTAAATTGTTGTTTTACCTCTAGAAAAATCTGTAGTACTCTCTTGTGTTCTCCATTGCTGCTCATATTATTTTTTTTTCTTCTATAGGCTCTTATTGCTTTCCAAACATGCTGTGCCTTGTCTTTGCCAATTGTTGCCATCTGTCCTGATGACATTGTGATGGAGGTTGAGTGTGTTGCTGAGCTTCTTAATAATGTCATGGTGTCATTTTGCGTTACCTCTGTCACTCTGCTGCTGTTATGCTAACTTGTCTTACTTCATCATTTCTTTTTCATAACTTTTATACTCAAGGCAGTCTAAATAAAAAGCCCTCCGGATTTAAGTTCTTCTCTGCTTTCCACCATATCTAATATCTCATCTGTTCACTACAGCTGCTTTCTGTGTTCTGTATTTATTCCAATCATATTCTATATGGTAGAAAGTGCTGCTTGTAGGACAGATTTTTTTAATTTCCTCTTGGCATTCAGTAACGCCCTATTAAGTGGCTGTGTTTACACTGCAGTTGTCAATGATCTTTTCCGGGTCCTCTGCTCATTAAGCAGTAAATTCAACTTTTCTGGCTAACAGTGTTTTGAACATTTCATGTGGCAATATGGAGCCAGTCCCACAGGGAATGGTTTCCTCTTACCAGACTGCTCCCTCCACGTGCTGTACTCCCTGTTGGGTTTATCTAACTATGTCATCTCTACGAAGGATACTTGAAGCAAGCTGTTGCCTCTTTCTTAGTTGCATGCAGGTTGCCAGGGAGCCTGGGGGACCCACCATCTGACATTCATAGCACTCGGCTTCTATCCGAATATGTCTGAGAATCCCACTGAAGCGTGGGATGACAAGTTTCCTCTTTCTTTTTGCAGAATTACTTCTCATCCACAATTAAGGTAATAAAATGTTTCTGCCAACCTGTTATTGTGTCAGTGTTTGGATTGCTATCAGTCACTGCAGAATTATAAAAATGGTCTAGAAATAGTTTTTCAGGGACATCTTCTAAGTGTCTTTGTTTTACATTTACCTTGGAGATTGTGAAATCTGAAAAGCCCTGGTGACCTGAGTCACAGAGAAAGTACAGCAAAAGAAGCAATTACTTGGGCTTTCCTTCCCTGCCTCCATATTCTGCTTCAACTTTGACCTAGGTAGATCACACTTAGAAGTAGAAAAATAATTCATTGCACAATCTGGGGCTTAACCTGCCTGCTAAAACTGAGAATGAAGGTGCCAATTAGTGCCAGCTGTAACAGTGCTTGTGAGATGTGGACCATCCACCAGGAGTTGGACCAGGACCACAGATCATTTCAAAGAGGGCACTAAGCAGTCATCAGAATGGTAATAATTTTCAGTCACTCTTGAATGGGGACAGATTCAGACTTAAATTGATATAACAGACACTACTAAGGGTAGTGAAGGTAAAACCTCAGCAGAGAATGGTATCAGAGAGGTAACATGGAAACAAATACAGGACACAGAAACTTAGTAAATCTATTATATTTATGAAAAAAAAAAAGAAAGTTTGACAAACAGAGAGCCTAAAGAGGGAGTGGATTTATAGTCCCACTGCTGGTGTATGGTGGAAGGGCAGAAAACAATAAGCTATGTTAATGCTTGATATCCTGGAGGCAGAACTGAGATCATGTAAATAGCATAGAGTGCCATCATATAAAGTGGTATGTTTTAGTACTGGTGGGACACAAATGCCAAATCTCTAACACAGCGCTGAAAGATTTACATTAACAGATACAAACCACCGAGTTCCCTCCCTCATACCTCTCTCTGTGTTTGACTTGTTTCCACTCCTCTAACATGTTGATGTCATTTGCTCTCTACCTTGTTCTACCCATCCACATCCCAGCTTAACCCTGACACCCTGTTCTTCCTTCCTACATAATCTTCTGTTCTGCACTGTCACTGACATTAACTTTCACACTCATAACCCAGCCTTAGCTGTGTGTTTTTTGATTCAGCTCTTCATTCAACCCTCAGCTTTGTACAACTCTCCAGCTTGCCAAAGGGCCATTCACATGACTTGGTCTTCAAGTGTTGTTTCTTTTTGGCCTCTGATCATGTACAAGAGGCTATTTCAGAATTCATTGTTTTTGACCGTCTCCTGGTCTTACCTCAGCATGACTCTTCTGCTTTTCCACTAACATAATGTAAGTCTGTCTTTCATGGTTTCCCATTTCATCAGTATTGTTGCCCTCTCTTCTGCTTTCAACAAAAGATAAGTGCAGATCTGTTAGTGTGCTATAGGTAAACTTAGAAAGCATGAATTATGAACTGCTCAAGAAATAGCAGCTGTTGAGCTTGTGTGCACAGCGAGGTTTGTCTGCTGCTGATCAATAAAAATCAGAGTCAGTAGCCATGCTACCAGAGAGACCATCTGTGGCTAAAGAGCCAGAAGCTTGCTGACCAGGATAGACACTGCTGGCTTGAAGGAAGATGGGGACAGGTTATATACATATAACCCTCAAAAGAGAGACATATTTAACTCTGAGTGTGTGTTAGCTAGCAGTCTTTTTGCAAAAGTACTGCCTTGCCTATATCCTTCCTAGGAGGAAGGGCCTGGAAATCTGACAGTGGAATACTGGGATGTCCCTTTGCTATGTTGTTAGTGTGTTAAAGTGGCATGACTAACAAAATGGGGATTATTACTAAAGAAATTTGGTAGCAAGGGACCAAGTGGGAGTAGAGGGTCAGAACCTTGTTTCCCCTTGAAGAAACAAAGGTAGTGATGGCTCCTCTCTTATTCTTCTTGTGACTCTTGTGTTAATATCTCCTACTCAAAGCAATTCACCCTCATCCACATTTCCTTTCTCAGTTACTGCTCCACTTTGCATTTTATTCCCGTGTGTGCTATGTCCCGTCACTCCATTTTTCTTCCCCAAATCCAGCATGGACCAATTTCATTCAGTTGAAATCACTCTTGTCAAATTTCAAATGCCCTCTTCTTAGCCAAATCACATACTCAGTACCCTGTTCTCTCCACCTTGTCAGATGTCTTTGACATAATTAACTATGCTCCTCTTAAAATCCCATCAGGCCCTGGCTTGGGAGGTGTCAACATCTATTGGTTCTTCCTCTGACATTTCTGATAATTCCTGGAGTCATTCCTTTGATTGTTTCTTCTCGTTGATTACCCCTTAATAAGACTCACTTTTTTTCTCATTCTCCTTTCCTTCTATATTATATGTCTGAGTAACACATGCAAAACCAACAACTGTTTCTTTGCAGATGATTCACAGAACTATCCTTCATATTTCTCTCCTTTTCTATAAACAGAAAAATCTCTGCTATTACACTCTATCTTTGTGGATGCCTACAAGTCTTTCTAAAGGTCAGCATGAGTAAAACCAAGTTCTAACTCTTCAACTATTTACATTTTCTTTTCTTCACCACTACGACATCATCCTGCTTGTCACTGATATAATTCAGCGTTGTTTTTCACTTGGGCCTCTCTCCATGTTCTGCCATCCAGGGTATGGCTAGGTCTTGCGGATGCTTTCCTGCAACATCTTTGAGGTATGTAAGGCATGTTCTTTCTCATTGTTCCACACTGTGAAAACTTCTGTCCAGACACTTTTTCTTACCTCTTAATTCCCAATTAATTCCAACATCTTTAATCTCAATTAATACTAACATCACTTCAGAAACACAGTTTTGCCCTTTTATATCTATCCTCTCTCTTATTCTGTAAAGATAATTCCGGTAGATTCTTGCTTTGACTATGTCAAGTAAATTATATATCAATTCAGTCATTCCTCTCTTTCTTTTCAGTCAATCACTGTCTTGATCTTCAAAGCCCTTCGCAGCCTCTCCCCACTGCATTCTTATTTGCTCATGAGATATTGCTTTCTGGCCTTAGCACTTGATGTCAGTTTCTCTCACATCCTTGTATGAATTTTTTCATGTCTTCTCCTAAGGACTTAGTACATGAATGAAAAAAACATAATCATCACAGTACTATTGTTTTATCCTCCACCAAAACTTCTCTGTAAAACTTTCCTCTGCTGAGAAACCTACAGGAAACACAGGAACAGTTTGGCAGCTTGAGTGGGATACACCTGCTCAATGTTAGTGCTTCTCATGAAGAAGCTACATCTGAGTTAGTCCTGAATCCTTCCATAGTCAAATCAGACAGGAGTCACAGATTTATCTCATTCTGAAGTTCACATGTGTCTCCCTACACTGATGGTAAAAGGAAGCAAGCAAACAGTTCCTGTGCAGACTTCATAGATATATGAAGCCCAGTTAGTATAGCTAGGATTAGCTTCCTATGCTAATTCACTTTATCCCATTATTTTCTGTTATTTTGATTCAGGTATTAGTATTATTTTTCCTTGGATTGTCAACTCTAGAGTAGGAGCCTTCTATCTTTCCATCTTTGCTCAACCTGTAATACACCATGGCTTACTTTCAAAGTTTTCACAAATAAACAGGGAGCTCAAATAGGTGACTTGACATATTCATCCTTCTTTTGAAGCACTTGAAGAACAACTCAGTACTTTCAACTGTTCATAAATATGTCAGAAAAAGGTTTTCATGGGATAAATATTAATGAAACAAATTGTTGTTCCTTTGGAGATTTCTTTTGGCTTGACAAATGTGGTAGGAAAATGCCTCTGTGGATTTAGTTCTAAAAAATAATCAAGTTAAGTCAAGAAGCAAATTAGGTGGGAAAGATGCAGGATTACTGAGACCACAATTCAGTCAATCTCACCAGCCTAAGAAACCCTACAGTCAGAAATGAGCACTTTGCTATATTTGAATGTGGCACAGATTTTACTTAAGCATATTTTACTAGTCACAGACAACTTCCTTAAAATAAAGAAGAGATAGGGAGCAAAGGAAATAAAAATAGTAAATAGTACATGGTAAAAGAAAGGAAAATAACTAGTCTTAAACACAGAAAAAGAAATAACTTGGCAATTTGTTTGGTCTGATACAGCAATTACTGTGCTAAATTAAATGCATTAACCAAATGCCCCGAGTGGCTGATGCCATGTTGTAGTCAATTCAACATATGTGAGGTCTTCTCAATTGCACCAACATGTTACATTTGCACAAGTCGCATTTTGTGTCATTCTATATTGGAACATGAGGGCTGTTTTTTCCCAACTAGAAATGGAGATATGGACAAAACACATCTACCATTCTACCAGCTATCAGAGTATATGTTCCCAGAAACATGGCATCCATATGTCTTTCTTGCACTGTCACTGTGTCTGATATCAATTTGGGTAGATAAATAGTTATTTTGAAGTGTTTTTCTCCATAATCCCAGATGTGTGAATTTTAATTAGCTCTAATAATTGCCTTTTCTATATTGTTTTTATGAACCATGATGTATAGCATCTAATCTTTATAAACCACATATAAAGTGAAAAATTTCAAAATCCACTGATTATAATGGATTATATTTATTACAAGCTGAACTGCAGCATTCTTGATACAGACAGAAGTGCACCTGGCATAAAAAGCTAGTCATACAGTGACTGTCACATCCAAAGTTAAAAAATAATAAATATTAGGGCTGGAGAACTTTCATAATGATTTGTCTTAGTAGGATCTGGAGCAGCATGGTTGGCGTTGCAAATCATACTAATATGGGAATGATTTGCTCAGGGGAAAAAGGGGTGTGTTCCCAAGAAAAATACTTCTGTCTTTCTGCTTTGGCCTTTAGCCTTCTCTCTTCCAGTAGTGTTCAGTCAAATACTCTTTCTCCCTCCTCTGCTCCAGGCACATTTGGAAGATGTAGGCTGCTGAGAGAGTGCTGAAGAATCACATCTTCAGTGCACAGAGAGATCCAGAGGTGCCTTGCAGGGACATCATCTATCCACAGAATAGTTTTGAAAGTGTTCCCCATGTGAAAATGCTGAGGAAGAAAAGGTTAGTGAAAGTACAGGGATATGATGAACTTTGTTTTAAAGGGTTCCAAAAGCTTCATGGCTTGGAGTAGTGCATATACACCGAAGGGGACAAGAGTGTTTAGGCCTATGTTGTATACTGTAGACACTTACATAGAACTAAAAAATTGTCTGTGTAAAAAATTTCATAAATTTTATGCTTCTTTCTCTATCCTTCTGTTTTTCTTCATCAGCTTTGTAAGAAGCGTATCTTCCTCTTTTTAGCTACTTTTCATTAGTTCCTCCTTCTGCAATAATTTGTCTTTATCCATTTATCTTCCATTTTCCATCTTCTCACTCTACTGAAAACATGCCTTATGTCAACAAGGAGCTGTCAGTTCCTTTGAGGGTGTAGTGGAATATAGTTTCTTGTTTTGCACTGGCATTATGTCTTGGGTCTCTTTCTTTTGATATTATTACAAAAATATTATTATTGCAGAAGATTGCAGTGAAAACTTAGGGAAAATACATTAAGGCTCCTGTAAACTGTAATGAAATGCATTAAAGTTAAGACTGAAAATGCAATGGTGACTAGAATGGTGATAAGGAGGAAACACGCTCAAGGTTGGACCGATGCACCTAACCTATGTACTTAACATGTTGGCAGTGTTTCCTTAGTAAGTACCCAAGTATTCTCCTTAGTCAATAGAAGGAGAAATAGAACCTAACCACCTATGTGCTCACTGTTTAGTGGCTTTCAAGGGAAACGATAGCTTTTAATTGGCTATAAGAGTAAGTCAGGGGCTCGTGTAGAAGAAGTACTTCGCAACACAGCTAAAATGGTGTCATACAAATGGGGTGCCTTTCAGTGTTCTTTCACCTACCAGGTAACCTGGAAGACTATTTACATCGGCAGATCTTAGCTTTTCCCATGTCAGTGGCAACATCATGTTTTTGATGGTATTTTGGTGTCTATTTACACTGTAGTAACTACCTGCATCATGAACGGCCTTCTGTGATGGAGTGACTATACCAGTGGGCAAGGGAAGAGCTATGGATGTCATGTAGCTGGACTTCGGTAAGGCCTTTGACACAGTCCCCCACAGCATCCTTCTCTCTAAACTGGAGAGACACGGATTTAATGGGTGGACTGTTCGGTAGATAAGGAATTGGTAGGATGGTTGCATCCAGAGGGTAGTGGTCAATAGCTTGATGTCCAGATAAAGACCGGTGATGAGTGGTGTCCATCAGGGGTCCGTACTGGGGCCAGTACTATTTAATATCTTCATCAATGACATAGATAGTGGGATCAAGTGCACCCTCAGCAAGTTTGCAGATGACACCAAGCTGAGCGGTGCAGTTGACACATCTGAAGGATGGGATGTCATCCAGAGAGACCTAGACAAGCTGAAGACCTGGGCCTGTGAGAATCTCATGAGGTGCAACAAGGCCAAGTACAAGGTCCTGCACCTGGGTCAGAGCAAGCACCAATATCAATACAGACTGGGGGATGAAGGGACTGAAAGCAGCCCTGCAGAGAAGGATTTGGGGGTACTGGTGGACAAAAAGCTGGACATGAGCCAACAATGTGCACTTGCAGCCCATAAAGCCAACTGTATTCTGGGCTGCATCAAGGTCGAGGGAAGTGATTCTGCCCCTCTACTCTGCTCTGGTGAGAGCCCACCTGGAGTCCTGCATGCAGCTCTGGAGCCCTCGGCACAAGAAGGACATGGACCTGTTGGAGCGGGTCCAGAGGAGGGCCACAAAAATTATCCAAGGGCTGGAGCACCTCTCCTATGAGGAAAGGCTGAGAGAGTTGGGGTTGTTCATCCTGGAGAAGAGAAGGCTGTGGGGAGACCTTATTGCGGCCTTCCAGTACTTAAAGAGGGGCTATAGGAAGGATGGGGCATCCTCTTTGGCAAGGCCTGTTGTGACAGGACAAGGGGGAATGGTTTTAAACTAAAGGAGGGTAGATTTAGACTGGATATAAGGAAAAAATGTTTTACAATGAGGGTGGTGAAACACTGGAACAGGTTGCCCAGAGAGGTGGTAGATGCCCCATCCCTGGAAACATTCAAGGTGAGGTTGGATGGGGCTCTGAGCAACCTGCTCTAGTTGAAGATGTCCCTGCTCATTGCAGGGGGGTTGGACTAGGTGACCTCTAAAGATCCCTTCCAATTTAAACCATTCTATGATTCTATGAAAAACAGTGTACCAGACACAACTTTGATAGCTCAGGGAAAGAGTCCGCTGATGTCTTACTGACTTTTTTAGAGATGAGGCTAAAGATGGTTATGCTAAATTTTTGTCATTCAGATGCCTTGAAATCCTGCCTTTCTTTAATCCCTGTGACTTCAAAATTTACAGTCTCAATTACTTGTAACTTTGCATCATGGGAAAAGTGTGGGGGGGGGTTATACTGGTGCCCTGAGTGGTGTAACTCAAATTTCTCATTATGTCAATGTAGGAATTTGAGTTGATGTACTGTGGCTGCAGGGCTATGACAACTCTACTTATAGGAGGAAAAAGTAACACATATGGATTTTGCTCTCTGCTAGTAGTCAGCACAGGAAACTAGGAGGTGCTACATAGGCTTACATGGATTAATTTGTTCTCCACTCCAAAGAAGTTCTGTTCCAAGTCTCAGTTAAACAAAATAAAACCAGGAAAGTCTTGAAGAAAGCCCTGAGACAGTCCTTAAGGATTTAGAAATTGATTATGTTCTCTGAGACCTCAGATTGTTAGCAGGTACTATTATGTAGTAATCGATGCTTCCATTCTCTACAAGAGAATGGAAGGGGAAGGACTGCAAAAAATCCCCAAACCAACCAAACAAAAAAAACCAAAAAGAAAAAACCCAGGAAGTCAGTTTCTGATCTTTTTTTGGTAAATATATTTATTAACATAAGAGCCACTGGTTCCAGCAGGTCTCGGAATTATTTAGGTTTTCTTCTTTATTCGATGTACATTAGACAATTATTTTAATAAAACAATGTGCCTAATTGTGGACCACACCCTACTGGACTCAATGTTTCTTGAATGTAACAGGAAATGTTCAGTCTGTAAAGCCACAGAAGAACAGAGTTTTTGCCTATGGGCTTCTGGAAATGATAGTTTTTGCAATTTTAAGTTTCAAACCAAAACCTCTTTCGGAGTGTTTAACAGCACACAGATCAGGAAACTGATATTGTGGATTTGCTAATGACACATATGCACACAACTTGACCAAAATGCAGGTTGCAAAAGCAGATGTTAAATCTGTTGGCGGGTTGTACCAACGGCGTACTGGGTGTGACCTGGGTTTACATGTGTTTTTAATAGATGAGTCTGTATAAACTGATTCCAATGAATACACATCATGTGGAAGATAATGCTTTCATGCTTCGGTTGAAAAAATGTGTTATTTTCAGTAAAAGAGGATAAAGTATCACTCTCCGTCAGACTACACTTTGTTTATCTGACCTCTATTATAGATGGTTTAATGGGAAAAGAGTGACAGGTCAATTGTCCTTCTTATACTGAGCATTCTTTTGCAGATTCAATTTTTTATTAGTCTGGAACAGAAGTTACTTTTATCACCAAAATTTTTATGTGACTGAACAAACCTGTCTTTATAAAATGGATATAACATTTTAGGGCTTTTAATCACACTTCGTTGGAAATTAGCCCATTCTTTTTGAAACAGCATTGAACACGCAGTGGATTTCTTTTCTTTCCAAAATAGGAAGTTCCACTTCTTCTAACTACAGTTTTGAATGTTAAGTAATTCATATCAGTTATTCACTGCTAACTGTAAACTTGTGGGGCAGGAAATTATTTGTGTTTTTTACAATGCCTATGTATGTGAATGAATCCTCTAGATACTACTGCAATACAATAATATAATGAAGTGATAATACAATGAGCTAGAACCATCCTCATGTCATTGAAATCTGTTCAAAGCATTTTCAAATTACATTCAGAAGGAAGGCTCTACACTGGATGTAGCACTGCTGTAGAAAAAGGCAATCGGGAGACCTCTCCCCAGCTTGACAAACGATCACCCTCTGGAATACCTCTCTTTTTGGAACAGATAGTTTTGCTGCTTTAATTTTGTTCTTCTCTCTTCTGCATCTATTTAGCTGTTAAAGAGCCTGGATGTTTGCAGGGGCCTGGAATAACAGTGTCCAATTTCTGGTGAAGTTTCTTGATCACAAAACAGTAATGATTACCAAAAACAGGAGAAGCATTGTGTGACACATAGAATATTCACAGATTATAGCCAGATAACTATTGGGTGTCAGGCCTGTTCAGGCTGGCCAGTTACTAAATGGCTGAGCTTGCAACTTCCATGTCATGTTCTCTGCTAATCTTTAAGCAAAATTCTATGACCTTTCTTACGCAAATGTACCATGTTTTTCTTTATACAAAGATGACTGGTAATGTAGAGCTGCAATTGCCATGTAATGAAGTTGTGCCTGAGGACATACGACATGAAGACTTTTGAGCAATACAAAAGAAAAGTTAAAGGGGAAATGAGAGAAAGAAAGATATGGAAGGATTTCAGCTATTTGTAGAACGGTCCTGTGAACAAATACTCATTTGAAAGAGATAAATCTATCAGTACAACTTAAAACAGAATTACTAAGAGTATAGCTGTTATGTTCTGCAGGATTTTAGAGGTGGAAACTGTAAAGGTTTCTTATTTTACCCTAGAAGATGTCAGTTAATCAAAAAGTAACACACAATAAATAACAACTTTAATTTTTGTCTTAATTTGCAAGAGAAGTAGGGAAGGTTGGTTGGGAAAAATCAATACCTATAATATACTATGGTGCCTATAGTCACCCACACATCAGTATGGCTTTCACAATGAAAAAAAGCTTCTATGTTCAAACTCTTAGCTATGTGAAATACACTGTGATTAAAATAGAGGACCAAATAAAGAGTTTGGCTTGAACTATGTGGATTATTTTTACTGTAGCCACCAATATCCCCAAATTAGGACTGTGCCCAGGTTGTGCTAGATATTGCACAAAAACAGAGGAAAAAATGGCACTTAGAAAAAAATAGGTTAATAACAAGTGACTTACAATCCTTCCCCACCATATTTTATCTTATCAAACAGTAGCTTCTGGGATGGGCCATTTTATGTAATCTTTCCTTTATGTAAATGTCTGTATTGTGGACCAAGGCTGGACGTTGCCACACTTTCTGTGTCTACATTAGGGCACAAAGCAGGACCAGGGCTGGTGTTTGTGTTGCTGAACTCTGTAGCCTTGGCTGGACTGTCTCCTGACAATGATCCCTGGCACTAGACCATGACTGGGCATTGCCTAATGGGGGTGCCAGCTAGGCATGGATCAAAATCATTCCAGGGATATGTCAGCACTTTAAAACAATGTATGATGTCTTTGGCCCTGTTTCATTTACTGCTGGAGATGTAGCAAAGTGTTTGAGGTGTTGCCCTGTTTTGAGTGCACTCCTACACCATGTGGGTTGGAGCACGAGACACACTCTGCGGTATTTGCAGTCCTAGATGTCCTATTTTCTTCCCTGTCCTTCCTTCAGGAAGTCTGCTTGCAATGGAAAAGCACTGATGGTAGGTTTGGGAAGGAGTTGTATCTCTTCCAGTGAAACCTTGGGTATTCCAGCACTGCCAAAGGAAGAATATTTAGACAAAGGGACACCAGGGTTTGATGACCTGATATTTCCTGTATTATATAAATATAATATGAATTATATTTATATTGTGTTTACCAAGACTAGTTACCAGCTCCTAGGGCTGGAGTCATGCTCCTTTTGCACTGTCATTTCCTACCAGGCAGACCTGTGTGCGCACCGTATTCCCTTACTATCCACATGTGGGGCTCTCGGAAAGAAGAAATCTGACACAAAGGAGTCATGTTGACCTCTAAGCAGATTTTGTGATGTGGTCTATCAGGATATGGGGGCTGCAGGGCACACTATGGGATCACCATAGTAAAGACAAAGCCTTACAACCATGGCATCCAGAGATAATCAACTCCAGTTACCACGTGCCAGTGATAATGTGTTAGTCTAACATTATTAATGAAATGCGCCAAATGAAAAGTTGGGAGGAAGTGGATGTTATCAGTGAACAAAATTTTCAGCCTTCAGATTATTTCTAAATGATTCTGAGCATTGCTGGAGGCAATCTATGCATTTGATTAAAAATATTTATATTTTTAAAATACTGAACATCCTGCAGTGCCTTTGTCAACCATAACTGAAAAAACTAATCAAAACTGTGCCTATATACCACTTGATTCAATCTGAACCAAGTTTTAAATACGGAAGCCCTAACCACACTTAACATAGATCCAGACAATTACAGACTGTGTTGTAGTAAACACTAGCAATTCGTTTCCATGATTTGTATAGACTATTGCTACAGAAAAGTGGGACTGTGGTTTCAAGTGACTTGAGTTCTCCCTTGGAACTCATCTGAATCAGTTTCCATCCTCCAACTTTACTGGCATAATTTAATCAACACTGCAAATGTATTCCTTGTTATGTATAATTTTCTCAGTGTATTTTTACTTTCTTATAAGAATGTAGGATATCTAATGAGGCATCTTAGGTGCAAAACCAGTAATATTCCCACTTAAAAAAATCAAAAGAGGCCATAAAGTTGATTTAGAAGCACATTGTGAGCTGAGGTAATGTATTTTTCCACTTTGATATCATTCTGAGGAAGGATCTAGAAATCACTAGATAATTCTTCTGAAAAAACTTTTTTCTCTTTTGATGTTTTGCCAGAAGGTAGAGGGAGGTGATTCTTCCCCTCTGCTAAGCCCTGGTGAGGCACATCTGGAGTGCTGGGTCCATAGTTGGGCTCCCCTGTACAAAGGAGACATGGACATACTGCAGTGAGCCCAGTAAAGGGCCATGAAGAGGATGAAGGGATTGGAGCATCTGGTATATGAAGAGACGCTTAAGAGAGCTGGAACTGATCAGCCTGGAGCCAGATCCTTTTCAGTAGTGTCCAGTCAAAGGATGTGAAGCAATGGGCACAAGCTGAAATAAAGGAAATTCAATTTAAATATAAGAAAAACTTTTTTACTGTAAGAGAGGGTTGAGCAGTGGAAGAGGTTGCCCAAAGAAGTTGTGGAGTCTCCATCCTTGGAGTTATTCAAAACTGACTGAACACGGTCAGGCAGCCTGCTCTACTTGATTCTGCTTTGAGCGTGGAGGTTGGACTAAACAACCACCAAAGGTGCCTTCCAGCCTCAGCTACTCCGTGATTCTGTAAAACTGATTTAAGTGAGTATCCCAACAGTCAAGGATGGGATCTCTTCCTCCTTGTGACACTGATTTTTTAGACCTGAAACAAAATACCATACCTCTCTCAGTTCTTAAATAGTTTCCATAGTCCTACTGAATGACCTGATATTGGCAGTTTATAATTTGCCTTTTTAGGACTCCATGATAAAGACAGAACATGCACATACAGAGTCTATATCTATTCTAGCAAATTAATTGTGTGGTCCTCTGGCACTGAGGCAAACTGGAATGAAATGATCAGTATTCACACTGTTCAAGTCTCCTACTTTCCAAACAGGATGGCCCCATCCCAAATGCCTACTGGAGTGGTCCTTGGCCAATGCTCACTCCTGCACCATGCCCAGGAATTGTCTGGGATAGGGCTTGTTGGCCTGGGCTAGAAATGTACTGGGATGATTTTGACAATTTAACAGTGTAAGTGATCAGTTGCCAGCCCTTGGGAACATTTCCCAGCACTGCATAATTTGTAAGGGTAGACTTACCCATACAGACCTGTGTTCTGTTTTGTAAATGTTGCTTTTAATTGAAAAAATAAAGGGAAAAATTGTATTGAATTATCAAAAATTGCCCAAAACTAAAGCAAAAGATGCAATCCCTATCCTCATTTCCCTGCTGTAGGCCAACAGTTTCATGGTCTGGATCATTCTTCAGGCTTATGCTTGAGTCTTCTTGGATGCCTTTTGGAGATCAGGATTCTTTCCCTACATGAGTTTTTTCCAGAATCACAGCAGTTTTTTCTCTCTGAATTCTGGTCATGAGTGGTGTTCCCCAGGGGTCAGTGTTGGGGCCGGTCCTGTTCAATATATTCACTGATGATCTGGATGAGGGGATTCAGTGCACCCTCAGTAAGTTTGCAGATGACATCAAGCTGGGTGGAAGTGTTGATCTGCTGGAGGGCAGGAAGGCCCTACAGAAGGACCTGGACAGGCTGGATCATTGGGCTGGAGCCAACGGTATGAGATTCAACAAGGCCAAGTACTGGGTCCTGCACTTGCGTCACAACAACCCCATGCAACGCTACAGGCCTGGGGAGGAGTGGCTGGAGAGCTGCCTGGCAGAAAAGGATCTGGGGGTGTTGTTGACAGCTGGCTGAACATGAGCCAGCAGTGTGCCCAGGTGGCCAAGAAGGCCAACAGCATCCTAGCTTGTATCAGGAATAGTGTGGCCAGCAGCAGTAGGGAAGTGATCGTATCCATGTACTCGGCCCTGGTGAGGTCGCACCTCGAATCCTGTGTTCAGTTTTGGGCCCCTCACTACAAGAAGGACATCTTGATACTGGAGCGTGTCCAGAGAAGGGCAATGAAGCTGAGGAGGGGTCTGGAGAACAAGTCTTATAAGGAGCAGCTGAGGGAATTGGGGTTGTTTAGTGTGGAGAAGAGGAGACTGAGGGGAGACCTTATTGCTCTCTACAACTACCTGAAAGGAGGTTGGAGCAAGGGGGGGCTCAGACTCTTCTCCCTAGTAACAAGCGATAGAACAAGAGGAAATGGCCTCAAGCTGCACCAGGGGAAGTTTAGGTTGGACAATAGAAAAAACTTCTTCACCAAAAGGGTTGTCAAACTTTGGAACAGGCTGTCAGGCATTGGAAGAGGCTGCCCAGGGCGGTGCTTGAGTCTCCACCCCTGGAGGTATTTAAAAGAAGGGTAGGCATGGTGCTTGAGGATATAGTTTAGTGGTGGACCTGGCGGTGATAGGTTGGTGGTTGGACTCGATGATCTTAAGGGTCTTTTCCAACCTTAACGATTCTATGATTCTATGATTCATTTAGGACAGCTTGTCATGCATTTGGCTGGTTCCTCAATGAGCTCAAGCTCTGTCCTGGCTCCCACCAGAAATGACTGAGTTCCCATGTCTTCCTGTCTTCTGCCCAGAAACTTCCTGTGTGGGCCCGTTTTATATTCCCCTGCTGGTGCCATGGCTTCTTTGTTTTGCCTCTGGAAATTCTGCACTGTCAGAGGTGGTTTTTTTCTTGCAAATTAACTGTCTTCTTGATTTAGTCTTTCTCCTTTGCATACTAACTATCTAATGAAAATAGCCATTATTTACCTTCTACTGTACCCATCAGTCTGGTGAGGAATTTCTCGAGCAGTTGTTCTCAATGTTTTTTGATCCATAGAAAATGTAACTCTTTTAAAAAGAATCAAAAGGTGTCTTAACACTTTCAAAAACATACATGGATCATATTATGCAGTACTACCATGACAGCTCTTATTTGCAAATAAAGTTAAGCTAAAATAATCATCCATTAATTTCTTTTATTTTCTTCCACTTTTTTTTTTTTTGTCTGAATGAAGATATATACGTATATATTTTCCTTTACCCAAACTCCAGTACACTACTGTTTTGTGAATTACCTTCTGATGTCCTATGGACAATCAGTCACCAAAGACCAGAAGAAAATTTTTTAGAATAGTTGGGATAAATATTAAGAAATCCACATGTGTTAGGAGTATTGAACTAAATGTTGTACATGAGCAAATAACTGGATGTCTGAAGATATTTTGAAGTCTGAAATGCAAATAAAGCTCTATGGGACTGTTAAAAAGAAGTAAAACAGAAAAAGGTAAACATAAAGAGAAAGGGAAAGAGAAAGAGAAAGAAAGAGAAAGGGAAAGGGAAAAGGAAAGGGAAAGGGAAAAGGGAAAAGGGAAAAGGAAAAGGAAAGAGAAAGGGAAAAGGAAAAGATGAGAGACATAATAAGCAATAGTTCTTTTACACAGTCTAGATAGTATCTTTACTTAGTATGTGTGCATCTCTATACAAATTGCATTTATATGGGCAAACAAATACATGCAGAACTGAAATAATCAATGAGTGTATTTCAGGCAGTTTTAAAAGAATCTAATCCATCATGGTTATCAATAGTAGCAGAGAACAAAATTTACTTCCTCCAGATTCTAGGTTAAAATTTTCTTGAAAAAAATGTTGTTTGTGAATATCTGCTTGCATTATAACCACTTTGTGATGTAACCATATTTGTAACCTTTATGGCAATTTGGATGTTCTTGGCAAGGTATTTATGGTATCTGAAGATGTCAGTTGGTTTCCATTTGTTCTTAGCTTTAAATTAGCTCACAGGTTTCTATCTCTGTTTCCCCCATCCTTTAATTTCCAAGCTTTTTTTCTAGAGAACAAAGGTTTGTGTACACCTTTGGGATAACTAAGCTTGAGGCTGAAAGCATTTAGCATTTCCCTTAAGAAAACATGGGATGTGGCATTCCATTCTTAAAGTGGGATATTCTTGGGATGTGAAGGTCCTCAGCTACGTCCAGTCTGCTGAAAATAGGTGATTCTTGTATGATTCATGGGGATGAAAGCTAGGAAGTCAGCAGATTTTCTGAGACACAGGCTGTGAGCCTATTACAGTTTAATATTCTGTATACAGTACTACGTGGTATTAGTTCAAGTATGTTTATTGACCTGGTCAGTAAGGTAAAGTTGCTGAATAACCATGGTGTGAATAACTGCAGGAAGCCAGCAGATCAAAGAGCTATCCACTGTTTAAAAAGCTCTTCTCAGGAGAGAAAGGGGTGGAGAATCGGGTCAGTCCTTAGATGCCGATCCTGTTGAGAACAGACAGTGATGGAAGAGAAGGGATCCTCTGGTGAAGGAAACAAAAAACTGTTTTTTTTTTTTTCTTGTACAGTCTGCTCAGTACTCTTCTTTATTCTCCACCAAAATAAAAACTTCTGTTCTGTCTTAAGGCCTTACACGTCTAATTTATTTGCATTTTAAATATTTTTTTATTTTGGTACCAGGAAGTTTGGTGTCAACCCATTAAGTGAATAAATGCTAAAAGAGTGTTCCCCGTGGAAGAATGTGGTTTTGTACAAAGAGCCTCAGCCTCTCTCCTGTCTAGGTTCACATGTCCTCAGACTTTTACATCCTTTTGCTCTATGTATGGGTGAAAAGGTCTGAGAAAAGAAACTGTGTTAAGTCAGAGAATCTGTTAGTAAACCCCAGCATAGCTGCACAAAATGATCAGCAGCTGTAACCCAACTGAATGCAGCAATTTCACAGTACACTACTGCTCACCAGAGAGCATATACTGATATTCTCCAAGTAGTCCGCCAAACCATTTTCTACCAGCATTTGCAAACTTCTTAAGAGTATTTAACATGTGGCTAGGGGTCCTCAAACACAAAGGGAAGATGAGAGGGAAGAGAAAAAGCAAAGGAACATAGTGAAATGAGAGCCACAACACAAAGTAATAGCTTCACAGGTGTGCACAGAAGAAGTTGCAGTTATAACATAACTAGAAGGTTAACTATTTAAAAGGTCATCTCAAGGGACATTTAGATTAGGGTAGACTTTCTTCTTCAGTTCAAAGCTCCTGCTGCTGGTTTATGAGTCCAAATTGAGGAACCAAGCTATTCCTTGTTTAATGTGATTGTTTTAATAGCTAAGCCATTTCTAACTTTGCTTTTATAGATAGCATGGCTCCCGCCTCTGCTGATCTGAATGCTCTTTTGCTAACCCATATATATGTGTGCCGTAAAAATAACTATTTGGCTACCAATTACTGGGGTGAGGAAAAAACACCCCCAAAATACTCTATTGCAAACCTGACAATATATATTTCCCACCAATGCATTCAGTATTAGACATGCTAGGAAATATCTTTATTTGAATAAATGCTTTTCAAAACAATATAAAAACTTTAATACAAACTTCTGATTATGTGAAAGAAAATTAAAAAAAACCACCTTTGTTTATTAATTTTCTTTTATAGATACAACTCCGTATCTTACCTATGTTTATTTACTGTGATTTTTGTCTTACTCATTAGCCAGACAATTGATCTTAAGAAGGCTTATCACAAAATTTGAAAAATAGGACTCCTATATTTCCCAATCAGTTTTAGCAAAGAAGACCATTTAAAGTCACGTATCTTCTGTAATATATCTCCTGTTCATGTATCTCCTGCTGGAATCACTTATTGGCACTCATCTTGCAAACATGGGACTCAGAGGATCATATTTGTGCAAATTAAAAATGTCTTCATAAAGGGTACAGTTATATTCTTTTGTGCTTACTGTCCCTTAGCATTCACTGTCTAGGACTGCAACTCTCTGCAAAGATGAATCTTTGCCTGTGGTTATGTGGCATGGTACCACATATGAAGAAAAAGACATAAGAAAAGATCCCAGATCACTGCAGATCTCTGTTACTTCATTCTAGTTGTCTGAGGCAGATATAAAACAGCAACCTCTTAAAACTTGTCAGAGCCTTGATTGCACCAGTGGTGCTCGGTTGCTGTGTAATTGACACACTTTATGACATTCTGTATGCCACATGGACTAGGAGTCACAATCCTACATCTGGGGAGATGAAACACCAGCAGACAGGGGTTTCTGTCCTGAATTTTGTTTCTGTAGAGTGTCGTTGGTCTATATTCACTCATTCCTGTAAATAAATCATGTAACACTCACTTCCCAATAAACTGGTATTTACCAGTCTGAGATTATGAACACTATGGTTTTTCCTCACTTCTTCATGTTCATATGGTAAAGTCCTAGTATAAATTTTATTTTATCCTTTACAGACCTCTATTTCAGTTCATTTTAAGTGACTAATTTGCCTAAATAGCCTTCAGTTTGCCTTGGAACTTTTTCAGCTGAACATGGTAAGAAAATAAAAGAATGTATATGATCTATTTAAATAATTGCCCCTTAACATCTCTAAAACTATGCAGGATATTTTTCTAAGCAGCAATAATGCCCAGCACTCTTTTTCTGCCTATTTTTGTCCTTTGTCCTCATTTCTGTAACCGAGCCCACTGTCATCTGGTAGAAATATTTACCAGTTGGATCTGAATTGGCCTGGTAACAGTGAGAACACATCTGGAGTCTAGACTCAGCGGCTCTATGGGCAGGGTCATATCTCTGTGCTACATCAGCCCCAGCGCCTATTTCTGTTTACATAGGTGGTGTGCGGCATCATCTGTTTCAGCTGTCAGCCACCGCCAGCCCACCGCCCCTTGCTCCCCCCAGCCGCTGAGGGACCGGCCCCCTCCCCTCCTCCCTGACCCTCCGCTGTCCCACCACTATCAGCTGGAGACAGGAAGCAGGAGACCTCTGGCACACGCAGTGGGAGAGGAGGAGAAATAAACTCCCTGGAACCTATAAACTCTACCATTATCAGCGCATCGGAGCTATACTTCAGCTCCATGGGATTGAGTTTAGAGGAGTACCTTTGTCTGATACAGGAGGAGGCTGTGTCAAATACGCAAGGGACGGAATAATCTCTTGGTACATGGGGAAGTGTGCTCTAAATTCTTTTAAAACTCTTTTAGTTTGATTTTCCCCCCCCCCCCCCGCCCCCAATAAAAAGTGTGTGCTAAACACCTTGGACTTCAAAACTAGAAAGTGTACTAATATGTATCATGATACAATATGTAGTCATAAGAAGTTGCTATGACAAGAATTTTGTCTCATAACAACCCTGAGGTACTTGAATTTCTGTAATACGTAAGGCAGTGGTGTGTCTGTATGTTTGTATACGAGTCAGGATGTTTTAGGATAAAAAGCATTATACAAGAATGCTTCATTATTGCTTCTTTGAAACTGTATGATGGAATTTTCTTTTCATCACTCTGCAAAATGAGCCAGTCCCAAACAATAGGAACTGTGTCATCAGAAGAATATTACTCACAAAGAGAATCACATATTAATGTGATGCCCACTTCTAGAGAAGTTGCACAATGCACCTCCAGGTCTTTATCGCAGGGAGGTATGTACAGCTTAAGCTTATCACTTAGACCGCTGCTGAGAGGGTGGTAACACATTATATCTTCTGTGGATTGGCTCAGTACGGCACTTATAACACACTCTTAACAATGAGTTATGGTATATCACTATTGCTCTTAAAACGATGAGCAAATATTTATAAGTACAAAATGGTGGTGTCTCATTCCACAATGTGCAAGCAGATCCTATTAATGCTAAGAGGAATTCTGTTCACAGAGAAAAAGAATAGACCGATTTATACAATCACACTTTTATCAGTAAACATCATCTCTTCTGTGTATACTTGGAGATAATCTGCTTGAATGGGAACAAACACAATTTTGTTAAAGGGGAGGAGTGTGCTAGATAGTCTACTGTTTTTCACATTATCAGCATAATGGGAAACTAAGCTTTAGTTGCTGGGCTAAATTCTGTCATCACCACTAAGAGTTGTACAATCTTCTTCAGTGTAATGGAGCTGCATAAAGTTAATGAGTTAAAAAAGGGCTTGCAAAGTATTTTGGTACTGGTGATGTGGCAAAAATCAGAAATAATCCTGCTTGACTCTCAGTCTGCAGAACAGTTGGTAGGGCAGGCAATATTTGTATTTTTTCAAAGATAATTTTTTTCTTGTAAGCTCTGAATAAAAATTTGAAAAGTGAGGCTTGTTGGCTCTGTTCATCACGTTGGAGATAGTCTTAATACATCTTTAACTGGAGCAGAGCTTAGCTAATGGTAGGCATTTTTGAGAATGCCGCAACACTACTTTAGAAGTACCACTATTCAAAATATATTTTTTCTAATAATATGATGTTGTTTTCAAAATTGAGGGCCAAAAATTACGAAGTCTACAGAAGATCCATATATCAGCTTTGAGTTTTCCTTTCAAACTGTTTTTGGTAGTGGGGGGGCTAGAGGGGTGGGTTCTGTGAGAAGCTGCTAGAAGCTCCCATGTCCAGTAGCCAATGGCAGCTGGCTCCAAGACAGACCCGCTGCTGGCCAAGGCTGAGCCCATCAGGAATGGTGGTAGTGCCTCTGGGAAAACATATTTAAGAAGGGGTAAAAAGCCTGCTGTGCAACAGCAGTCAGGAGAGAGGAGTAAGAATATGTGAGAGGAACAGCCCTGCTGACACCAAGGTCAGTGAAGAAGGAGGGGGAGAGGGTGCTCCAGGCGCCAGAGCAGACATCCGCCTGCAGCCCGTGGGGAAGACCATGGTGAGGCAGGCTGTGCCCCTGCAGCCCATGGAGGGTAACAGTGGAGCAGATATCCACCTGCAGCCCATGGAGGGCCCCACACCAGAGCAGATGGATGCCCAAAGGACGCTGTGACCCCATGGGAAGCCTGTGCTAGAGCAGGCTCCTGGCAGGACCTGTGGACCCATGGAGAGAGGACCCCACACTGGAGCAGGTTTGCTGGCAGGACTTGTGACCCCGTGGGGGACCCACACTGGAGCAGCCTGTTCCTGAAGGACTGAACGCCCTGGAAAGGGCCCATGCTACAGCCTGTGGGAAGGGCCCACATTGGACAAATTCGTGGAGGACTGTCTCCTGTGGGAGGGACCCCATGCTGGAGCAGGGGAAGAGTGTGAGGAGGAAAGAGTGGCAGAGACAACGTGTGATGAACTGACCACAACCCTCATTCCCTGTCCCACTGAGCTGCTCGTTGGGGGAGGAGATAGAGAAAATTGGGAGTGAAGTTAAGCCCGGGAAGAAGGGAAGGGTGTTTTAAGATTTCGGTTTTTATTTTTTCATTACCCTCCTCCCATTTGATTGTTAATACATTAAATTAATTTCCCCAAGTTGAGTCTGTTTTGCCCATGACGGTAATTGGTGAGTGATCTCCCTGTCCTTATCTCAACCCATGAGCCTTTCATTACATTTTCTCTCCCCTGCCCAGTTTAACAGGGAGAGTGATAGAGTGGCTTGGTGGGCAATGGCATCCAGCCAAGGTCAACACCCCCCTCCCCCCCCAACACATTGGTTTGGAGACACCAACAAAACAAAACTAGTTGCATCCTCTGTAAAAGAGAAAATTTAATTCAGATCATATATCATGGCTCTTCGATGTAATATTTTCCTGAATAAAAATGGTGAAAATTGCTTCCATTATGATACAAGAGATTAGTTTGCAAAAATATAATACCCAGAAGTTACTTGATCATGTTTTTATCATATATCATATCATCAAAATATTTCCATGAATTTCCATGATAATTCCACTTGGGTGTGTTAAGGAGGCACTCAAAAAATTTCAGAAAATAAAAGAACAGTTAAAAAGTATTTTTTTAAAGCTGATACATATATTGCTGTAATTGACATATGATATTGTGTAGAACTACCTGAAGGAATATGGTTCAGTTCACAAAACTTACTTGTGATAAAGATCTCAAACTATTATGAAATACTGAGAAATGCTCATTCCCTAAGACACTGAAAACATTGTCAGACGGGTGTAGAAAAGAAATGGTTGCCACTAGAACACAGAGGAATGTATTTGGAATTGATCTTTTAACTGGGTCATCTGTATTCATCCAGCCACTGCAGATGGTGTTAACAGCATTACAGGTTAAATGTGATTAACAGTGATATGTGACCAGGAGTGCTCAGTGGATGTAGAACTATCAATTGATTTATTCTCATCTTCTTCTATTGTTTTTCCTAGTGACAAGTATGAAAAGCTCTCAAGATCAAAACCAGCTCTTCTACCTTTGAGTGAATGAAGAACTTCCTTCCTTTCTGCTTCCCTAGGTGTTACAAATAACATTACATTTACTTTTCTTTTGAAAGCACCAGTTTTTGACTCTTTACTTTTCCTCTTCATTGCCCTATGATAGAGAATCTCAGAAACATAAGAAACACAAGAAACACTGTACTTTTTGAGCACACACTGAGTGGAGGTGTTAGAAGATCATATATCTACAGCATCTCTGAATCATCTCAGGGAGGGGAAAATACACTTCGCAACGTGTGAAGGCAAATTTTTGGTATGATATGGTCAGATTTGTTGTGCTTGACATTGAAAAGGGGCCAAATTTTCTAAAGTACTCATGGAGCTTTGCAGTCCTCATTGCAATACCTGTGGACAGGTTTTTTTTGAAAGATTGGCACCTAGGGTGCAACTACTGTCAAAAAGCCTGTCAACCTGTTCTGGCATTAAAAAGGAAACTGAGAAGTTTAGAAATCTAAGACTGAAGACCCGCTAGAAAGTATATACCAGGTATTTTGAGTAGCAAAGAAGTTACCTTTCTTGCCTCGCAACTTCCTAGAAAAAGTCTGTCTTTAAAAAAATTGAGTTAAAATTACCCTATAGAACTAGGGATGGCATGAAATTACTAAAATTAAAAGTCTAAACTAGAAAATAGTAAGTAACATTTCCTCAAGAATAACCACTTCGTGGTGGAGCTGCTCAGTTATGAGATGGCAACCTCTGTGATCCGTTTTCAGAGTGAGCTCAGGTAATATGCGTGCAGGTCTCAATGTCTGAAGGACATTCAGGAGACACAAAGTGAATGGAAAGAGAATATGCTCTGATTTCCAGGTGTTCTGCTGATGCAGCTGACCATCTTCAATCAAAGACTTTGTCCTGATGTTCTAACCTCAGCTTCATACCCATGTGTATTTTCTCACAGGTGCTATGAGCAACACTGGGGTGAGCCACACAAGGGTGCAGGTTAGTGGGAGGGAGCTATCACTGATTTGAATGAAAAATGTTTAGCTTTTCGGAAGAGGTTTTGAATAAAAATCTGTTGAAACTGAAAGCTTTCAGAAGAATAGCCGTGAGCATTTACATTGCACAACATTTAATGGCCTCATATGATCATAGTCAAAAAGAATCCAACACAATTATAATGAATGGTGGGAGATGGAAACAGAGACTTTCTAACTTGATCGTCATGGCATAGTAGGCGTGCTTATGTCTAGGCCACCATTGCAAACCTGGCTCGGCTAACAAGGGTGGAAAATCATAGCCATGTAAGAACTGTTTATTCTCAGAAATGACATTAAATAAGTCAGAGATCTCAGTCAAATTTCTGCGGCTAAATTCCTGTGTATTTAAACCTATCACCACAATGGACAACACATGGCACTTGGCACCCGCCCCACCCTCTAAGCTGGACACAGGGATGATATTAGCATGATAACTCCTAGAATAATTATTGTATTCTGGGATTTTGCTCAGCCTGCAAAAGTAGAGAAGAACCTGAAATCAAAGCACCCAAAAGGAATGAGCTTCCCAAAAGACTTCGGATTACATTGTTACTCTGGCAAATTTTACTGTGGACAAATTCATGAAATGAAGAGGGGATCATGAAGATAGTGGTTGTGGCCATAATTTTGGCCCGCTATAGAAAGTATGGAACCAGATGTGGAAGTTAATGTAGGAGAGGAACAATGAAGGAGTATAAACAGATGGTAAATAAAAAAAGACCTTTCTGTCTCGTATTTATGAAGAAGTCACATGTAAGAAAATGAATTTCTAAGAACCTACTGTGAGCAATGAAATAGGAGAGTCAGAAAGAATGAGTCTGTGACTGATCCTATTAAATAAACTCTAGTGTCAAAGAGTTGTATTGCTGAAGAACAATAAATCCTATCACAAAGATTTCTTCCGCCAAGATTTAGTATCTACAGTGTACAGCACATAATGCTAGATCAGTGCTAGCCTGCAGACTGGCAGATAGTTCTTTGAAAAACAGGAATTTTTTTCATTATTTCTGTCATTATTTCTGCTGAAAAGTCCCACTTTCCATAAAAAACATTTGAAATTTCATTACTTTTCAATCAACCTGACACTTTACTGTGTACAGTGTTCCCTCAGGATTCCCTCTGCCACAGTAGCATTTATGCTGGTAAAGGGTCCTGGTCTAGAGTCCTTGCTCTCTAGCTAAATCACGTACTATAGTTTAATTCTATTAATTGAAAAGGGATATAGTGTTTCTATCACTATATTATTTTTAAAAAAATCATTAAATTCAGTGTAAATTCAAATCATTAGGGGGGCCTTGTTTTTACGTTTACATGTGTATGGATACTGCTGTAGGGACTGAAAATACGCTTTTGAAACTTGAAGGTCAAAATGAACCCACAGAATTTTTACTTCTACTGATAACAGTACCAGAAGAGAGACATTTACTTTACATTTCTTTGCCCATATTTGACTCCATTAACTCTATATATTCTGATGGAGGAATGATATGTGTGGTAGAAATTCCTTGTTGAGATAGTATGTCAATTAGTACAAAGTTATATTTGCTTTGGAAATGAATTACCATCTAATATATGTTCACTCCAGGTTCTGAGTTGGAAAAGGTAGTAAATACGCTGCATGAAGAATGACCATGAAAATAAAGAAAAAAAAAAAAGATCTGGACATAATTATCCAGTTCAATTTTGACTTTCCTCAGTGACCAAATATGAAACATCCCAATTTACATAATCCATAGATTTTTCTACGTTTGTACAAAATTGCAACAATTAAGAAAAAAATCTAAACCCTGCAATAGATGTAAAACACAAGCCAGTAATATGGGACATATGTTACAGCAATGTTGGCACTTGAACTCTTAATGGAATTTTACATTTGAAATTCTATAAGTTATTTATTTTCTACTGACTGAACACAATGAGCTCCTCATGGTTTCTAGACTTTGTCCATAAATGAGTTAGGTATGAATGTCTCCTAAACTCTTGTGCTGGTTTAGGCTGAGAAGGGGTTAATTCTCTTCACTGCAGTGCCTGTGGTGGTCAGGGACCTTTCCAGCTTCCCGCGCTCTGCCACATGGGTGGGAGGCCGGGAGGGGCGGGGCCACGGCTGGGGCAGCTGACCCCGACTGGCCAATGGGATGTTCATCCCATACCATGTGACGCCATGACCCATATATTAATGGGGGCAGTTGTGGCTTGGGAAGGTGTGGTGTTGGGCTGGTGGCTAGTGAGTGGCTGTGTCGTGCTGTCTGTTTTGGTGGTTTATTCCCCCTGTGTTTTGTGCCTCTTGTTGTTTTCCTTTCTGTTGCATTTTTGTTGGTTTTTTTTAAATTTTATTTTAATTATTAAACTGTTCTTACCTCAACCCATGAGCGTTACCTTTCTGATTCTCTCCCTCATTCCACCAGTGGGGGAGTGAGCAAGTGACTGTGTGGGGCTGAGTTGCCTGCTAAACCACAACAACTCTTAAAGAAAAAGATAGCACTTAAATTTTTTGGGGCACTTTTAAAAATCGGCAGATGTGCAGGAAGGAGAGGAACTCAAAATGAGCAAGGGATGAAATCTTCTGTTTTATCTTTTAAAAGAGAGAGATGTCATACATTAAAGAAGGCCATACAAATGTAGAAGAGAAAGGTGAAAATGCTGATAATAGGGAAAATTTCCTGGTTTAGAAAGCATTCTTGTAACAGCAAGTGAGAATCAATATTATGCAGTCTCTCTCTTGTATATGTAAAAAATCTTTTGATGACAGGAATTTGGATTGCAAGCCCACTGGAGAACAATGAAGTTGTTTCTTTCAAAACTGTTCTTATTCCTTTTAGGGTAAGAAGGATATGTAAAATCTTAAGCACCATGATCATTAAGTTGAAAGCAATATTAACTTCAAAGCTTATCTTTGCTAGGCTAAAGAATACCTTTTTAGTTATTATTTAAGTCTCCCGACACCAACCACACTAAAATTTGGCCTTGCTTCAAGAAAGGTAGAGGGTAAAATCCTAGTCAGTAGAGTTTTGTTAGTGACAGAAATGTGCTTCAGCTGTTTCAGGGAAAAGACTTGGAGGATAATGGTCTGGATGGAAATGACTTCACAGGACTTCCTAACTCTTGGGTCTGGCATGTGTCAAGCCTGTATCCTCACTCCGTATTGGAAGGAGCCCCAAGGAAGGATCATGTCATGCGCAATCACAGACTCACAGAACGGCTGAGGTTGAAAGGGACCTCTGGAGGTCATCTGGTCCTATAGCATATTACCCAGGACCATGTCCATACAGCTTTTGAACATCTCCAGGGATGGAGATTCCACAAGCTCTCTGGACAACCTGTTCCAGTGCACAGTCACCCTCACAATAAAAAAGTGTTTCCCTGTGTTCAGACGGCACCTCCTGTGTTTCACTTTGTGCCCATTTCCTCTTATCACTGCATCCGGAGTATGGCTGAAAAACAGGGAAGAGAAGTCTCACCAGAGCCCCCACATGCGGAGCAGGCAGGCAGGGCTGCAAAGCTCGCCTTGGTGAGCATGGCCATACAGCCTGGGGAACCATGTCTGTATTTGTGGTGGGAGTCTTGCTCATCCTGATCTATCGCAGTGGAGCCTGAATTTCTGTTGATGCCAACACAAAGCCTCTGTGAAGTCACACGGGACAGCAGTGCCACACACTGTTCTCCCTATATTCCTGTGTCTCCTCAACTGGACAATAAGCTGGGAGGCACCAACATGGACTTGATTGGCAGCAACTTTTCAGAAAAAGAGCACTTTCTAAGAAAAGCAGTTTTCTTAGAAAGTGCTTAGTTCTCTATTTTCTCTTCCAATTCCTTGGTCTCCCATGCTATCTACAGGACACAATTCTTTCCTTTTCTTCCATCATTTAGTTTTAAGGTGTTAAAGTAAATCACTATACCTCTTGATGTCTCATTCCCAGCCATACTCTCCAGGGATTTTTCAGCTCCTCCTAAGCCTCTATAATCCTGGGCCAGTTAAGAGCAAGAGATGGGATTTGTTCAGAAGAAATGACTAGCAATGGTTTTTTCATGCTTTCTCCTGTTCAACAGCTTGCTAAGACCAATCTGCAGAAGACTGAGAAGAGTCTCTGCTTCACTTCTAGAACAAACTGACCGTGCTTGCTGACCACAGTTGCTATTGCACCAGCTTGTGGCGGGCCTATGCTACACTACGTTATAGACAGCATAGGTGAATAACTGAGCATTTGGGTCACTGATTTGAAAGACAAAATGATAAGTAAACAATTAAACAAAGAGTTTAATTTGGTCCAAGGGGACCTTGAAGTGACAAAACCTCAGAAAGTCTTTGCAAGGACCTAAGTACTGAACTTACTAATAGCTGATGAACATTAGACATATGAACATTTTTTTAAATGAGAACTGGGGAAGCTTAAAAAATTGACACTACTTGGCTTTTAATATTGAACTTTTATCCAGTGTCATTTGCCAATATAGGCATGAATGAGTTATAATTTCTCACTATTTATTTCAATATAGATATTATGAATATTTCCTTTAACTAAGCCAGTAGCTTTAAAACAAACGCTTTAATCCATCAGTATGTCAAAAGTCCTGTTTTCACAATGATAAGGCATAGCAAATGACAACATAACTCTGTAGACAGCAGTCTTAATCTTTCCAAAACACAGAGGACACAAACACCGAACTTGCTTTGTTGGTTAATATATACTTTAATTACAGTTTATTTTTTGCTCCCCTTGTTCTGCAGTTAAAGCTCTTCACAATACTTACACCTTTTCACCTTAAAAATTCTGATTTGGGTTTTTTTCCCCTAGTATTAGAAATGTTAATGTCTTAAGCATGTGTTTATATATGCATGGGTACATGCCATTGGGACACCAGGGAAATCTTTTTGTCTAAAGTGTGCTTCTGGATAAACTTCATTCTAAACTCATAATAAACAGACAGCAATGCTTCAGTAAGTCTCACATTTGCTATTTTCTTCAGCTATTTGGTTAACACTTTCTTCGCATCTATGACAAGTGCTGCTTGGCTAGTCTGGTAGAACTAGGACTAGCTGTCCACCAACTACAGACAAGGAACAGACTTCAGAATCTATAGCAATTCGTCATTGCGCAACAAGTTCAAATCTGGGTTGCTAGAAACCTTTCTAGAGGCAGATTGTTCTCTCACCATGTTTCTTCTGCCTTTGTCCTTTCCAACGGTAACAGTGAATGTTTTCCGTGAGCTAATCTTTTGGTGACCCACATGATCGAATGTAGTAAATATAAAATTGGTCGAAAACATAATACAAATAAATATACTGTAGATATCATGGACCCCACTCTTAAATATAACACAATTATATTCAAATATATTTATATAAAAATATATTATCATATAATACACTGTACAGAGGATGATAAGCCTCTGAAATAGAACAGCTTTGAATGTTTCTTTCAGAGATAAATGGCTAATACCCTAAACTATGTACCTTAGACCTCCAAACAGTCATACATTTTTGAGCATTCTGAAATGTTTGGTTAACCTTTTTTCCATTCTTCTAGTTTTACAAGCTTCTGCATCTCTGGTTTCTGTCTGCGACTAGAAACCTAAGCACCAAAATACCACAACAAAGACAGCGCGCAAGATATTTCAGGCTTGATTTAAAGCAGGAGGTATTTAGATTCTTTTAAGATTTCCAGTAAAATTTTCAAACACAAGAGCATTCAGGTAAGCATCCAAGCTGACTGGTGCTCTTCTGAACTGAACCCAAATGTAAGAACTCTAGAATTTACCCCCTTATAGTCAATAAAGAGATCTGTTTATGGGACAATTCTGTACTGGTATCATGTAATCAATAAATCTGCATTATAATAAATGTTGAATTAGACTAGCTCAGTTGCATAATTTCTAAGCATTTCTTGTGTGAACCACACTTTTTATTGACTTACAGAAAATATAGACTGCATACTGAAACATTTGAAGAAGTATGTTTATGAGAATACTGGAAAAAGAGTTGACATATGATTAGACGAACATCTATAAATAGATTGGCCCTTAAAACACACTTCAGCATTTGATATTTGTGATATAACAAGATTGCACTGTTTTGGATCATTACTGTATATTTTTTCTAAGAAAGAAACAAATAACTTTTTCAAAGTAAGAGAATGATCATAAACATTGGCTGTTTATTACACTATGGTATTTGTCTTCCTTATAGCATTTACATCATTTCCTAAGCAAAGAATGATATGCATCACAAAAAGTACAGTGGAATAAATGTAAGTACCTTCTTTACATCCTTACCTGAAAATTATCTGCATGGCCCAGCATTTTTATGCAGCTCCAGATCCCACTCAAATCAAGTCCCTTCAACTCTTACTACAGTTTTAGTATTTTCATTTGGAATGGTTAGTGTTTGTCTTTCAGGGAGCTGCTGAAATAAGGCACATCTTGCCTAAACAGGTGTTTTGGCAAATACACACAAAAATATTATTTTTTGAATCAAGATCGTTTCCTTGACAGAAAGTGTATCTGAAGGAAAAAGGGGTATTTGGTGATTGTGTAATAAGGCCTGAATAAGGCCACCAACGCACTGGGTCAGGTCTTTGGAAGAGACTTTAGAGACGTTTAGAGAAGGACGGCACTTAACTAGCTGGAAAGACTGTTAAAAAAAGCTGGACAGAAGATCCTGATGACTCAATATGGTTAATTTCTATCCGTATGTATGAAGGGAGAAAAACCTGTGTCCAAACAGATCATAAGGCAGCTGAATTTTGTTTAAAATATTTGCCTTTACCTTTACATGGAATCCAGCTTCTAATACTGAAACAAAAAACCTGCAGCTGCCACATGGAACGCTAAACGATAAGGAATCAATAAACACATGCAGATTTTGCTGGCAGTGTAGGAAAGAGTTCTCTAATTTTTTAATGATAAATACAAAATTCACATAGAAAAGCCTCAAAATTGTCAGAATATGAAAGCAATAATGAGACACTGAGAACTTGCTCTAGGTGGTGGAGAAGACTAAGGAAAAAAACAGTTCCCCATTAAGATGCCTATGATGTTTATTTATTTACCCTGAAAACATGCCAGATCTCTCAAAACAGGCTGTTCTCAAGAAATTTTGTCTACCGAACTTCTAAACCTTACATATCTAAGAGATTAAGTTATAAAATGAAATAATTGATCTCTGAAGATCAATGAGATCCTATATGAGGCTGCCTTGAAGTGCAAAGGAACTGTTTAAAGCTTGCTGGTCTATATATAACTTCCTCAAAATACAAGAACAATCGACCTGATGTAGAATCGGAGATGAGCTTGACTGAACGGAGAACTTAAACTGAATTCAAAAGCAGAAATGAGGAGATGGAAAGTTAAAGCAGGGGTAGGCAACCAAGGAGTACTATAGCATCACCCAAGCGCTCTGGGACAGTTAGGAAAGTTAGACCTTGGCTAGAGTGAACGCTGATGAAGGATGCAAAGGTCAATATGGATGGCTTCTACAGGGCTTCATATCAGTGAAGGTAACACCATGGCAAATAGAGAGCTGTTAATGAAGAACGCAGGCAACCTCATGTAAAGGGCATGGAAATGGCTGAAGTACTCAGAGCCTTTACAGAAAAGGTCTTTCCTCAGGCCTCTTGTGTCTGCATGCCTTGTAACAAAATCTTTGGAGGGGAGGAACACAGTGAAGCTTCAGAGAGGATCACGTTAAGGACTACTTAGGTGAGCTGAACATGCACATATACAAGTCCACAGGACCTCACAGGATGTATCTAAGCATGTTGAGGGACCTGGCTAATGACTTTGCATTTGATACCAGGGCTGGCAAAGTCTTCACACAGGTAGCATGGCTGAGGGCAAGACCATGCTAGCGGAGTGAGACTGATGAACTGGAGGACAGGGCTGCCATATAGTGGTACCTCAATAGGCACGAAGAACAGGAACATCATAAAGTTCAACAGAAGCAAGTGTGAACTCCTGCACTTGGAAAAAACCTAATCCTGTGAACCAGTACAAACTGGAGACTGACTGTCCACAGATCTACAAAAATGTACCTGGGTGTCCTTGTGGGCACCAGATTAAACCAGTTCAGCTGTGTGCCCTTGCAGTGATGAAAGCTAAATACAACCTGAGCTATATCAGCAACAACTTGGTAACCCATCACTAGCACTGATGTAAGAATATTGTAATTACTTATTGCTTATTGTGATTACTTCAAAACTTTTTTGGACATTCCTTGCTTTGAAAATATATTTAGTTACTGTATCAGAGTACATATTCATAGATTTGCATGTGGTTCAAATAACAGATTAATTAAGGAATTTCGATATGTTCTCATCCGTGATGATCCTGCTTCAGCTTGGCACCCTGATTAAATCTTAAAGTGCTTGATGAAGCATCCATCTGTGTTCTTGAAAAGTGGTTTTATGTTCTGTCCCTCTGTATAGAACAGCCTATGTAAGTGAAGGGGCTTCTAGACCCCTCCAGGTATATCAGCTACATATTATCTGCCAGAAGAAAGAGGCTGTAGCTTGTCTTAAGTCCTTTCCAAGAAAATCCATATTAATAAAACTTCATATTGCTGTTTTCTTCCAAGGATCCCACGCTCACAAAGGAGAATCAAAGGTGAATACTTTCAATACCTGAAGAGTCTTATCTTACAGTCTGCTAAGGACAAAGGACTTCTGAAGACTCTTGGTGTCTTTGCTTTGTTCTGGTCTAAAACGTGTTCTCACATAAAGAGGTATGTTTCTTTCTAAAAAAACCCAAAACCTACTCCAAAAAGTAGTGACAGAATCAATATTTTTGAAAAAGGGTTTCTTACATTTAGAAACTTACAAAAAATTCTGTGTACAATCTCAAAACTAGCACAAGATTTAGAATGGTAATCATTTATACGACAGTACAATATGCAAGACATACAATATAGATCACTGCATTGAAAATGGGCCACAAGACGTAATGGACAAACTCTGGTCTGGTTTTAGTCCTGAAATTTTTTCAAAACTGTTGAGACACTAGGACCAGTAGTATTGCACAAAGTGCATAACTGCTGCTATACCTTTCTCTAAAGAAGCTTTAGTTAGCCAAATTAAACAATGAATACCACACTGCACGGGAAGCCACAGGTGTTAGCTTTTTTGACAAGGAAAAAGATTTTAAAGTCAGAAAATAAGTGAAAGTGTTGAAGTTACTGCAGCTATTCTTGTGCTGAAGTTAGGCACTGGTTTAAGCTTTTTGCTGGCCTTATCCTACTGAATGGTGTTATTCAGTTATATATTCAAGGAAACTGAAAGCAGAGATGAAAATTTCTCTTTTACATTGCTAAATATAAGAAATGAACTAAGACTGCCTACTCCTGAACAGATGTTAATTCACTGTTCTTTTCACAAGAGTCAAACTTGAGCAAATACCAAATTTCCAAATCCAGATGAAAGGCAAAAGAAACAGAAATGTTATGACAGACGTAGAAAACTGCTGTCCAGGCTGGTAGCCAGGCCATCTGAGACCAAACAAGAACAGCTGGAAGCCAGCAAAAATCATGACTGCCTCAGCAGAGCAACAGACATATATTGTAGAAATGGAGAATGAATGGTACTGGAGGAATCAGTGAGATGTACTTGAATTACTAGAGAAATTTCAGATATCTCTTGAAAGTGGAGGAATATTTCAAAATCCGATGTTTTTAAAATAAGGCAAGAATAAGGCACACTATATCCTTTTCAGAACCATCGTTATATATACCAGGAACACTGAAATGACCATTACAAATTGCTTCCAGCTGAGATTGCAGCCTACCCAGCCTCTTCATTTCTGAGTCATGAGTATCCTAACAATGTATGCAGTGAATTTAAATTACACCTTGCTGGCAAAATGTTATATCAGAAATATATTAATCTCTTAGATGAATTATGTCATGAAAGCCATCTAAAATAATTTAAGCTATTAGAATGGAATTGAAAGGGTTACATTTTAATATTGATGTTACCATACTACCGGAATTACCAAGACTTTGATCACAGAATGTGGGCTGAACACTTTTCAGAACCCAGCAAAGTGATTGTGCAATTAATGAAAGGAATTCCTCCACTTTAGTTTTAAAAATTATGAAAGTGCAAATTGTTAGCTATTACTGCTATAGACTGAGGTGAGTTAGATTCTGCCTAATGCCGCTTTAAGACCATAGAGATAGGATTCATTTCGCTGAATGTTGGACACCCACTTCTGCATTCAAGGACTGACCCCACATTCCCTTGCTAATGAAAGGAGAACACAAGACAATTTATCTACTCTGTGTAGTACGTATTTTTGTTTGAGGTGAATAATGGCAGAAGTTTTTCTTTCCTCTGACTTGCTTTTTGTCTGTCTATCTCTCAGTCACAGATTCAGTGATATAGACATATTAAACTGCCCTATCATGTGATCAACTTGCTTCCACTGGGTTTAGATGACCAGCCTTTATCCATATTGTGCATCATAGATGCTTACATTTGGCCAGATAGATGCCACTATAGATGCCGAAATCTTAGTGAGAAATTCAGCTTACTTCCTATAATTCACATAATTCAATTATCAGATTACTCTAGGACACCCAAGTCTGTGTGTACTTCCACTGTCCAAGGAACTAAGCAGGTGCATCTATATTTGCCTCTGTATAGTTTTTTTGATTTACCACATGAACATATTTTATTGTCTTGGAAGAAATTAATGAGAAATACAGAGCAGAGAAATATACCATTGTCAGTCAAAGCCTTTTAATCTAAATGAAAAAGCTCTTGGCACTGTAGTCAACTGATGTGGAATTGTGGGAATAAATGGTCAATCCTTTTTCACTTTTGTATTCCTGCTGAAATGTCCATTGTGTTTCACTGAAAGTAAAAATGACACATTGCAAAAGCACTGGATTGTCCCATGAAATACAACAATCCACAGCATGTTAACGCAATATTTTTCTTTTTGTATTGCCCCAAACTGCAAGAAAAAACATTGTTTTCAAAAAATAATAATAATCAGTCTCAGCAGTTTCTAAGTAATGGAGTCTCCTAACATTTCAGGCTTTTAATTCTGTTTTGTTTCTTCCACTGAGGAGATGGAAAAACCCCTAGATCAATTCAAACTCATTTTTCAGATGTGCTCACTTCCCAAGCAGAAACAAATTACCACCATCTCTCTGAGATTTAATTGCTTTCACTCCAGAAAAACACCCCTTCTGCACAGATGAATGAAGTAAAAGAAGAAATGCTAGATGAATCAGTAAAGAATGAGTGGGTTTGAATTGTTTTTTCCTTCTCCTAAATTAACTTAGGGTTACTTGTCAGTTAATATATAGTAATTTGCCCATCATGAAGAACTTGGTACTTCCCTTCTTAAAATCAGCAGCTGAAATATCTCTTCACCTACAGAGTTCAAAAAGGAGGTGCTTTTGCAGGAAAGAAAAGGAAAATGAAAGAAAGCAAAAAAAGAGAGAGAGAGGAAGAGAGAGAGAAAGAAGGAAAGAGAGAAGGAAAGAGGGAAAGAAAGAGAGAAAGAAAGAGAAAGAAAGAAAGAGAGAAAGAAAGAGAGAAAGAAAGAGAGAAAGAGAGAAAGAGAGAAAAAGAAAGAAAGAAAGAAAGAAAGAAAGAAAGAAAGAAAGAAAGAAAGAAAGAAAGAAAGAAAGAAAGAAAGAAAGAAAGAAAGAAAGAAAGAAAGAAAGAAAGAAAGAAAGAAAGAAAGAAAGAAATTTGATCTAAGTTGCAATATTTCTGAAGCACTGGATCCAGCATGAAATAATGGGCCAATCATGTGTAACATAAAGGAGCTCAAAGTAATAAGATTTGGTAAGGTCAGAGTCACGATTTTATTTCTTTTTTTTTTTTACAAATGAGATATTGTTCTTGAAAGTGACGCTGAGCTATAGTAGGCAGTGGTAGGAAAGGAAACATCTTGTTTACAAATGTCAGCCAGCAATTAGCGTCATTTAAAGAGTGGAACCACAACTGCTGTTTTTTGTTAGCTTTGAAAACCCCATCTCTTTCTTGTGGCCATGTTTTAAGAGGCAAAGTAGACAGCAAGACTCTGAAACCAGTTCATAAATAGTTGATTTCATATTTTTAAATGTTGCCTATAACTGTCACCCCCCTCGCGTGGATCACAGATGGTGAAGAACTAATTTGTTACTGTTTGATAACGGCTTTTATGTATCAAAGCTCTTATTTACTACTCTGTGGGGGGAAATGACAGACTAAAAGCAATTATGTGTTTTTCTTTCAGTTTTTCTTTAACCACTGTGCTCTTTTGCTTTTTTTTCCCCCGCTCCCGACATGTTTCTTATTTGAAATATAGCATTGTGAATCTTTTACATATGTTGGTTCTCATTTAACCCTCTTTCTGGGTTTTCAAGAATGCATCTGGCCAGGCAGATCAACTGTAATCTTTCATGATTGTTTATAATGGCCCAGTGATAAGTAATAACACTCAGGGGTGTCTCCCGGTAACAGCGTATTACATTTCAATATTAAAAATGCAAATTGGGACTTTGCTTTTGAAGATTGTCAGGAAAATGTTTCAAGGAGGTAGAATAGCTACCAGGACGCCTGTAAGTGAAATAACCCCCTCTCCCCCACCATGTGGGGCCTCCTGCCTGCAGGTTTTCTGAAGAAGCCCCTCACCCCCTCCTCTTTCCCCCAAAATAAATAAATAAATGAAAAGACTTTCCTCTGTACCTGGTATTAAGTAACTGATGTTAAATCTTTGGCCCTGGAAAGTCATGAACTCCCACATCTTTCCATATTTTTTCCTCACTGGTGATATGCAAACCACTCACTTGGTGTTGCCACCAAGAATGATTTTGCTGTGGGTTGTACTTTCTGCGGTTGTGCTGCAACAGAGCTGATAGGTCTGAGGGGCTAGTTTCTGCACTTATTTTTATTTCGAACAAACAAAAGAGGTTCCAATTCAGTGATGACCAGGGTTGACTTTTTGGTGAATTTCCTTAAAGTAAATCAGTGGGCCTGCTTGTGTGCTTAATGTTTAGGGTGTGCCTGAACACCATAGTGAATTTGGTTTTTAGTGTAGAATTTGTCCTACTGAAGTAAGAGTTAAATTTAAAGGCAAAAGAATCCTATTATAGATAGGAAACTTCAATATAGCAATGTAATATCATAATTATGGTTAAAGACTGAAAGAAACATTGCCTGTTGCTGCTGAAATCAATAGGAGTTTTCCCTCTGACTTAAATGAAAGGAGTAAGTCAGCATGGAAAAACCCATGGAAAGATTACAAGCTTTGTCTGTCTCGTTACATCCTTTAAATTACTTCCTGGCTCTCTTTGCCTGTTTCACCCTCCTTTTCTTCTTCCATATTATGTCCACACTGGCATTAGGAGGTGCCTCTTAACATCAGTGGGACTGCTTAGGGAACAATATACTGCTGAACATAAAGAAGGACAGAAAATTCTCACCAAGAACACACAGAGCATGCACTTCCATACTCTCTGAAGCCTATCTTTTAACCAAAGCTTAGACTACCAGGAAGAAAAATCAAGGAAATGAAGGAAAACAGAAAAGGAGAGAAAAAGGACTGTGACATTTAGGAAGATAGTATGCCTGCTTAAAGATGAAACATCATAATATAACCCTTCCTACAACCAAAATATAGGAGTAGCACTTATTTCCAGGCTTTAATACCAGAAACCTTCAATAGAATCTGTAAATCACTTCCACATGTTTTTGAATAAATCTCTGTCCTGTATTTTACAAATTGCTTTCTCAAGACACAGTTTGAGTAAGGTCAGTAATCCTTCCCTCCTCTTGTTTGACTTTCTCAGGGTGAAATTCACCCCTGGCAGTTGTCAAGAACAAGACCTGTGTCACCAAACTCCTGCCTAAGCCAATTGATTTCCAGTGAGAGCTATATTTAGGCTAATCAGGTCCACTGTGTCTGGATGTGGCAATGAAATAGCTGAAGCATGCTCTATCAGGCCCCATTTGAAAATGCTGGCCCAAGTGTGCCTGTCATTTCTGCTGTATTTCAGACTCTCCATCATTTTGATAATTATACAGCTTGGAAACTTTTTTTCTTTTTATAGTCTTTGAAACTATAATGAAGTCTTCAGCGCTGCCAACCCAAACCATCCAAAAATCTTGAATCAGGCTTGAAATAATCATGAGATTGGCCTGAAATCATGCAACTGAGTGTACTTGGCTTCTTTTTATTTGCCTTCTGGTTTTGAGTGTTTAGGGTGCAATGGGGTCACATTTGCAGGGTTTCCTCTGCATCTGTGTGGGCCAGAAATACAATCTTTTTATAAGACAACTGAAATTCCTTGGGTATTCACATGACTCCAGGAGCTGGGATTTAACAGGGGAAAAAAAATCCACTGTTTGGCCTTGTGATAAAATTGGAAGCCTTGGCAATACAGAGCGTCTCACATTCAAAGTTTGTTTATAAGGGGAATATAGTTTGATGGAGGGAGAGAACAGAGTTCCCTTCTGTTCTCTTCTGACTTGAGAGAAATTCCTCCCAAAGGGTGAACTTCACTTTGCAGAGCCAGCACAAGGCCTATTCAGAATCTGAAGTGATGCATAGACCTGGCTGTGGCTCTCTTTACATGAATTTACTTCATGCTACATTAAGAGAAGCTGCAGAAGTTATTGTAGCTGAGATAGTTTAATGTTCACAAGGAAAAAAAAATTCTTTATAAAACTGCCCATTATCAAGGATTTGTAAGTAAAGTCCAACAGGAAGGGGTATAGCACTGCAAGCCCTTGTGAAAGAGGATGGAGGAGGCCCTTGAAGGGGCGAGAGAGCTGGGGATGGGAGTATATGAGCCATTTGGTATAATAAAGGTGGGAATCCAATCTTAGGACAAGTACGTGTTTGTGGAGTAGGAGGCATGGCTAGTGATGCAGGTAGGAGCAGCACCTGGAAAAGTAAGCAAGCGAAGATGTAGGTGAGAAAAAAACATTCCTCCAAGTTCCCCTTTCTTAGAATCATAGAACTATAGAATCATTAAGGTTGGAAAAGACCTCTAGGATCATCAAGTCCAACTGTCAACCCAACATCACCAGGCCTCCTAAACCACACACTGAAGTGCCAAGTCTACAGGTTTTTTGAACACCTCCAGGGATGGTGACTCCACCACCTCCCTGGGCAGCCTGTTTCAACGCCTGACCACTCTTTCAGTGAAGACATTTTTCCTAATATCCAACCTAAACCTCCCCTAAAGCAACTTGAGGCCATTTCCTCTTGCCTATCGCTTGGGAGAAGAGACCAACACCCATCTCGCTACAACCTCCATTCAGGTAGTTGTAGAGAGCAATAAGGTCTCCCCTCAGACTCCTCCTCTCCAGGCTAAACACCCCCAGTGCCCTCAACCTCCCCTCATAAGACCTGCTCTCCAGACTCTTCACCAGGGTCATACTTCTGTCATATGTGGGATATGAAGTTTTGCATGTAGAACTGAGACATTAAAGCTGGGATTCATCTTATCAGTTATATACAACACAAGAAATTTAAAGTGGGATTCACCTCATCCACCACCTACATGCAATGGGAATTAATAGGTAGTTCTGGGGTGCAATTCACCTCACCCTCAGATAGACACCTGAACAGACTGGATATGTAGGAAACTGAAGCTCATGGATTTTAAGAGGGCTAGTTCTTATGCAGACTATTGGCAGTGCAGAAGTCTAAAGTTAAGCATTTTTTCCCATGTTTTGCTCAAGAAAAGTCTTAGCTGAGAACTTTTTGAGCAATACAGGATATGTCTGTAAAAGTTCTTGGTGTTGCAATGTATCTGTATGTGTATGTGCACATGTACAGGCTGTTTGGATAATTTTTGCTTATGTTAATGTCTAAATTGGGAGATAGCAAGAGCAGGGAGTTTATTGCTGCTCCTGGAGAAGACTGGAATTGAATAAGACTGACTTGCATGAAGAGAGAGATAAAGGTATGGCTTTGAGCCATTTATGTTGCATGATAAATGTCTGGATATTGCACAGTGGCCTTACTCTGGGTTCGTCATGTCCAAACCAGCCCTAATGTCCTCATGTCTCAGACCAGTCTGTAGCGCCTTAAAATCATTTGACTGCTTTTGCTTTTCTTCTGTGACTAGTGACACCTTTTAGCAATGCACCATTAGTGTCTCTTATCCCAGTTTTGTATGCATTAAAATTGGCAGAGTGTTTTCACTCAAAAGGTATCACATTCAATTTAAGTACAGGATTTAGAGCGTGCCAAGCCAAGTACTCTTTGCCAGCAATTTGACATCCTGAACAAATAAGGTTTGAATTCCTGCTCTGAAACAGGAAAAGGATCATTTAGTCTGCTTGAATATCATTTAGAGTAGGATAGTTTTATTTTTTTGATGCAGCAGTAGTGTCAAGTGTTGATTCTGACAGATTTATTGAACTGATGGTTGTACATTAAACATACAGCTTTAGACACAGCTTAAATATATATTCAATCTTTTTATGAAATCTAAGTTATGAAAATACCCTATGATAGGTAGATTATAAATGCAACATAAAATAAAGGATAGCCAAAAGTTGTGGCAAAGTTTTTCCAGCACAGCTATGACAGAGGTTAAGAACAGGGACCAGGAGATCACACATGAAGGAACAGATCCATGGAAAGACATAGGTATTTATTCGTCAATTTAGGCACAGAGTAAAACCTTATATTCTCAACTGCTACCTTCCTCCCTCCTGTTTCAGCTATTGCCTATCTTTTGAGACATGCTGTTTCAGTCAGTAAAATTTCCTGCGTGCTTTAATTTCTGCTGCAGACAGAACAGAATATTGACAGTGCCTGCTGCCCTAAATAACCCTAACCTGAGCATGTGTCTGTGGAGCAGTGGGACAGCAGACAGATAGTCAAGTGAGAAAATACCTTCTTGGACCTGAAAGAAGTGTCATTTTATTTATGTGGCAATCCAAGGTAATAAGCACCTCCTCTTTAACAGGGTGATCAGCTTTAAGTAGGGCAACCCACCAACTGACCACACTGTTTCTGGTCTGGAAGTTGGCTTAGTTTATAGCTACCTTGGGTAGCTCTATCAGGAATGCCACCAGGAGGAGGTATGTGGATGCTCTTAGTGTCCAACATCTGAGGAGAGACAAAATGGAGGAATTAGGGAACAAGTGCAGGGGACAGCACAAGCTGAGCCAGGCTCCTCTCCTAATGCTCTGAGCCTTAAGGTCCCAGCTATGGACTGACTAGTAAAGTAGTGGTCTTTACATGGTGCTACAAACCTACACATCCTGCTTACATGGCTCTATGGTGAGGTGTTACCATTACCAGTGTTGTCTAGTGAGATGGAGTGGTTATATAAGAGCTCAGATATACAGAAGCAGAATTTTTGCTTATATGTATCCAAGACTGTGTCCCATTCTCTTCCCCCTACTCTTGATTTAGACTGCAAAATGATTTACAGAAATCCTGGTGTGGCATGGTAACATTTTAAAAATCTCATTTGGCAGACTTAAAACACTTTTCATTCATAGTCATGCTGTGCCATTGTTCAGAAAAAATATATAGCATTTTCTGTCTCATGGCTGCTGCAGCACAACCTTTATAAGGAGCTTCAGTTCTTATCTGCTTGTCATTGTCTTTTTCTTAAAAAAAAACCAAACTTCTTACAGAGCAGTTGTAAAAATAGCAATAATAATAATAATAATATGAATAATATGAATAATACTAATAACAGCCCTTTCTGTTTGAGTTCTGAGGCTCCTTGATTCATATGCCTCCCTCACTGAGGCTGGGATTGCTGTGAGGGAACCTTCACCTATGTCTAACTATGCATCTGTTGAGGTGAATGGCAAGTCACTGTAGAAGGCTCCAAAAGACCTCACCCAGGAAACACTGATTTACTTTAAAGAAGGGCTACAGATTCTATTGCTTTGGGATTTAGGTGAAGAAACATCTGATTTTTGTCTATTTTGTCAATGAAGCTTGTGTGTCTGATACTTGATTTAATTAAAGATATGATTATGCAATAGAAATTCACAGTACACTCAGACAAACTAATTTAAGTGCTCTCACAGTTTATAGAGACTCCATAGAAAATGTCCTTAATTTGTATTCAGCCTGAAAGCACCTAGAAACAAAATATTAAGCAGAAATCACTGGAAGTTTCCTGTCAAAGATAAGCTGAAATACTACACTTTCCACAAACACTGCGTAACCCATAGTATATTAAGTATAATAAATACTAAGCCCCCAAATTTACCCCTTCTGCATTGTACTTACAAAGTCCGGGTTCCTTAGCTACATGGATTCATTTGCATTAAGACAAAATACATGCAAGAGAGCACCTGTGAAATGAAAAAGTAATTTATGGCTTCTTATTTGTAATCATATGCAAAAATATAATAAAATTACACAAAAAAAAGGAACAAATACATTAATGTTACTGTTGTGCTTTTAGCAATTGTTAATTTGACAAATGAGTATTTCAGAATCTAGCTCTGGCTTTTGCTGTTATGGATCTGCTGTACCATATGCTATTATTCAGGCTAGCAATGGTGACGCAGAGCTCATTTTCTGTCTACTGATCAGTGTAACTTTCTGATCTTGTTCTGCACTATTGGTAAAAAAAAAAAAATCCCTATTTTCCTCAGCTTTCTAGCAATTAAAAGTGATCTCAGATATTGCCATTTTGCATTGCTGCTTGATGTTTATTTGCTCTATCACCAGCACAACAAAGGAAAGGCAGCTTTAATTTGGTGTATGTTGTGTAATGCAAACGTGAGTTACTGTATATCCCTTAACAGCCCATCATTAATTTCCCTTGCATGCCGTTTCCAGGTTTTGTATATTGCTGGCTGTTGTGATAGTATGTAAAGCATCAGCTGCTGTTTCACAGCTTGGATTTTAAGGGGTCCACAAGGAGAGATCAAAAGCTGAAATTCTAATATTGCCTCTAATGGAAGAACGATTACCCAAACAAGCAGGATGTAGATTTCTTTCCTAGCAGAATGCTGCTATGGCATTCTCGCACTAATAGCCTTACAGCATTCAGGACTCTGGCAATGTATGTTTTCCAGTTCTGAGAAACAATTATTTATTTTATACTTATTCTTTTGCTTAAGGAAAAAAAATAGTCTAACTAGTTTAGAAGCAAATTATTTTTTTTTGCATAAATTCTGATAATTCTCAACAGCTTAGTGTATGGGTGTATTACAAAAAGCAATGTTATTGACATTGGACATTTGCGGTAAGCAGAGATGACGCTTAAAGCCAGAACTGTCTGACTGTGTGAGAATCTGACTTGTGTTGAGAGTTAAAATCCAGTAATTAGTGAGGTTATAGATTGGGACCAGATTCTATACCAATTCTAATGTTCGTCCTGTACTGCCGAGCATCTTTAGCAGTTGTCTTGGAGGCAATGTGGCTCTCTCATTTGACTCGCAGATTCAAACCCTGCTTTCTTTTCTGCAAATTTGAAAAGTATTAAATAGTCCAAGTGAAATTAGGAAAACTGGTATATCATGAGAGTCTACTCCTTTATTCTCTAAAATAATGATTTGTAAAGAAAGCTACCAAGATGATGGATTTCTAAAAGAAAAGTGAAGTGTTAGAAAGAAGGAAATTTTCTTTTGAAACATGGAAGAATCCCCATCCCTAAAATAAGGAGAATGTACTGTTTAGGTTTGATCAAAACAAAATCTGATTTGTTTTCTTTCATGCTTGAAGGTACAGACTCTAGTTCTTGAAGGAATGCCTGAGATTTTTTAATTCAGTCATCATCACTGTTCACATTCCGAGGTAAAGATAATCGTAAACATAAGACTGCTACTGTGAGACCCCTCAAATAAAATTTGATTCCATATTTAGGCATTCAGTGCCTTTTAGGAAAAGACCACATACAGCTTCATGTATGGGGTTAAGATTTCTACTTCATGTACCTATTTCTGAAAAAAACAGTTGAGAACCTTTGCAGAGCTCATCCTTTAGAAGGAAAATCTTTTAACACACAGAAACTGTCATGAGGAACCCAACAAGGGGGGTTAGCATTTTCTGAAGCCCTTATTTCAGAAGATAGATGACAAGTATAGCCATTCATGAAGTAGAAGGAAAGAAATCAAAAGAAGAGCCTAAAAGAAAGTAAATTGCTAGGGGAAAATCAGAGGTGGAGGACAGTTAAAAAGACATTCTGTACAAACACTTACTGCATAAATATTGTTCTTTTGTGTTAAAATATTGCCTCCTCTGCTATTGCAGCTTGATGTTGCTTTAAATCTCTTTACCTTGTTGAACCCAGTCTCAAAGTATTCATCTGTTCTGGAACAGTGCAATGGAGTGTAATGGGTTTTTATCTTAATAACAATAAAGCCCAAAGAAATTAAGGAGCTTGACACTAGAGTGAAGATAAAACTAACTTTATCACATTTGGTATGTAGATAGCTGGTGTTCCTGGTCTGTAATACAGAATTTCTCTTGACATTTTTTCATAGATGCCTTACTTGTAAAAGGATCAGTTTTACCCCAGTAAGTTTTTCCATTGCTACAAAATGACTCATTTTCAAAAAATCCAAAAGTTGAAATAAAAAAATTCAAGTTGCAAATTTCATGCAAAACTCTGGGTCTTTTTAGCTTTTAAACTTGATGCACAGGGGGATGTATGTGACGGGATAGAAATCTGGGTCACAGCATGAAATTCCTGTTTTTGTATTCATAAAAAACAAACTCCATATATCAAAGGAAGGAGGTGTGAAGTAGTAAAAAAGAAAAAGAGGAAAGCACTCTAAAATACCCTCAGCTCTTGATATTTCTCAAAAACATGCTGAGACCTTTTAAAACATGATATGATTTCCTCTGACCATTATTAAAACAAAAATGTTCACTGCTGTGCTAATAACTACTCTAACCTTATCTCCTGAAGATGAATTAGTGAAACAGTTTCAATTTTCCAGTAATTTTTTCTATCAAAAAAATGGTCCTAGGCCCTGTGCTCTTGAGAAGTGCTCAAGTGGGTACTGATTTATATAGCAAAGCAGGACAGAGATACTGAATACATACTTCTCTACCCATATGTGATCAAGACCTGCAGGGATGATGATATGCAAATAAATCCTTTTTGGTATCATAATGTTATCCTGGTAACCTTAAACCTTTGAGGTCTAGAGTGCGTTATCTAAGTATGATGCCTAAAGAATGAAATCATTAGGTACATACCTCTTTTAAACAAAACCGTAATTTGCACATCTCCTGCATAGCAGACCAAATTTTGGACCAATTACAGTGCAATCTGAATCTCCAGAGTGGATCATTTGAACAATTTTAGTTTACAGGCTAACGATGACTACCAGGTTAGTTCAGAATCTCACACTATGGCATAAAACTTTGGTTTCTAAAAGAGCGTACATATTATAGATGGAGCTAAAAATGTCAGTTTGAGACAAATCACTTCAATCTGAGGATGACCAGTAAATAAGAAATAGTTCTTGAAGAAAACATACTTCAAGCATGGTGTTTGTAGTGGTAAAAATTGGGAGTCTTTTAGGCAGCAGCAGGGAGAGAGTTTTTTCTGATACAATTCTGTCACAGAAAGACAAGAAAATGCAGTATGGTTTGAGGAAGAGCATGCCAGTAATTACATGAAGTGGTGTTCTGGTGCTCTGGGATTTTTTCTATTATAAAATTACTTAATAATAACCTAAAAATAACCTAGTAATGAGTGAAAAATTGTAGGTTTAAGGTCCTTGCAAGAGAAAAAGTAGAAACAACAAAAAATAGTTGCCACTAAACCTCATTAGATTCTCAATTCTTTTTGAAAAGCTTGCTAAGCTCACTAATGCCTTTTGACAGGAGTTCCACTGGCCACTACTGAATTGCATCAAAGGGATGAATAACATCAGAGAAGGTAGATGACTACATCAATCTTTTAGTAACTTTCCTTGTGCTGTTTGCTTGCTACTAATTATGTTCCTTGTGCATTCATTTGCTGTGGCAGGACACAAGTGGTATCAGCCATCACAGGACAAATCAAACAGGATTCCATGGATGAAGAGAAGGGACAGATTCTTTCTCCTTGGTCCCAGTAAAGATTCATAGTGCTCGGCTCATTTAGGACGTGGAACCTCTACTTATTGTCCACTTTCAAAACTACCTCCTCAAAAACCTGAGGATTATTGTGGGTGATTATTGACAGAAAGGAAGAATTTTCCCTGTGTAATGGCCATAGATATTCACATCCGCAGAAGGGAGATGGGTCAGCTTCCTCCACATTCTCCCAAAGACACACATCTCCTCAAAAGAGGATAATACCATGCTTTAATATTGCTAAAGGGAAATAGTGTTTCCAGGAATTCATGAAAGAATTGCATCTACATAAACCTCTTGGGCATACTTCTCCCTTTGGGTGGAGGCTGTGCCCTAATGGCATAATTGCTCCCTCATTGTTTTCATGCTATAAAACTCCCTCAAAAATGAAACATCAGTAGAATTCCAGCTGAATGTGCTAACCCTTGAGAGACACAACTCCTCTCTACTATAATACAGTCAGACAGAAAAAAAAAGATTCATTGATAAAAGCCACATGTTTACCCAGTGGCAGAATAGTTAGATATCGATACCGGTTCACAAAAGTGGTGTATGATGATATACAAATTCATTATACACTTGGATTGCCAGAGATAGAATGTCAGCATTTGCTGAGATTTGCATGAATGCTGATTTAGGCTTCAAAACAGCACTTACACTCATGCTAAACTTGAATCGCCTTCTTTAGTCCCAAGTAAAAAGTCAGGACCTAAATTATATTGTGTATTTCATTTGGAACTAATAAAATGTAAGTACAAAAAGGGAACATTTGAGTCAGTTTATTATACAGTATTTGACCCTATCTACACTGCTAAAACTTCACATTCTTTCTCCAGCGGTGCCGTATGGGAACACAAGATTGCAATTGCGCCCCAAGAGCATGACAGCAGTCCTCATAATAGTTTCTTCAGTCTTTTTTTACATTGCTTTCCAAAATGATGCTGCCATATGTGCTGTTATATTTAAGCAGCAGATGCTGTGAACTCACAAAGTTGAAGAATGCTGAAGTATGATACCATTTGAAAACAGGTTTTCTAGGGAAAGCTGACTTCTCGCAAGATTTTGGATTTATTTCAGGCGTTTCATTACTAATTACAAAAGGCCACATAGAATGCATTTATACCACTTATTCGTTCTGTCTTGGGGCACCTAATATATGGGCTATCTAGCTTTTACATTATATTGCTCTTCCCACAGCTAAAAAGCTGCAATAATCTCTATTTGTAATAGTGCTAATGCTTTAATTTTAAAAAGGAGCTGTGAATGGGTCTTCATTTCCAATCCTTTACTTAACCAGAGTTTAAGCTAAGAATGATATTGCACTATAAACCAGGCTTATAGTATTGGGCTATGCATTAGCTAAATATGGGTATTATAAATATAATGATAAAAAATCAAATTACTTCAGTTTTAATTGGTAACTGACTTTCTAATAATTCTCATGTTTGAAAATTAAGCAAGCAAATTCACAGCCTTCTCTGAAGTACATTGAGATTGGCAGACCTCCTGGACTTACAGGGAGTCAAATCAGTTCCTGTGGTATACACATTGGATGCATTGGCTAGGAGTTGAAAGAGGATGCATTAGAGATATGGAGGAAAAGGTGGCCCAGGGGAACATTTCTAATATAGAGGTTGCTTCATGGAAGTTGTTTAAGGAAGATAACAGGATCTAGGGACTGAAGTAAATAAAAGCATTCTTCTAGCACTGATGACTTGAGTCAGTTTAATTTCACGTGTAACTTCACTGGGTTTATTAGACTGAAATACCAGGCTCTGTAAGGCAGTCAGTTCTTTTCCACACATGGCTAGCTCTGAGTTACTGAAAACAGGGCAAGCTGCCACCATGTCTTGTATTAGTCTACAGCAATTCTTGCACCTTAGGGGAAAGAGACTCTGATTTGGAAGGAAAGGAATTACCCATTGACAGGAGATGACTAGGGGTTGGAAGGTCCTGTGCTGCCTTTGCATCCTTGACACATAGATAACATGTAGAGTGGTTTGGGACTTCTCTCACTTGTGGCACTGATTAATGCTCTCATCAAATGTATCAGTGGAAGTATAGGTCTAACTTTCTCATGGTCAACTTAAAAAAGTTCATTTTTTTCATAAGTGTATTTGGTATAAATGACAAAGTTCTGGCAGTGGGGAGGGCTGCAGGGGTGGTCTCTAGGGGAAGAGACCAGGGGCTGCCTTATGTCAGATACAACCAATATCTCCAAAAGAGACCTACTGCAGGACACAGCTGAGCCCATCAGCTGCATTGGTGGCACCAACAATGTGTGAAAACACATGTAAGAAAGGGCAGAAAACACCCGAGGCAGAGGAGGAGGGAAAGAAAGAATGAGAAACAACAGAGGGAACACCAAAGTCAGAAGGGGTGCTCCACAGCAGAGCAGGTACACAACTGAGGGGACTGTGGCCTGAGGAAAGCCCACAGCAGAGAACAGGAAAAGAGTGACAAACCACTATGCGCTGACCCCCACCTCTGGTGCTGTTTGTTGCCTCACTGAAGGGACTGAGTATAACGTGTGCCAATAATGAGGGTGGAGAGGAGTCTCAAGTGAAGAAGTGAAATGGAAACAGGAAGGGGGGAGGAGACGAGTCTAAAGTGAGACTGAGTCTGGTAAAGTGGAAGGAAAGATGTTTTTTCTTTAAGTGTTTTCATGCCTGTCTTTTTTTGTTTGCCAATGCTCTAATCAGTAATTAGTTATACGAATTGGCAATAAATTAAATACCTCAAGTTGAGTTTGTTTTGCCCACGACAGTACTTGGCAAGTGATTTTCACTGCCTTTACCTTGACCCAGGAAATCTCTCACTCTACTTTTTCTATTTTCTCCCGTCTAGCTGGTGCGGTGGAAGGGGAGAAGAAGGAAGAGAGCAAGCATCTGGATGGGTGCTTGGGTGCCAGCTGGGGCAAATTCACCACAGCAAGGAATTTTATCATCATTTTTCCCTCTCATTCCTTCCCTCCCTTCACTCCTTTTTTTTTTTTTCAGCTTTCACTCCTTCATCTTATTTTCTTTCCCTTTATAACAGTTTGAATGGGAGAAGTGTATCAAATATAGTTGACATTAAGACAAATTATTGTTCTTGCAATTAATTCCTGCTTCTATCAGTTCCACAATAAAGAAAATATTAAACTGGTCTTATTGTAGATGCTTCCAACAGTAAGATATTGGCATCCAGATCACATCGTGCAATGGGATATTCAAACCAGACTGCCAGCACTGGAATGAAAAATGTAATTCTTTGTTCCAAAGAGCTGTTAGATCAACTTGCTCAGTATGGTAGCCACCTAGAAATCATGTAAATGGCCTTGTATTTATGCCTTTTCCTATTTTACTTCCTCTCTCATTGTGTTTTCCTCTTTCTCATTCATCTGCCAGTTTTGAAGTGACACATTAATTTTTATTAAATGTCCATTGAGTCATCCCTCTTTTGTTGCTTGTCTCTGCAGCTCTTCTATAGCATTGCCAATCTAGCACCATTGGAAGATTTATTGATTTCAGTAACTTGATAATATTTAACTGGAGTTCTTGGCTGACATGACTCCTATCAGGATTTGGATCCTTCCACCTTCAGATCCTCCTGATGGGTGCTGACCCCTCTCCCAGTTAAGAGCTCTGTGTGGTGCCCCTTCCTGCTTGAAGAATGGAATACAAATGGTGATGAAACCCCTTCTCCCCTTGAAAGGGGTACTGCAGCATGGCTGGGTGCAACGGTAGGATGTTGTGATAAAGAGATAACTTCCAGCTAAGGTGCTTAAAGTTCACAATATCATAAAGGAGAGTGACTACTGCAATGGGGAGGGGATCCTAGACTGCTTTCTGGGGCTCCAGACTCCTTTGTGTGTAAGAAACATTCGTTAACTCTATTCAGGTCAATAAGTTTAATGCCTCAGCTGCAGTCTTGTGGTAAGTTGATAGGCATATAGAGGAAATGGTCTGAGCGCAGAAACAGAAACTCTTAGGTCCCCTTGTTTTGAGAGCTATCACAGGCCCACACTGGAACTGGAAGGAAGGTGCAGATGAAGGTGAGGGAGAGGATTACAAAGTGTTAAATATGGTGACTTGGGCTGCTGGATTGAGCTGTTTGGAGAAGAAGGATGAAGCTATAAAATCGAGATTTAGATTTTTATAAGTTCAAGGGAGGATGGCACCCATTTGCGGTTCGGCTTTGAGTCCCTCTAGTAAAAAGAATTGGGCTTAGAATGAAGTTAATGAAATTTACTTAACACTGTCAGTAAAGTTTCCAAAGAATCCCTCACTCACAACCCCCTCACTTATCTAAAAAACAGATTATATGAGTATATGAGGAAAGTTATAAGAATATTGGGATTTTCAGTGTTTCTGATTTCTGAACAGAGTATTGTGAAGCAGCTGAAACACTTGTATGGTTTTGCTCTTCTTTCCAAACCTAGCAAGGGTGATGCTCTATTAAATGACAAAATCCAGATAGAGTGTGGGAGCAGCAGGATCCCAAATTAAACAACTGGGAGGTTGATAAATGCTTCCAGTAGCAGATTTAACTACAGATGGAATCGTTTGACCATTCGACACGCCACAGTCCACTTGTTGGGGGCTTCCGACCATCTCTCTGCAACATTAACTTCATAAAAACTTCCATCAAAGAGCCCCCACCAGAGTCACAGTGCCTTTTTTAGAGCATTTTCAAACAGCAGAAATAAACATTAAAAGATTCTGCCCTTCCTTCCTTGACATTTTTCTGACAGTAAATTAGAATCAGATGGAAGGTATCATTATTTCCACAAAGATTATAATGCAAATGAATTCATTTACAATAACTTAAAAAAACTTTTAAAATGTGCATGCATTTGGTCAAAAAATTTAAAGACATAGCAAGTTTTGTTCAAGGCTTAGGTATCTCGATTGTATTCCTATCCTTGGCCAGAGAACGTTCTTCAGTAACCAGCACTTCTAACAAGCAGTTTATTAATATCCTGGACATCTGATAATTTTGTTCTTAATTTATTTTTTCTCCTTTCCAGGTTATTTTTTTTTAAGTACTGCACTGATTTTCGGTGTTTCAAAGTGACAAAATAATTGCATACCTGGCATTAGGAAAATAAATCTGCCATAAATTGGAACTGGAGATGATGTAATTTTAAGACAACAGTTTTTGAAAAGCAGAGTTTCAGGCATAAACAGGTGGTTCCCCTGCCTTCATGCTGGTGAACACTAAGCAAAAGACTATCAATGCCCTCCAGAGAACCTGTTCACTGAGAAGGTGCTTTACCTTTGCCAGGATATTGATTTTGTGAACAGGGATTTTAACAGAGATGCGGGATTGAATAGATGTTGTTGAATGTAAGTAAAGACACAAAAGATGACTGAGGTGTGTACATTTATGGAGGATGTTATTAATTTATTAGTATTCAGTAGTTGATTCCCCAATATAAGGTTTATGACAAAAATACTTTTCTTAGCTACCTACATGATATAATTGCTAAAGAAAGCAGCATTATAGCCTTATCCTTTAATACATGTGTTCTCCACAGTATTGCAGTTAGGAACATGTGCTGCTCTTCTCTGTTTTTTTCACTGTTTGACACCAAACACCCCTGAGAAAGTGTGGAATGATGACCCAGAGAGTGGTTGCATTTCTTTCTGAGTTATTTGCTCTTCTTTTACTGGGAGCAATAATGACTTTTTAGAGTGGTGAAAATCAGAGATATTTTAGCTCTTCTCTTCATTTACAGTGCTTTGGAAATTTTCTTAGGATCTAGTAACATTGATGTGCATCCAAATTCTAATTGGGAGACTACTTCTTAATTATAGTGGTCTGGAGTTACAGCTAAGCAGCTAAGTGTATAGCTATTATTGTATTATTTGTTTTTATATGCTGTAGTATTTGCAACACATTATCCAACATTCACCTATGCATTGTACACACATACAAAGACTCAGAAATGCTCATGATCCAAATATACAAGCAGGTACTCAGAGGTCCTTGCAATTTTAAATTATTTTATAAATACTTATATTCACATATCTATACATATATTTTTACAGTAAATATCTTTGTGATTATTCCAGCCACAACATAAAACTAAATTGTTTGTTAGGATTACAAGTCTGGTCACATGTCACTGCCTTTCTATTCATATTGCATACGTCATCCAGGTGTTTAGTCTTGTTTCCTAAACTATATTGAGGTAGAAACTCACTATTCCTCTTGGTACGTAGCCTACTCACAGCTGGCCTTCTAAGGTGTATGTTTTTCAGGCTTCCATCCTTTCCTCATGTTACAAGTCTGATCTTTATTGTCACTCTCAGTGGCTGCTGGGACAGGCTGTAGTGGCTGCTGAAGAACCCGGCCAAGTGTTTGATAAGGCACAAATCATATTTGGTGCATTGGGCAATGCTCTCTATCAAGCATTGCCATGTCCATATTGACTATTATATATGTTTTAGAAAATTTTGGCACTGAACAACTGAAAAGAAGTCATAGCAGAAAATGTCATCTTATTGTTTCATAAGCATCAGGAGAATGAACTTCCTGAAGATGGTTATACCTCACAGTTACCGAGCTCCTTCAGTCTGAGGCTCCCAATGTAGATTATGAAAGCCATAATTTATCACAGTTAAAGGCTTGCTGGGATGCTCATTTTACAAACACTAAACAAGAAAAACCAAAGGTTGTGGTTGATTTAGTTAAAGGTTATTTAAGACCCCAATTCAGTTTGAAATTGAGTGACATTTCAACTCCTAAATACTTATTTAGGTCCTCTTTCTGTTCTGAAAGGCTCAAGATCATGGAGGCCATGATGCTTGTGGCAGAAGTAAGAAGAGTATCCAGACCTCATGTTTCCTATCCTTATCCTTTGGCCACAAGAAATAATCTTCCCACTTATATTTATCCAGCACTAAGGTAAATCCTTGCTTCCTTTATAAAGAAAAGTAATCCAGAAGTATCTAGTAAAGACACAGAAATACTTTTAAGTAGTCTTCTACTTACTATTCATTTGAATGTCCTTCTGATGGGTGACTATGCCTTTGCTAGTGGCACTCAAAGAGCCGAAAGAAACATATGTTGCGAAAAGTACTTTTAGCAAAACAGACAGATGGATAGGTAATACTTTAAAAAAGGGTGGCCAATGATTAGCAATTCATTCGGTATTCATTGCAATAACATTAATTGTGATGAAAAATTACATTTAGCATCACATGGAATTTTGTGAAAAGAACATTTGCCTTTTTGGTGGCTTTGTGAAAAGGAAAAAATAAACCACTTTTCTATTTTTTCCATGTTGTTTTATTTTTCCCATCTCAGAAAATAGTTAATTTAACAGCAGAGTCTATGCAAGGAAACCAGAAGTTCTGCATCAATGCTTCAAAATTTTAAATGCTCTGATGTTATTATCATCTATAAGTAAATTTTCACTCAGATCATGCTTTGAAGCTTTCTCTTTTCTTACAGCAATTGAAAAATTTCTAAACTGCTCAGTCCTTTCTGCTGGTTCATCACTGTCCTATTCAGTTAAATACACCACAGAAGTGAAAAAATATACCTATTGCTTGTAAGCTGTAAACAGTCAGTAGATTGTGTTCTGTTGATTACAGACAGTTTATATTGGCTGGACCGGGCTTTAGCTGTCAGCACATAAAGAGAGAAATGGACAAAAGAGGCTCTGAGAGCAGATGTTGACACTGGAAGCTCAAATTCTGGGATCCTCAGCCTGTGACTGTGGAAGCCCAGCTGAGAGAAAGAGACAGGCTGCATTCATAGAGCCTCTCTGGGATCCCTGCCCCATGCAGGTATCCAGCCATTGAGAGACAGGAAGATGAAAGGCTGCTTCACAGATGTCACCTGCTGAGGGTTCAGCAGCCTGTCCAGAAATGTCATGTTTGGCAGCTGGTGGAGGATCCCTCCCACCAGCTCTGGTGCACAGATTCTCACAGTATTCCGGGAAAGATGCTTACACTGGGGCTTCCTAATGAGACAACATTAAAGAGAATTTTTGGCTTCTGCCTCTAACAGCACACTGACATTAACCTAGCTGTCCATTCATTACACAGCTCTACTGAAGATCAGTCACTCTAGCAAAATGAATTTTAGGTATAAGCACCAAGCCAAATTACCCTGGAAAATTGTTGAGATGGTTATCGCTTCTTGTTCTGTTAAACTGATTCTGCATTCCTTTGTTTCTGTGTAAGTTTCTGAAATGGCTCTAAATTCCACTGATACAGGCTCAGTTGAGGCACTTGGCCCCAAAAGCAGCAGAAACTGCAAAATTCCGGAGGATATATGGCACTCAAACATGGCACACTGAAACTCCCGGGTCCTATTATCTGCTTGGGTAATAATACATGACCTCATCAGAACACACATTTCGAACACATCGGCAAAAAAGATCAGAGAGTATTGGTAAGAAGATAAAAAGGAAAGGTGATAAGAATTTCACAGAAGATTGCTAAGATCCAAGCAGAAAGGTGCTAAAATGAAGCAGAAAAAGATTACTGCTTAAATTGGTTGGAGAGGTCAGTGTTTACCCTTTTCTCACCTACGGCCCTCAGGGCAAAGCAAATGGCACATGTTTTGTCCTTTGCCTCTTGGGCTACTTCTAACCTACAGAGGAAGAACAAGGGGTCTTTTTCCATACTGTATACAGGCTCAGGGAAGTGCCACAGCCTCATTCCTCTCACAGAAATCAATTAAATTCTCAGAAATATTTAGAAATATTACTTAAATGCATGGGATCTAAAAGCAGCATTTGGGTGAGCAGTAAGGGTAAAAATTTCTCAGAACAGTCAAATTTCGCATGCAATTTTTCTGAAGCTTCACAATCTTCAATATTTTTTTTCTTCTTTCTGTATTTGATGTGCTAATAAAAATAGCTGTGCTATTAACAAGTAAGATTTTTGCTATAAAATAATAGAATCATTTAGGTTGGAAAACACCTTTAAGATCATTGAATCCAAATGTTAACCTAACACTGCCAAGTCCATCACTAAATCATTTCCCTAAGTGCCACATCTACACATTTTCTAAATACCTCCAGGGATCACTTCCCTGGGCAGCCTGTTCCAATGCTTGACAACACTTTCAGTGAAGAAATTTCTCCTAATATCCAATCTAAACCTCCCCTGATGTTACTTGAGGCCATTTCCTCTCATCCCATCACCTGCTACTTGGGAGAAGAGACTGACATCCACCTCATTACAACCTCCCTTCAGGTAGTTGTAGAAAGCATTAAGGTGTCCCCTCAGCCTCCTCTTCTCCAGACTAAACAACCCCAGTTGCCTCAGCTGGTCCTCATAAGACTTGTACTCTACACCCTTCACCAACCTTGTTGCTCTTCTCTGGACACCCTCCAGCACCTCAATATCTTTCATGTAGTGAGGAGCCCAAAACTGAACACAGTATTCGAGGTGCGGCCTCACCAGTGCCAAGTACAGGGGCACGATTGCCTCCCTGCTCCTGCTGGCCACACTATTCCTGATACAAGCCAGGATGCTGTTGGCCTTCTGGCCACCTGGGCACACTGCTGGCTCATGTTCAGCCGGCTGTCAGCCAGCACCCCCAGGTCCTTTTCTGCAAGGCAGCTCTCCAGCCACTCCTCCCCAGGCCTGTAGCGTTGCATGGGGTTGTTGTGACCCACGTGCAGGACCCAGCATTGGCCTTGCTGAACCTCATCCACTTGGCCTCGCCCCATTAGTGCAGCCTGTCCAGATCCTCCTGCAGAGCCTTCCTACCCTCGACCAGATCAACACTCCTGCTCAATCTGGTGTCATCTGCAAATTTACTGAGGGTGCACTCAATCCCCTCATCTGGATTGTTGATGAAGATATTAAACAGAACTGGCCCCAAAACTGAGCCCTGGAGAACACCACTTGCGAGCAGCTGTCAGCTGGATTTAACTCCATTCAGCGTAATTTTTTGGGCTTGGCTATCCAGCCAGTGTTTTACCCAGCAAAGAGTACGCCCATCCAAGCCAGGAGCAGCCAGTTTCTCCAGGAGAATTCTGTGGAAGCTATGGAATCTATCTAGTAGAGTATTGCCTCTTAATAGCATTCAGAGGTCTCAAAATGCCACTGATTCCCAATGACTTTCATCATCATAATTTACATTTTTTCCCAACTATAGTTTGGGTTACTGTTTTGGTCCTTCCCGAGCAGGCTGCTCTCAGACCAGGCTAGACTAGGCAATGCTACTCAGGACCTAGGGTATGAAAAGTTTGCGTGAGGATACCAAGTGGAAGAACTGATGAGAAATTTGCTCATTAGTTACATCAACGGTTGAAACTAAAATAACTTCTAGTGCTAACGCCATTCTTGGGTATGGTGAATGAGATTTTAGAGCATTAGGGTCATCTTGACACTTCGGTGATTGTTTTCCAAAAAGGAAAGAGAAAAAGGAATGAGTGAAAAAGTAATAGAGGGATTAACAGAGGGAAGTAAACACATCTTGGAACAACACGATACTAAATAAACTCACAGCATTCATCAATTAGAGAAGCTTACAGTGTAACCTTCTTGAGCCTGGAATGTCCAACTAATGTCAACAAAACCCTGGTGATTAAAGTTACTGATAGCTTTCAAACTTAAATATAATAGTTTCTTCCTTTTAAAAGGGACTGTGAGGATGTTCCAATTTGTGGCAGTCCAAATTGATATATCTTAAAAAAATATAGTTTTGAAAATGTAGAAAGCTTAGCATTCTTTGAAAATTGGATTTTTAATATGAAAATCTGACAAAGGGAAAACATAGTTCCAGTGATGCTCGTAACATTAGGACATTGAAAGAAGAATAAAACCATAAAATAAAAGGACTTGTCATAGACAAAACCAGAAAAAAAACTTAGGTCCTGGCACTTTTGAAGTGTTTTTAGTGCATTTCAGGCCCTCTTTGTGAGTGAACCTTAGCAAACGTTGGAATTTTTTCTTTAGGATAAATTAATGAACTGACCTATGGAATATGAAATATACATATCAATGAATTTTTATACAAGTAATATTTTGTTTTAAATACAGTATTACATTCGTTACCACCAGGTTAGACTTCCATCTAGTTGAGAGGGAGTTTTTAATTAAAGAACATAAAATTTAAACAGTTCAGAAAACGTCAACATGGGTTCCTATTTTCAGCCCAACACAGATGATAGAACGAGAGGGCATAAATGAAAATTAAAGAAAAACAAATTCAGAACAGATGTCAGGAAGCATTTTTTTCAAGCAGCGAATCATAAATGTGTGGAATGGCTTGCTAGGCAAGATAGTTAAGGCAAAAACACGCAGGTCATTAAAGAAACAATTAGAAGACGTCATGGTGTAGATGGGAAAGCGAATGAGACATCATGAGCCAAATGGCCTCTACTAGCTCCAAGAGTGTCTCATGTTCTCAAGAAATCTGGACATTGGCAGTTTTTAGGGCTCTAGGGTAGGTGCTAGCTAGAAATCCAGACAGCTGTCTCCTCCTCTTCTCCTCCTTTCTCCCTTGGTTTGTGCAGATACCCTGACAAAACTTTCAGGAATACCATCAAAGCAGTTTTAATGTTGGGAGTATCTGCATTAAATATGCATCTAGGTGCACTGAAACCTTTGAAACATTTCCTATGAGAAGTAATCTTATTATCATAAAACAAGTTTGCCAGTGTAGAGCAACAGACAACCTCTATTAGCACAAATGTCTTCTAGGAAAATTTTAATATCCTTTTTTTGTGACTATTAACATTATAAAGAAACACTCAATACCATCTGTAAATACTGTCAAAATGGTATGGGAGAGCTACTTAAAAGAGAAAGCCAAGTCTTATGAATAAGTCAGGACAGTGCACCTGGCAAGTTTTACAGAAGAAACAAAGACTCAGAGCTTGCTGTTCTGTCAGAATGGGGTAACTAGAGGATCTGGCTTAGGTGAGGACAGATAACAGAGAAGGATTTGGTTTACTATCAATCACCTACAGCTATGAAGGAAAAGGAGGACAAACAAATAACCTCTGTTTGCTCAAGATTATTTTGAAACAAAATAGAAGATCTGAAGTGATAATTATATCTAGAAAGTGGCAGATGTTAAAACAACAAGATGCTTTATAAACAAGTACAGGCTAGAAATGAACTAAAATGGAATTATTGCACTATGCCAGCTGACCGCAATTATTTCCAGCTTATGCTATTTCAATAACCTGTAAAATTCTAAATATGTGGGAACTAAGAGTCACATTTTTACTCTACAAGTCTAGAAAGCGTTCTTTAAAGGGCTAGTGCTTTAGGAGGGTAGGATGATTTAAATCATTCAGAGACTCATGCTTTGTGAAAAAGTTGCTCTTGTGTTAATCTGTGTGTTATAAATGGAAAACTGCATCTTGCAATGTTCTTGATATAGATGAGCTGATATGAAATGATATTGGGTAATCCCAGATAACAGGTAGGATTTAGTCTTTCAGACCTGTTGAGATCATGATTACATGCTGCAAAATTTGAACATTTAACAATAATACATGGTTGGCTTCAGATTCAGTCCCCTCAATGCACTGTCCACATGTGAGGCAGGTGTCTGAGCTCCCATGCGGGATGCGGGTGTGTGTGATCTCAACAATAAGGGCAATGCAGCCTAAATAGCGATTTAGTCAATGAAGTGCAAAAAACCATTCAGCTCACCTTAACGTAGATTGTCATGTCTGGTGAGCTGAATGGTTATTTAGGAACAGTAGCAACTTAAATCACAGTGGCTGTTTGAGAAAACCCATTGTGTGGCTACTATTATTTTAATTTGCCTTAATCCATTTAGGAAGTGGTTAAATATGAAATACATTGATCGTTCCCCATGATGCCCAGACCCGTTGGATGAAATGTTGCTCTCTATGTTTAAGATCTCTATAACTGATTTAGCCACCATAAGCTTCCTTTGTCATCGAGAGAGAAACCGGCCCCTCCAAAGGCCAAGGTTTCATCTCAGTCTAAAGCACATCAGATCAATCACACTATAAAAGTGCCTGTTTCTCTCTACTAAAGGGATACAAAAAGAGCTTAGGGTGGCTAGGCTGGTGTTGAAATCTAATGAATCCCGGTCATAATGTTGAGTTCTCACCTTGCTACAAACACTCTTTTGATCAATTTACACATGTAAGATCCCTAATTCCTTAAAAAAAAATGTTCCTTACTATTGCTTCTTGCAAGAAGGTAGAAGAATAGAGAACAAAAGTCTCAATGCAATGATTATTTTCCCCTTCCATTGAGGGAATGAGAAGAGCTAAGAGAAGCCAACAAGCAGGTCTTACCTCTGGCTGCATGGAGTCCAAGCAGTATTTCAATAAAATTTATTTCGGTAAAGAACGTCAATAGAAAACAAACAAAAAAAAAAGTTAATTTTTGCTTAGCTCTAGAATTTACCCGTGGCTGTTCTCCTTAAATTGTACAGTTTTTGAACAGAATTGAAATTATATCCTGAAATGTACTATCTTAGTTTCTTTGATCTCCCCCTATTTATAGAAGGTAAATTAATATGAAATTACAAAACTGAGATATTATTTGGAAGCCAAATAGCATGTAAGGATGAGATGCCTCTCAGGTGATTCATGCTATCTGAAAAACCGATTTGTTTGTAAGATGGTGTCTAGACTGCATCAATGCTCAGCAGAGAGATGGGCCACCTCAGAGCAAATTACCTTCTTTCCCTTTGACAGTTAAGCTTAGGGCAGGACAAATTGCCTTCTAGGGGTGTCTGCATTGGTCTGTTGGATATATAGGAAATCCAGACAATCAGCTCACTTTGAAACTTAGCTTTCAGATAACTGCAAGTGAATGAGGGTGACTCATGGCTACAGAGCTAAACTGACTATAGGTGTATGTAGCTAGAGGCCTGCACATTAAGAGTGCTCTCAGGCCATGCCACGAGAAACACACAGACCAAACAATAATTTTCAGACTTTTAGAGGGAAAGTAGAGACACACATATATACAGGCAGACACGTCTTCATTGGGATCAGGCGCTGCTAGGTATGTTGCCAAATTTCACATCATGACATACGATTTGCAGTAAAACAGAAATGCCTCAGAGAGAGGAATTAGCAATACAAGCTTACAGTTGTGCTTGGGTGGGTAAGGAAATGCTCACCAAGGTTCATCACATGAAGTGCCAGACCCACTGTGACTTAGTGATTCTAAACACTGTGGAAGTTTAATAAAACAGAGACTAAATTGGCTTATGCCATTGGAGCTGTGCTTTTGGCTACATGGCTGAGCATTTGTTTTGGAAGCTAGAGACTCTGGTTTTGGTCCCAGTGTTAATTAATTGTACCATGCATTTGCACTGCAGACCACTAAGGAAGGTGTAAGACAGTGTCTGGATGTGGATTATTTAAACATTACTGTCTTGTCCAGAGGGCTTTAGCCGTCAGGTAATGACCAGCTGGAGCAGTTAAGGGCTGTAGGTGAAGCCAATTGTTCGGCATTTGTGAAGGACCTCCAAGTGACTCTGTGCTGCTCAGACAATTTTGGACTGTTTTTTTTTTTTTCTTTTGTAATTTGATTTATTTTTTGAATGTTTTAAAAATTTGAGTCTTAATGTCATTATACTGCTGCTCTGTTCTGCCAGCACACTCTGTTCAGTGACCACAGTCTGCTCATCCTTGCTTTATCTTAATGGGAAATTGTTCTGTTCGAAGCAATGCAAAAGCAAAGTATTATGTGCAAATTATCTTAAAATTAAATGTTTCTCTGTGGAAGGAAGATGTCAGCTCTCCCTCCAAAAGATAAATTGAGAAAAATAGTTTCTGAATGGAAAAGCAGAAAAGCCCATCTCTCCAAACCATTACTGGGTAGCTATTCAGATCTGTGGAGCTATCAGTGCCTTCTCACATCCTGCTTTAAAGCCTGACTGACTCTCTAGAGCAAATAACTCACTCGACTCCTCACACTGCACTCAGGACTACTGAGGTTTCACAGCCAGCATGGAGTGAAGGGTGCTCCATAAGAGGCACAGAGACTCCTCTCTGAGCAGCAAGGAGCAGGACCAGGGCTGTGCTGAAGGCCAGCACATGCTCTGAGTCACAGCAACCAGCTGTACTTACAAGCCACTGGTAGTGGTGGAGCCAAGGTCACGGCATCCACTCCCCACTTTGAAAGGGGATTTAGCAGGGCTGTAGCTGGTTTTATTCATGTACGGCTGGAGCCATGGTAAGTGGTAGATACTAGAATAGTGTATAGCCTTTTTAGTTAGGTGGTTATATGCTGCCTAATGAGTTAGGATTCAAAATTATTCCTCCTGTGTTATAACTTAGTTTAGAGGATTCTGTTGAATAGAAGGGCTCTGGAGAGCAAGCTGTTGGTGACATCTATTAAAAAAAAAACAAACATGAACCTGAGAAAGGCAAAGCAGTGCAAAGTTCTGCTGTGGGGCCTCAGTTGCCTTCCATGGAACACCCAAGAGCTGATAAAGACATCCTTTGAGTGCCTGGTTGTCTCAGGCTGCCTGCACAATCATGGCATCTTTTGGAAGACCAAACTGTCTGTTTTGGCTTCTACTCTGAATGTGAATCCATCCGGGGAGAGCTTGCCTCTCTCCACAGGCTGCATAGGGACCTTCCTGATCATCCACTGACAAATGCAATTTTACACTTGTGCCCAGTGGAAGCAAGTCCAGCTGAAAGCTAAGTGTGCACTTACTTTTTACTGTGACATTTACAGTGAGAAAAGGAGGAAATATCTACAGGGAATAAGGAAAAGATCAAAATCAAAAGGCTGATAAGGCAGGAAAGAAAAGGATACAGAAACATGATATGAGAGGACAATGACATTGGAGCTGCACATGGAGAGGGAAGTGTCTTAATAGAGAGTGTTTAAAAAACCCCTCTGTTAATGTTTTGATCCTTGTTTCCTATTTCTTCATAAACTGGGGGATTCAGTGAACCAGAGCTGAAGAATGTTTCTTCCATTTCTTGCTTTTCTCTTAAGTTTCAACTTCTACTAGCAGTAAGCAGCAAGTAGGTAACTGGTACTTTTGTTCTGGCACATCTTTCCTCTAGAATAAATTCCCATATGTTAAAAGATTCATTTTGATTTTTTATGCTTTACAGATATTTTTCTATCAATACTGTTCACAATTTAATTACAATAATTAACATAGTTTTCCAATATTTTTTTTGTGCCTTTGATTATATGCCTAAAAATGTTGCAGCTGTGTTTACCTATATCCCTTTTGTCTCAGGCTTCATCTGAAATGAGAATGTAATTTTATATATAGCTTTCTACTGGCTTTGTGAACTGTTTTTCATAATACCCCAGTTTAGCTTTATATACATTCATACAAAGGAATGTACTCAGCTCTCTCAATTTGAGTGGTTCTGGAACAGAAATCAGGACAGGCAGAAATTCCTGGTGTAAATTGTGTGACTTTTCAAGAAACAGGATAATATGTTTTCTATTTGAACAACACAGAAATATGTATTACACAGAGAATGTGGCAAAGAAAGCAGTGGTGGGAAGATACACGTTTGCCTATCATTATTCAGTGGAGGAGGTAGTATTAGAAAAAGCTGTTGGCTAGAAACTGATTTTTTCTCCTCATTTCTAGTAATATATGCAATGACTAAATGCTCTTCCATCATCCTTTGTCCAGAGATATTAGTTTATCTTCCATGTAACTGACCTATTTCTGGGAAAGGGGCAAGGTGAAATATAATTAAGCTTTGTACAGCTGATGTGGACAAGAGATCTCTCACTCATTATTGAAGCATCAGCTACCATATGTGGTCTGTAGAGCAGCCAAACATTTGTGGTCCAGCAGCTGCTAACACAAATTTCTGATGGATTAGGTTTAGGAGTCTCTTCATAGATTCCATTGGGAATTGGAAAGGTCCACAGAGTTTCCACAGTGGCTATTGGGATTCGCTTCCTGCATGAATGGAATCCAAAAGGGCCTATCTGAAAGTAATTGTTTCATCTAGATTGCTCTGCTGCCAGCTCCTGGAGGCAGCTAGCAGAAAAAGAAGAGCTGCTGTTGGGGTGGGGAATTTTTAAACAATTCACCAAAGGACTTGAGAATTGTTAGTTATGCAAAAATAAGAATGGAAAGCAAAGATCAAGAGAGGAAGAAGATGACAATATCTGGGGGAGGAAGGAAGAATGGACAAAAAGATAAGAAGAGATGAATAATAACAGGAGGGTGAACAGGACCTCTAGGTCCTAAGGTGAGCATAGAGGAAGCTTCTCCATTTCCTACTAACCATTTTTCATTGAAAACAGTTTGCCAGAACTGGATGTTCTTAAATCTCCAGCTATCACTGAAATATACAGATTTCATAGTCCACTGAACAGCCAAAGAATAAGCTGTGGGTTGGAGGCAAAGTACTTAAATGCCTTCATTTAATCTGTAACCTATCTAACATAGTGGAATTTTTCTACTGAAAAGTCAGTGTGCTATGGATCGGCATCACCTTTCTGTATACTGTCTCTATTGAGTCTGCGATACTTCTTTCATAAATGTGCCCAATAGGCTATTTATAATCAGACTGGGCACTCTGTTACATTTTTGTAATGCCTGTTTGAACCTTCCACAGTATTTTACAGGAAATTATGTTATCAGAGCCTGGGATTATGTAAGATTATCAACCTCAGGACCTCAATAATCATGAAACTTAAATAGTGTGAGATACTTTTTAAATTTTTTTTTTTCTGATTTCTGTTTGTGTGGTAGGATTCAACCTGTTTGCCACAATTGTGAGGGCTAGAAAGCTGCTAGAAAGTGTTAGGAGTTACTTTTTCAAGAGAAATGACAAATATTTCGGTATTGATAGTAAATTCATGAATTGCACAACACTCTTGACTTCCAAAGACATCTTAAACTTCTGCATTCGATTTGTGGACAGCCTCTTATTACCTGATGCATTTCCTGCGACAACTACTGTTTTTATTTCTTGGTCACGTAAGACAGGCTTCCCTCTATACTTCGTACCCTAAATACTGATTTGGCAGAGTTGAGTTTCATAGGGCAAAAGGAATTAAATGCTTCTTTCAGCCATTTCAACTGAAGCGGATTTTAATATTAAAAACAATAGAGTTACTTCAGTCATAAAATACAACCAGAACACCCAGGATATCATAAGGTATTTCAATACTCCATTTAATGGCACATCCGGCACTAAATATGGTCTGAGTTAATTAATATTGTGCTGTAATTCTGAAAGACTGTTTAATTTGCAGGGTGTTTTTTGAAATTTGTCTTTGATTCTGGAACATAAATATTTGTTTTATGACAGAGAACATTAGGGAGCAGTCAAAATGGGAAGGAAATAATTCCTATATCTCATGTCTGTGTTCACCAAATGGGGGTCAAGTTAATTTGCACCAACGCAGGTTCTTGGCGTACTATGAATTGGGCCAGAGGCGTTGCCTTCTCAAGGAGTAAGTCCTATTATTTAAGGTGTGGATTTTCTTCTTTCAGGAGATTGGTTTTTCTAAAGTAATTTGAACTTTTGGCTCTTATAGAAAAGTCACAACATCATGTCTAAGCTCAGCTGAGCACAGACTAACACAAGTGCTGTAAACTGCTGAAGAACTGGATGTAGTGATAAAAGTGACCAACAGTTTGGGGTTGCTCCATTTCTGGGCTCCGAAGTTTGAAAGTGTAGCCTTTGTGTTATTTTTTTTAAGAGGTGTGTATTAGGAAGTGCAGTCATTAGCAATGTGCAGACTTGGGTATCAAGAGGTGCATGTCCCAGCCTCAGCATCTTTTGTACTTTTATGAGCTATTCAATGTCTGAGAGATCCCGAAAATTGGACATTTTCCCAAAACAATGTCCCTATGTCCATTCTCCCTGTGGCTTACTCTTTAAACTGAGCTGGAGAAAATGGTAAGAGAGTTTGTAATTGAGGTGATGAACGCAAGATGGGTGAATTTTCCTGCGGCAGGCGTGTCGCAGGAAAGGAGACCGGCAAGCCTGCGAAACAAGCCACCCAGGCTCTGCCTGGGGCTGACGGCGAGGGACAGCCCCGATGGGAAAGCGGAGAGAAGCGGGGCAGGGGCGGCGCAGCGCTGGGGACGAGACTCAGGCGCGGCCGGACAGCCGGCGGCCTCCCTCGCCAACCGGGCTTGGCAGGCGGCGGCGGCGGCGGGCGGCCAGCGTGGGGGAGCGGCCGGGCAGCCTGCCTGCCGCGACAGCTGCCCGGCCCGCCTGCCAGCCAGGCCCAGCCCGCCCGGCCTAGGGGGAGCGCGGCCCGCCTGCCAGCCCGGCCCGGCCCGGCCCGGCCTAGGGGGAGCGCGGCCCGCCGGCCAGCCCGCCGCAGAGACCCGGGGAAGCATCGCCTCCGCTTCTCGGAGGGAGGCTTTGGACCCACGAAAGTAAAGAGGGGATCCCAAAGAATCCATCTCCGTTTTTAAATGGGCTCTGTGCTCACTGCAGAGCAGAGAACTTCCGTGTCTCTCAGTCAGCACTCTGGTGGCTCTGAAAACCAATATCCCACTTAAAACCGTTTAAGGGTTTTTCACTCCTCGGGACTTGAGCCAAGAATTATCTTTTTTTTTTTTTTTTAATGTTGGCTGCTCTACGTGTTGTGCCTCAGTAAAAACGAAGCCACCTAAATGCCTTTCTGTAGAGCAAGATGCTTAATTTTAAGCAGTTGAAACTGCAAAATTTTACCTTGTGAGTTCCTTTTTGAAAGGAGGATGTCCTGCTCTGTACATTTAAGTACTGTTTTCATTCACTACTCCTGAGAGACAGTTGTATCGGACTTGTTCAAAAGCCTGGTTCAAAAGCCCTCTTAAGAGTGACTGTACAATATTAAGCATATGGGCATAAATTGCCAACAGTGCATATTGATACTCCTGAAATAATTTTGTGCATTAAATGTACTAAGTTCACAAGTAGAAGATATTTTTATACCCATCATATTGTGAGCTGTCTCTGGGATCAAGGGCACTGGTGGCTTCTTTCCTTCAGCTGAATCAAAAAATATTCAAAAGCAAGATTGTATCGTCAGCAGCCTTGCTGCAGCCATGCTACAGCCTCAGTGTTTTCAGCAGGTTTGCCTGGGCAGAGCCGAGTGGCTCCTTCAAAGACATTGTTGCTACAGCAGGACAAAAAAAACCCCAGCTGGATCAGGAGCGAAAGTCTTGAAAGCCTTATTGTCACCAACAAAGTAAGGAGAGAGAGTTCTAAAAAGATGCAGGCAGCAAACTTGCTAAGTGATAAATTGGGATTTCGTGTGATGTCTGGTGCAATTTAAACAGTTGTACAGCTTGAAACAGAATTTCTCACTTTTTGGACCACAAAGCTACTGTTTAACCCTCTACATTTCTGGTGAACCAGGAAGAATTTTTGTTAACCATCAGGCATTCCTGTGGGCCACCATATATCCTGTTGGTCTATGGTTTTACTGAACACAAAGGCAACGTGTTATGGCTGATTATTATATTTCAGCAGGCTTCTGCTGATCATTACCACAACCTCATTACCTGCTAGTGGTACATAGAGCACAGCTTGGAAGCCACAAGGTCAGAAATTAAGCCATTATTTGATGGAGGAAGAGTTTCTGGAGCAGGCATCTGTATCCAGGTTGTTCTAACAGGCTGTGAGAGGTGAGAGACTTTCTTCCCATCCTCTGGTGGCCTCAGCAGTCTGTTCCACCAGCACACAGCAACATAAAGCAAATAGCAAAACAGGTCATTACAGTGCTGTTCGCATCCCTTTATTAAGGCACACTTCACTCTCATTTCATTCACAAGCTGTCTCGGCACTGAATACAGACAGGAGAATTTGATTCAGGCAAATTTTTGAACTCATGCAAAATTTAAGGCTCCTTGTCAAGTGTTAAAAAAAGAGAAAAAAATCAAGGGAAACTGGAACACCATCCTGAAGGGAGAGGTGATAACAATGGAGGTAGCCTGCCTGGACAAATCCTAACAGGTGGACAGTTTCTCCAGCCAGAGTAACTACTTTCTCTTCTCCAAGGAACTGGGAGTGGAAAAGATTTAATTCAGTGCAGACTACTTGCAACAACAAGGCAAACACCTTCCACTAAGAGCACTTTAGTCACTCCCAGAGATCTCTGGCATTCTGGAGATCAGAGTCTTCAACCAACCTGTGGAAGTAAAGAAAATGTCTTGTTTCAAACACTGTTTAAATTTCCCACCACCAGTTGCTAATGGCCAGGGGGTAGCCTAGCTGCTTCATGTTATCTTTAGAAAACTGGTACTGGCATTAAGAAAGGAAGAAGCAAACTGGTGCTAAGAATCAAAAAGTGTCTTAGAAGTGGTCAGGAAAAGGACATTCCAGTGTCTTCACCTTCTCATAACAGCTAAGCGCATCACATAGAAATGTCGTGTACTATGAATTTTAGGTCCTGTAACAAGAAACTGACCATGTCTTGTAATGTCACGACAGCTCTGCTCCTGACTAACCTGGAGATTTATGAAGGTTATACTTGGAGCACTGTGTGAATACCCAATCAAATTAAAAATAGTATTGCCAGTCAAAAGGCCAGCTACAGAGTGGGGAGAAGACTCCAAATTAGCAAATGTTGTATGTTGCAAAAGCAAGCAACGAGATTTGAGAAAAGATAAAAAACATAAATGGGCCTCTTGACCTGGCTTGGCTTGTGGGAGCCCAAAGTCACTATCCTGCCTGAAGGAGGAGGAGGAAATAATGGCAGACCCTGAGCTGCTGTTACTACCTGATTCTTTGCATGGCCAGAGGGCTCCCACAGGCCTCCAGCACCTGGGTGGCCCAGCAGTGTCTTGGCTTTCTGCTGCCAGGCTCACAGGAGTACAGACAGTACAAAATTAGGACTCAGGCCAGTTTATTGTCAAGGATGGACATGCCTGCACACTTTCTCTTGCCTAGCATGCAGTTTCCAGAGTCAAAATTGAGCTAGACATGCTCATTTTCAGCCAAAAGGGAAAGGTGTGTGCATTTTTAAGATGCGTTCAACCTTGGCTATTTTAGACATTCACTTTAGTGATGAATTGCAGTCCAGAAACTCCCTTTGTTTGTTGAATATAGAAAGAATCAAGAAACTCACTCAGATTTTAGATGTCTAAATTGGTCAGATTAATCCTGACCTTAAGGCAGAACTGGTCGTTATGAGTCACTGTATATGTTGTTTTAACTGTGCATCATGCATGTTGTATGGTCTTTTCAATGTCCTCCTATGTGTTTCTTGCCCTTAAAGATCTCCCACCATGAAAATTTCTGGTCCACATTTTTTAGCTTTTCTTCTGTGTTGTTCTCTTACTTCCCCCCCACCCCAAATGCTCATGTGCTTCCAACCCTGACTACTTTTGTTTAACAGCACTGTTCTTATTCTCCCCCGTTTAAATTAAATTGAACTATCTATATGCAGGGGTGAAAGGAGAAGGTTTTCTTTTGACCTAGCAATCGTCTCCTCTAGTTTCTTCTCTTGTATCTGTCTGCTTGGGTCAGAAACACATGATTTGCTTTGTGTTTCTATAGTGTCTGGTACAATGGAGCCTGCTCCATGACCAGGGCTCTAAGGCACAATGGTTGTACAAAGAACAGGGGAATAATGAATAATAAATTAAGAGCTAAGTAAATAGAGAACTATTGTGAGAGAGGGAGGGGAGTATATGGACAGTGATATGAGAGAAGACCAGAAACAAAGGCAAGGGGAGAAAGAACCAGGAGATGCAGTGAAAAACATATTGGAGTCTGAGGGTGAAAAGTCACAGTGCCACAGGAGTGGGAGGGGAATGGAAAATAAAAATTAAACGGGAAAAAGATACACTTTACAGAAATAACAATGGAAAGTGAATAACGTGGAAGTAGTTCAGAAAGTCACAGAGGGATTTAAAAAAACCCCAAATACTCAGAAGAAAATAGAAGGATGAGGGGTGAGAAGTGAAAAAAGAGGCAAACAGGACAACCAAGGCATGGTACAGCTTGGCATAAACTAATTGACTCCAGTCGTATAAGACCACAATGTCCTAAACTAAGGCTATCAAGCTTACTTCACCCATGGACGGTCTGTATGTTTTTTTTCCTGAGGTGATAGAATAGCCCCTCTTTCCACCTGGTCCCTCTGCAACTTGCATTCAGAAATGGCTGAGTATTACTGGGCAAAGATAAAATCTGCATGATGAATTTTGCAGCCCGAGAATGACAATGTTCAGTCCTTCCTTGTCAGCCAGAGCCCACCCTCAGATGCATAGCTCTCACTGAGCTACATGTGTACAGTTGAGGGCAGGGTTTAGTACTGCTCTCCAGCATACAATTAACACAGAAGGTCTATACATTATCTCATCTTGCATTTTTATTATTTGCAGCTTATTGTTCAACTGAGCATGTATCATTGGTTAATTAATGCTGCCAACACTCTGCTCCACTAAATGATTGTTTAGCCTAGAGTGGAATAAAATACTACAATGACTAATACAGTATCATTATGTAACAGAAAATTAAAAATCTGATAATTTGATTGGAAGTCTCAGGTGAGTTTTTTGTATAAAAGTGTTAACCTCAAGTAGCTATAAACAGGTAAATGTTTTATTCAGCCAACTGATAAGGAATAAATGCTTATGATATAAATTATGTATAATTAATACTCCTGGGATAAAAAAATGTATGCTAATAGGTTGTCAGTTAATTAGGAAAGGAATATGAGGTAAACAAAGGTGATTAGAATATACCCTGGGACCATAAACAGAAATTGTGCCTTAAATAATCTGTAAAACCCCCTCCACATTAAACAGCAAATAGTTCAGTTTTAATTCAGAGCAAAACCATAATGCTTTACGGAGAAAGGCACAGTGGAGATGTTAAATGAAGAAACAGCTTGTGATAACAGATCTAGGGGCTGCAGAGTAATTCACCTTCCCTGTTCTGCGCTACCTTGTTTTGTATATTGTCTTGGTGTGTCCTCAGGTAAAAGAAGACTAAAATAAGCTTTGCAGAAATAAGGCAAATAATGTGCTAGAGGACCAACCTTACATTTTAGCTCATGGAAATGAGAGCTTGTACTTGTTGATCTTAAATCTGCAACATAGGAAATGTTCCCCAAATCAGTTTATGCTTCTTACCCACCTTCTGACCCACTGTGCATTCTTACTTCTGCCCGTATCTTCATGTGATAAATGAGACTTTCCTCCTTTCTGCCATTCTTTCATTTGAGCTAGACATTTGAGATATTTTCTCATGAAACAGGACTAAAGTAGAGCAGGACATGACAGACATGAATACTTATTATAATGGCAGCCAAGTCTTTCTGTTGTGTCAGAAGGGGACAGATCTGCATTGCCCTTAAGGCTGGAGTGGTGCCTTGTAAGAACAGCCATTCTGGAGAAGACTAAGGTTCATCTCCCCAGTGCCTTGTTTAGGACAGTAACCAAAAGCAGCTCTGGAGGGAAGAGGTTAAGAACAAACCAAGTATATAACATACTTCCTTTTAGTGTTCTTCTAGCCTTCAATCACTTGCAGCTCAGGGGCTTCCTGAGGTGGATATGTATGCTAATCTCTGATGAATTTATCCTCCACTAGTTTGGCCATTCCTCCTTTGAATGTATGTAAACTTTAGCTATTCTTGAGACCATCCAAGGAGAATGGTGAGACCATTGTCCCTGGTGTGAAACCCAACAGAAGATGCTGAGCTGAGCCAGTAAAAGACACTGTCTCCCTGTAATGCCATGCAAGCCAAAGACAGTCATTGCCTAAAGGAGCATAGACTTATTATGGGTTGTAGAGGGAAGAGAATTTTGGGATTGTTCAAAACATAACAGGACATTTTAAGTGGATTATAAGATTTATGGTTAGGGGAGGACCAAAAATGGGGAAAGGGGAGGATCAAGGTGGGTTGGAGACCAACAAATATGGGAAAATAGAAGATAAAAGGGATAAAAGGGCCTGGCTGAGGGTAAACAGGTGGCTGATCAGTGTACTTGTCTGACTGAGTCCTCCTCTGTTTGCTCTCTAGAGTCTATCATATAACCTTATTAAATCCTGTTTATAACTACCCTCTGTGTGGGTGCACTCTGTATTCTGAGCTTGTGAGCGCAACAGCCAGCAGACTTCAAGTTGGACTGGCTAGTGGGTAGGAGGGGTCTCAGTGAGAGCAACTGGAGCACGAGACTGTCAACGTAAGGGGCTCACAGGTCCCAGTGCCAGTGACTAAGAACATCTACTGGGGAGACACAAACTGTGTATGTACATACTTCACGAGTGGATTTCAATCCTGATAGCTGGAGAGGAGGAACAGGGCTGAGCTTCTGTGCTGTCCATGTTTGTTGAGTGGAGTGTGTTCTTCCGTGGGTGTTAAAAGCACTGTTCCCTGTGCCGATCCACATGGCCAGACATAAGCCCCTGTGCCTGTGTGCCTGCTGGCAATATGTGGCCAGCCTCCTCACCACTGGCTGGACCTGGGGACACAGCACTGTGGCAGCGTCACATCTATGGGGTACAGGAGGGATCCTGGGGCAGGAGGGGTCCCCGTGGTGCCAAGGCTGCTGCATTTGGTTACCTCTAACAGTCTACACCTGCAGTCTGCAGCCTACAACAGAACACCTTTATGCTAAGGGGAGTTGCACAGGTCAGCCACACACTGCTGGCTGCTGTTTTTCCTGAATCACTCTCCTCCTACCTCATGTGACAGCCTTTGGTTTGTGTCTTAGAAGAGGCAGTAAAAGTTGGCACCTATCTCCTCTCTCTGTGCCTCTAATGAAAGTTCACCTAAACAGTGCACTGAGAAAGCTATCAGAATGTGGAGGGATCAAAAAACAGAGCAATTATGGTAGTGGCTATGGTATAGAGGGACATAGCTTTCCTCCTGCAAAAGCCAGTCCCTTTGGAAAACAATTTCATTTGCTCTAAGGAGTGCTTTTCTGAGCTGTCTTAAATGACTGTAGAGGAATCTAATGCTGCCACATTCCTAACAATGTTCTTCAGGTCTCATTAGGTGGGCTGAATCAGGTCATTGCTGTTTTCCGAAGGTGCAGAAAGGAATATTCTTCTGTCCCTTACACAACTTAGTCTTAAAACTGACATGAAACCATTTGCAAACATGTTCAGCTTGCAGAGTGTGTCATTAACAGTTTCTCAGTGAATTGAAAATATAACTTTAAAAAAAATCAGTCAGTGTAGAAATCAGGGCCCAATTTCCCAAGCAACTCTTCTCCACAGAATGGTGTAATCCTTGGTGGAGCTGCTTGTTAAATTAGGTATATTTTCTTATTTGAAGGATCAGTTCAGGAAATGTGTAAATTAAATTCCTATTGTATATTGTACAGTTATGTCAGGGAGAAGCATGGGCTGGAGGCTCCCCTGGGGTCTTGGAGCCAGAGCTGAGGGTGACCCAGTGCTGGCGGTGCCCTCACCCACAGGGCACAGTCCCATGGGGCTGGTGATAGGGTCCATCGGCAGACCCCAACACAGCAAATGATGAACGGGGCCAGGGCCCAGACAGGGGCTGCAGCCAGGAGCAAAAGGAGATGGAGGCAGAGATGGGCCTGGAGACTGGCAGTGCCTCACCATCACTGGGGCAGGGACTGATGTCACCAGGGGGCTGCGATGGCGTCTTGAACCATGAGCAGGGTGCGGTGAGGTCCCAGAGAGACTGGGCAAGGACAGTCATTGCTGCTGTTGCCCTCAGGGCCCTGAGAGATTTTTATTGCATGATTGCTTAAATTAAGTGTGATGAAGTATAATAATTTAGTAGTAGCAGTAATATTTATATCTCTGTACCACCCACACAGACTAACAGACAATGACCTTTTCCAAGATTAGCAGGGGAAGTGACATCTGAATGATGAAGGCTAGAAGACACAACCAAATATATGTGTTTTCCCTAAGCTTTTATCCACTCAGGAATAAAATCAAGTTAATGTTGTCTTGGGTCAAGATATTTTTCTGTGCATATTAAGGTAAGCTCGTTGCTGTCTTTTAGATACACTATTTTCACAATTATACAGAAATCTGCATAATATGATGTAGCAACAGAGGCCTAAACCAAAAGAGGATCCCATGAAAGCAGCTAGCTTTGCTGGGTGGTGCAGATGAGCCATATACCTGCATATATTTGAGCTATCTGAAAGTGCTATTTGTTTTACCCAGGTATCAAGCTACCAGATGAAGTGGTCTGAAATCAGAACTCTTTCAGTTGTAGTATATGACCCCTTCACGTCCTTTTAATGCATGCAAGATAGGAAAATACTTTCAGAAAGAAAATTTTAAAGTCATAACCCTTGTAAAAATAAATCAGAATATAAAAGAAGATCTCAGACACCAGGATCTGTTCAAATTCACATTTCAAATCATCTCAGCTCCACAAATTAGTTGTGCATTTCCAAGATTGCTTTTGCACAGCTTATGTGCAAGTGACTAAGGCCATATCTATTTTCTTTCTCCAAAGCATAGGCTGAAGATGGGAAGTACAAAACATTTTGCCAACCTTAAATATGGAAGTTTAAGATTACCAAATGTAAAGCTCTAGCAGTGGGCTTTTAATTTGGCTCAAGCTTTCAGAGTCTGGCAGGCTGATGAAGTGCAATTGCCATGGGTGAAAACAGAGCATCAATTAACAGACACATGCAAGGTTGGCACCTACCAAGAATTCACCCTGAAAGATTTAAAGACAAATAACTCAGTGATCAGACACACCTGGAAATCTTGGAACAAACTTCATACAGTTATGAAAATTAAACCCGCTAAAAACTTCCAGTTGAGTATCTGGAACAATGCTATGTGGAAACCAAGGAGGGAAATTATACTGTATATTACTTATTGTAAATACCAGATTATTTATGGAGCAGACTTTAAATAAATTTCTAGCAATGCAAAAACCAGTCAATATTAAAGGTGAAGAGCACGATAGCCAGTCTGTTCCAAAAAATGTTCTCTGAAGACCTAGTGGGTCTGCATCAAACCTACTGATGTCTATTAAAGTTTTTTCCATTTACTTCAAAGTGCTTGGAATCAGACTAACAGTTTGAGAAGTCAGATTAAAACCTTTACAGATGCACAGGGGACCTAGGGCTTCCCAGATGAGTTCAGCCTATGTTTCAAGGCATTTTATGATTGAGTAAAAGGTAGAAGTAAGAACTAATATATACAAACGCTTGGTCTTTGCCTTAAGGTGATTTAGGACATAAATCTGTTTAAAAACAGTAAGTCAACTCTGACTTTTTCTTAGAATTTCCAAAGTGTCCTGTGATGGCTTCAGGTCACAAGTAAAATTCTTGAAGTAGAAATAGGTCAACACTGAGAAGTGTGGAAATACTGTCCTGAGTGATGTGGATAACTGTTCCCCAGCACTAGCTCATGTGCATTTTAGTTGTGTCCTTTAGATAGTGTATTATGAAAAATATTTCTGAGAAATTAAAATGTAATTTCAGAGGACATATTTATATGATCAATCCTCCTTGTTATCAGAAGGAGGTTATGTGGATGAATTCTTGAAAGGCGACACCAATTGTCTTAGAAAATGTCTATTCATGATGAAAATGTTACCAGACAATTCATCGTTTCCTTTGATGAAAATGCAGAACCTTCTTCATTATGGAAGACAATACGATCTGTTACAAAGACACTGATATATTTTAGAGTTTTTAAAATTGCTTCCTAATTGAGTCAGTATTGCTTGTGCCCTAGTTCAATACAGCACTTCAGAATGTGTCAACTTTTAAGTCTGGCAGGATTTATGTGCCAGTGACTTGATCTTAATCAAGTATTAGCCATTAAATAAATACTTAAATGCTTTGATGAACAGTGCTGTTTTTAAAGCAAGCTATGCTGAATGAAGCCCCAACAATACATCCTTTTCTTATTGGCCTTCTCCCCTCTTGCTGTTGCTGACAAACTCATCTGGTTTTCTTTTCTCCGTCTCTCTTTTCAGATTGGTTGCATTCACCAGTTCACAGGGACCCCAAAAGAATTTGGGGGACTCAGCACTATAAAAGTTCGGGCCCCCACTGTCTTCCTTGGGCCTCAGTGCTGTGACCTTTATTCCTTCCCAGCAGTTTCACTGGCTCCCAAGCCAGCTCACACAAGTAGGGGTTTTCTAAATCATGTTACTTTTATGCTGCATCTAATTAAGTGTATTCAGGTGGCTCTTCTCCTTTTGTCTATGCTACAAGTTGTAAATTTGTATTTAGGAACAGCTAGTCAGAGCTGATCCTGCCAGGAGTATGCTATGTCAACAATAACATGTTGCTTCAGTATTAATTTTAGCCTAGTAATGCTATGTATATGATGCTGAAGATGAAATTCACTCTGTTAGATCTCTAGCAGATTCTGGATTGGCAGTTTCTAAGAAACCATGTTATGGTTCAGATGGTTTGAATTCTCTTTGAGTGGATTGTTTGGGGAAACCGAAGGTGACAGTTCAGGAGGCGTTTCAGAGACACAGATAAATCTGTCAATTCCAAAGTAATTTTTGAGAGGGCCAGAGACTTGTGGAAGGCTGGTATGTTATAGCTGAGAACACAGAAGGGCAGAGCCCAGGTAGGTGCAAACAGGTGCAGCCCTCTTGAAATTAGGGAAAATACTCTGATTTGAACCAGCTGAGATCTTGCTATCTGTAGTTTGGCTTACCAAATACAGTTTGTTCTGGCCCAGAGATTAAATTCTGTCTTTGAAATAACTCTTTTTGGGGTAGAAACCAGGTGTTATTTCCAAGAGATATTTGGATTTCATCTGTACTTAGTCATACTGTATTGTGAATATCTCTCTGCTCTTTTCCTGGATAGGTCTAATAATTCATACTCTGAAATAAGAGGTGGTTTTTAATTCTTCAGTTTCTTTAGCTGCATACGTATGGTACGGTATAGTGCCTATCTCTTATTCATAGGTCTGTTTCAGGAGGAGGGAGAAATGAAGGGAAGAATAAACATGGGGTAGGAGTAACAAAATAAAAGAATATTTAAATGATTTCAAATGGATTGTAAAGTGTTGAATCATAAAGGATTGGCAAAAAAGCCCTCTCCTCATGAGGTCTGGCTAATATTAGGAATTACTGCCTCAAACGCTGCAGGTGTGGATCCATTTCTTTCATTGCTAGCAAATGGGGTTGCAACTGCCTTTGACAATGTAAAAGCTGCACAATCCCCATGCCCCAGGGCAGACAATGATGTTGGTGAGATGCTGATTTTAGGATAGAAAATTACAATGGTTATATAGTAAACAGCACCTGGAAGTTTACTAATGATTTTTACAATTAACAGCAGCACTATGGTCTGATTATTCATGCATGCTTTCTAGGAAAGAAAAGAAAAGAGGTAGATGTTGAAAAGAATCACATTGGTTGAGGGATATTTTTATTTTTTTTGTAACTGGAGGTAGAGCCTCCTTCTTGTTATCAGCATGTCTGATAATAAACCAAAAAAAGTGAAATAAAAAATAAAAAATATAGAAAATGCTTGGAATGCTGTAGTCATTAACTCCAGATACAAATATATAGTTGCATGAAATGCACATGAACACAGGTGAGTATGTGTATATGTGTGTATGAATTCTTATGCAGACTTTAATCTCTGTGTGTAGTTTGACATGTAGATTTGGCATGCAGCTAAAAAAAAATGCCACCAAAAACTGCATGGCCATGCAGTTCTTCAGCTTTAACAACTGGATCATCTATGATAATAATGGTTGGATCTCTCCCCTTAAAAGTCCACCAGGTGTGCACCTGCCAGGTTAGTTATTTCAGAGTGCTGAGATTTGAAAACACTCCACCATCTGCAGCATAAATTTAAAAGTACAGTAAGGCATACTGGTACCTCATATATTTTCTCTCTCTCTCTAGTCATCATTTATTTTCACAGCTGTTCTCGACCCACTGCCAAGCAAAGACCTCTTCGGTTTCTTTTCTATCATATTGAGGCTTAGTCAGTATCTTAACAAAGAAGTGGTGAGGCAATGCTCATAAAATACAAACTCTCTTTGCCACAACGAAACCTTTTAGAAGGCTCTGAAATGCTAGCTTTGTCCTCATGTTTTTTCAGCAATAGGTTATTGCAGCTTGTTCTTACAGAACTTCAAGCCTAATTTTGCAGATCTAAGAAATTATAGCAAGAAATTATTAGCAAACTGCAGATACTCCTGCCAATGTGTTAGGGGTTATCTGAAACAGACTCAGCACTTCTGGGGTTTGCTGATAACTAATCTTGTGTATATAAGGACAGGTAAAATCATGCATATTTCATTCTTATCTCTGGTCAGCCAGCTTGTACAAAAGTTGTAAAAGACCCTGCTATAAGGTGAAGTCAATATTATGGTGAATGTGAATTCAGGTAAATCCCTTCTCTGAACAAAGGCCAGGGCTGGACACTCTCTGTGCTGCTGTCTGTACAGTATCTTGGTTTGCCATAGATTGAAAGTTCCTTCCTGCTTTTCTGGTGAGTGTCCAGGAGAAGCAAGTGAGACTGAAGTTAGACTTTTGTTAGTAGTGGCTAAGTGATTGCTGGATATTTCAAACGTCTTTGGTATATTCTGAGTTCTTGGGTGTGCTGGGTTACTGCCTCTAAGTCTTGGAAACTAAGTTGTCTTGGACCTATCCAAAACTTAGGTGAGAGAGATGTTAGGCACAAGCAAAGGAATCGTGGCAAACACTTGACCACAGCAGGTTGATGAGCTGAAAGGCAGGATCCATCCCCATTACCCTGATGAAAGAGCAGCTGAGGGAGTAGGCAGCGATGAGGTGTCCTGCTGAGTGGGATGTGGGTCTGGCATGACACAGGACCTTCCTGTGTTCTGAACGTTCTTCGTCAAGCAATTACCTGTAACTGCTGTAACTCAGCCCAGGGAAAAGGGTGGTCTCATGTAGGTAACACTATGCTTTTTCCTCCTTTTTTTGCACAGATATAGGAGAATCTTTTTAGGTTTCTTTAGCTCCTTACTTCCACAGGCATTTTGGCTCCCTCGTTACTCTTGGCTCCCTTGGGCTTTTCATTGCTTATTCAAACTAGGACTCTCAACGTTTTCAGGTTTAATTTTCACATGTGTTTGGGAAGTACAAATATACACTTATATATGTAATCTATTTTCTGTCTATCTAAACCTACTCAGGGTCAAGCTGAGAATATAAATGCCTGTCTGAGAGATGTTGTCTTGCAAATGAGAATGCCTGACACCATTAATGAAGTCAGCTGTAATAGTTCAGGTATGCAAGTACTTGTCCAGTCACTGACAGGTTCTGTTTTAGTTAAATTTGGGTGCTGTCCTGGCCAAAAGAGCTTTATGATCTTATGAGCTGAATATAATATAGTGTCTGTGTGGGTACACAGTGCAGCATGAAAAAAGGTTGAATAATGTGAACATAGAGACATTGAAACATCTAGATACTTAGACTTTCATTTACATCCTCCCTGTTAAACTGGATGTATGCACACGGATGCATACTGTGGATGAAAAGAGCAAATAACAGTTTAATGCCTGGAAATTCAGGTAAGACAAATGAAGTCACACAGATTTCAAGACAGTTGCGTAAGTTCAGTGAACTGCCTCCTGGAGTTTGGACAAAGGACTTTTTTTGTGCTGGGGCAGATTTACATGGGGAAAAGGTGGATAAGGGAGGCTGAACTCCTTCCCACTCCAACCATCTACATGATGTGGTGGCATCTTTTGTAGTCAGGAGAAGAGGAGGTGGCAGTGTGGCTGTGTGGTGTCTCCCATGTCCAATTGTCCCCATGTCAGGTGCCAGTTCCTTGCCATACTAGGCACTTTCTGTGTTTGGTGGATCCCACCTGAATCCCTTCATGCTGAAGCCTTTGGAATGCTGAATTTTTAAAACAATTTGTAATTACTCTTTACCAGGTAGGATAAGGTATGTCATTGTTATCAAGATGTCAGATAGACAATAATTGCAAATATCATAGCAAATGAGGCTTTTGAAACAAATTATTCTCTTTCTCAGGTTCCTCTGTCAAACCAAGTGTTTAGCATGAGTACCATACACACTGCAGAAATTATTTTTTGTTCCTGATGTGCGTTACTGGGAATCATTGTGTTATGCCAAGAAAGCTGTGGCTGACTTGCATTTCCTGACTCTTCAGTGCTTTATGGTTTTTTCTCAAGGGAAGATCCTATGGACGTATAAGTTAGTCTGAAGGAAGGTAGCATGTAATTTAAATAATACAGAAATAGGATCTTTAGGATGCGCTAGGCATGCAGATAAGTTATGCTATTATACTACAGTGCATTAAGCCTGTCAACAGACTGTTGCAATTGTGAGCTCCACAGAGTGTATGGGCAGTGTGGCTTGTCCAGCTGGGGAAAGCTGTCTTTTTTTGGTGCAGAAACATTGGGATGCTTCTTTGGTGTTGTTTTTGAGGATCAGCTCACTGGCTTGTAGATGGTGAGCAGAAGCAAGTAGGAAAAAGGATAGTTTAATAAGCTCAATCAAGCCTTTCTTGAAAGTTGAACAAGTTGAAAAACTGCAGAAGCAGCTCAAGACAGCAGAAGAGAGATGGCGGCATCAGGAAAGACAAATTGAAAAACCTACAGATATCATTCCATTTCAGAAAGAAAAAGACATATTAGCAGGAATAGGCTATGTTATTCTGTCCTGCGATGATTTTGAAGTTGTAGAAGTACTTGACTAGAAGTCATGTACCTCAGTTTTTCACTTTGCTAGTCCAAGAAATTTAGTTTCTTGGTGGTGTGTGTAGCATTTGGAGGGTAAGTGTGCACTTTGCCACCTGTAGCACTGGAGTTTTTTGTATCTTGATCAATCAAACCAGGAGAGTGTTCTCTGGCTGTGCAAGCCATAGACCATCTGGGACCAGCTGTGCTTGTTGTTGACCTAGTAGGAATAAATGGAAAACAAATAAGAGAGCAACTGCCCGTAATTATATTTGCTGCCCTTGCGAATACTATTGAAGTGTCTTTAAATTAGTTTTTTTTCAGTTTGGGGCCTAATCCTGCCAAGCACATTTTTAGCATATGATCATGTGCCATCAGTAGGAATAAATTGAAATAAACAGAATCTGAGTGTGCTCAGTGCCTCTGAAAACTGGACTATTTATTAACATGTGGGATTTGAATTCAGTAGCATTTGAAAATTATGCTTGCTTTTTCCTTCCCTTTGATTTTTTCATGATTGTTTTGGAAATCATTACATCACAATTTGCAAATAGACTATAATATATCATATCTGAACCATGGAAATGGTAACAGTAATAGCCAAATTGTCACCTTTATAAACCAAAGAACTAGAGAGGTCAGAAAGATAGTATTTGGACTGACAAGATATGTGTTAAAATGTTTCACTAAATAGAAAAGACTTTTCTGACAATCTAAAACTGTCACTGCAAAACTATTTTAAGGTCTTTTACTAACAAATGCAAGTGATTAAAATTACTAGAATGGTACACTTTCTGCTTTTGTGTTTTTGGTCATAATTATGTTCTGTCATGTCAGGAGTAGACTCCACTTTACTGTCCTTGGTTAGCTCACCATTCATAGTCAGCCAGTACCCGTTGACAGATTTACCCAGCAGAAAATACCAAATGGGAACAATGATAGTTGAGCCAAATACATTTAAAAAGAAATACCAGTGTTCCAATGTTTTGCTCTACCAGACAAATAGTGCTTTGCTAAGCTGTGGGGTGGGAAAAAACCATGGAGATCAAGATATGAAAAGAAGGTGGTAGTGATGCTGTTGGTGTCACTCTTCATTCTGAGTCAGATCTGAACTTATGCCCCAGCCTTGTGTTAGGTAGTATGGTTCTGCTGAGATTGCTGTGTTTCAGCTGAGATATCAAATGAAGGTCCTGACCTTGTTCTCATTAGAGATCCCTGGGTACTTGTTCTCATTAAAGATCTCCTGGCACTTTTCAAAAGGGAAAGAGTGTTAGCCCCAGTGTCTTGGCTAAATTCCAGCTTGGGTAATTACGTTCTGCCTACCTAAATTCCCTTGGCTGTTTCAATTCAATGTTATTTTTAATTTCTTCCCTAAACCTGTGTGTAGTACTATCATGTATTGGGAGACAACTGCCTCTGGCACCCCAGATTTGTTTGCATTTTTGAGGTAGAAGAACTGATATTTGTATATAACAGTATTAATTTGTTAAGTCTACAAAGTACTTGCAGTCTTATGATATAATGCAGGATCATCTTAGAATGTAATCTAAGTCTTTCATGTCTTGCAATGATCAGTTTCACACAAAGTGTTTGTGCTAAGAAGATACTTTTTCAGATGGATAGTTTGAATGTACCATTTACAATGCTTATTTTAATTGATACTTTTTAAATCAAATGATGTAGTGTGTCTCGAATGTCAACACCCACAGAATATTTGAAGGCATGTTTAGCTGAGAAACCATTTGTATATTCATTTTTTTATGAGCATGAAGAGACAGAACATGGAAGATGGGAGAGGAGAGAAGGATACTGGCATAGCATGTTTTAAGTGATCTGTTTGCAGAAAACCTTACTAAAGAAAGAACATAAGCCCATCAAATACAGAAGATGTTAGTCCCATCACATACAATCTTAATGGAAAATTCTCAGTAGTGGTAAAGACAATGGGACAAGAACCCACAGAGAATAAAATAATTAGCATTAATCAAATACAAAAGGTGAAAACTCTCTTTGAGGTTCCAGTCTTTTAACATATTCAAGATAAACCCAAGCTAGCCTATTGAATCAAGTGTATACTCTCAAATACATTCTCAAATGTGTGTCTCAAGGTTTGAAAAAGCAGTTGGTATGGTATGGTCTTTCACAGAAACAAGTAACTCACAGTTAAAGGTTAAACTTAACTCAGTGATCCGTCTTGTGCTAACGCAATCCTCAAAGCCTGGTTGTTGGCACATGGGGGTTATATCTTGGTTGGCTGATGCACTGACTTTTGTCCCATACAGACCAGCTGGGTTCAGGTGTGTGAGTGATTTGTCCCACTATTTGGGACTGATAAATTTTGGCTCCCGGTACAATCAATGGAAACATATGGCTTTGGGCAGCCTACTGCAGATATAACTTAGGTCTCATGAACTGAGCAAACACTTGTGGCAAAGTACATAAAACCAAGTATACACATCTTTTTCTGAATGGAGGTTGGAATATATGTGCACGAGCTGTTAATCTTTTCGGGCATTTCCCATGTTATGTTTTTTTTTTCCAGGGAAGCTCTCTTGTTTGTTTCTTGCTACTACTGCCATCATCACTGGGTTGCATTTCCTCAAAGAAAGGGATCCTGGAAGGATGAGGAGAAGGGATTGTGGGCCAAATCCCACCTGGTGTTGGCCAATGTTTCAGTTTTGTGAAAGCTGAGAGTGCTGAGTTGCCTGTTTGCACACATGCAGAGATCTACTGCTGTCCAAACGTTGAAACCTTTGGTGGGAAGCGATGAGGTTTTTTACCTGCTTTCCAACCTGAAGAGATTATTCAATATCTGGTTGCTTTTTTATCTGCACCATTAACCTGACGTTTTACTGATCTGTTTGCACAGATTCCCCTAAATTACACATTATTTTCATTATAATTTGTATCTGCTTTTTAAATAAAAAACTCACCAGAGCTGTTGCCATGAAAGTAAATTAAAATTAAGAGTCTATAATTACAACATTAGCCTGTAATTATTACAACAAACTACAATACAGTACAGAGCAACAAAATAGGAGCAAGAGCCTAACAACTCACACACACAAACTTTGTTGAGTAACATTAACCAGCTGACTGTAAACTAAGAAAAAACAGGAAATCCTGAGCCAAGACTTCCACTCAGACTGAAGTCCCCATTCTGGATAGCCATGTTATATGAGGTCACAGCCTTTTCTGAGAACCTTACAAATAATCAGGCACTGGGAGAGTTGTGGGTGGAGTGAGACTTCCTTACTATGAAACTCTCTGGTAATCATTAGTATCTAAAAATAAACATCATGGCATGGACTGAAAGGATATAGCTCCACCCAGGGCTTCTCAGAAGGACTCCTCTTTCCCTTATGGCTATGGAGAGGTAGGGACAGCAGCACTGCATGTGAAGAGGCAGCTGGAATTTCAAGTACTGGGTCTTCTCTCATTAAAGGGGCACCCTGTAATCTGACAAGGTGTGAAGAGGTCTGCCTAAGATCCCACACCAGATATGGTGTTCATGGTACCCACTACCATGTGACATTGGCAGTGATGGTGATACCCACTGGGATAGTGAGTAAACTTGTGATGATCTTGATTTCATCTACCCTTAGAGCACTCTTCTGAAGTATAACCGAAGACAATGGGAACATAAGGACTAATTTAAAAATTATATTAGTACCTACCTATTTATGCTTTCTAGATGCTGTTTGAAGTCCCACTCAGCATCTTATATACCACAAAAGTCCTAAGTGATTTATCTAAAGTCTGCTTTTCGGTAGAAAATAGCAAACAGAAAACAAGGCTAAAGCTGTAACACAAAGACTGATGCCTTGATTTCTGGCCAGCACTTTTCCCTGTTGAAAAGAGGCATTCTTTTTGCTGAAATGTGAGATTTTTGTCTGAAATATTCTGTGGAGTTTTACTTTATTTTTTTCAAATAAATGCATTTGAAACAGAAGTAGCATTACAGACTCCTTTTAAAGCTGGGAGCAGGGAAGAGAATTGTGAGCTTCAAATTTAAATTTTACTTATTACATTTTATTTTTAATTCATTTTCTGCAGTTTGAACACTGTTCTTATTAATTTTATTTCTTTTTTAAGAATCAGTCAGGGATTAAAAAAAAAGTATTGAAAGAACTTTTCCGGCCATGTTGTACTGCTTCAGGACATACCTATGCTGGGACTGCTGCTCGCATCCTGAATATGGCCTCCGTTTCTTGGATGGCTCTGCTAACACGAGCTGAGGTCTATCCTGCTCCAGCTAGAGAGCCAGCAGGACCTGAGATACATATCTTAAAGCTTTCTTGAATTTGTTTCAATTACAGGCGCTGTTTTACATCTACTTAACAGAAATAAGTTGACATGAGAACATAAGTCTTAGAGCCACAAATAATACCTATTTCAGATGCTCCTGTTCAATACTTAAGAGGCAACAAAAGCCAACTTCTTCCCACCATCCTAATTCCTGAGAAAAACACAATATCTAGGACTAGCAAGAAAGCCTGCTCCGTGGGTCAGTGGCATTTGATATCTGGGAGGAATCTTCAAAGAGAAGTTGTTACCTTCTTGCCACAGTAACCAAATCTGACTATAACCAAGAGATGCAAATGAAACTTGCAGGGGATATAAATCCCTTGTTTTGTCCATCAGTTGTGCTTATATGGAGGGCAAAGACCTATTCTTATTCCTCCAGTGTGCAGGGGCTCAATTTATGCAATGAGCCAAAATTAATGGAATTGGTGTCTATTTCTTGCAGAGTGGTCTTAGCTCAGGATCCTGAAAGGAAATAGTATTAGCATAGTCACCTTTCCCCATTCTAGAAGTCCCATCTTTCATGCCAAGAAAAATCTACTTTTCACAAAGTAGAAGACTTTTTCCATAGGAAAGTGTCCACCTGGAACTGCTAAACCAGAATGGTTAAAGTATACCAATATCCAGGATCACAGTCCCAGCTTGCTTCTCTTCTGTACACACCAGTTAATTCTCTACTTTCATCAGAGTTATTATTATGGAAGAAATTATTTGAGAACAGACTATTTGAAAAAGAAATAGAATTGGCATAAGTATAGTAGAAGAGCATCCCTGATCAGCCCAGCCCTCGGTGTCACAGCAAGTTCTCTGATCTGCTCCAAGGACACTGTAGCCACAAGCTTGCTTTTTCACTCAAGACAGGAAGTTAAATCACAATATTTCCCAAAATTCTGTAAGGAGGAACAATTCCAAATTAAATTTTAAAAATAGTGTCACCATAGACTTCTTTAACTAAATGTGTTTTATTTTAAATAATAACAGTAATTAAAAATACATATTTAAGAAGCCTGAGCAGATTAGTTAAAGAGCATTTTAGGATTATGAAAGCACTTCCAGTTGCATCAACCAGATGCCATTTCAAACACTGCTGTTTGGATTAATTAACTGAGTTCAGGACACCACATATATTAAAACTGCTAGTTGTACTACCCATCCTCCCCCACACCGTTTTGTAATTTGTTATTAAAATCTTGGCCAATTAGAAAAACACAATGTATTAAGTAAAACAGCACACTGAACCAATCAAAAGTAATTACTCAGACTAAGATTCATTTAAATGATTTATGGCAGCAATTAAATGATTTAAAAATGCTTCATAAAGGTGCGGTATGTTTCACACATTCACGTATACAGTATGCAGAATGTCTGGAGTCTGTTTTAAAAGGCTACTATTAATTGCTTTTACAGAAATGCCACAAATCATGTATTTTAGCAAAAAGATCATTATAACAGGATATAATTGATTTAAAGCACTATTCTGGTTAAGAAATACAGCTATAAAGTGCTTCAGACTTCAGTGTAGGAGCAATTCTGTCTCTCTTATAGAGATATTTAATTACTTCAATAAGTGTATAAAACTATTTTATAAAGAAGTAGCTTTTAAATTACTTTCAGCCTAGCAGAGATTGAGATCACTTTATGGATATAATGCAAATACATTTCTCAGCATATTAACAAAATCCTAACATTTGCTGCATTGAAAGCTGGAGGAAAAGCATTATCTTTATTTAAATATGGGTGGCCATCATGTAGATTTTCCCCAAGGCTAAAATAAATTAAGTGTAGATTAAGTACTGTGTGATAATATATCCTTATCTAAAGCAAAGAGCATAGCATAAGTTTGGCTGCTTGAAATTGGGTCAGTTCTCCATCTGGATTGGGCACAATGTCCCATCTCCAGTGCTGGTCCATGGCAGATGCTTCGTTCAGAATTTAAGACCAGGGTGTTAACAAATCTTTCAGTTCTTTTGTCTTCAGCCTTCCCACATGATAAGTCGTCCTTTTCCCTTTGCTGCTCTGGTAGATGCCAGACCTTCAACTGGAAGACCTTCCCATTAAAGAACCAAACCCAAATCAGTGGTGAAGAAATTTCTCAGTCATTTCAGTACCTTGGTGACTGTCAGAAGAGAAAATTACTTTTAGATGTAGGATCTCATTACCATGTACAACTGCTTAAATGCTAAAGCTAGCATTTACTGAAAGATATCAGTGTAGCTACATAAGTCTCTGGTTCCTTTATTGTTTCAAAGAATGACCTAACAGGAGAAAGGCTTTGGAAGCCTTTGCAGGATCTTACCAATTTACAGTGACACTGGGTGAATAATTAGGACAAAATAGCTGATAACAATCAAACCTGTTGTAAAAATGATGTAATCACAGGTTTATGATAGATGACTTTTGTCATTCAGATTAAAAATAAATTGTAACTTCCAATAAAAGCATCACAGATATTCCAATTTTGTAGTATATTCTTTTTGGTGCATTCATTTTTTCTATGACAGCACGACAAAGTTTCTAGATGATGACAAAATGTGATAGGATCCAGGAATGTTTTATTCAGGTGTTCATCAACTTCCAGAAGTGATATTATCTCTTGAAAGTAGTAGTGTGAGGTATGATGGCACCAGAACATTTATTTTGAAGGCATGGCAATGTAACACAGTTGAGCATGCTCTGGACGTGCTTCAAGGGTGGTGCACAGAACATCTGCTTTGTACATATACAGAAATACTATTCCAAGCTTGATCCTAAGTGCTTCCAGAAGAAAGTGCACCTTTCTTTTTTTCCCTAGTGAGAAGCTGGTTGGGAGGGAAAAACTAATTTAGATAAAGTAAAACAAATGCATTTTTTCCTACTTCTGTGGCCTCTGCTCACTTTCAGGCTAAAGATAGGATCAGCTGATTTTTAAAGAGTTCATGAAGCACACTTTCTCTGCAGTTCTCTTTCACGTCTGTTGTGGTTTAACCCGTCAGGTAGCTAAACACCACACAGCCATTTGCTCACTTCCTCCTGGTGCGTTTTGTCAGAGAGTTGGAAAAAAGGTAAAACTCATGGGTTGAGATAAAGACAATTTTATAGGACAGAAAAGGAAGGGAGAATACTGATCAAGAAATGTGATGCAGGAGATTGGATTGTTGGAGAAAAGCTTTGGAGAATAGGTCAGGGTAGTTCCCTTACTGAAATGAACCATACCTTCAATTTCTGTGGTCACTGGAATTAAGGTTATAGAAAACACATAGTCTGTTGAGTTGCAGACAAGTACTTTGAGAGCAAAGCACATGGAAATCATAGCCTTTTATCAGCAGAGCAGTCTAAGATGAACAACAGACAGTCCACATTAAAGACAAGTAGGTCCATTTCTGCTTTCATTCAAGCAATTCATACGCAATCTGCAGATATAGATAGCCACTGTGTTATCAGACACATGAAAATGTGCTGTTTAAATGAATTTTTTTCAAGATATCCAGTTCCAACAAAATTTTAATGATTAATTAAGAGTATGTGAATATATTTGAATATATTAGGTTTTTTTACTGTTCAACTGTTTATTATCTTCATAGCCTTGTTTTAGGGAATTTCATGGCTGTACAGCAATCCTATTTGGTGAGTTATCTTTGTAGAAGAAGCAGCAGAGGAATTGGGAAAGGAAGATGCTCAATTAATTAGTAGGGTATTAGTTCCTGTTCCTAATTAAAATCTAACTAAAATAGGAATTTGACAGGTGTTTGGCCAGAAAGGAAATATTAGACACTTTTTAACCTTTGGGGAAGTGAGTAGGGAAAGATAGAGTTTGAAAGGCATTTTGAGGGCATTTTGTAATAGCTTTTTCCTTATTATTTAATAATTTCTCTTTCACAGCAATTTTAATATAGGCTAATTTTGTTTTTTACATTTTTATTTTTAACATCGAATCACTGCATTCACACTCTTTGTTTCTCTTTGGGTAAGGTGGTAAGGTAAATCAATTAGGAGGCTCTTTTTTTTTTTTTTTTGCTTAAATTTTTCCTTTTCCCGTGTTTTTGTTTGATTGGTTTTTATTCCCTGCTGATTAGTCCCGGAGAAGTCAAAAGCCTAGAATGTGCACAATCTCACCTTACTCTACACAACTTTCTAAGAGCCTTTTTGAGGAAGAACGTCTGTTAAAGGTTCTCTTTGCAAATACCCCTCCATTTTGTCCTGTCCAGGCAGGAAAGGTGAACTCTGCTACGGAAGAAGCTGCAAATTTCTTTCAAGTTAGATTCTAGAATCTGTTGTATAGATACCCAACCAATTGTATAACCAAAATCCTTTAACAACAATTTACCATGGGCTATATACAGGAATAATATCTTTGCTTATAATTTAAATTATTCTTCTAATACATTGTATGTGTACTGAGCATGGGAAGAAAACACTATAGCTTGTCTGAAGTGAGCAGCTTTATATATTTGACAGAAATTCTCTTTGGGGCTTCATAAGAGCTTAACTCTAGCTGAACTCTTATTGTAGGTTTGAACACAGGCTGTTACATGTAATTCACTCAGTTCCCTCAACAGCAAGTGAAGACTTCCCTGGGAGACCACTTCTGACCAAATGCCTTTCTGGTGGGCCACTTATTTGGCTGTACAGGCTGCCCCAGCTATGGGGCTGCCTGTAGCTTTGTGGGCCGGTGAGCCACCCAGCTCTGCACCAGCTCCCTGACCGCACATGCTGTCACAGAGTGGAGATAAGGAGCACGTTTTGGTTTGGAAACACTAATCCATCCTTGCAGCAGTGATGCTGCAGTGTTTCCTAAACCAAATATTGTGGAATTAGAGCTTTATAAAAATATTATTGGGGGACAGGGGTGGGGGAGGAAATTACTGACTTGATGTACAGAATTTTCTTTTTTCAAAACCTTGTCTCTTCTGAAATTCATTTCTGGGCCAGATCTGTATGGAAAACAATGGCAAAAAATACCCTTGATGGAAAGCAAATTTATTCCAAATGAACATAAAGCCTCATGAGCCCTATACCTTATTTTGTCAGACCAGACCAGAGCCACTTTATCTGCAAATTATACAACAAACTTGTCAAGGAAGCAGCTGAACAAATTGTATTGTCATGGAACCCAGATGATTATTACATGGTCTAGGATAATTAGACATTATTTAATCTAGATACTTCTTTTTGATGTCTGAAGTTATGAAAGAAATGATATCTCCTGACCCATGAATACATTTCTATGGTATGTGTACATTAAAAGTTTGCATTCAGAGAGGACAGAGTCAAGTAACTTTTTTCACTAATTTCTCTAGGGACAACCCTGTGCTATTCTGTGCTATAAAGCATATGTACATTTTGTAAAACAAATGTAAAACTGAGCATGGTGGTCAGTATACTTAAATCTTCAAAGGTCTGTCATGTATCGGGATACTAACAAGGCAGGCACATGTCAATATTCTACATTAATCAAAAGGAACTTCACAACAGCTACAGCGCTGAATAATAAAACTAAAATAAAAATCAGCCTATACTTCTGTTTTGTTGGAGTCATTAATATTACACTGAGCAATTAAGTGTAATAAAATAAATTAAAATAATGTGGGCTATGGGTTACCATCTGTCACCCCACCCGATCACTATAGGTCGCTAAAATCTCTACCGCATATGTCATACAGCTTGCTTCAATGGAATTGCCATACTTGTACAGATTTCCATCCACTGGATAGAAATCTGTCTGTCCTGTTATCCTGGTGCTGAGAGTGGCCAGTACCAGATTGTTCAGAAGAATATATTAGAAACCCCATGAAATGGTAATAATTTCCTTAAGAAAGTTTCATTCTAATCCCTTGACATAAAGAGCATTTAAGACTGTAAAGCACAAAGTTTTCTAGTTGCTACATTGCTTTTTTCTTAGCAGTAACCATTATAACCTTGGACATTGTTATTCTATAAATCTTTATTTGAATTGGCCTTGGCAGCATCCCACCTCAGTGAGTTCCACAGTCTAACTATGCTTTCAGTGAGGAAATTTCATCAGTTGTGAAAGATGTTGAAAAGGTCATTTCAGTATTTCTTTGCCTAAGGTCTGAGCTAGAGAAGCAAGTAGCCCTTTTCAGTTTGTTGAAACAGGAGCCTAGCTAAATTCAGTTCAGGGTTTTGGTGAAATAAAATTCACAGATTAAGAAGCACAATGAAATTCATCCTGTGAAGAAAATGATGGAATTGAAACTGGTTAAAATTCTTTGTTCAGTTATAAGATACTAAAATAAGAGGACAGCCTGAGCGCCTAGTATATGAGTCCATTTAATAGTCATCTTTAAGTGAGCACTAAGTAGAGTAAAACTACTAGATCTTTATGAAGTTTGATTCATGTCTGAAGGATTTCCAATCAGGGGTTTTGATATTGCCATCTCAGTCAGAAACAAATTGTTGGCATTGATATGCTTCTTGCAGCACCCAGCTGGAAAACCATAAAACAGATTATAGAGGGCATTGCAGAAGCAGGGGGAAGCTTTTCCTTCACTTAAACTTGTCTATGGTCAATTCACCAAATAGATGGAGTACAGTGAGACTCACTGTGTAATGTTTGATGCAAAGGTAGGAAAATGCCAGCTGTAGATGGGTTAAGGTGTTTGTTCTGGACTACGCTGTCGCACTTCCAAATCAATTCACCTTCTCTTTGCATCTACGTGTCAGGGAAATAACTGCTCATGAAGTGCTTAGCAGGAAGTAAGTTTCGGCTTAAAACTGAGGTTCCTAATTTTAGTAGTGCTGCCACTACTGTTCTGTTTAGATCATCTTCTGACAAAAAAAAAATTCTGTGAGAAACAAAAGACTCTGTTTTTTGTTGTTGTTGTTGTTTTTGGCTAACACAAAAAAAAAAGTGAAAAAAGAAAAACTTTCACAGCTTTCCCATTATTAGTTCTGGGAAAACACAATAAAGCCACAGCTGGCAGGCACTTATTTTTTTCTTAGCGTTTGATAATAGAATTAATTGGTAAGTGGAAAGCTTACAGCCCTTTTTCTGCTGCAAGTTGCCCTCTGCTATCATTATGAATAGATGTTAAATCCAAGCTAATTGTAATTCACTTAATAATGAAGAAATATATTTGCATCATCAATAATCGAGGCTTTTTTTGAACAAGTAGTTTTAATGTGGAACATCAATAAACTCTGGAGAAAGAGATGCTCAGGTCAGCATGAAGAGTTCAGGGTGATGGGGTAAATTCTAATGCAGCACTCATATGTATACCCAGTCCCTGTTATTCCTTTTTTAGTGACAATGGCTCCCTTTAACAGCACTTCAGCAAGCATCGAGTGGGGAGGGTGGGGTGAGAGAAGGACGTCTATCTTACTAATATGCTACAAAGCTGAAGTTAGCAGTGCTGGGAGTGATGAACAGCAGTTCCAGTGCAGTTGTCTACAGTAGTTCAAGCCCATTACTCCATCCCCATTAGAGACATTTATCATTTAGTCACTATGCTTATGCAACAGTATTCTAATGCTGCAAAAAAAAAACCCTTGCCAGCTCTGTATTAGGGATGGGTGAATTCATTCTGATAAAATGAGAACTGTTCTTAATTTTTCCCAGACCTGTAACTGAACCAAAACCTAATGTTCATCCATCATTATTTCAGACCTGAAAGCTTGTGCTTTGCAAGCAGGGCCCCAATGTATCAGCTCAGCAAGGTCCCTGATGCAATGGTGGTGGGCATGGTATAAGAACCTGACCAGAATGGAACAGATTATTTGGGAATTTCTCCATCCCTTCCCATCTGCAAACTTCTCTCCTAGGCTTATTGCCAGTGGTGAAACCATGGTGAGGATGTAATCTGCTGGCAGGCCAAAAGAAGCATGGTGTCAGCAATATGGATTGATACATATATTTAGGGATAGCTGAATCTGAAATACAATGTAAACTTTTACTCAGATTAATTCTGGGAAATGTTAGCCAGTAAAATACTGCACAGGTTGTTTTTTTTTTAAAATCTGTTTCTACTATTTTGATTGCTGTGTCATTTTTCTCACATTTCGTTATTTATGATCCATTATAATATACATGGCATTTATGAGTAGCTTTCAGCAAGTTATTCTTGTGCAGATACAGAAGAGAATGTATCTGTAATTATAGCAAAATTCATGTCTGTCAGTGCAAAGTTACATTGCATCTTACTGACTTATCACCACTACCTAAGTACAGATTTGTACATACTGAGAATGTATTTCATAAGTGAATACTTTTCATAAATCAGCCAGCTTAGAGAACAGAACTTCCTAGTATTTGATAGAACATAAAGGAAGAAATATGTGTTACGGCAGTGACATGGAACATACTAAAATCTTCAGTCCGTAAAATACTTGTTGATTTCCAGGTTGTTTTTTTTTTTCCAGAAGTGCCTAAACAATAAGTAAGAAAACAGCCTCAGTGATTGAACCTAGATAATTTTCAGTGTTTAAACTGAAACTGTGACCTTTCAGCACTTTCTCTCCAAAAACCAATCCTAAGTAATAAGCCTTCATCCTTCAGTGAATGAATATATTTCTGCCTGTTAAAATTCAAGGACTGTTCACAATTTACATTTAATCATCTGCAGCCAAAGAGCAAAAAATGTTACAAGAAGTATTGAAGAGCTAAAGCAAGGACTCATGTAAGGACAGTTTATTGGAATGTTATTGATGAGCATGGTCACAGTTTGAGTACTGTGGGTTCTCAGGTTGACCATAGCCATGGGATTATCTCAGAATTCCATCTGGTTCCTCTTGAATCCTCATTAAGAAGTGTTTGCAGTATTTTCAATGGCAAAAAAGAGTTTTCGTTACAATGAAAAAGGCATTGAAGCTGTTCCGTCTTCACCATAGGGATGTTGGAAAGAACTCTGACATGGGCAAGTCTTTACTATATGTGATAAGGGATATTTGATCCAGCTTCTCATAGCTAGTCCAGTGGCATTACTAGATGAGTAGGTGTGGCCTTTAACCAACTTCCATATTTTTCAGTTATCCTGGCCCTACGGGCTTTTGGATGTTTTCTTCACAGGAGTCACTACAGCTTTGCCAGTAGTGCTAGTCTAACTAACTGCTGTCCTGGATGTTGTCTAACACGACCTTGTTGCAAAAGAACAGCTTAGGAATACTGCAGGTGTTGAGTCTGGGAACGGGCTGTCTATTTTAGCTTGAGATCATTTCAGGGTTACAGTAAGTGTATTTGTAGGTAGACACTAAAGCAGAATTTGGGGTGTCTTCTGGGGAATAATCTTACATGCTGTGTCAATTAAAGTATTAGAGGGACTTTGGGATTTATTCAGGACTGTCTTAGCTTGTTTTTTAATCAATGCCACACAGATAGAGATTTCTGCATGTCAATGGGAGTCCTGTTAGGGCTGTTCTGGAATTGTAGACTAAATGAGTAGAATTCATTGATTCATTAGTGAATGTCTGGAGAACAGGATAATGTCAAAAAAAGCCCAAAACACTGAAAAAGCCTCTGGCAATCAGTACCGGTTTTTAACCATATAACACGATCTTGTTGGATCTCTCAGATATTATTTCTTGGACCATGTGCTATATAGTCTTTCTTTTCTACTGCTTCAGACAAAAGCTGATATAGCAGAGATATCATACAAGACCATGTTACAATGTGGTACACTGAATGTATTAACGAAGTTAGATTCAAGTTTTCAGATCTGAGAACTGTGTCTCCTTAGCTTAAGCTGAGACTGGTGGTGTCAAGAAATAAATTCTATATTATTTCAGTACTTGTTTCCAACTTTATGGTAAAGCAACATTTTTGGTACATGGACTATTGTGTCAGCAAGGAACACAACAGGTACCATAGCTGTTGGCTAAAATTTACAAAAAATAAATTGGATCCTGGAAAGTGTGTAGTGCATCTCACTCCATTAATAAATTGTTAAACTGAAAGCTCAGATGTGCTTTCAGTAACCACTGACATTTTATCTGAAATAAGGATGAGAAATTTCACTTACTAAAAAGCAAAGCATTAAAAAGGTTCCTTATCTATGGGACCAGAATAGGGATATTAGTAACACTGTCTTCTTCTTTTTAAAACCTTATTAGTGTCAGGTAATGTGTTTCTCCAATAGCGCTTGACATTCACTGGGTTAAAAAAAATACCCTGAAAATGAAATTTCCAAGGGAGTATTTTAAATAATACACTAATAACCAGTTAAAGAAAATGTAACCTCTGATATCAGTAAAGCATACAGTAGCTTTGTTCCTAAAACTGATATCACAGGCATTGGCAATGTAATCTGTTATTTCTTTTTCCATACATGTGTTTCTGTTTTGGTCTATATGTGTACATATGTATACCTACTAAACAGATATTCAGCTTGTGTGATTTCTTTGAATTCAGTAAGATGCAAAGCTAGAAGGCAGGACTATTCTATTGGCCAAAACCTAACATTTATTTTTCTCAATGTATGTAATGAAAGTTAAAAAATGGGGATCCCAAACTGCTGTGTTAGTATTGATGTACCTTTTTCATGACACAGTGCTTTACTTTATATAACATTTCAAGCGTGTAAGACACCTATAATTGTCAAGCTGTGCCTCATGGATTATGCCTCGAGAGCTAAAAGGCCTGAGACTGTTCAAATTGCATTATTGCTGAATGGTGTGAATAGCATAGCTGGAATGCTTATGGGAATATTTATGTTTTTAAAGGACAGGAAAATAGAACAGACTGCAATACTGTGGTTGGAAGCAGGAAGATGGAAAACACCATACCACATGCAATAAACATCACATGAGAAACAGATTACTAAATGAAGCAGGAGCAGAGCACGAGCTTAAGCACTGGACCAATGCTTGTCCATATTGGTTATTTGCTAGTTTGTCCGTAGGTAGGGCAGCAGTGTTCTAGATGCTGTCTGGATGTTTGGTGGATAGCATGTGCTGTGGACTATGTTCCATCCATGGTATGGATAGGACTGGCTTTGTCTCCCTCCGCCCTACACATCCTTCCATCAATATTCACGCAGGCTGTGTGTGTTCACATGCTGTGCCTTCTTGCAACATGTCTTGGCATGTAACTTTTCCTTTGTTTTGTGCCATGAAACCATCTCACTGTGATGGGCTATAACACAGTCCTTTGTTTCAGATCCTTCAACTGAGGAATGTATAACACACACTATGTCCTAGAAGCACATGACATCTCAAGAAGTCTTTGGACTAAGCACGGTATGATGTAGATGACATCTGTGTGTGCCCTTTGGCCTCAGGTCCAGAAAACAGTCCTTGACACACATTTATTTTGCAGGACCAGTATAAATATATCCAAGAAGGACAGAAAACAATTCAAAAGCAGAATGTGGCAAATGTTAGAGACAGATAGAACTGAAGCCTGCTGTGTTGGAGACTTTCTGAAAATGTCACCACTTGTTTTGGGGTTTGAATGCCTGTGTAGAGCCCCTGCAGTTCTTCATTTGACCAGTTCTGAGCTGCTTTTCAGAACTATCCCTTAATGTCCTAAAGTAAAGCTTAAAGGAAAAGAAATTAAATACTTGGGTGAGTGTAAAAAGAAAACTAATGAATTTATTGATTCTGATTAATGGTGCCATAGGTTTCTGCTGAAAAGTCCTCCTGGAACTCCACAGTGAATTCCAGACAAATGTGAGAGAAATAGTCCCAGGTGATGGATCACTTGCTGAGTGGCTCAGAGCAACTTTCCCCTGCATTCATTCTCTGGATAAATGTTCCTTTTGAGAGTGCTGCTGAGGTCAAAAGTCTTTCTGACCATGAAGGCTGTTAAAAAGAGGAAGGCTTTCACCAAAGCACTGTTTGTCACTAAGGTCCCTGGGCTGTGAAGCTTTTCATTGTTTCATGCCTACTCTGATGAACTGGTTTGACAGCTGCAGTTTTAGAAACATCTACAAAATAAAAAAGAACAAAAAGGAATGAAAGAGTTCGGAAAAATTCTCACTGAGAACATATGGGGCAGGAAACCAGTGCAAAAACTGCTGATCTGTTGATTGGCTAGAGAGCACAAAATATATATTTTTAGGTGATTAAAAGCTAGATTCTGATTTGCTCACCCATTCTGGGTGGTAACTCACTGTCAGAATTCTCCTGTTCATTTCAGTGGAGCTATGGGAGAGCTTATGTACTGCGAGCAAGCAAGACAAACTGCATGCTAATTAACATGTTGCAGTTAACCATGGTTGATAAACGTTTATCTCTTGAACGTGACTGTGTGCCATGCTCTCAGATTCTTTATATGAAATGTGGTCGTGCTAAATATTGACACTGTCTTCAAACTTGCTGTGGAAAAAGCATCACATTTTACATGGTAAGTCTTTTTCACAGCTTCTTTTGCTCTGAACCAAGGTTTCAGGCTCCTCACCTGCTGTCAGTGCAATATCTAACACTGGCAGTGCAATCTGAGCTTCAAGTCAGTATAGTATCTAATGGAGATGCCTCATGAGAAATTCTATAGCCAGCATAATGTCTGTGTACTGTTCTGCCTCTTGCCTCCAAGGTTGTAGCTGGTAAGTCTAGTTCATGTTGTCCTTCTGTCATGTCAGCCTCTGGATGCATTTTTAGTTCTCTGGCCTTTATGCAGCTGGCATAAATAAACGCAAGCCTGTACCATTGTTAGTACAGCAGGCTTTAACACTGCATCTGCTTCTTTACTTGCCACTTCCTGACCTTAACTTAAACAGTAGCAGAGAGTCTAGCTGTGTTGTGAAAGGGCAGATGTGCAAGCTACCAGGCCCTGAATCCCTGTAATCTGTGCAGGAGGAAAGTTCTGCACTGAAAGCTGCCTGTATATGATCCTATGTGTCCATATAGGACTACAAGCTGTGCAAATGAAGTGCTCTCTATATTGTTCTTTATTGTTTTTAAACGGCAGATGACTTGTTTTTTTTTCAGGTTCCTATGTTAAGTACGTGGTCATTACTATTTTGAGCCTAAGCAGAAAAGATCATCCTTCCCCTTCAGACTTGCAATACAAAAATATAGCACCTTACCCAGCGAGTCATGCTGACAGCTTCTGTGGTCCTCAAGAAGTCTCTGAAGTGCAAATTAGAAGGATGTGTATATAATTGACAATGAATTTTTTAGACATTGATACACTTGGTGTCACCTATGTCTGTGACAATGGTAGCGCACCATCTTTTCCCTTGCCGCACACAGACCTTTTTTCTTACATAGCTATCTCTAATCATGGTTTTCTTGTTTCAGTAACCTGAAGCCAGAGACATAATGTTGCCTGTCTGATTCCAAGACAAGTTAAATAACTGTCATACATCATATGGGCTCTCCTTTGTTATCAGTGCTCTGTGGTTGGTTCTAATTAGAACAGCGAATTACTTAAGAAAGCAGAAGGAGTGAGGTGGTTCCCAGGAATGTAATTATGTACCTACTGCATGATCCTCTGAAAACTCCTGTGGCTAGGGATCTCCCAGACCTTCCTTCCTCCATTCCAAAAGAGCTTGTGTTGTCTGTGCCTTCTGTCCCTCACTAGTATTTACAGAATCAGAATTTTCATGATCTTTTAAGCTTTGTGTAGAAGCTGGTAGGGAGCAATTTCAGCACTGCCTCATTCTGAGAACAAACAACACCCTGCACCTTTTGAATTCCCCCACACATGTGATTAGCACTGATCAAGGTTCTCAGCGTATCTGTGAGATGGGAAAATACTATTATTTCCCTTTTTACAGTTAGAGAAGTAATGGCACTTTGCAATTCAGTTAATTTAAGATAGCACAACAGAAAGTCAGCAAAGAAAGTGGGACACAGGTGTTTATGTGTTTATATTGACGGACACAGACAGACACACTCTACCTACACTTTCAGCCTTGCCTGTGATGTGTAGGTGTAGTTAGTGTCCAAACTAGTATAACCTGCATTTAACAATGCCTACCACCTGGGAACAGGGCAGTGCTAAGACTTTTGTGTAATTACCAGATCAGAAAAGTCAAGTCAGCTGAGTAGAAAAGTGCCCTTTAATATGTGGAGTCTATGCTGCAGCTAGCAGATATCACATTCTCCACCTGCAAAGGTTTCTGTACTTGCTTTTTTTCGAGGTACCCAATAGGAATTGGTATCAGGGTCCTCAGAAATGTTATCTGAAGTTTTCCAATTTACATCGTAAATGTAGCTTACTGGGAAGCATAACTGAAATAACATCAATGCTCTTCCATCTACGCTATGCTACTGCTGGTCACGTTTCATAGGGAAGTCTGTGGTTTGTATTCTTAATTCTCCAAAGTGAAAGTGATGTTGACATATCCCCTTTAGCATATGTTTGCTTCATCTTACATATAACATTGATGACTTGCAACAGAGCAACTCACCTACCTGTTATTATTCTGCTCAACATAATCGTGCTTCTAAGACTACCTAGTATAATATCAGTCTTCTTGCCTTCCATCTCATTAACCTTTGAAAATGCTTACTTCAGGAGAGGAAACATTCAAGCTCTGACAGCTATACCTAGAAGCAGAAGCTATAGTATAGAAATACATCTGTCTCCCACGGCTCTGCAGCCCTATTGTTTTTCCCTTGAAGTTGAAATAGGTCTTCCTTTCAAAATCTTCTCCTTTAGGTACTGGAAAGAATCCATCAGTATAATGCTGATAGGCTGTACTGTGAGTAACACATCAGGTCATCCATCAGCACAGCCATTATTATGCCAGGTGCTTCAAAGCTTGGGAGGCTATTGGCTCTCAAAACCCATTGTATTGCAAGCTGCTCTTAATGCACAGAGACTGTCTTCACTATACATGTCAGTGGGAACTTGTTAAAAGCAAAAGGCTCCTACTAGAGGAACAATCTCAAAAGGTTTGGTTCAGGCAATACAAAAACGTTTTTCAGTAACTTCTTTGTTATGAAAATCAGTTAGGAGATCTCATGTGAATAGGTATTCTTTTACGAGAACCTCAGTATTTTCCCCATTTTGGCCAAACTGAAAATAACAGTAGAACGATCTTTTCTTAAAATACTTCAATAAATCAATGATTGATTCTTATCAAAACCAGGGAGAGTAAGAAATCTGTGAAAACTCAGAATGCTAACCAGGGAAAGAAAATGTTTGAAAATGGATAACATCACTCTGGAGCTGACTTAACAAACATGAAAAAATCCCCCATAGGCCTATCTTCAAGAAGGTTAGAACCATATGTTTCTGTGCATTTGCTCTTTATCTTTTCAGCTAAACCAGAAAAGAAAGGAAAAAAAAAAAAGCCCTCCAGCTCTGTTATAGCTTTTTATAATTTCAGATCTTTCCCTTAATAATTCAAAGTAAACTAATTACCTAATTAAGTTAACAGGTGTCAGTCATTCAAACATAAAGAGCTACTAGATAGACCTGAACTGGGGAATTCTTTTCCTTAAGTGTCTGCACTTAAAATGTGAAACATAATGGCATTAAAACAACTGATTGAGTTCTTTTAAAGACATTGCAGCTTAGATCGTACTGGAGGCATTCACCTGTGAGGCAATTAGGCTTTTACCTCCCATTACAATACTTAGGAAGCTTCCTGATGAATCCTTTATGTATAGCCCCTCATGTCTAGAAGCCTGCAGTAGAGAGTTGTACTGTTTGAAAGGAGGATGCGGAGCTACTTGTTAAAGGAGGGAGAAAACACTGGCCTTCCTCTGAATATAATTGTTTTGGTAATTACCATGTGTCCTGCTCTAGGTGAACCTGTTTTAGCAGGGAGGTTGGACTAGAAGATCTCCAGAGGTCCCTTCCAACTCCAACCATTCTGTGATTCTGTGATTACCTTCTTTAAAAGTTATTATGCTATGGTAACAGCCAACGGTGTTGTTGGGGCCATTGTGCATAGGGCCAAGTGATGTAAAATTATTGGATGCTCTAAAAATATGTAGTATCTATTTTTTATCAAAATTTAAGATGGTTTTGTCGTCTCTGTTTTGTGAATCCCACTTTCCCCTGCCTTCTGCACCACCCTGAATAAATGCAAGTAGCTTCCTGTGAGAGCTCTTCAGTTCTATAATTTCCTGAAAAGTATTAAAACATTGTGTCTCAGCAATAAGCAGGAAGTCATAGGAAATGAAAAAAAAAATAAGTCTGTGACCCATAAATACAAATAAAGCTTCTTCTTTGAGATAAAGGAGGCAAACATTTTACAAGTGTCAATACTGACTTGAGACCTTCCATTCTAGTAAAAATATTTCAGGTTTTGAATGTTAGGGTTTCAAGGAAAAGAAAATCAGGAAAATACAGCACGTTTGCTTGTTTGTGATGCTCAGAGGTAAACTAATTTTTCTAACAAAGGCAAATCCTAATCAAGACAGCCAATAGAAATATTGCTTATACAACCTGTAGTTAATTTTTCTGGTCTGTCACATACAAGCACTGTGGTGTGTGGCATATTAATGCTCTCCTTAGGGTATGCAGATACATGGCTCTGTGTGTGAATATTGTTTCTGTTGCCCTGATTTCTTACTGCTGTATTTCATCCAGTGGCACAAGCAACACCTGTATGTGTTGTGGTGGTGAAAGACCGTAATCCAAACCCCGCTCATGATATTTCATAGGGATTTGACCCAGTGTAACATTACAACAAGCTAGAGGCTTCTTGTAATCCTTGCAGAACCTGACTAGTGACTGGCCGCCAGCCCGATGTAACCCCCTTTACTATAACCCTTTGAGCCAATTGCTCACCCACTGCATCACGTGTTTATCCAGCTGTATTCTGGACATTTTGTCCAGGAAGATACTGTGAGAGACAGTATTGAGAGCTTTACTGAAGCCCCAAAAGATCACATTGACTGGCTTTCCTTGGTCAACTAGGTGGGTAACCTTGTCATAGAAGGAAATCAGATTTGTTAGGCAGGATTTTCCCCTTGTGAACCTGTGCTGGCTAGGACCAATGACTGCATAGTCTTTCAGGTGTTTTTCAGTAACTCCCAGGATAATTTTCTCCATAATTTTACCAGGCACAGAAGTGAGACTGACAGGCCTGTAGTTACCGGGGTCATTCCTTTTGCCCTTCTTGAAGATTGGGACAACATTTGCCAGCTTCCAGTCAACTGGGACCTTTCCAGACTTCCAAGAACATTGAAAAATCATTGAGAGGTCTCGCTATGACATCAGCCAGCTCTTTAAGTACCCTTGGATGAATCCCATCAGCCCCATCGACTTACAGGGATCTAGCTGGAGCAGCAAGTCCTGCGTAAGTTCAGGGTTTATTAGGAGTTTGTCATTCCCACAGTTACGCTTCACTAGCCCAGGGCTCTGGGAGTCCTTGAGCTCACCATTGGTGTTGAAGACCGAGGCGAAGAAAACATGAAACATCTCTGCCTTATCTATGTTCCTGCTCGTGAGGTGACCATTCTCATCAAGCAACGAACCAATGTTATTTCTAGCCTGCCTTTTGCCATAATCAGAAAAGTTAAACACAAAGATGTGAACTCCTACTTTAAGTCTTTGAATGCCTTGCTACTGGAAGGTGTAAAACTAAGATGACATCAGCTCACATTTATCCTCTTCAGTTCTTTCTCATGCTCTATTGGCTCCTGATGGTGACAAATTATTGTCCTAGATGAACCTGCAGTCTGAACTGAAATGGCCATTTGTACCTTCTTATGTTATTGTATCTTGGTGTTTGGTATTATTTTTTGTAGTATATTTTTGTTGAAGCAGTGTGCAGTAATGTCACAGCTAGAAAAAACACGGACAGGAATGAACAAACTGAGAGCTTCTTCCTTCTTCAAATCTGTAATGAGAAATTTGACTTGTAGTCTGAAAGATACCTGGAAAATTTAATTAAAATCAAGCTGCCTTTTTTTTTTAACCCTTTCCCCCCCCACTTTTAAACTTTTAAAGTCCAAGTTTTAAAAAAAATAAATCTGTCTTGGTAATGTGCAGGTGTCAGGCAGAACACGGTTCATTCATGTTAATAAAAGCATTCAGAATGCAAAGTGCTTATGTGAATGGAACGAGGTAGTGGATGGATCTCTGAATAACGAGTAAAGAGAAAACAGGTGCTGTTTGATGTTGTTTGACGTGGACACCTACAGATAAACTTCCCAAAAACTCTGCCAACCAAAGAACTGCTTTAGCAGATGAGCCATTATGCTAGTTGTCTGTCTATTTATTTATTTATTTTTAAGGAAGAGTGAAATACGTACCAACCAAGCTCTTCTATAATTAGAAGGGTACCCTCTCCCTTTGCTTTTGAAAAACAACACTGTTTCTCTGGCAGGAAAAGCTTATTTTAAGTTAGCAAAACTATCAAAGGACATAGAGAATGAAGAGTTTGGGGCAACATTCTCCTGTGTTATACAAACCACTTCAGCAATTTTCACCAGGGGCCAGGCACAGGTGGGAGAACAGGTGTCTAAGGTTGCACCAGCCTTTGGGAATTTAAACCCACAGCTCAGGCTGAGAGGGATTGAAACACTGCCTCACTGGGACTGTGGAGCAGGGATAAGAAGGTTGTAGAGGAGACATGATAATACTTCCTCAAACAAAATAGCCCTTAACCTCATGCTAAAAGATTTCTTTTGGCACTGCAGGAAGCAGGTCAATGGCATGGAGACTGATAGCAATGGTGAAGACAGAAAAAAAACCAGTCCTCTTATTTTAAGACAGACTGTAGGATAAGGATTGTAGTAGCTGGACTCTGCAAAGGCAACAGAGGAGTCTGCATGTGGCATAGATTTCCCCATAGGGGAAATTCCTGGTTGTTTCTAGAAGGCTCCACAGCTTGGTTGTGCATCTGAAAAACCAGATTTTTCCACAGAGAGAGGACACACTATATAGTCCTTCTGCAAAGGTGAAAACCATGTATGTAATTTGGGTTCTGGCTCTGAGTTATGCTTGCGAATAACAGGTTTACAGTTTGTATGGAATAACTTGACTGATGAAGACCTCTTGAAGGTGGAATTACTAAGTTGTCAGCCAGTATGTATTTTTACAGAAGACTTAATTATACTGCCAGTATATGGCCTCTGTCCAGGTTAATATTTAGCATGCTGTGTGCTACTTATTTATTAATTTTACTTAAATCTTTGAATAGGATATCTATAATTCCTGGAGGGATATTCACTCACTCTCTCATCTATAAATATACTCCGTATATTTACAGAGTAGTAACAGTCCTGAGTGTTTCCTATAGATATGTTCTATGAGCTATTCTTTATTTGCCTTTGAAGAAATACGTAACTGTTTTCCTCAATTGTTATTAACCATGAAAAATAAAGAACACCTCTTGGCCTGAAAATGTAACAAGCTAAACCCATTTTATTTTATGTTTGTATGCAATGAGATCCAGTTAGCTGGCTGAGAAGTGAACTGCTCCAAATATAATAATGAGTGGAAAAATATTTAACTAGGTTTGGGATCTTGAAATAAACTAACTTCACCTGAGCAAAATAAATGCAGTTGTCAGGTAAGTGCTGCAAACATCATGCATTTTTCAACAGAACAAAACCAGAAATGCAGATTCAGACAGGGATGATTTGTGGTATATTTATGGTGGTTGTCAGTTTTTCATTTCTGGTATGCAGTTTAAACCACATTTCACTATAAAACATCACTATCCTGGCTGCTCTGGGAATGCAGCAATATTATGAAGGTAGTAAATAAGAACCAAGAGAGAATCCAGTATAGGTACTATATCAGCACAAGGTGGTATAGTTTGAGCTGGCTGAAATGTGGCTTTCTTACGTAAGGCTACAAAATTCTTTGGATTGGTAATATTTTTTGCTTCTGAAAATGAAGAAAAAGAAGACAGAAGTCTCTGAAATTTGTCTGGAAATGAAATGCCAAATATGTCATTCACAGTTGACCAAATAACTTTAAAAAGTAATTTGGAAGTAAAAATTGAATTTTCCTATTAAAAAAATGCCGGTTTTGCTTTCAGAATTATATTTGTCAGAATTGGCACATCACATTGAAATGTTTGACTTTTACAAAAAAATCTGTAATTTGTTGATGGGCAATGGTCTACTGGAGGATTTTTAACCAGATGGAACTGAAACTATCACTTCAGAACAAAATGTTGTCCCTGTGATTAGAAACATGGTGATATCACTGCACTCTCCAAAAGCACTTTTACCTGATAAAACTCTTTTGAAATCAATGGCAAAATTCTCATTGACTTTAATGGGTGAGAATGTAAATCACTATATTACTTAAAAAGCTACATTTTCTTAGTTCTTGAGTGTTTAAGTGTCTCCTAACAAAAGATGCACTGCTGGAATCTGGTTAGCGGTTACAGAGTTGTCTCTTTTTTTTTTTTTTTCTCATTAAGGTAGTATGTTAAAAAAAAAGGCCAAACCAACCAACCAGCAAAATAACCCCACCCAAAACCAAAACACATCTTCCAGATCTGCTGGAAGAAGGCAATAAGGGTAGAGGGACCATAGGATTAGACATCCATCAGCCCCTATCTCTCTTGTTCCCAAATTTAATGTTGATTCTGTTCTTTGCATAAGGTTGCTGCTTGTCTTCATGTTGTGGGCTACCTGCACCAAATTCAAGGCACCTATTTAAAAGTGCTTGTTGAAGGTTAGCTTTTGTCAGGTGAACTGGTGCGGCTGTGTTGTGTGACTCAGCTGGTGAGAATGGTCTCAGCTTCTGCCTCTGCCATTGACCATCAGACCTTGTGTCTACACCAGTTTTAGTAAGAGAGAAAACCCTACACCCTGTGCACTGGGATTTATGGAAATAAAACTAGTAAGCACTGTGAGCCATGTGGGATTCCTTCTTTTCACCCTGCCCCAAGACATCAGTGGTCACTGCTGGATCATTTCTCAAGGCTGAAATTTTCCAGCTTTACCTCTGTTTCAACGGTAGTCATTGCAACAGTGCTGGCGTGAAACCTCTGAATCCAGTGCTGAATTTGCAGACCAGCTGGCAAAGGAAATGCCTTGAGCCTGAAAAATTAGTGATTTTGAGGCTGTATTATTTCAAAGGATGCTTTAAAGGACTGTATATATTTACCTCCCTTTCTAATCTTTAGAGAGGCAAGTTTAAGGTTACACTAAAATCTCACAAGCCTGTGGGAAAAAGATAGCAGAGACCATAAGACTTGGAGAATAAGTCCTATGAGGAGAGGTTGAGGGAACTGGGGTTGTTTGGTCTGGAGAAGAGGAGGCTGAGGGGGGATCTTATTGCTCTCTACGACTACCTGAAAGGAGGTTGTAGTGAGGTGGGTGTTGGTCTCTTCTCCTAAGTTTTAGAACAAGAGGAAATGGCTGCAAGCTATGTCCCGGGAGATTTAAATTGGATATTATAGACAATGTCTTTACTGAAAGAGTGGTCAGGCAACTGGAACAGGCTGCCCAGAGAGATGGTGGAGTCACCATCCCTGGAAGTGTTCAAGAAATGTGTAGACATGGCACTTCAGGGCATGGTTTAGGAAGCACGGTGGTGTTGGGTAATGGTCGGACTTGATGATCCTAGAGGTCTTTTCCAACCTTAATAATAATTCTATGATTCTGTGATTCCATGTTATCTCACTCACGAACAACAAACATAACAGCAAATTGCATTCAGAAATTCCAGAGTTGAGCGGTTGAAAATACAAATGAGACTAATGAGTTGCATCTAACAAAAAGGGCTGATATGGAAAAACTCACCTGTGCGTTTTAGCACAGCTTTCTGCCAGCTCAGGCCTCATGGCAAGCCACCTAACACCCACATTTCTGTCAGGGCCCTGAGGGTACCACCAGCCCTGACTGTCCCTCACCAGGTCCCCTGGGCTTCCCCCACCCTACCCCTGGCCCAGGAACCCATGTCAGCCCCCCAGGCTTACACCTTATCACCTTACCCCAGATATGCAGGGCTAGTCTCCAGCTCCCTACAGCCCTGCCCTCCAGGCCATGGGCCCTACTGAGCTGGGCCCACGTCCTGGCCCAGCCTTGGCCTGTCCCCGTCCCCAGGGAGGTGCCTGATGGCTGGGCTGGGGCTGCCCCTGTGCCCCCCGGCTGCCCTGCTCCTGGCTGGGGCAGTGGGACGGGCCCTGGCTGCCAGGCCCTGCCCTGACAGACCCCCCTGGTGAGGGCCCAGCCTGACAGCTTCCTTTTGTCTCACAGCTTTTTGGAAACCTTAAATGATGAGCTTCTTTCCTGTGCTTCTTTAAATTCATTATGCAAATATCCTGGCTTTTTAATTTTTTGGTTTTTTTTTGTTTTGTTTACTGCAGAACTGAAAGCCCAGATAATGATGTTATCCAAAAGAAAACAAGACTGATAGGAGACTGCATCTTCTTTTGTGCGTTAATTTTTGTTAGAGCGATGTTGTTATTATATGACAGATAGGATCTAATGGATCAGGTCATTTATTGGATATGGATCAGGGCATTTATTTGATACCAGGGGATCCAGCTGTCATTTTTGAGAACCCAGCTGCTGTGTGAGGTGGCTGCTGAGAGGCACCTCGCTTCCTTGCAGCTTAGTTGCCTGTCCTGTAACAAAGATGTTATTTCCATGTACCTCCTTATTCCTTTCTGAGTCCTGTGGATGTAAAATGTAAAAAGTTAAACTTGTGAAATGAAGTAGGTTTGTATTAAGAACAGTGCCACTTCTCTGTAAACCACTGAAATGGTGAGTAACTAAGACCTTCTTGCACTTTTAGACCAAAGTAGCTTGCAAAACAAAGAAAATCCTCATTTAACACATGAAATACCATTTCTTGTTCACACAAAGTAGGCAATAAAGCAAAGAATATAACCCATATTTTCTAACTACTGGACTAGTCTTTTCCATCAACAATTCTTTGAGTTGTTTCTATCATATGGAGTAGTTCTCTATCTTCCACTCACCATACCACTCAGAGTCACAGGTGGGTGGCAAATCATTCTAGAATTCTTTCATTAAGAAAATAGGGCTCCCAGCACTTTGTTTTCTCAGTTCAGAAGAATAAAGGAATCTTTGCTGAATGCTACAGACACACATTGTTCTTCCCAAATTGATCCTTTGTTAAAAAAGATCTGTTAGTTACTGTGTTGCATTTCACATGCAAATATATTGTATTCCTTTTACTTGTTCATAGTTTAATTGGAGAACAGCAGGTGATCAAAATCATAGTAGTAAGAAAGGTGTATTTCTGTAGAACAGATGAGACTACCATTTAAATCCATCCAGGGATGCTTTTAGCTTTCTCTGTTAAACAGACTTGCAACTTGCAAATCCTATTGTTCTAAAACCAAAGCAGAACCTTACCCTCCTTGCAAGTTCCCTCAAATGCACAAATGCGGTGTCTGTGCAGGGTTAAGAAAAATCTTAGGCCAGTTTGCTCTCTTGTTTCTTCACACTTGGTCTGATTTTTTTTCCACCAAAGCCATATCACAAGGCAGCATATAAAATTAAAGGGAAAACTTCTGGGTGTTTTTCACTAAATAATTATTCTTTTACAATTCATTATCAGTGATGCCACACAATTTTGTCCAGGTTTAAAGAAACAGATATGAAATGCAATGTGAGTAGAATAATCAAGTAACATACATGATTGAGTAAGGCATTTAAGCATAGAAATGCTATTTAATTAAATAAAGTATATTTTTACAAGCTGGTTATGTTTTAGACATATCTTTATAGCCATGTAATAGTTCCTTCTGAGTAATTGTCTGTGATTTGTCTTTCTGGAGTCCAAATCTTCATCGTTTCTAAGTCTCTACAAGCTCACAAACTAGTGATATGATCTCCATCTGGTAAATCATGAACCAGGCCTGGAAAATCAAGTAGGAATGAATAAAGATGGCAAAAGTAGAGAACACAGTAAAAGATGCTGTTTCATTTGTTCTGCTTTTTTTTGTACATTCTCACTTTGCTAGGATTTTCTATTCCCTTTTTAAATACATATCCACACATCTATCAAAGGTGCACCTACTGCACAACTTTTCAACCTTTGAAATATATATGTTAATACCAAAAATTTCTAACAAACTGCCAGAGACTGTCAGGAGGCAGATGATCCCAGTATTAATTGCTACTAACAAGTACCATAAATTGGAAGTCCTGCAGCATGCAATTGTTTAAATGTGAGACATCCTTCATCTAACACCTTTACGGGCAGAAGTCTGGATAAACATGCATATCTTTCTTGCATTGTAGGTCAGGTCATTTGTATTCGGACTGAGCAGAAGGGAAATGAATGTTAGTCATTGCCACAGATATTTTTGCTTTTCCTAAAAATCAGTAATCAGGGAAAGCTCTATCTTCAGCCATTCTAAGTAAACCTTAGCCCTGAACAAGGATTATATTTATGTCAGCATTGCCCAGATGCTTTATTATCATGATTTAATCAAGGTGGTGGATTTCCCTAAGTTAGCTGTAGTGCTATGAAACACAGCTACTACAACTAAGGCATGTTTAGTGTTACTTGGCTTACCTCATTGCTGCAGCAGATTACAGAGAGAACTAGCTTTTGTAGTGTCAGCTTGAATTAGTAAGAAAGATTTTTTTCTTTACCTCTCTAGTAGTTTCTGGGAAAATCTTATACACACCATTGCTCTGGAGATGGCATTCAGAGCAACTTTGGTTTATTACCTTGTATATTATTGTGTTTTAAGTGTTTTAAGTATAGATGTATCATACATTAGTATTTGAACATGTTATTTTAAATCATATTTGACTGAGAAATAGAGGATTCAAGGACATTATATTCCTACAAGGTTCATTAAAATAGGCAATCTGAAAGAGAACAAAGAAAGAAGAGCTAAAAAGCTTGTCTCATACAAATAGATAATCTGTACAGGAGAGGAACACCAGAAGTCAGACTTCATAAATTGTAGATAACTACTTTTGGGACTATCTTGTCGATGGTTGGGTTGGGGGCTGGATGTGAATTCTTATCTGATGTGGCCTTTAGTATTTATTTATAATTTCTGCTTTGTATTAATGTAAATTCATTTAGTGACATCTGGGATATCATTAAGAAGCTGATGCATTTTAGAGTCAGTAGATGTTTCCTAATTTTATTTGGCTGTGTCTGAAAAAGAAAAATATAATCTGTTTCCTCCATTTACCTGTTTGCATATACTTTTTTCTATAGAATTTCCCAAAGATAAAACATTTGTGTATAAATGGAGGGCTTAATTAATCTTAATCATAATGAATCACAATCACTTTTAGCTGGTTTTGGAGGTATCTCCAGCTGAAAATATCACCTGGATTGATGGGCTGACAGGAACCTCATGAAGTTCGTAAAGAAGTGTGAAGTCCTGCAACTGGGGAGGGGTAATCCCCCACACCAGTATATGCTGGGGCCCAACCACATGGAAAGCAGCTTTGCAGAATAGGACTTGGGGGTCCTAGTGGACACCAAGTTGAACATGAATCAGAACTGAGCAAATTTTTTGCAGTTTTGTGCCAGCTTTCATGTCCCATGTTGCACTAAGAGGTGTGTTGCCAGCAGGTCGAGGAAGGTTAGTGATCCTTCCCCTTTATTCAGTGCTGGTGAGGCCACACCTGGACTACTGCATCCAGTTCTGAGCTCTGCAGTACAAGGGAGATGCAGACATATTGGAGGGAGTTCAATGAAGGGCTGCAAAGATGATGAAGGGACTGAGGAATCTCTCCTGTGAGAATAGACTGACAGAGCTCGGACTGGTCAGCCTGGAGAAGAGAAGGCTCAGGGGCATCCCGCCAATGAGCGTAAATACTTGAAGGGAGGGTGCAAAGAGGATGGAGTCAGACAGTGCCCAGTGACAGGACCAGAGGCAGTGAGCACAAACCGTAACACAGGAGGTGCTTTCTGAACATCAGTAAACACTTTGTAACTGTGGTGGTAACTGAGCACTGGTACAGGCTGGCCACAGAGCTTGTAGAGTCTTCCCCCTTGGAGATACTCAAAAGCTGTCTGGACATGGTCCTGGGCAAGTGGCTTTAGGTGGCCCTGCTTGAGCAGGAAGGTAGGACCAGTGACCTCTGGAGAGTGTTGAGTATAACACCTCTGCTCAATGCAAGGTCAGCTAGGGCAGGTTGCTCAGGGCTGTGCCCAGCTGGATTTTGAGTATCTCCAGGGATGGAGACTACCCAGCCTCTCTAGTCAATGTGTTCCAGTGTTTGGAGAGCACCACCGTAGATAAAAAAATATTTTTTCTTACATTTAAATGGAATTTCTTGTCTTTCAGTTTGTGCCAATTCCATCTTGACCTTTCACTGGGCACCAATGAGACATCTTTGGCTCTGTCTTCTTTATTTCCCATCCATCAGGTACTTATACATATTGATAATTCCCATGAGTCTTTTCTTCTCCAGGCTGAATGAACAGTGATATGGTTCACTGTCTTCACTGTTTAATTGTCCTTTGCTGGATATGCACAATTATGTCCATGTCTCCATTGTACTGGGGGCACAGAATGAGACAATTTACATTACACAATTCCTTCAGAAGATACCGTGATTTTACAAATTAAATCCTGGATGTTTTCAATTTCAGGTGATAGTTAAGAAAGTAGATGTATCAATAAAAGATACTGTAACTCTGTCAGAAAGAAAAGATTTCTGAAAAGTATACTGGTATTTCTATTCTTAGAATAATAAATCTATCAAAAATCCTTAAGGAAAGAGCATGGACTAAATGAGTTACATCTTACATCCCTTCTTTTTCTTATTTTTAAAATAAAAATCAAGGTAGCTTTTTTTAGAGGCTTCTTGTTAATTTTGGAAACAATTGAAGAAAAAGTTTTCAGTCCTCATTAAAGAATACTGATGATTTTTATGTCTCTAGATCTTTTCATAATTGAGCTTTATGTCATACTTTAATAATGACTGGGGATCAGAAAGTAATAAGGAACAGATATTTCAGAGATTATGAATCAAAAGACTAGCCTAACCTGTTATAACAAGGAGAGAAAGTTAAGTATCTTTGTGGACATTCATATAGTTAGAAAAACTGTTGCAGCGATGTAGGGCTTGATTCTGCTGCTTCTTTTTCTCCCATTAAGCAACACTTTCCTTCCAAACTACACAGTTTTTTTTCCCCACAGCTTTCCGTGTAAATCTTCAGGATTACAATATCAGTGCAGGATTTCCCTGTTGCTTTGTTGTACTCATGCATTCATCTGAAGTTAAAACTGTATTGAAAAGAGCTGTAGCACATCACAATTATGTTTATGTGCTATATGAAATATTTCTTATGTTGAATATGAACTTAATTTTGACGTCATTGTTCCTGAGGAGGTATACTATGAATATTTGTAAAGTACCTGGACAAATGCCACTTAGTCAGAACTCCTGAGATGATGAATGTATTTAATAGCTTGAAATATAGAAATGGAAGTGCACTTAGTACCTGGAACAACAGAAATGGCAAAACATGCGAAGTTTAACATAGTGTTGTTAGGGGGTGGTGGAAACCAACCTCTTTGTCTTCTCTGTACCTTCAGTGCTGTTAGCATTCCTGTCTAAAGAGATTTATTTCGTTTACTGTGGTGGGTGTTGGATTGGGCCTTAACGGAAGTAAAGTCAAGGCTTCTGGAGTACAACCATTAGCAGGATGCTCATAAACATTTTGGTCAGCATAATAATATATCCCACATCATGCAAACAAGGTAGGTTGTTTCTGGAAACCTCAGTCATCTGCACTATTTCACAGGAGTCAGTGGCACTACTCATGGCTTTCTGCTTCTGCAAGTGCAGGTTGCTCTCTGTGTGAAAAGAGCACCTCCTTTTTACTGCTCCTGTATCTCAGATTGTAGAAGGCACTTTTGCACAGCTGAGACATGCTAGGGAATTGCTTTGGACACCAAAGCAAAGGTTTATTGGAGTCTTACCCTTGCACTTCATTTTCCCTTTCTCTTCTACTCAGAGAGGCAGCAAATAGCAGGGTGCCCTATGGAGGTCACTGAGGAAGTGGCACAAAGAATCCACTCCCTGGACAAAGGCAAGGCTCACCATGAAGTTGTTAAATATGGAAGGTATGTTCAGTGTGGTGGTAGAAAGATGGGGAGAAATGTTATTCACAATTATTATCTTTATATAAAAAGTGTTTTCCTGTTCTTTCAACTTTTACTTGGAGTCAAGGGCATTTTTCAATGATACCTTGCTTCTTTCCCCATAAAAAAAAGGAAAAGTGAACTTTCATTGTAATCAGCATTTTCTTCTGTACAGTTCTCAGTGAGGTATTGTTATCTTGCAGGCACACAACTGGGGAGTAGAAGGCCTGGGTGACTTGTTCCTGCCACCTACTTGTTCTTGAAAGAAACAAACCCAACTCTTTTGTGTATTGCTGAAGGGATATGACTTGTCAGATAGTGAATGTCTGCAATGCAATAGCCTTTATGAACATTCCTGATCATGCCATACTTTCTTTATTCACTTGACAGGTAGATTCTGGCAGAGTTCTTGGAAAACCAGACATAATATTTTATACAGGATTTCGAAACTATGAAGTATCTCAGTGTGAGGTTGAGGAAAGTAAGAAATTATTTGTTTTCTGTTATTGCTTTCCTCTTGCTGCTGAGTTCCTCCATCTCCTGGTATTATATCCCTTTCATTCCCATTTACTATCTACGTGGTCCACAGTAAAATAAAACAGTCAGCAGTGCTTGCAAAGTCATGTTGAAATGGGGGCCTGGGGAGCAGGTTAAGCAGCCCGAGGCATATGTCTTGCTAAATACTATACTTCTGTGACTTCCTCTTAATTTATCTTCCCTAATTTCTTGCACATTCCTCTTACACTGTTTCTCAATTCCTTAGCAGTCTAAATGTTTCGTAGTAGAGACTGGAACTGTGGGTGGAAACAAACGTGCAAATTAGGTGTGGCCTAATCCTCTCAACTCTATTGCTGGTGAAGTATTGGACAATATTTTCTGTTCTGTCCCTTGCAAGCCTGCATAGAGAACAGGCTGGCAGGAGGTGTGTACTACTCCTTTCATTTTTTGTGTAGTTCCTCTAATAAGCAGATACGCAAAATGCATCTTCTGGATTGACATGTGTGAAGCTGAAATTTTATAGGAAGGGTGGGACCTCTTTATTTCATTTGCATATATTTACCCTTGGAACAGAAGTAATTTATATGGATTTCCAGGAGGACTGTATAGGTTATCCAAAGACCATCTTTCAAAGGCAACTCTCATAAAATATGCATGCAAAACATGCCTATGCTGTCACAGGCAGGGAATTTCACATGCAAAAATATGCTGTTGTAGACTATGAAAAACAAGCTGTCATTCATGCAAGTAGTGGTTTACTTGTGCAGTTAATATTTACAGATTCAGATAGGAACAGAAACCTGCAGCAGACCATCTGGGTCATCAGTTCCAGTTGCCATAAGCACAGTCAATAGATGTATAATCCAGATGACTTCATAAAATATCTAGTTGGTGCACTCAGAATGCCACAGAACTGGCAACCTTTAGGACAACATGCCAAATAACACAAAAGACTGTGGTGGGTCACATGAAGCTGTGTCGGGGGGTGTAGACTGGATATTAGGAAAAATGTCTTTACTGAAAGAGTGGTCAGGCACTGGAACATGCTGCCCAGAGAGATGGTGGAGTCACCATCCCTGGAGGTGTTCAAGAAATGTGTAGACGTAGCACTTCAGGGCATGGTTTAGGAAGCATGGTGGTGTTGGGTAATGGTCGGACTTGATGATCCTAGAGGTCTTTTGCAGCCTTAATAATAATAATTCTATGACTCTATGAAAAGGAGAAGGTGTGACGATCCACTTTGGGTTGCACAATTTGGCAGAAGTTGAGCCCCCTTGCTTTCTAACCAACCTCAGATAATTCTGAGTGGCTAGGGGCGGCTGGACTTAAGTTCTGAGTGATTTTCAATTGAACGTGTTATCATGACCATGTTTTTTGTATTCTCTGGAACAGAATTAAGACTCAAAATGGAGTCAAGTGCCAAGTCACTTTATTTGGCCGCCAACAAATACGCAAGAGAAAAGGAGAGAAAGAGGTAAAAAGGAAAAAGAGAGAGAGTTACAATAGCTACCGCCACGGATCTGTGGCGTCTGTCAGTCTGATATATGTTCAGTCCAGTGGGGGGACATTCCAACTGGTCTCCGCTGGTTCCGCCTTTTATGGTGGTCAACAGTTCCAGAGGGTTCCAGGAGGTCCAAGCCCCCATCCCGTATGTTGTAAGATGACTCTGGGGCCCAGGTGCATGTGCAGAGGACTGGGCCTATGTGCTCCGAGACAACAAGATATAGATAGAGAGATATATATATGTTCCTGTTGGGTAGATCTTCCTCAGTTGCTGTCGTGGTGAAGCCTTGGTAGTCAAGCCATTCTGCTGACAATGTTGAGACAAGTTTCTAGTCCCTTACAGAAGGTGAGATCAAGGATATCACCAGTGTCCTAGATTCTTCCATTATGGTTCTGTGAATAGCCATATAGTCCTAGAAAGCTCACTTCCCATGGAAAGGCTGTCAAATTTCTTTCCTTGGAGATTCAAAACTGGACAAGACAAGGCTCCGGTCAGTTTGATCTGGCTGGCCCGGCTCTGAGCAGTAGGTTGGACTAGATGACTCAAGGGGTCCATTCCAACCTAAACTGCTTTTATTATACTATAGTTCTGTTTGTATTCTTAACTGCAGAACTTCCATCTGAACTGAAGTGCTCCCATGCTTTCGTATCAATTTGCTGTGGGTCAATTTCAACTGTTGACATCCTTACTTAGTTTGGGATTCCCTTTGTCTCTGCTTTTTGAGCCTTTGTCTAAGACACACAGTTGAGAGTGAGATAAATGAGCACAGAACAAGAATATAATTTAATGCTTGCATTGGGTCATGAAAAAAGGCACTTCAGACTTACTATGTACTAAATTAAACACATCAGCCTTGCTCTGGGGTAATATGAGAAAAATGCACGGATTAAAGTCCTGAGGGAAGGATGAGGTCTCTCTGCTTTCTGTAGTGTGACACTGTAATACTGTATACTGCTGAAATTTGGGGGAACATCTTCAGGATTTTGAACTTGACATCTGTTCTATTTGCTTGAAGGACAGTGTGCACACTAGATGAGAAATATTGTTGTGGGGAACTTGAAATCAGTTTCAACTTTCAGTTGAAATCAGTGGTAAAAGTTGTTTGAATTTAGTATAGCTGGATTAGGGACTTAGCTGTGGAATTCACTACTGAAGTTTTCTTGCCCTTGTGTAAGCCTAGAAGAGATCTGGTCAGCCAAATCCAACACAATGCTCCAAAAAATGATCCCATTTGTCATAAGAGCCGACAGGTCCGCTCCATCAGTGAGCATTTGTGCTGATAGTATAATTCCAACTGAGCTCAGCAGAAAAGCAAGCACCCACATCTAGCTGATTTAATTTGGTGGAACATAATTAATTAAAGTAGTATCTGTGATCTGTTAATTAAAAGAATGAAATCTGAAATTAGATTTTTGGTAAAACAGAAAATGTGGACTTGGCAAAAGTTTTGAAACTCACATAACACTTCTGATAAATTCGCATTGGATATGCAGTTATTTGGGGGGTGGGGTAGAGGTTAAAAGAGGGTCTTTTATCTCCCCCACAAAACCATCTGTGAGCCTTTTTTTATCTGACAGGCAGTAGAAGAGGAGGAGATGTGTAGGAAAAATTAAATGTTCACATTGTTCAGGAAGAAGAAAGGCATGTGTCTCAGAAGCTCTCTTATCCAAGCTTCTGCTTTCCTAAAAGCCCTATAAGCTGTATTTAGGTCATGTCCTCTGAAGTGCATCATTTGCCTTGAGGAACTTTTTTAGCAGAGATCTCAGCGTGTCCAATTACAGTCTGAGGGCCTGATCCAAATATCACTGAAGTCAGTATCTCCACATTCCATCTCAGTGATTGTAAATGAGGGGGTGGAGGTCTACTGTGCAAAGGCATAAAAATATTCTCCTTTTTCAGGCACATGTAACTAAAAAAATATCCCTGATATGTAAACAAGCATTAGCAACATATAGAGCAGATAATGTTGAAATACAAAGGACTACTCAACATGTTAAATCCTACATTTACCCAGAGAATTTGTCACATCATCCAGTTTAGTTTATAGATCTTTTTTTTTAGAAGTTCTTAGACATCTACTATCTATCTAGCTAGCTATTCAGAATCCTAGGATTGGTGATTTTTCAAAGTAAAACCTCAAGAAAAGTTGATTCCATGGCATAATATGGTAATGGATGACCTAAAATTATACATACACATATGCAAATATCATGTATATATGTCAGATATAGATACATGTGTGTAAGATACATTACTATATGTGAAAGATACAAAGCCAAGTATTCTACTCTAGTAAGATTCAAAGTTTTTACATTAGCAACATTCAGTGTTGGTCAAATAGGCAGGCAGTACAGGAAATGAAAGGGGAAAAAAGTGGGGGAAATGTTCAGTATTTAACAAGAATGGAAGAATTATACCACCGGGTCTTAGAATATTGATATAATTTCATCATATGTCTCTATCAGGGAGGCACAAAGGAAAAAGCATATTAAATGTTTTTTACAAATGCTTTTAAGTATTTGAAAATATCCTGTTGCCTTTATTTGTCCAGCAGTTGCCTGTCTTGCAGTAAGCGTTATTACGTCAGCAGGGCTTTGACTCCACATCCAAATAACTCAGTACTTGAAAGCAAAACAAGTGAAAAAAAAAAATACTGTCTGAATTCAACACAAGTGTGCATACACACATTGACACGCAATGTATTTCTTTATCATACAAGCACTCTTACTAGTCTCATATATGAGAGTAACAGTGTGTGTACACAGGTGTAAACACAACAGACACACTGTAAGGATAATGTGTCTAAAAGCTGGAAGTATTTCTATATACTGTTCCTGTAGAAACCAAAACATTTTCTTCACTATCTTAGAGCTCAGATAAATTCAAATAAAGAAACACTTTGATCTGTCTACAGGGTTTGAAGAACAATTTCAACAACCTGTGTGGTAGTCTTTATTTTATATTTAAAGGGCAAAATATTTTTCATCATATGTTTTAGATAAGTTGATGTGGAAAAATTTTAGGTTTTATCTTTATGTTTAAATCTGATGACAACAAACCTGTAAATTGGCAAGTATTGATACTAATAAATAATTGATGGATCCTTGTTAATTAATAGGATATTTTTTTTGTTAGGAATAAGATTAGTCAGGTATTTCCAACCCGAGGTGTGGCTCAGAACATAGTAATGAAGAAATTTCCTTTTAGGTTTTATAGCCTGGAAATGTTCACAATATATAAAAGAAAATTATTTTTCTCTAAGTATTAAAAAAAAACATTACACTTTAAAATTGATTTCCATAAATTCAATTTTATGATCAAGAAAAACAGTATCTCTAATTAAAGTAGATGAAAGCTTCTTAGCATTATCCAATTCCTGATTTAAATCCTTGTGTTTTCCACCTACTGTTTGAAGAGTCTCTCTAGTGAAAATTTGTTCTTTCAGTCTGAAAATATGTGGCATATGACACAAACCTCTAGTTTATCAACAATCATGGTTTCTAGTGCCTTAATGATTTGAAAATATTCTGTAGTGACACTTCTCATGGTGACATGAATTGCAGTGTCTCCTGAGCTGAATGACATTAAATTCTGTGAAGGAGAGCAGGCCAAAGGGCTGGCAAAGCCAAGTTTGTCTCTGTTACCTTCACTTTGGATACCAGAAGCACCAGGAACATGCCTCAGACAGAAATTCAGATGTGGTCAAGGATCTGCAAACTTTTAGCTACATCAATACTGGCAAGTAACACAGGCCAGGGCCTCTTCTTTGGTCCAATGGTCAACTGCTATGGTATCCCTATGGCTGAAGTGTTTGCTCCACAGCAGGGTGGCCTCACCCTGAATGCCAGTAGACCCTTGCATATACTCTTTCCTCAGCTGTGCCTGGTCTTTGCCAGAGATTAGGCAAAAACTAGTAGAGATGAACAAATGTCAGGGCTTGTCTACATTGTCCCGTCCTAGTCTACCAGTATAGGCAAGGCCATTTTTAATGACATACTTCTTTCTTGAGGTTTCCTGCTTTTATGTATAAATAAAATTAGAAAAAAAAAATCACAGAATCATAGAATGCTAGGCATTCTGTGGAAGGGACCTCTGGAGGTCATCTTGTCCAGCCCCCTGCTTGAGCAGGGACACCCAGAGCAGGGGGCACAGGAACGCATCCAGGTGGGTTTTGAATGTCTCCAGGGAAGGAGACTCCACAACCTCCCTGGGCAGCCTGTTCCACTGCTCTGTCACCCTCACAGGAAAGAAGTTTTTTCTTATAATGAGGTGGAACTTCCTGTGTTCCCACTTGAGCCCATTGACCCTTGCCCTGTCATTGGGCACTATTGAAAAGAGCCTAGTCCCATCATCCTGACACCCACCCTTTAGATATTTATAGGTATTGATGAAATCCCCCCTCAGTCTTCTTTTCTCCAGGCTGGGAAATCTACGCCATCAGAACCAGTTGCTTCAAGGTGGCCAAGTAAGATCTTCTAAAGCTCTTCAAAATTATCTCACTTGTTCCACCACTCACTAAAAGCTGCCATGTAGTTCACCAGGGTCTGGCCTGCTGTGGTCTCAAGGGAACCAGTGCAAAGAAGTAGGTGTGGAGAAGGATCCTTTGCAAGGTCACTGAATGAATTCATTCAGGACCCCAGACACATGGTGTGAATTTTGGGGTTGTCCTGTGCAGGGACAGGAGTTGGACTTGATGATCCTTGTGGGTCCCTTCCAACCTAGGGCATTCTATGATGCCAAAGGACTGTTTCCATTCCTTTCCAACAGTCTACACACCACAATCTCAGCTCTACAAGGTCCTCAGCCTCAACCGAAGACATATGTGACATTTTTAATTACCAATAAACTGCAACATCTTAAAGAAACTTTTTTCTCCTATCTCTGCCCTTAAATGGAGGCAGCATACAGCCACAAAGCACAGATTCTAATGACACACACTCATAGATTACTCAGTGCCCTCGTATTATTATAACTTTTTTTTGCATTTCCTTTTCATAACTCTTGAAATCCTTCTGTGTTTCTAATTCCTTCTTAGCCTGGGAAAGCTAACAAAAATAATAGGTATTCCAGAAAAACTTTTGGGACAGAACTGTATGTGTGGGTGAAGCAGGATGCAGCATGAGACAAAAGTTTCTTTTCCCTCCAAATTACTTCTTTATTTATGGAGGTCTTTTATTTATGGAGACCATCACCACCACCACCAAAGAACAACAACAAAGAAAATCTTCACCAGTCTGCAACTGGGTGCTCGAGAGTATGTGGTGAAAATAACATTATTCTATAAAGATTAATGCTGTTCTTGGTTTGGTGGGGGTTTTCTGGCAAAATGTAATTGGCAACAGGTAGAATGAAAGAATTCGAGCTGATACACATGCCACCTCTTAGCAAATATTTGAAAGATATTACAAAACAACTCCAGACCACAGGAGGTTCTAGAAACTAAAACTGGGATCCATCTTAGAGGCCTAAAATGTAGCTCTTGAAAGCTGTGGTTACATTTTTGGAAACTGCTGCTTCTAAAGTGGAAGTTGGCTGAAGTAGCCCTGTTTTTGCCCTCAACCCTAGCCCTCCTTCCTGGTTTTCCTCCCCCACCAGGTCCAATGGGGCATCACAACTGTTTGTGCAGACGTGCAAAGAAGCAGATCAAGGAACTAGAGCATGAAAAGTAGTCTTCCCATAACAGCTTTTTTTCACTGGATGTTATGCCATTTACACTAAAAAATGCACTATCCTTGTATCTTTCTCATCAAAGACCTGATAACAAAGAAAGACTCAGAATACTTTGAAACTTAGAGGGAAGTGGTAGGCCTGCAAATGTGGTAGAATATGTCAAGCAGAAAGGTAATGTGTTTTCTGTGCCCTTACCTGAAGGCAAGGATAAAGCTGTGGTTTGACCAAATCCAATGACATTCTGACATTTTCTTCAGTTATTGGGTATGGCTAGAAACCTGTTTTTGTGCTTAATCTGAGCAAAAGTTTTCAGAAGCAAAACCCATCTTGCAATGAAAAAATGGAAACTGTATTACACAAGCATCCGTTTTGCACAGGCATGACTCATTGGTGTTAATAAATGGCCAGTTTGTGTTTCTGGTTCCTTAGTTGCCAGCACTTTTCTTTGATTTCTGTGAGATCCTGTTGAAATGGTAGAGGCCTATGGTCAAAAAGAGTAGGTTTCCTTGGTCATGTTTTGGGGTTGCCGGGCATGTCCTTGAACAAGCCAGACCCTCCCAAAACAATGGGAATGAGGTGATCCATTGCAATAGTGACTGGAGAAATAACTGTGCAGTTCAAAGACTTTGCCAAATTAAAGGTCCAGATAAATATGGGACAAGACAGGACCAGTGATGGCTGATGTCTGTCACCTGAGTCTGACATTGTGAGGAAGGAATTAATTTGGCTTAGAGGATGCAAACATAAGGGTCTGCCAACACCTATGCCTCTGCTTTTGATAGAAATGATAAGCGCAGAGATATGCCACCTCATTTTATTCAAACATTGCTCATCTTGGCAGGTCTCCATGCAGAAGAGAGGCTACATCCAAAGTCCAAGTACATTCCCTGGCAAGTGTCCCTTCAACTCCATAGGGTTTGGGTCATATTTAGGGGTGTGGAGTAGAGGTATGCATCATTCATACAACCAAACTGTGTTCACCCATGGAACAGTGTGGCTCTTTACACTGCTCGCTGAGATGAGCCCATGGTTTGTGCTAAACCCCTAAAATTAGTTTGGGCATTGTTGGCGGTTTGTCCTAGCTCAAAACTGTGTAAGGAATCATACTAGCATTAGACAGGGTGGATGCCTGGGACCTTGTGCTTAATCCTGGGCTTGCATACTTTAGTATTACAAAGACAGATGAAGTTGTAACCACCAGGAGAGAAGGAAGAAGCTTGTTTGAAGGGGAATGAGTTCTCTCCTTAATTCTAATGATTCTCGGCTTTTTTTATGTACAGTAGTTAGTTTTCAGACTGATGAGAAGGAGTCTCATTTGTGCAGATGGGAAATGCTTATTATGCTAATACTGTTCTGCATTGTTAGCAGAGATTATTAGACAGAGATGTTAGAAATGCCTCTAGTGGAATTAAGTAGGTGACAAGGTAAAACGAAGAGATAAATGACAACAGTGATTAGGAAATGGATTGTGCTGAATACAATAGTGCAAAGGAAGAAGGGAAAGGAACTACTCTTACAACAAATTGTTGAATCAGTGATGTATCTATGAAAAAGATACATAAAAGACAGTGTACCTAGATGATACCAAACACTGCTCGTGAGATTACATGTGATATTTAATCTGGAGAAAGCTGAGAGAAATGTCAAAATGGTCAGCAAGGAGGAAAAGCAGAACACCTGAAAGTAAGGAAACCACAGACAGGCTTGTGTTTTATAATGAATATATTCTGCCAAATAACTGTATTTTTAATGTATTTTTATGTATTTTTATGGCCAACTATATATGTCAACATGCAATTTAGTGAAATGTGTTATCCATCTTCTCTGAACTTGTAATAAATCAAGAAAATCCGACATTAAAATAGGCATACAGGCTGCAGTCACACCAGTCTCTCATATTGCATTGAAAACTACTGCTCTTTGGCATGTTGTCTCTACACCTAGATCCATTGTTCCAGCTGGAAGATGGGATTTGTGACTGCAGTGTGAAAAATAGGCATTGGAATTTGTTTCTGAAGCAACACATCAGCAGCCTAACTATGCTGTAAACTTTTACAAAATGCTTGATGGAAATCAGTGCTCATTTATAAAGTGCTATTGCAGCATTGCAGGTTGATATGACAGAACTAGTCATGGTAAATAAGTGCTTCAAGGAATATGGCTTTTTTCCTTGTTTTGAATCAGCAGTGAATCAGTCCTGCCAATATATTGATTATTCTTAATTATTCAGTATGGGTAAAAGCTTTCCTTGTTGTGTCAATTACCCTCACATGGCATGTTCAAACATTGATCATTTTGACTGTTCACACTTGCAGTATGTGACAGATCGCTAAAGTTTCTGGAGTCGTTTTGACTCTCTCATCATATGCCTGAAACTTCCATGAGAGGCAGAAGAGTGATGAACGGCAAATAGTTACAGTCGTTAACTGATAACAAATGTTCTTGTTTGCATTCAAACTTTCCTGCTTTTGTACCTGGCAGGCAATATAATGATTGCTTTTTTTCCTCCCTGAGACTGAATATATAAGAGAATTCTGATGGGACGAATCCTGCTTCCTTTGGACTAATTCTGTATAATATCTGTGGCTTCCTAGTAGCAAGTCATGAATGCCAATGCTTATTGACCCAATAGCTTTCCCTGACTAGTCATAAAATGGGTTCTTGAAGTTTGTCTGAAGTGGGCATATGTGAAGTAGCTGTTTGCTGATTTCCAGAACCGACAACAACCTCGTGCATCAGCTGGCTTTATTCTGCAGTAGTACCCGAGTGCCTCACAATCTTTAAAGCCTCTGAGAGAGGCAAGTACAATTATGTCCTTTCATGGATGGGAAACTGGATCAAAGAAAGACTCCATTCCTCTTCTAATGTCACATAGGAAGTCTGTAGTCAAACAGGGAATAAAACACATTTTCTAGATTCTGGGTCTTAAACATCTAGGACTTAAACATCCTTTTGTGTTGGCATCAAGAAAGGTCATCTCCCCTGAGGAGATGCCCAGGATACAGAAAGTGTGCTCAGCATTTTTTGGTGGTTGATATGAGGGGAGGAGGAGAGGCTGTTTCATTTCTACTGACAAGCAATTCAGAACAGATTCTGGATGTAAGTGATTTTACACGATGGTGCACATGTAAACTGGTGTAAGCAAGGAGGAATCATCGGTGTCCTGTTATGAGAAATTCTTTATTCCTCTCTTTTCTGACACTAAAGATGAGGCAAGGAAAGTTCATTGAGTGACCCAGCAGGAAAGGAGGGGCTCTCTATCATGGGGAGGCAGTAGGAGATATTTCTTTCAGAGTGGAAAGTTCTTGTTTTAAACACTATCAGTTTTTATGAGACTGCTTAGTGAAGTTAGACTGTTTCTGTGAAAAGAAGAAAAGACATTTAACTGGAGCATCTGCACAGTGTCTTTCAATATTTCTTTAGGTATGAACAGCTATTAGCTGTGTGTTCTTGAAGAAAGATGGGAGCAAGTTGATATTTTCTTTGGGTTGTCATAGCTATAAGGAGGAACAAAGTTACACCGTGGAAAATATTTCTGTACCAGAAGTGTCTCCATGAATCCAGGTTGCCACTGATTAGGCACATTTTTGCGATACAATAATTTTCTTATTTTACAAGTGTCTAATACAGCCTTACAAGACACCTGGTTTTTTTTTGAAGTTGAGAATAGACACAGACACAATATCCTCTTTTTGCTATTCAGCCCATTCCCACACTGTCACAAAAGCATTATCATCAGGCTAAGCCTCCAACTGTGACTCTGACCTTTGTCCTTCCTGGACAGTAAAAAAATCAGTCAATACTTGAGACCTCCACAAACAACAGGCTTTGATGAGGGAAGCCTAAAGCCTGTAATGATCCAAAACTCTGACCACTGAAAAAAAAAAAAGGCATCCCTTGATAAATCCCAGGGCAATATGAGTCTCAAAAACAACCACTCAGTCTATTTCTTATGTAAGTAAGCTGACAAAGAGGTTGGTAAAATGCTGTCCCAGTCACTTCACTTTCTCCTGGATCTCTCCCTGGCATCAGATTTACATAGGGCACAGACAGCAATTCTGTTTGGGAAATTCTGACTTTGCAAAAACTTTGGGATTCTTATCAGGGAAAACGAACAAAACATTTTGGGATAAGACAATCTGAATTGCAACTGAAACATTTAATTCTGGGCTGGTTTTACTTTTGTTTATGTTCTGTTGACCCGCTAAGTTGCCTCGTCAAAGTTTTGTTTCATGTATGTTAGAATATCTGGAGATTCGTGGTAATAAATTGAATATGAGGAATACCTGATATTGCAGTAGCTAGTCCAGGTAGAATGAATTCTTAAATGGAACCAAAGTGAAACATGGTGATTTAGTTCAATAAACTGAACTTAAACATCTCAGTCAAGTAATATTGTTATACTCTATTTTGTATTTTTTGAATTATGTCATTTCTATTCCATTAAAGAGCAATTTTTGTCATTTTATATCCATCACAGGAGGGTAAACATTCTGCAAAAGAAAAATTCCTATTTCTATTTATCAGTTGCAGACCTGGCAACAATTATGTGTACTTTTTGACTTTTCAGATTCATTTATTGCATTTAAAAATGAAACAGTCAGCCTGGAAAACTCTGCTTAATGAAATAAACGAGCACACATAAAAACCATCTGAAAATATTTACCTGAATTATTGTAGTTTTTAATAGATCTTGACATCAGCTGGCAAGGAGTAGATGTATTTTGTTTAATTGGTTAGCCAAGTGCTTGCTTTCCCACTAGATAAAGAGTAGACAACACTAGTTCTCTAGAGTGAGTGAAGAACTAGAGTGAGCACTGAGTTGTCCTGAGAGGGGGACCACAGGATCCCTTAATGAAAGTACAAACTTATTTGCACATTCTCCTCCCCATGTTCAATCAACGTAAGCACTGGGGAGGTATTGGCCCTTGCATGTATTCTATTCTGCTGGTGACTTCATTTTTCATTGCCTCCAGAAAAGCTCAGAGTAACTACACTCCTAATCCAGCTGTCTCAGATAGGAGCCTTCGCATAGATGAACAATTCCAGATTGCCATCCACCTAAAATCAAATGGAGATCTGCATAAGAAACACTGTTACCATCTAGCAAAACTCTCAAGACATATTTCTGTGTTTTTCACTCTCCTTTGGAATGATCAGGGATCTTATGAAGTCTTTTGGTGGAGAACAGAGGGAAAGAAAATTAGGCATGAGGTAAGGGATTTATGTTCAAATCCCTGCTCTGAAAAAGCACATTGTGACTAAAAAACCCATTGAATTCAGAAATAATGAAAGGTAATTCATGACCAGTGTGAACATGTAGCTTTCCTGCTTCATTCTATGCCAGTTCTCTAGGACTTCAAAGGTTCTGCCTTCTGTTGTTGACATTTTCTATGAGCTGGTTTTCTCTTTCTGAGGGTATACCTCTCCATGATGATGAGAGCCTTTTGTGGATACTGTCCACCAGCAAAGCTGCTCCTAAGAACAACCTGGTGAACTCAGAAAGTTTCACAGAGATGGATTTAAGTTATGGAGTTCAGGAGGGATTAGGAGACCTATAGAGGTGAGCATTTTCAATCTAAGCAACAATATTTTTCTCTTTGTATTTTCATTTCATGCAAATTTTAAAAATGTACACCATATCATCAGTCTTTTTCTTTCTGAAAAACACCTTTGAATCCACACAAAAATCAGGAACAATATATCTAGATTGCTTCTGCTGCATGCAAGAAAGGAAGAAGAAGGCATGACAAAGATTGCAACGTTTAGTTTTAAACATTTAGTAAATTTTCAGGTGTAAAACCAGGAAGCCTACAAGTAGATTAATACTTTTCTTTGCAGTAATATATAACTCTAATTAACTACTGCTTCTGTAGGTGTAAGAAAAACCAGACATATCTTCATTGATTTTTATATTACAAACTCAGAATAAATTATTGTAATGGTCTAGAGGAACTTACTTCATAACTTTGGACATAGAACTTCCCTGAATTAATTCCTACTTGAACTGGAGTATAGATTGTAGAAAAGAATCTAATCTCAATTATCATCTTTACCAATGCTTAAATAATAGGATTGTGGCTAAATTATGCTAAGAAATGAAGGCAGATTCAGTAATGATAAGCTATTGTGCTGATTCTCTTCCCCATCTCACTGTGGGGGACATGAGTGTGCGGTTGTGTGGTGCTTAGTTGCTGGCTGGGGTTAAACCATGACAGCTATGCTACATGTGCTGTCACAAGTGCAGCAACCTCTACGCAACTCTTTAGATGTTACTGTAGACCAAATCAAATTTTAAAAAGCGTATATGAAGTATATTTGTTCCGTGCTTTCAATCCCCTAGGTTTTTTTTTTTTAATATGTTTAAGAAATCAGAATGAGTCTTTTTACCCAGATATTAATTCCTGTCCTTTAAAACAGTCATGCCCAGATCCGGGAGACTTCCACAACAGGATCATTTTGTAGGGTATATGGTGTGTCTTCACTGAAAGCAACTTACACATTCAGAACTCTTCAAAAAGTAAAAAGAAAATAATTAAAAATTAAAGAGTATGTATACATCCCAATATTTTGATTGCTCTTAGCAAATTAAGTTCTCAGTGTTAGGAAAGATTTATTACTGTTTTCGGTGTGTATATTTAAAGTCAGTCTGGTATGCATGTTTAAAGTAATAAGGTAGAACCTCAGAAAGTTAACGGTTTAATAACAGGTTACCTAAGAATGCCAGGGCCCTTACAGTGATCTGAACATAGTTGACAGCTATTATTCTTCACTTAGGAGCAGTGGCCCACCCCAGGAGCAATGAACAGACAAATCATATAGTATCATGTTCCTTCTTGATTGAACAACTTCAGAGGCCCATGGCTAACTACATGGCCTCTTGTTCAGCTGCAAAAGTGTCTTTTTATTCGTTTGAGGAAGTGCACCATTGAATACGGAGGTGAAAGAGAGGCCATTTCTCTTTTTTTTCCTTTTCCCCCTCAGCCTCAGAAAGGTCAGGAGCCTACTTCATCTGTCATGCTTAATCAGCTGATGAAAACTCTGCTGATGCACGAGGTTGTGGCTCCTCTATTTTAAGCATAAATCTTAATGGAAGAATCATTCTGTAATGTGTTACTTCCTGAAATGTGGAGCTGCTCTTTTAGGAGTGTGCTGGAGGCTTCTGGTAACATGGATGTACAGTGTTTCTGGAGCTCTCCCAGGGCACCACGCTTTTGTTGGGTGATATATGTGACAGCTTCCCAATTGCATATGATAAGGCATGTGGTCTCAGACTCCAGCAAAAAGCTGTAACAAAGGGACTAGATGTCCCAACTGGAATGTGAAACAAGTCATCATGACTACAGCTAACAGGATTGCTGCTGACTGAAAAACAAAGATGGGAATACATTTCAATTGCCAAAATGCCATTGCTCATTCCCCTCCAACCTTTCTGATTCAAACCAATCTTTCTGATTCTAAATGTTTGTGGAACAGTAGAAAAATGCTGTATCTAGTAAAGGTTGGCAAGAGATACGCAAGTGTTGAATCAGAGAGGAAGATAGAATTATGTAATATTGACACAAGTGGTCCTTTGTCCTGGCTGGTAGGTCTGGCTGAGCATGGAGAGGGACAGGTACTGTCTGTCTCTTTTCAGTGGCACATCTCTTTTAAAACCCTTTTGAAATCTTAATAGTAAATAATGCCTTTTCACTAAATATTATTTTTCTATCTACCTGCTGTGTTCTAGTTATTAGCATTCAGATATGACATATTTTTTATACATATACATTCCATGTAGGCCCAAGAATTTCTCTCAGTAAGAAGGCCCTACAAAGAAAAAACTGCAGCACCATAAGATGCAGTGCCTTCTCTACAGTCCTAGAAGATGGTCAGAGAATAAAAGGGGAACGAGTTGCAACACAGAAATATGCTGTCCAAGGTGGTCACGGATACTGCTTTTTGCCACAGGATGGAGTAAAAGGAAACAATGCCCAGCCTCCCCAAAAATGAAAGTAGTCTACAGCACTTCTCCTTTTTAATGGGCCTAATCTCCCAGAAACACAGAACTGAAAAAATGAAAGGAAATGATACCTAGGGACTTCATATGGGCTCAGAAATGAAGAAGCCTTGATGTGGCCTGTGCCAGGTATTCTGACAGGAAAATGTTTGCTACTTTAAAAAAAATTTCAACAGAACTAGCTGTATTTCAAGAAAGTTTTGCCCGATAGGCTGATGTGCAATTTAATTGTTCATCATTGTATTCACCTATATACTGAATTTATGAAGTCCAGCACTAAGAAAGACAGGGCTGCAATGAAAAGCCTTCACAACATCCTCCTTCTACCCCAATTTTATATCATGAAATTGGGAGGTATTTCTCACTATATCACAACGTACAAGAAACCACAAGTGAATGCACAGACAAGAGGTGTATTAGGTGCATGGAGCATTCACCAGTGCTCCTCTGATGTACACAGAATTCAAGGTCCTTGTGCTTGCCAGGATATTATATGAAGACTGCCAATAATTTCATGGCATCTTGAACTTGGAAATACTCCATTGGGAATAACATACATGGTGCACCTTCAGAGAAGCTGAGGAACATTTACACATAAAACCACCTAAAACAGGCATGAGCATGTGAGAAGGCTACATCACCCTCTAACACAGCTTTTCCAAACATGCAGGCTGCAACCTCATGAAAAGTCATGATGGCAATTCTGTTTCTGGTGCTAAGCCAGAAGTTCAGTTCACAACCACATGTGAAGTTGCAACTGGAAAGGATTTGGGAACTGATATTCTAGTGACAAAATGCAACTCTGCAAGTTCCAGCAATATCTCAAGATTGAGTGCATGTGTGCTCATGTGTGTGTGATTCATGTCACTCGTTCTCCACCTGCTGGTGACATTTTTAAGGCCTAATGCCCCTGCCATGAGTGATGTGGAGGTTTCCACTAGTTAACCCCATAAAAATGTGCAATCAGCTAATTGGAAAATTCTAATTAAGCCTGTGCTTATGGTGCAGACATCCATATATGAGAAGCACTCACCTTGTCTGTATGACTGGCCTGCTTGCCACCGAAGAGCAGCAATGGGGTTGGGCAAGCTTTCCTTTCCCAACCACTGGAGCATGATGGCCCAGATGACTCTGCTGATGGCTGGCTTGCTGAGGGCTGATTTTAGTGCTGCAGCCACCCATGGTTCCTTAGTTCCAGCTGCCTATTCATCCATGTTCCCTGTTCTCACTAATCGCCATTTCAGAAACAAAACGAACGGGGGTCAACACAACTATCATTAGGAAAAACGATGACAATTAAATATAATTAATAAACACTCCTATTACAGGGCATATGCATGCTGTGTGTCTAAACTGGACTGAGTCTGAAAATTAGTACACCTCATTACCCAGATGAATTGGAATTACACAGCACAACTTCCACTATTAATATAGCTTAAAAAAATCTTCTATTTTTTTCTCTGTGTATCTGTTTCCAGAAAATTATGTGCTTTTTAGTCAAAGAATATTAGAATGAACATTGCTAATCACATCAGTCCAGATGGTTGGCTCTCTTCTTGCCAAGTGGAAGTACTGTAACCTATTTAATGTGCAATTTACATAAGCTCCATGTTAATAAAGAGCTATGAGTTTGTGGACATTTTCTCTACTCTTTTCTATATCATGGGTTCAGCCCACAGAGTCAGAGCATAGTGCTTGTGACTGCCATTGATGCTGGCCTGCTGAAGCCAGGACTGCTGAGTACCTTTCCCCCCGCCCTTTGTCCCTGTCTTCTCACAGCAGTATGGGATCTTTTAATTGATTGTATCCCCTTTGGAAGTTAAAAGTGCAGTTAGGAGTATATATATGCCAAGCTCACAGAAATCTGTATTAAAGGCTGCAGAGAAACCTAGCTCAAAATAAAATTATCCTGTTATTGTGTGCATTCAGCCTGCATTCTCGGACCAGCTGGAATGTGTTAGAATTGTTTTGTGTTTATGGACTCTCCATCTAAACCTTACACATTTTAATTTTCTCTAGAAATTTACTATCTTTGAGGCTACTGTGCACCCTGCCCTCCAGTCCAAGTAGGATTTTCTGTGTGGCAGGTCACATTATGCTGGCAATCACAACATATGTTTCTGATTGGTGGAATGAGGTGCTTATAAATTCCTGCTGGTATCTCTATAACTCATATGAGAAGAGTTTTTGTTGCTGAGAGCATATCTCCACCAGGTTTGGCAGGTCATATACCTTTCTGTTGTCTACCTGTTAGGTGGAGAGAAATCATGCAACCACAGATCATCTAACATTAAATCATGGGCTTGGCTGTACATCCTCCACTTTTCCTGGATCTTCTAGTGATACCTATGGAAGACAGAGACTACTTTTTTCTAGTCACTGTAGAATCTCACTCTAAGAGTTCTTGTGCTTTGAAGAGCTTGTTGTATGTGCAAATGGGACAGACACCAGCTGAACATGGGAAACAGGCAAAATTGTTTCCAAGGCCATGTAGGATTTTAAATGCAGAATCATGCGGCTCATTCTACAAGGTGGTGCTACCTAGATTAACAATAAAATCTGACCCAAATCTGCAAAGGGGTCTGTCTGTGTCTGAATCTTTTCTAATTTGATAGGTTGTTGGCCCGTGTGGGCTTGTTCTGTTAAAAGCATTAGAACCTACTTAATTATTATTTTCATGTTTAATACTTTGTTATTTACTTTAACAATTAACATTTCATAATGTATTATTGGAGATTTCCCACAGGTATGGGCGTAGTGGTGAAGGGTGCACATCTAAGTCTATGCTGTGTAATAGAGCACAATAAGATGCCGAGGGCTTGATGCTTTCTGTTGTTGAATTCGGTCTTCTTTAATGCTGCTGGAGATAGTTTGGCACTAATGAGATTGAAGATCAGATACCCCAGGATGGGTTTGTCCCATCCAGGGATTTCTTTTCAGCAAATCAGCTACCAAAAAGACGACATTCTGCAGAAACATCACTTGGCCCAAAGTTGTCTGAATCTGCTGGTGTTATGTGCTTCACCATTTCAGACAAACACAACATACTGCATCCCTGATATCTCAGATGCCTTTGTGATGTCCTATTCAACTACCTTCCACTAATAGGCCATCAGCTTCCCAGGGGATATGGGCATGAATACCTGTGTTTTGAGTACCAAAGGAGAAGTATGGTCCTCTACCTTCCATGCAGGGACTATTGTAAGAGAAGTCCCTCCCCCAGGAAGATGGTGCAGCCCATTCACTACCCACGTCCTGGCACTGGAAAAGGAATCAAAGGGAGCTGTGTGTGGAGGAGGAGAATATACACTCCAGAAATGCAGTTGTACTTGAAGAAGCAAATTCATCAATTTAAAATGATAGGGCATCAGACAATCTTTTAGCACATGATACAATATTTGTGGGGAGTGTTGGACTGTAGCTTCAGCTGGGGCTTCCTCTGGATGGGCACAGCCTTGAACTAATATAGTTTCCAATGTCCAAATGGCACAATCCAATCTGTAACAAGCAGCCAACATGGCTCTGACACCAGAATAAGAAACAGGAAAATAAACAGGTAAATTTAAAAAAAGGGAAATAAAAACTGAGAAAGAAACATACTGGTTAGACAGACTGCTCTGGTAAAAATGTACTTGGGAAATATGCTCTGATAAACTTCTTATTGCTATTAAATTGAATCTTGATATCAAAGTGATTTTGCTATTAAAAATGTGACATCAGAGAAGACTTTATAATAGGAAAGATAATCTGTAGCATCAGTTCATTGGGAGGGATATGTCATCTTTGAAACTGGAGTTTTTTAAGAATCAGTGGTCTTTTTAATGCTTTTCAGCTGCTCGGGATCTCAACTGAAATTTTTGTGCTAACTTGTGTGTATGTGTGTGTGTTTATGTATATGCGTGCACACAATGGGGATTTAAGAGAACAAATTCTTATAAAGCAAGAACTTTCTAGATTATCCATTACCAGGACAATACTAATTATTGGAATAGTTAGTGGTTATATGCTAGAAAATATTAAAACCCCACAACCATTACTTTGTAGAGGACCTTATGAATTTCTTCTGTGCACAGCTTCTTACACAAAACTCAAGGTGACACTTGCCTGTCTGTGCAAGCCTGGGTACAGCCAGTATAATCTCTCCCAATGGCTGCTGCAAAGGCACAGGACTCTCATTGCTCTGTGCCTTGTGCCAAGCCTGGAGCAAGCACATGTGCTGCTTGCGCTTAGCACAGCAGGAGAGTAAGGCTCAATAGGTTTTACTGAGAGCTGCAAAGTTCTGGTTGGGACTTTTCTTCCTCAGTGTAACAGCTGCTCTTGCAAGCCTCTGTCAGGGCTGATGTAGCTAGAGTAGTTCTTGGCTTTGGAGTAAGAGGGGAATGGATAGGATGACTCCACCATGTCTCTTTCTGCCTGATTTTCTGTGACTCCTTAAAACCAAAGAACTCAAACTCTGAGTGAGACTATTTTCAAATATCAGCAGTCTCCAAAAGTCCAAGCCTGAAAATTTAGGGCAATGTTTTGTTGACAAGAAACTGCCACTTGAATTTCTGACAGACGTTGTCTTGTTTGTTTGGTGTTTTGATTTTTGCCTGTTTCAAATGCAATGTTGAAATATCCTTTCCATCTGTATGGGGAAGATGGAATTACTTATGTGTCATTTCTTCTAACCTTTAGAAAACACCCCCATAGCCTTCCATTGACTGCTTCTAATGCCTCTGGCTGCTTTAACCTCTGTTTTCCTACAGAATTGCGTGTTCGTGGCATTTTAATCAAGTCTCCTTATTAAAGGAGTGAACACCATTTTATGTGAGGTGAAGGCTTGAGCACAATCTACATCAACACCCAACAGAGCCTGGTGATTATACATAACCTACGTAACAGCTTTTCTGTTACACTTTTGACTAAGTTCTCACTCATTTCCTATACCTTGACAAGGCAGGCAATCTGTCTTCCCATTAGAATGTCATGCCCGCTGCCTATCATTACAGCCAGCTATCAATGAATGAGCTGACTGTAAACTAAGCTACGTTTACTGGTACCTGCTAGTACCAGCTAAGACTTCTTTATCTCTTAATATTAAAAAAAGCCCTGGTGAGTACATGTGCTTACAAGATTTACAGTAGGGATTAGAATCTGGAAGATAAATTTTCCTTCCCATTACACATATGCAACTTATTGCCAGGTCAGGATGCATTCTGTCACTTAACACAAGGGAAGACTCTGGCATGAAAACTAGGATGTGTTTTAATCTATTAATCAAAACTGGTGTAAACCTATCTTTAGACCTTGTCCAGACAAGAAAGAAAAATCATGTCCAAACAGAAATAACTAAAACAAGTTCTTATCTGCTTTATTTCTGTGGGTCTTCTCCCGCCCCCTCCCCCCCGCCCCCTTTTTCCTCTTTTTCTAAATGTTTGATAATAAGTTGGGGTTTTACTGTTGAGTGGTGAACACAAGCCCCTCAAATGACTTATTTCATGTCTATAATGATTACGTATGTTTGTATTAATGTTAAAATGGCCACAGGAGTCTTCAAACAGGTTTGAGTTTGTACTGGATATTATGCCAACATCTAGAAAAACTTTTCTTCTACAAACACTTTAGAAGGATTTAAGAACCTAAAGGTATTAAGACTTTACCAAAACAAAACTTCAGTGCGGGGCATGGCTGCTGAACTCTAGAAAATATCTTATGTGAATGACTGAATTGTCACATCAGTAACTACTGATTCTGATTTTGGACATTTATGTTACTTTTATTACCTGTTTCTGGGTTTCATCCTGATCTTACAATTTCTTCTGCTTAAGTAAGCCCAATCACCTTGCTGTAGTGATGGTAGGAGCTAGTCCTTTTACATCAGGTAGAAATATGAACATATTTCTGTTCTGTTTGGTCCACCTACTTTATCAGGTTCTCCCCCAGTAGTTAAGAACATTACAATACCAGGAGTTACCAACTGCCTCTCAAATTCAAGAAAGCTAATTTTTAACCTGCTCCTTTATAGCTGGCCTCAGGCTCTAAATCTCCCCATATGACCCTCAGTAATAATTAGAGCAATTAGTTCCTGCCCCTCTGGAATAATTGCTAGCATAAATTGAGATGATTTTCCTAAAAATTTCATTTAAAAAGTCAGAAAGAAGGAAAGAAAGAAGGAAAGAAGGAAAGAGAAGAAAGAAAGAGAAAGAAACCCCAAACCCCACTAACCGACTGAGGAAAGGAAAAGGCTATAGACACAAACAGGCAAAATGAATGGAAAAAGGAAAAGCAAGACAAGACCGTTTTCCACGTTCCATTCCTGTGATGCTGCCTCACTCACAAGCACCACATATATAACATTCCTTCTTGCAGGCAACAGGCCTCCCTACCCCAGGTGCCATCAAAAATTATGGGAGGGAAAAAAAAAAGAAACTCATATCTTAAAAGCAACCCTGTTTTTCATCAAAATGTATTGCTTTAAGGCAGCCATCTGACTGGAAAGGGGAAAAAAAATAAGAGAGTCTTGTTCTCTAAATTTCTATGTAATGCTTAGCCAAAAGAATAGCTGAACAGTAATGAGTAGGAACTTGAATTTACCAAGTTAAAAACACTGCGATGGAATAATTTGCTAGAGGGGATTAGGTGCAGGTCAACATAGCCTTCTGTGGTCAGCAGCAACAAAAGAAGAATCAAGCAGAAATTCATTATAAATGCAGTGCCAAGAGTAGGAATGCTGTATTTCATGTTTTCAAAACTTTGTTCAGAATCAGCACAAAACCTGACAATTTCAAATTTCTTTCTGAAAGAAATAGGACAAGCTGTTTTATTTCTTTCAAAGCCTTCTGTTTAAACAACCTTAGAATATTTTTTTTATTTTAGCTTTTTTCATAGTGTGCAACATACATAAATATTTGAAGTAAACAAATAAGAAGTCCTCATATTTGATGCAAACACATAGAAATGGGACAGTTTAAATTGTAAAAAACATCCACCTTTTTTTTTTGTAGTGAAAAAGAAATACTGGTGAATTTCAGTAAGTACTTGGCTATACCCACATGAACACAGAGTATATTCTCCCAAAAATATTAAAGCCAGCTCTGCTTCAGAACTTAATTGTGCATTGTTAGTTTACTGCAAATATATTGCTTATATATCTAGCAGGAAATAAAATGAAAGTAGTTAATGTGAAATTATCATTTTGGAATGTAAAAGAGGGAATAAAAGTCGATAACAGGATCTTGAAAAGATTTCAGGTCACTTGTCAATGTTATACAACCCCCTAATTCTTCTGTTTTTCTGCTTTCAATGAGAGCATATCCCTGATTCCTCAGCCAGATAGACCCTGGTGTCTCCTATCTCTGCTCCTATTTCCTTAAGAAAATATCCCAGAATGAGATTGAGATTTTACCACAGTATCATAGGTGGAAACTTACATACTTCAGAAACAGAAAAAGAACTAACTATGATTCAGAAAATGATTCAACTTCTGCTTAATTGTTGATCCTTGGAAAAGAAAATCATGCCCTGTGTGTAAACGAATGCTAGTTTACGTGGCTCAGCTGCCCTGGGGAAGGGCTTTGGGACAGCAAACCTCCACTTCCCTCTCTTGCCCAGGTGAGCAGGGAGTGAGCAGCAGCAGGACAGAGGATTGGAGGAACTGAGAACAGGTCTCTTGACTTCACTGAGTCAATGACAACCTGTCTCCTGTGCAACCTCAAGGCTAAAGAAGATCATCCATGAGCAGATGCAACACGGGGCTGTTCTTAGGTCAGGTTGACTGGGACAGAAGAAGCACTGAGCAGCCTAGGAGCGATGATAGTAACAGAGGAGTCATTCTTACCTCAGCACTTGCCCCATCCCGTCTGCTGACATGTGACTTGAGTCCTAGGACATGATTTCTGTTTTGCTGGAAGTCCGGACTTGTTCATCAGCTTCCAGAGAACCATGCCAGGAGCAGAAGTCCTTTTGCATGTATGGCAGAACCGTAGTGGAATTGGGAGCCACAGTGTCAGAAGGAGGAAATCTTTTCACCTGAAACTTACTTGTCTTATACTGGCTCATCTGTATGTATTGGTAGGCTGACTACTGAACTCTGGTGAATTGAGATAGTTTATTGTTTTGAACAGACAGGCATCGGGACACACTGGTAAAGACTGGCTGCTTAATATTTGGATGTGTTTTGTAGAATAACAAAATGTTGAATCTGTGGTCTGCGACACAAAAGTCAATACAGACACTGACTTATTATTCAGCTTTCCATTTCTGCATGAATTTGGAGCTATCACAATGATGGCAGAGAAACTCAAGTGGTATAAAATATTGGATTACTGTAGTGCTAAAAAAAGAAGGATAAGCAACACCTAAATCCTCACATAATGCACTCCTCGCATATGGTTAATGCAGTGTGAATTCAAATGAAATATAGAAACCTAAAACAGGGAGAGCAGATCATGGCTGACATCAGGTACTGCAGGCATATTTATATTTTCTTCAGTATTTCCTTAGAGATCAGGAAGCACAGCTGACATACATTCAAATGAGGTAATTTCCTTATCCTTGAAGTCAGTGTAACATGCACTTGGTCACTTTAACTAGATGATGTGATATACATAGGAACTGGCAGCTTCATTAAACAGAGTAAGATAGAAGACCTCATGCACCTTTAAGAATTCATGTCTTTACCACTACTGGTACAAAATATAAATGGTAGGACATATAATTGGTGAGCCAAGAATTGTGGAGGGCATCACATCTTTTAAGAACTCTGCTTTAAACAAAAGGAAAATGGAAAAATGGAAAATAGAAACACTGTCATGGACTGTTGTGATACACCGCTCTGAACTCTGGGATGGCCTCTGGAGTTTTAGAGAAACCTAAATGAACAGGTTAAATCTGTCCAGAGTAGAGATGCCAGCGATACAGCTGGAAGAAACAAAAAGAGGCAAGCATGAGTTTAGAAACATTTTCATTAGATAAAAGTCACAGAATCACAGAATGATAGGGGTTGGAAGGGATCTCTGGCGATCATCTTGTGCACAAGTTGCACGGGACTATGTCTAGGTGGGTTTTGAATGTCTCCAGGGAAGGAGACCCCACAACCTCCCTGGGCAGCCTGTGCCGCTGCTCTGGCACCCTCACAGGAAAGAAGTTTTTTCTCATGTTGAGGTGGAACCTCTTGTGTTCCAAATTGTGCCCATTGACCCTTGTCCTGTCACTGGGCACCACTGAAAAGAGTCTGGTCCCATCCTCTTGACACCCACCCTTCAGATATTTATAAGCATTAATAAGACGTCCCCCCAGTCTTATCTTTTCCGGGCTGAACAAATCCAGGTCTCTCAGGATTTCCTCATAAGAGAGATGCTCCAGTCTCCTCATCATCTTGGTAGCTCACCACTGGACTTGCTCAAGCAGTTCCATGTCCTTCTTGAACTGGGAGGCCCAGAACTGGACACAGCACTCCAGATGTGGCCTCACTAGGGCAGAGTAGAGGGGGAGGATAACCTCTCTTGATCTGCTGGCCACACTCCTTTTAATGCACCCCAGGATATTGTTGGCCTTCTTGGCCACAAGGGCACAGTGCTGGCTCATGGTCAATTTGTTGTCCACCAGCACTCCCAGGTCCTTCTCAACAGAGCCACTTTCTAGTAGTTCAGCCCCCAGCCTGTACTGGTGCAGGGGGGTTGTTCTTCCCCAGGTGCAGGACCTTGCACTTGCTCTTGTTGAATTTCATGAGGTTCTCCTCGGCCCAGCTCTCCAGCCTGACCAGGTCTCATTGGATGGCAGCACAGCCTTGTGGCATATCAGCCACTCCTCCCAGCTTGGTATCATCAGCGAACTTGCTGAGGGTGTCAAGTGAAGTTTACACAATTCTGCTTCATAAATAAAATTTCTTCCATTTAATTTATTTTGATTATGTTTCTTTTGTGTCAGGGTCTGGGGGAAATGCCATGTATTGTAGTCAATGCCTGACAAGAATGTGCACTAAATCCCCACATTAAAGTTATTTCAGTGTTTTGCAAAGTTAAGTCCTCCTGTGAAGGTGCAAAAGATGTTAAAAATGTAGAAATTGAAGAAGGTTGTAAGGTGCGTGGTGGCACTGATAAGCTGAGTTAGTGTGGGTACATGTCACATACCTGTGTGGGTGTGAAGAAGACTATGTGTGGGAGGGCTGAGTTAGTGTGGGTACATGTCACATACCTGTGTGGGTGTGAACAAGACTACGTGTGGGAGGGCACGGGAGGGATTTGACTTTGTAAGAGGATATCAAACTCAACATCCCACCTAGGAAAGATTTTTTAGCTTCAAACCTAAAAATGCTGCCTTGCAGTAAAATGCAACATCAAATCCATAAATTTGATTATTTTGAAACATAAACAGAAGGATCTTCCACTCTTAGGTTTCATTGACAAGAGAACTCAGCACTTACTGGTAAGGGAAGTAATGTGTAAAATCTCAGGAAGATGCTGATTTCTCGAAGCTAAACCTATCTACAAAACACCAATGTACTGCATGGTGTCACAGCACTTCAGGAGGGATTATTTCCAGGGCAAATTTGATGACAAAAGTATAAACTTTGTTACCTGTTTTCAAGTACATTTCTTAGCTTTTACACTAAAAAATAATATGATTTTGATCAGTCCTGAAGACAAAAAGCCTGACTATGGGCAAGTAAATCTATGTGTGAGTGTCCACAGGAGGAGTCTGGCTAGTGAATGCCCTTTCACTGGACAGTACTTTCACTGAAGGCTGTGAAGTGAAGTGAAGCTGGGAATATGATCGTATTTTTCATCTACACTTGTCTATGTTGAAACGGTGTGGACTTTTATATACCTGAGGAAGAGTGTGGGGAAGCGGACAAATTCTGAGAGGGAATGTGTCAGATCTATAACTACGCACAGTGTTAACACACACTTGGGCTCCCACACTCTTCATTCTCTCGTCTATATCACCTGCTTGCTGAGTTGAACATCCTGGAGGTGGTAAGACAACATGACAAGGAAGGACTGTTTTCCGAGCTCTGGCAGAACACAGGGAAAGTGTAAATGGGCCAGCTGATACAAGGGATGCTAGGATTTTAGGTTAGGACATAGCTGCTTCTGCATTTAATTTCCAGTGTTCAGTAACATGTTACGCAGGTACAGCATACTGCCAACTCCTTTCCCAAGCACACAGAAGGTTGAAAACATATTGAAATATAGATAACCCACTGAAGATTTTACCCAGTTGAAAATGACTTTTGTTGTCTGTACAAAGAAGTACCTTCCTGGGTTTCATAGAATCATAGAATGTCCTGAGTTGGAAGGGACCCACAAGGATCATTGAGTCCGACTCCTCTCCCTGCACAGGACAACTCCAAATTCACACACGTCTGAGGGCGTTGTCCAAGTACTTTTTGAATATCATCAGGTTTGGTGACAGTGACTGCCTCCCTGGGGAGCCTGTTCCAGTGCTCCGCCACCCTCTGGGTGAAGAACCTTTTCCTAATATCCAACCTAAACCGCCCCTGGCACATCTTCCTGCCATTCCCTCAGTTCCTGTTATCGGTCACCAAAGAGATCAGCGCCTCCCCTCCTCCTGCCCTTGTGAGGATGCTGTAGACTGCAGTGAGGTCTCCCCTCAGCCTCCTCTTCTCCAGCCTGAATAAACCAAGTAACTTTAGCTGCTCCTCCAATGGTTTCCCCTCTAAACCCTTCACCAACTTCATGGCAGCTTATTTCTTAGCACTGATTCAGTTTTATATGGTATTGACTTTCCAAATGCTGACTCTTCTGACGTCAATGGTAATTGCAGGAGCTCAGCACCTTTTAAACCATGGGGATTAGTTCTCTAAAATGGTAACGCTGGATCTGTATTGAGTCATTTGACCAATATTCCTGTCTTTGAAGGCAATTGGTTCAAAGCATGATCCAAGACAATTACAGGCAAAATATAATATATGCTGTGTTATGGCCTTCTAATTAATAATCTAATCTGTATTAAGATTAGATAAGGCTCTGAAGCAGTAATCTGATATGATTTCAATAGCTGCATTAACTCTTCTGACTCTAGATTCTTGCTGTCCATGTGTAAACATGCATTTTCCGTTTGAGTCTTACCACTCACAAACCTCAACTATTTACAAACAGTAAGAAGTAGGTCACTCCCACTTCTTCAGATCCTGAAACTGTAATGAAGTGTAAATATAAATGCTTTCCTGTTAAGATGATCTTGAGTCAACTTTTATTCTTACACCTATCTGTGGGACTGAAGCCTAAATAGGGAATGTATGCAAAACTACAGACGGAAATGGTTGGAGAGAAATGAATTACAAGACTGCTATTAATCTATCCTTTTTTATTGCACTCTCCACTTTGTACTCTTTCTTTATGCCATTAGTCCTTTTATATTTGTTTCCCTTCCATATCACTGGTCTTGCTTAGCAGATTTCATTCTTGTACAGTAGCTAATCCTTGTTCGGCAACTAATAATTCCTGTTTTCAGTAATATAATATTCCCAAATAATCACCTCTAAAATGAGATTTTTATCATAACTTGCCTCTCCTGGATTATGATTTACTTTAGGCTTCTGAAAACTACAAAAGCACTTTAGCTATTTTTAAGCATGAAGAAAATGGAAGAATAAAAATTATGTTTCCCGTTATAAAAATAACATAGCTGTAACATTTTTTATGGCAATAAAACATAAGCGATTAGAGCTCCGAGCTGGTATCTGAATTGGTAAGAGCCATTAGTCTCATAAAAGACACGTTTGATCATTTTAAATTCTGATATTAATCTCACCAAACATACAGATCTACAACAGAGCTAGTCTCTTTGTGCTCCCTTTGTAATCAAAACAGTGAGAAATACTTTGCAGTGCAACTTCTCAAGTGTATTTTGGATACCCTCTGTAGGACAAGAAGTGCTATACCTTAAAAAACTTGCAATATGTGCAACTACTTTAACTAGTTAAATCTGATTTTTATCCCAGAATCTCCATTGTTCATAGCCTGCCACTTCAATGCAAAGGGAAAGGGATGTTTCATGATTCATCAGTAATTCAATGATGACTCTGGAGCTGCAGAGGAAATCTCAGGGAATATATGCCCTAGGTGGCTGTGCTAGTAGGGGAGGCCTACACTCACTTTGTCTCCCTCCAGTAAATTTTCACCTGTGCACAGTTTAAAAGCTCCTGAAGAATTAGGCCCAGAAACCTTTTGCACCTTTATTCACGGACATATGTACTCATGCATCTCCCATTAATGTCAGTAAGAGTAACCTGTTTGCACCAAAGAGACAATATACAACACGATCTCATTTATCCTTGATTTTCTCATTTTCTATCCAAATCCTTCAAGTTTAGATGGCTCATAGATTCCCTTCACTGTTGGTCTCATAGAAAGTCATTTCAAGCACTGCAGGTCTGCCTGCAGTAATGATTGTGCTAAATGCCGTTGTGTGGTTTGGATATTCACAAATCAAAGTTGTTCTGTTACCTTCTTTCCTGCTCAAAGGTTATAGGTCTAATAATTAGAGTGGCCCCTTGATGAGCACATTAAGATCCAGTTTGCGTACCTTAATGGCAATGATAAGAATAAAATTATACCTCTTCATAGCAATATTTTTTTTTGATATGGTGTTAACTCTGCATTGTGTAAAGTTAAAGTGTTGTTATTGTATTCTTGGTTGCCAGCAGAACTCATGAGTGAAATGAGGAAGATTTGACCTCTTGAGACTTTCTAAAACTCTGTTTAGAGAAGAAAACTTAGATACATAAGACACCTGCACAAAAGACTTCTTTATTCTCTGTTTCAAACAGCAATAGGATTATTATCTAAGGCTACTAGACCAGTAGGACAACCTCCCCTTAACCAGTGACACAGCTCAGCCCAGCATCCGAACACAGGGCTGTACCTTATGATTTCAATGGGGTTTTTGTTTCTGCTTAAATGCATATACATCTCTACCATTCTGGAGCAGTTACATTTTGCTGACTTAGATGCAATTCTAGTAGTGCAGTGCAGTGAAAACAATTGCTGCAGGAATCAATAAAATGAATACCGGCTTTAATAGTATAAAAATGCACACACACATATCTACAAGCAAAAAGAGAAAATAGTGGTGGCTGATCTATAGGTAGCCAAAAGCAGTGGCATTGAGTCATCTCTTTTAAGTCCTTAGATCACTGAAGGATAGATCATTCTCTGTTTGAAAAGGATGAATTCCCATGAGTTGGGGCTGCAGCAAGCTCTGTGAGGAGAGGCTGGGGATGCCCTGTGCTGGACACAGCCGGTTCCAGCTGGGTACAGCCAGCTTCAACAGCCCCACCACAGGATGCAGTGGATCCCATCAGCCAAGATAGTCACTGAGAAACACAGAATCATAGAACCATACCTTCTTCTCTTTTTTTTTCCCTGAGTTAGAGCCAAAACTCTCTGTTCAGCCAGGCCAGCCTTCTTCCCCGCTGGCTCATCTTTCTGCACCGAGGGATGGCCAGATCCTGCATCTTTAAGATTTCCTTCTTGAAGAATTTCCAGCCTTCTGGGACTCCTTTGCCCTTCAGGACTGCCTCCCGTATTTAAGAAGTGACAGAAAGCACTGGAGAGGTGAAGGAGGAAGGAAGAAAAAAAGAGTGAGAAATAAGAGAGGGAACACTATAGTCAGAGAAGGAGGAGGAGCTCTGTGGTGGAGCAGGTATTCACTGCAGCCGTGTGAACCCATGTTGGAGCAGGGGAAGATAGGACATGAGAGGAAGGAGTGGCAGAGAGGAACTACAGAGTACTCCCACCACAACACATCCTCCCTGTGCCACAAGGGGAGGTAGAGGAATGAGAAGTGAAGATGAGAAGTGGAGCCTGGGAACGGGAAGGTGTTGCTTTTAATGTATGCCTTTTTGTTTCACACTACCCAAATTATTAATTACATGTTAATTTTAATTTGCTAGAAATTAAGTTCATTTTCCCCAAGTCAAGTCTGTTTTACCACAACAGTAACCAGTAAACAATCTATTTGTCTTTATCTCAACCCATGAGTTTTCTTATTCCTCTTCTTCCTATTTTTATTCCTGGTCCCACTGTGAGGGGTAGAGGTGGGGGGTGAGCGAGTGGCTGGTTGGGAGTTTAGCTCTTAGCCAAGGTTAACCCACTACACTGGCTCTAATTTTTAATACTGTGCTATTTGCAGTTTGAATACCTGAAATACTTGTCTAATTTTAGTCTACAGTTTTTCAAATGGGTGTGCAGTGAAATCAGATTGTAAACTTGCAAAGCATTGATTGTTGCATATTCAGGGTTTTAATCTGTGCTGTGGAAAGTCATTACTTATTAGTCTTTAATCTCAGAAATTTAAGGAGCAAAGTAAAAAAAACCAACAAAACAAAACAAAAAGAAACAAGACAATTACCAATGAGAAAAAGGGGTTGCGACATGCTGACTCTGCGTTTTTAAACTGTTGCATGTAAAGATGGAACAATATCACCTGCATAACAGAAACTGACTCCAGAAATCTCTGTAAATGACTTGCGGATATGAGGGGACTGTTCTGGCCAGAGATGAAGTGAAACCAATATAATCTTAATTTATCTTTGGGCAGTTCTTGATATACAACTTAAAATTCTTTGAAATGTCTAAACAAGTTTAATACATTAAGGAAATTCCCTCTGAACAGACTTTTTTTCAGAACAATTATAATTCCATAGATTCAAATTCCTCCTTTTTTGCAAGTTAAAACAATTAAATGGAGCATATGTAAGCTTTTTAAATTGTATCTTTTAGAAATAAAATCAGTCCTTTAAGTCAATTTCATAAATTTTTCATATGTTTTGAACTTTCTAAAAGGAACATCTTCCAAAATTATATTAAATGAAGCCCTGGGTAGCAAAAAAAATCCCACGAATGTTGGTTTTGTGTTACTGCTAAATTGCTTCCAGTACCTTAGATTAGTTTCTTGCATAACATTGCATTATTCAGTGCTTGTGTTTTTTCTTCACTGCTCTTTCTAGCCCTTATTCTTTATTCATCTCTGGAGACAGGGTATTATCTGACAGGTATTGCCACTTGCTGAGGTAGAAACTTGGGAGATTGGCCTAAAATTTAACAAGCTACTGAAATAAAAACTCTGTTTGGGTTCTTTATTGGGACTGAGTATGGTATCTCAAAGTACAGTTGCCTACTGGTTGGAGCTAAAGGCTCTGCTCCACCCACAAGTTGTGCCCCATTGACTATGGGCTAGCTAATGAAGACAGACACTGACTCACATTGGCTTTGTAGATTCCTACCCTCTGAGTCCAGAAAAGATCGCTATGATCATCTAGACTGGGCTCCTGCACAAACAGGGTGTAAAGTTTCTTATAAAACTAGATTAAATCTGAGTGATGAGAAGGGCCTCTGGTGATTATATCTCTGGATGCCAGAAAAAAGTCCCAGTCATGAATGGAGAAAATCTGGGCTTGTGGCTCTATATGATATAATGGTACACGCTAAAGTAACTGACGTTAATTGTGACAAACTTCACCCTCCCAAATACCCTTCCTTGCTAAATCAGTGTTTGAAACAAAGCTTTTTCTATTTAAAAAAATATTATTTTATATTAATTGTTCAAAATGGTGGTACATTTGTGTAAGAGTTTCAGTTCTTTAAATACCCTGATTTGTAGGAAAATATATCTTGTTTCTCTTAATTCAGCACTCAGCTATTTGTTATAGGTTTTTCTTTGACAGCCAAATTCTTTCCCTTTTCCTCAGATGTTTTCCCTTTGTAAATATCACTGATGAAATCACTTTATCTTTACTGTGGTACAGAGAGAGTTCCTTGAGCCTTGTCTCATACAGTACATTCCTTGTCCCTGTCTTTGAACTCTTTCTTTAATTTCCATATCCTGTTTGTACAGTGAATCCAAGAACTGGTTGCAATCATTTTACTATGTCTGTTTTCAGGAATTTTAGCAGTTAAACCCTTCCTTTGTTTTTATGTTCATGTCTGTGGAATTGTGGCTTTGGAGATGTGCATTAAATACTTTATTCCACAAGAGTTAGGTAAGTGCTGTTGTGAAAGTTTACACATACCTATGGCCTATTTCCTACTTACTGTCTAACTTACTGTTAGTTGGTGTATAAAGCTGTCTTATGGTGCCTAATCTTCAAGCACCTAATGGATATAATGGGATTTACACATTATTTGATGTTCTGGACTTCTCCCACCTGAGTTAATACTCCCTCTGGAGAAAGAGTGTTGAGCCTGCACTCATATACTGACTTGATGTTTCTTTTTTTTTTGCCTCATGAATAGACAGCCACTGGTGAGGCCTTGAAGTTCTCCACTGGTTCTCAGCCTGCAGATTAATTGACCTGGAGATACCTCTGGGCTTTTTTCAGTTTCTGGTGTCATGTTAACTAAAGAACAAGCTCTTGGCTCTGTGCAGAGTAGCCACAAAGTACATTGATAGTGATATAGATAGAGATAGTTGTTATCACTTTTATTAAGCTAGTATAGCCTAGGTAATATACCCTCACACAAACTGTGGGAAAGAGTGCTTTTACTTATCTCCCTATGGGAAGCGTAAAAGAAATTGGATTATAGAGTCGTCTTGATTTTAGTTGAATTTGCACCTGTGAAAAGGCAAATTCCTCTTTTTTTTTTTCTTTTAAATTGTTTATGCTTTGAGTAAGGGATTCTGCATTGTGGATTAGCTAGTGGTTTACTAAATGAGAAGTGATACTCATCACAAAAGAAAAAGTTCAGAATTGAAGCACAATTAGGTCAAAGCTACCAACAGTCATTCCTCTTTCTTATTCTTCATGTGGCTTCATCCTTTGAATAAGGTTCTGTAAATTTGGCACTGAAAGGGCACTTTTCAGCTGAAAAAAAAAGGAGAGGAGGAATGAAGGAGAGCAGGAAAGAAAGAAAGACATTATTAGAAATGTTCTGGCATTTTGGTGATATTTTTTCCAAATATGGCAAAATATAATTCATAGACTAAGTGTAATTGCATGGAGGAAAAGCCAAAACCTCTCAAATGCATACTTACGAGAGACATATAAATTATGTCCAATCAGAGATACAATCATTGTTCAACTCTGAGGAATGAACATAATTCTGAGAAGCTAGCAGAGAAAATACAGAAGTAACACAATATTGTTACCTTCCAAAAGGTGGTTTAAGATCTACTTTACCAATGACTCAATGAAATTGAAATTAATTTATTTGGCTTTTGTCCTAAGGAGAAGTTATTCACTTAAAGTACTTCTGCCTGACTGCAGAATGTAGAGGAACTACGAAACAATCTAAGGCATACAATTAGGTAAGAAACAACACAACTTTTAATAGGTGTATACTTAATAGTAAGCTGTCTGCATGTACATATTGCATCTTTCAGCTAGCCAAAAAAATGCAGGGCTATAGACAGACCTGTGTCACTTTTAGTGTAGGTTTTATATAGTATGAGTAAGATAACATTTACTGAGTTATCTAATTATTTATCTAAGTTTATCTAATAGGTTTAGATAACATTCATTGAAGCTAACTCTGTTGCTCTGACCTAGGTGACAAATCATTAAAGTAACTGGATTAGACTGCTAGTATCTCAAGGGTTAGATTGCCACTTAGTGTGTTATCCATCAGGAAAAAAAATAAAAAATATAACTATTTGAGAAGAAAGCAGGATTTACTACATGATGAAGGTGCTGAATATCCTCACATCTCTCAAAACTGAATGGAAAGAAGCACTGGAATCTGTGAATCTTATTTTTTCCTGATGTTATGGATATGTCCAAATTGAAGAATTATATTTTCTATTATCATTTGAGGCTTTCTGTTACTGACCACTGAATCAGTGTCTGCACACTGAAAGGTTATTAAAAGAACTCAAACTGCATGCTCATGGAATTAGACTTGTTTTACACTCAGAATGTGTATGTAGGCTTCTTACAGTAGATATATGCCTGTTTCAGTATACATTCTCACCACAGATCTGTGCAAGAATTCAGTAGCAAAGCATCATTGCTAATGAGGAGGGCTAGTTTCCTGCATGCTTGTATGTGCATATTGGTAATGACGAGTGATTTATGAACGGCTTGCTGCTATGTATATTTTGGCAATTCAGGAGTTGCTTTGCTCCCTGTTCCTACTGTATGTGTATTTTGGCATGTTGATTTAGTGCATATTCCTAAATAGTATGTAGATTTGTAATGTTGAGCCTGGGTTTGCATGCTGTATTCTTTCATAGCACTAGGAAAGACAAGAATAATTGAAAGGGGAAATGGCATATTATTTTGTTAGTTTAATAATATCACAAGCCAGCAGGGAAACTGGGAAAGTGTAAAAAACTTTATATCACTATTGGCTGAGAATTGCAAAGCCAAACAGGGTGTGATTTAAGTTGGGTAGCTGAAGATGCAAAACAAAAAGTCTGAAATTTTGCCAAAAAACCAAACAGAAATGGCAACCCCTGCTCATCTCTTAAAGTCACTGAATCCCTGCATATGAGATGTAAATATGGTTCATAATTACTTTAAAGGATTATTTGAAATATCCTTATCCTAACTGTGTCTGATTCTTCTATCAGCTTCACCAGGACAAAATAAGTAAAACTTCATAGAAGTAAATGGCTTAAACTGGCTGGAGAAGGAATCTGACCCACTGAAAAGAGTTCTGCTTTACTCCCTGCCACAGGCCGTGACTGCTCAATTAAGCAGTGAGAAACATCGCCTCCTATTTTGGTGGCCTAGTACATGTAAGAGTGAACATGTGGCTAAAGTGAAGTGCTGGCTGTTGAGAGGTCTGGTTTATATTCCAAGCTCTACCACAAAGTCCCAGTTTCTGGCCTGGTATGAGTAATTAACCCCTGTGTTCACAGCTCTTTCCTAATCCACAAAGTTAGGCTAATATGATCTCACAGGGATGATACGAATCATATTTTAATAATTGCAAATTGTGTTTTGAAGTCCTTCAATAAAAAATCATATTATGCAAATATTAAGTCTGAAACATGCTTTCTGAAATTTTAGGCTGAGTGCAGGACAAACTTGCTGAAATGCAATTTGTAATCATCTTTACAGATCTCAGAGCTTTTGTGAGGTCCTAAAAGCTTGTGATCTAGATTTACATTTTTGAGGTGAAATTAATGGGATCAGGACTGGCCTCCTGCCAGAAGCTGGATTTCTCCTCTCCTGTCCCTTTGTACTGAGATCCAGCTTCAAAAAATACTATCCTGCAAGTTCCGTTTGTGTCTCAATGCAGACACGCTGAACCTTTCTGAAAACTTGCATCTGTGAGAAATTAATCGAGATTAATCGAGGTGATGTTTGAAATAACAAAAAAATATTTTTCTTTCTTCTAAACATTTATTCTTTGTTTTTCTAGGGGGAATACAAGGAAAAGGGTATGCAATGTAACTTGCTAATAGAAGTATAGAAGTTCAGTGCAAGAATATTCTCTCCATCCTGGTTCTGTGCCATAATGAAAGGACTATGCTACTCTCTTTTAAGAGATCTCAGCCAGAAGGAATAATGGAATAGGTATAATGCTTACTAATGCCTATTAAAAGACTCACTTATCTTCACCAAGAATTAGGTAAAGCCCATTACTTCTTTCCATATTTATGTACAATAAAAGCTCTGAAAAAAACGGACAACTTCAGGAAGTCACTAGGTGCTTGTGGCAGAGATGTCCTTCAGCCTATTTACAATGAAATATTTGCAAAAGAAAATGAGACTTTGTAGTGTTTAAAAGTATTGTTAGTTGAAAATGCATATAGAGAAAGTATTTGGAGAGAAAGTGAATAGTGGTGTATTTAAATGAAGCCATTTGCTTGTCTATACTACCTCTTTAAGCATCCCTTTGTTTAGAACATTTGCATCTTGGCACAAGTTCTCATAATACCACTAATTTCATCTCTTCTCCCTGACAAGGGTATCCCCATGATAGATTTGGCACCCTAGCAAGTATCAGTCACAAATCCTAGCACTGAGATAAGACAGCAGGAACAGTTCCAGAAAGAAGGCAGTGGGTGTCCCTGAAGATTTGTAACACTCTGATGTTTTATTCTCCAAAAGTTTTTTATACAAACATCTCAAAAGATATTATTGTTTAGGTGAGATATTTTATGAGCTGTTTTATAACACTCTTGAAAAAAAAATGTTACCTACCTGCTGAACATTTTCCTTTCATTGTATTAAAAAAAACTAAGGCCAAATTTGACTCAGTCACACTGATATATATTCAGAGTACCTCATTTGGCAACAGTAAACTCAAATTTACACCAGGTAAGAGAGGAATAGGATTCATATGTCTTTGTCGCCTTTGCTAGTGAGACACCAGGCAAACAAAAAAGCCCCCTCTAGAAGACCAGTATTTCAAGACTCTACAGCCAGCTGCCTGCAACATCCAGGTGGAAGGTGGGAATGTGCTGCTCTGAGGCTGCTCCTCTATTATGTGCCAAGTACCCTTGTGTCTCAGCCTCATGGTCCTCTCTCCCAGTCCAGTAAATCTGTTCCTTGTCCAGCCTTTTGCGCCTATTTGCTACGACACGAAAGTGAATATGAGTTATAGTCAAGCTCTATTTTGCCATCTTATGATGCCCAGGCCCACAAGCCACATCTGAATGTGAAGATCTGTGCACACTGCTAACAACAGCTCTTCTGTGTGAAACAGATGTTAAGGATATACGGGAGTGGGGAAGCTGGCAGAGTACATCAGAACAGGGTCAGTGGCAATAGAGAGGCTTCGAATTTCAAAGACCCGTTATTTTCTGCCTAAATCAGAGAAGGTGAAATTGTACATCTGTGATTTCCTAGTTGAATTCTAAGACATCTCTAAGATTCTTTTCCAAGGCTAGGGCTTTTGCAGAAAAGGCAGGACAGCTCCCCATTCCCAGTGTTAAGGATAAATTTTGAATATACCTTTAAAAATCTTCAAACGTCACCATTTAAGGACTTAATCCTAATTGTAAATATAAAGACAGATTGAGACCTAATGTAGGAAAAAGATTATCCTATGCTGGCCTACAAGAGGTGCTTTACACCATGCTGAAGGAGAGGGGCCTGAGTCTATGACTATTTCCATATTCTTTTAAAAGTGTTCAGTGAAGACAAGGCATTAGGGAAAATCTTCTGAATGTGTCTTGTAAGTCAGCTGTCTAACTTCAGTTGTTAAGTTGAAGCCATAGTTAACTATAATGTGGGAGAATGAAGATGTGGCAAAGAAGATTAAGACTCAACATGCAGAGAAATAAATAAAATGTAACTGAATTAATTTTAAAATGTAAACTAAGAAATATTCGCTAGTAACACAGGTCATTTAAAGCCGGTGGTTTTTTTTTGCCTTTCTTGTCTTATGGACTGTTTTGTGTGCTCAGAAAGGTAGCATAATGAAAATAGCATTCAGACATGGCCAGGGGTTTTTTTGTCTGTCATCTCCTTCAAAAAATATTGTATATATGAAATGTGAAATAAGGTGGGCTTTTGTGCATAGCTCCCAGACAAGTTTGTTTTCTGCAACAATTGAAGTCCAGAAGAATAAGAAACCCCTAAGTCACTAACACGCTTTGTTCCTCAGGCAACAGAGGTAGGACTTTAGCACTTCGTAGCATTCTCCTCATCAGGAAAAATATGCCTTCTGTCTGGGCTGTGTCACACTGTATTTGCTTTTGCAGTTGTACCCTTCGGACCAGGTTCTGCCACTGGTTACACTCAGCAATGCTTATAGAAGAGTACAACAGAGGGACGAATTTGGTCCTCTGTTTGTAAGCAAGCAGCCAGAGAATGACACGAGTTGCCTTATTAGGCAGCGCAAAAGGAAATAGTGCCGCTTGGCAATCCTCACGTGTTCCAGTGGCTGGTGTCTGTAGTTCTTCAGGCCTCTCAGGCCTGTGCTTTTTCATTGTAAAACAGTGAGCCCTTGAAAATGTGGTGCCGGCTTGGCAACTGACCGCTGCCAGATAACAATTGACACTAGGACTAATTTGGTAATGTGCAGCTTTGGGAGTGACATTTACTGTATCTCCTGGTGCAACTGATACAAAGCATGCAGCCGTGGCAAGCCCTGCATGGTATTTGCAAAGTGTCAACTTGAAGGAGTCAGGCTGCTCTTATGTCTGCTCTCAGAGGCAATTGCTGCAGCCCATCAAATCAACCTTCATGTAATATAAACAGGGAGACGGTCTCCTGCCATTCAGTGTTACTATTCTGTGCAGTTGCTAGTTATATCATATGTCAACACATTGTACAGATAATGAAAATGGGGAGTCTGAACTTGTACAGGAGATAAAGGTTTCCTGGGAGAAGCAAAATTACAGTGAACCTGTCAGGCAAAGATTAAGGATTTTGCAAAATAATCAGAGACACAAAAGTTAGTCCTTTTGATATGACTGTTAGCTGTGGTATGACTTACTGTGCAGAATAATTCTATCAAATTAGTTCATTAATATGTAAGTTATAATGATCTCTGTGAAAGAGACTTTCAGCATAAGATACTGGTAGTTCTTTCAGAAATTCCAGGTGGGTGGGCTGAAAGCTATTGTGATAATGATTGCAGAACTAAAGATCTCACAAAAGAAATTTTCACCTGTATTTTTTCCGTAGAAAGATATTTCAGAGAGGAGGTTTAAATGAGTGTTATCAAATCCTCAGATAGGGATATTGTTTCCATCATTTCTCTCCTTTCATAGAAAAGATTTGTTAAGCAATGGAAGGTTTCCAAAGAGAACAATGGAAGGGTATGTGTGTGCAATTTTACTTTCACTCATTGACTTTTTGCCAGAACAAGCAAAATGCTTAGTTCTCAGCAATTCAGCAGTGCTCTTTAATAAGAGCTGCAGTTGTAATCTGCTGCTGCGCTGAGAGCAGAATATCTCATGCTAACATCCAGCCTTTTCCCAGCCAGGGAAGCAGCTCATTCTGAAGCTGCTCTGGGGCTAGCTCATTCAAACCCTCTGATAGCCAATTGTGCTGCACAACTATTTCTGCTGCAGAGGCCCACAAATGACATACAGACAAACAAATAACATCACACTTTCTCCTTGGTAACCGCTTTCCGCACCAGGTTAACTCTAACCCTCAGGAAGCTGATTGATCTGAATATTAAAACCCATTGAAACTATAACTGTTCTGTATCTCATGTGGAAGAAAAACCTCTGTCTGGAAAGACATGTCAAAGCTGTTACTGTTTCTCCTGGTTATTCTCTGTCATGCTTTTTTTTTAACATTTTCTGCTATGTTGTAATAAGTTATTTTCAAGCGTATGAAGTTATAAAGGAATCACTGAGCGATAGCCCCTGTGATAATGAATTTCCACAGAGGGATATTGAAGAAATGAATTAAAAACGAATGCCAATAATTTTTGTTAAAATTTCATTTCTGAAAAAAAGTATTTGCGACTAGATGAAGTTCTAGCTATGAAATGTTAATCAATCAAAAGATGCTTATGACACATTTCTATACATGTCGGATTATTTCTAAATGTATCTTGATGCTTGACAGGAGCACAAACCGAACTGTGAACTGTGCCAGCAGCAGTGGTGTTTTGCTGTGTCTGTGCCCCTGTACTTAAGGTGGGAACATTAAGAACGCAAAACGTTAAAATGTAATGTTTTCATTTTTCACTCCTCTGTATAACCCCATAATGAGAAATCACAAAATTCACTGTGGGAATATTATGATGTATCCATGGTTTTCTTACTCATTTCTCTTGTTCTTCCTTTTAATATAGCATTTTTGTTGTCTTAAAGCAACAGTTCTATGTCCAGGTCAGTAATTATGCTCCTATATATATACACACATCATAGCACATGGATCAAAATTATCCCAATTTCCAGAAGCCCTAACTGGCTGAATTCAGTATCTGACAGAGTGAAAAGAAACTCTAGTTACTCAGGCTTAAGGTTGTCTTTCCTAATCAGTCTGTGTGAACTAATTTCACAGATAATACGAGGGCTTTGAGGGAGCAGAAGCCTGCTGCAGTGTGACGCCCAAGAAACAACCTGCCTGGTCTGCAAGCAGTGAGCAGTCTTGTGGGCACAAAGGGAGATGTAAAATGACAGAGCCTCCATGTGAAGATAGCTCTGTAGAACCCTGCAGGGAACAATTCAAGACACTTCTTAACCTGTTTTATGTTCCCATTGCATTTGCAAATGCTATTTTGTATTCCAGGAGTGAGATAGTGCATGAGTTTGGGAGGAAATGGTGGGAATATAAGATATTTTGGGGAGAAAATATTTCTGTTTCAGTCCTGTCTGCAAGTGACAGAAATGTACAGCTTACTGTGACAGATACGGTTTTGCTTCAAACTTTTTGGTGGACTGTGATTAATAATTCATTAGAAATCAAAGATGAATGCTAAATGCTCTGTCTTAGTAACATAATAAATGAATTGAAAAGGGCAAAGCAAGAAAAAAGAAAAGTCACCAGGAAAGAACCCTGTACCTGTGTAAGCTTTCACTGAAAACGAACACGACATAGCGATGGGAGTCCGGTGGATGAGGAAGTTCAGAGCTGTACTTTGTAGAAATGCCATCACTGCCACAGAGCCACATCGAACACAGTGCTACATTTGCCAAGAAAGCTGTCATAGGTTTTTCTGTAGGTCATGGGGGAGGAAAAGTTTGCCCAATTTTAAGGTCTGCAACAAAATAGTGATTGAAAAGTTTTATTTTAGCCCTCCTCACCCTTTAATTTAGGCTGGGAAAATAGGTTTTGTCAGAAAAATGCCAGGTTTGCTCTAGGTAAACTCTAAATGTAAATGTTTCTGCAGTATTTGAAAGCAATTCACCAAATTGTTCCTAAGTTAGAGATCACTAAAAGTTCAATGTGAAATGGTGGATGAAATAAAAAAGAGCTTTTCCATTAACACCAGTGAGGCATTTTAAATTTTAAATAAATGTTTTCTCATTTAAAATATGATTTTTATTAGCCATTAACAGTTTTCTGTGCAGGCCAAGCTTTTTGGAAAACTCATGTTCCTATTCTATTTGAAGACAATACCCTTTATGTTAAGTGTTACAAATTTTTTTTTTGAGGCCAAATTGGCTGTGACTAGGAAGACTTTTTCTTCTTCTTGTTTTTAATGTCTTTCATTCTTCTTTTTGGGTGTTTTTTTTTTCCTTAGGCGATAGCAGAAATTAAGCACCAGGAATAAAATTCAGGCCCACTGAGGTTTCTTTAAAGCCCACATTTTCTCTAGATGTCCAGATTTTTCCCACTGATACTTTGTGTAATTTCATTAGCTGGCTAAAATACAGTTAAAAATTACAAATGAGATTGTAAACACTTTTCAGCTTTTATGATACTAATTCATTTTAAGAATGTAAAATATATTGTATTTTTGAGTAGTAATTTTCTTCTTTGATCTAGAACTCAGAAGAAATTATTTTTCTTGTTTAGAGAAGATATGAAAATGCCAAGTTGACAAGAAACTGTAAATTACTTACCTTTTCTGAGTCAATTTTGGAAAATCCTGACTTTACTTGAAGACTTTCAGTGACTTACAGAGATAGGAGTACTCCAAAACAAATTACTGTTGTGTTCTGTTGCAAGAATCTTTCTTTGCATTCGCTTTTACAGGATGAATCTAATCCTAATCTTTGGGCTGGGAGCTCCTATTGCTACTCTGCTGAATATTAGTTTTACAGACATGACAGCAATCATAGTGCTTCAATGTGATTGTTTGGTTCAAGATGTTCATATTTAGAAGACAGTGATATGTAATGCCAGACTTTTCCCTATCTCCAGGGACCAAATGTTGGGAATCAGTGCAACATTTTAAGCAATAACTTGGCATCTTTTAACACTTTACGTCATTGCTGGTGGGAAGTGTATTCATACAGAACTATAACAATGTGTGCAAGACAAACCCGATGTAAATATCTCATGAGATAAATGTTGGCTGTAGCTGTCTGAATTAAATCATATAACTTCCCGTATTATATAAAAAAAAGGCATCAGATTTACAAGATTTTTCCTAAAGCTGTTAGCAGAAAGTTCCAAAGTGTTGTCATGTGATTAAGAAGACAAAACCTTTTGTTTAAAAGAACTTTTCATCCAGACATTAAATCATTAAAATAAAATGGAAGGATGATATTTTGGATGAGAACTCAAGAAATTTGGGTGAAATCCCATCTGTGCTGCAGATATTCTGCATGAACTTTGAGAACTGATTTAATCTGTTAAAGCCTTAAATCCCTCTTTATGAATTGAAGGTGATGATACTCAATTGGTCCTCCTTGGGGAACACCCTAAGAAATGCATATGTGACTTGGAACTTACCTCCCTCATTTCCCATGATGTTAAAAAAACAGAAAAGAATTTTAAAAGTGAATATCTGACTGGATGGATATGTGACAAATGGATCATTTTAATGCTATTGTACAAAGACAGTATTGTATGTTAATGGCATGCCAGCAAATACAGCGTTTTGAACAGGTATCTTCTCTAAGTATTGGGTCGACATTAAATCTAGACATTAGATATGACATACTGGAAAAAGATCTTAATTTTTCTGACTCCAGTGCTCTTGAAAATTATTTCTGTTTAGATCACTGCATCACAAATTCAGTAGGACAAAGGCCATCTCTCTACTTTATTGAGACAGTACGATCCTCATTGTGACTGGAACATGCTGCTAGACTATGGATGGTAGCACAGGGGCAAGTATATTTGCATTATAAGAGTTGTTATATCAACCTGGTCTCAGGAGAGCAAATTTAACTTCCTGAGTGGTACCACTGAGAAAAGATTGCACAGCAAGCATTTGCATTACACCGTAAACCTCATAACATGGATGGTTATTGAATGGAACCTGGACACCTTCACTGCCTAATCAGTTTATTCTTCTCACTCTTCTCTTTAAACTGAAATTGTTACCTCTACAGAAATAATAATAAAAAAATCTTTTGAAATTGACAACAGAAAATAGAACCAGAGATGCTAGCAGTCATTTTTGGTTTGACCAATCCCTGAATAAGATAATTCACCTATGCTTCAAGTCTATCATGAAAAATGTTGCTGTTTTCAGAGATAAGCCTAAAGCTGGAAGCTCAGATCAAGACCAGATCTCATTGCTGTGGCAAATATCACTGTACACCAAGATTCATTATTACTTGCTTTCACAGTCTTTATAGTAGTGGAATTTGTGGAACAACTTGCACTCTTCAAAGGGGTTTGAATGGCTTTAATTAAATGTTGATAAAACAGAAAAGGAATCTTGGGATGTGAAAACAAATTAATTCTGGTCATTAGTCACCTGACAAGCATATTACAGTACAGATTTTTTATAGCTCCATGGATGCTTGTGAAACTGGAAAGATGGTATTCTAAATGTATTCCTTATTAGCTGCTTTGAGTCACTGTGGACATCACGTTAGTTACCTACAGTCATTACTGAAACAGTTATGTAAAGTGCTTTCAAGGCAATATATTTCCATGTCTGTGTCTGGTTTTGAAAATGAATTCTGAAAGCTAAACTATAAAAAATATGGGATTAGTTTAGTACAGTTCAGAAACTGTTGTAAAATCTTGAAATGAACCAAGTAGAACATTTTGGTGATATGCAGCTGCCAGCTGCTCTCATGGACATTGCAGAAGTATGTTGCATATTCCCTCTCCCTCCCCGCTTTGTTCTTTTCTGTGTGTTGCGTATCAGATGAAGTTAATATTTGGCCTCTGCTCTTTGCATCCAATATGGTCCTTTTGTCAGCTGCGAAATAAATAACTTGGGTAATAAAATAGGCAACCTCCTCCTTAGCTAAACCATGAGAAATTAGAAGGGTGCAGATCACTGATTTCTCATGTTGATCAAGCTTGTTCTTCGATAAGGAAATTGGTCTGTGTAAATGGAAACCAATGTGATGTTGTGGGACAAAGTCCTCCATATTCCCTGGAAATCTACTACTGAGGTGTATATTACTGGGATTATGACAGACAGATCATCATGCCTTCTATTTCTGTGCAAATTGTGTTGGCAGTTTCTGTAATGGGTTGTACCAGATCTGAGATCAGTTTTACCAATGTACTGTTGTTTGAAGTTCCTTTATTTTAGCCGTTATGCAGAAAACAGCTTCTTATGTGTCAGTTTATCAGCACAGAATATTACAGAGTCTGAAGGATGTTTGGATATCCAGATTTTATATAAACTTGCAGAAAAGTAGTGAGTTGGAGGAGAGCATAAAGTAAATGAAGTAAACTGGGACAGCAAGACTAATTTCTTACTATAACGTTGTGATCATTAGATTTCCACCACAAATTAATCTTACTTGCTTTTTGTCTGTAATAGAGCTGACAAAGGAAAAAGAGGAAGGGAAAAGAATGAAACATTTGTATTTTCCTGGCTGACTGACACAGACTTAGAAACTCTTAAAGAGTCAGTCTGCCTAGTGAGCTGGTATAATTGACACCTAGATCAACTTTGCTCTCTGACTTTAAGAACTTTGCGGCTCATGTGAGCAGCAGGCCTGGGAAACCCCAGGAAGCCCTGAACAACCTGTGTTAAAGGCAGCTTGTTTGGGTGTTCGCCCTGATATTCTGAGTCAGGGGAGATTTGGGCTCCTCTGTTAACGGAAAAAAGCCTGCACAGAGGATGCAGTGATGCAGGTGTATTGGTGACGCAGGGCAACCAGAATTTTAGTGAAGTTCACTAATTTTGTGAAATGCTGAAAGCTTCAAAGAAAGAAAAAATGTTTAATCAGAATTTTTTGACCAGCTGAGCCTTCCACCCTTCCTTCGTTGGAAGTTACCTTTCAGCTAAGTGGGCATTTACTCTTTTAAGGTGAGTGCATTCTAGTTATCCTCCAAATACTGTGACTATCTGTTACATGGCAGTGCTATGTGCTTACCAGGGTATCAGGATGGCCGCTGCATCTATAAATGCTGGGATACCCACTTGCACTGAAACAAAAAAATCCAGTACAGAACAAAGAGTGATAAACTTGCCAGTGCAACACTGTGCTCCTCAAGTACATTCCATAGGAGGTCTGCATGGCAAAACTTTTGAGGAAAGGGCAAAAAAGGAATAATACCAGAAGCTAGCAACAGGAAAGCTCTTTTTGTTTCAAATCCCTGTACCTCTGTAGTTAATAGCTACCACCTACAAAACAGCATTATCTCTGGCAGAGGAGCATTAAGCAGAGCTAAACAAAAGGAAGAATTAAGTTTATTATCTTAAGTTGGTTTATCTTAGAACTATCTTGGACCATAATATAATTTTTTAAACAGTGCATTAAGGAAATAAAACACAAATGAACAATTCCTTTAATATGATTGACCAAGAAACAAACAGTTTGGAATTATTAGTGTTCACCCATTTAAAAAGCAAGACTGATCTTTTGAGCCTTTGCTACTGAATGTAATGCTTACATACTTGTAATGCAATAGGTTAAAACCAATGGCATTGCATCCAACAACAAGCACACTGTGCTGCTCTGTAAGTGTTTGGAGAAAGCCAGGAGTTACCACTGAGAATGTTAGTCTTCAGCTTCTGTTTCTCTGTTGAAATAAGACAGCCAGTTTTATCTCACAAAACGTCAGTTGGTTTTACTGGTTGTAGCTGGTTGTAGCTCTTGGAGATTGAAAAGATTGAAATATTGGAAGGTACACCCTCACTGTGAAACAGTTGTAGTGTGCAAATATAGACTGCCACCCCAAAAACAGGAGGAGGAAAATTTACAATTTGAAAAAAAGCATCACTGTTTCAAAACACATGCTATGCAAGGCTCTTTTTCAAGGTCAAGGCTCATTTCTTATCCTCCATATCTAAACCCCTTGTATTCTCCAGACTTAAACTTCAGATTCAGGAGCTAGCAGAGGTTTGGGAGGAGAATGAGGAAAACATCTCTTTTATGACATGGCATTCTGTTGATAGTTCATAATGAAGATTCAGTCAATGAGCACTGAACTCAGATCTGACTTACTCTTTAAAAAGGAAAAACCCACCTTATAACACAGAGTTTCAATTTTCTAAAATCATGCTTAATAAATTCCCCAGCTGCCTTCTTGTACTATAACACATTCAAATCCACTTTTCAAAGACACGAGCTGTTATGATGCATTGTGTTTTCCTCTACCTCAGAACTGCTGCCAGTGACAATGAGACCTCTGCATCCCAGAAAGTCAGCCAGCGTGAATCTCATCATGCACCTCTTGCCCCAGTGAGCCTGTCACCCGTGACGAGACAACTCACAGCAAACCCAATGCTAACTGAAGCAGTGAGGCTGAGGGCAGAAAGGTGGCTGTGAGGATGAGGAAACTGCAGATCTTTTTCCCATAACTGAGCTGAAACAGCATGCTAGTCCCATTGCTTTTATGTACATATTTCTGGCAGTAAATGAAATGGAATATGTTGTTTTCTGCTACCACAGAGAGTCATCCAGCATTTCAGTTAGTGAACACATTATTTCATTCTGAGGTTTTACTATTGCCACTCCAGATTCTGGTCTGCTTGTACTGTCTATAAGGAGGCACAGTAAACATGGTCGATTTAATCCCACTCTATGTGAAAGAAAATAAGTATTTTTTCATCACACAGAGAAGACTTAAGATTTTAATTGTAAATTCTCAGGAAAACTAACTTTGGCTTGGAGGCTTCCTATGTTCTTATCGGGAGATAAGAGGGAGAAAATCCTTTTTCTTTTTCCTAATTATTCTGAAATATTTTCCTGCATTTAGAGTGGCTCTAAAGCAATTGACATTTCAGGCATTTATGTAGCAGTTTGATTAGGCAGCAGGCACAAGCAGTGCCATTTGGATGGTTAATACTTGCATCAGTTGTGGAGCTCTGAGGTATGGAGCCAGAGGCCAAGTGACATTAGCTTCTCAAGAAATGCACTAATCACCTTAGAAATGCAATGCCTGGAGAGCCTCTTAGGTATTATGTAATGGAAATTGTAAGGGAAAGGATAAAAGTCAGACTTTGTGTATTTACTGAAGGCTATTGACGTAGCTGTGACGTCACTGACGGGCAGCCACAAGACACCTTTTGTGTACTTAGTCCAAATGCCAGTTGGCAGTTAGCGCAATGCCACCCAGGCAGCTGGAAATTTGGTACTCTACCTACAAACACGCCCCAGGAGGCATTTCACTAATAGCCAGCTGCCTTTCAAACTGCATATACAAAAGGTGCTAAAGGACTGACCATTGGTGGTCAGTGTCTGACCATGCCAGTGTCATCTGAAGGGTTGACTTTTCCCCCCCATCCTCTTTAGGATTGCTCAGCTTGAACCGCAAATGAAGACTTGGGCCCATAGATCCATGCAGTGTGAAGGACTCAGCAAAATGCCAGTAGGCTTTTGACTTATTTGGGGAATTCAGCCATCTCTTTAACAGGTGAAGACTTGGTAAGCAAAGGAGAAATATGTGTCCATGAGGTAATTAAGGTTATGGTAGATTATGACTCTTCCAGACCAGAAGAAATCCCTAAGTTAAAGAAAGCACCGCTGAGCTGAATGGCGACGCTTGATGTACAAACAAGGTCCCTGGGTGAAACAGTTAAGAGGCAGGATGTCCTGACAGATTCACAACTCCGGAGGCCAGAAGGCGGCTCTCAGAAGCCCAAAGTTCAAAACAGAGGAGTTTTGATCTCTAAACATATGATATCTAACTCCCTAGTATTTGAGATGTTCACCACAGATCAGCTGGATTTTCTAGACTGGATTTTCTAGATGACCCCTCTATGGTCAAGCAAACAGCTCTGCAGAACTTTCGAACCATGCCAGGAAAATTTTATGACAGGAGTGGGAGGAAGGAATGTAGCCCATGAGTTTAAAAGCAATTGTTCTTACCTGCTTATATTAAGAGCTGAGAAAGGTAAGAAATGAAAAGAGGAATGCAGTAATTTTCCTATTAGCAAACCGTTCAGGTCAGGTATTAGGGCTCTGTGCAAATCTGCTAATTCAATTGAAAATCTACGGCTGCCTCTTTGCCAGAATTCATGAGCCTGGAAAACAAGGCTCACAAAGCTTGTAGGCTTCAGCTAGCAAGTTCAGTGCAGTTCAGCTGATGGCCCGATTCTGATGTAATTGTAAAAGCCATGGAATCCAAATAGAAAGCAAGAAAACAGAAGTGTTACAAAAATCTCTCTACAGGAGTAAATATTCAGTTGGAGAGTCTTAAATGCAGCTACTGAGTTTTGTATTTTTATCACAGAAGACAATGAAAATTTGGTGGTAAAAGATAATCAACTTTAACTAGATAGCAAGATTGAATAAATATTTAGGAATGGCTGAAGTGAATCAGGCTAGTGGACTATGTGCTATGGCATCTGCTCTTTGACTGTGGCGAGTGAGGCAGAAGTGAGAACAGGACAGTGAACTACCCTGGAGCAGTCTGTCCTAGGAGAGACCACTAGAGTGGGGACTTCAGCCTTCTCTTCATGACTCCACACAGGTCTCCCTGGGGGACCCAGACTTGGAAAGGAGCAACCTGGTCTTAGAAAGTGGCCCTCTGCTTTACCTTATCATCAACCCCCTCTCCCCCATGCTGGTGCCATGCAGACTGAGAATTAATTCAGGAATAATTTTCTATAGCGAGATGGAGGCAGAATCATCCAAAAGTCTATTCTTTCTACAAGTCACGTTTTCACTTCCCCACCTCTGTTCATCAGTTTTATTTTCTGAAGCCAGGGCTGACATCACCTTGAAACACCACACTGTTAACAAAGGACACTACTCTTTTTTTGTCCTATCAGTTACTACTGCATTTGGCTAGCACAAGGATTAGAGGCATGGGAGAAAGAGCTCAGGCTCAAATACATGCATGCCTTTCCCATCCCAAAGAGTGGAAAGATTTTGGTTTCCTAAGTACCAAACAAATTCACCCGAGGTTTCATGTTCTGAACAGGGACTGTGCCCTTTCAGAACCTAGAGACAGCTCGGCTTTATCCATAGAGACAATGAATAATGAGCTCTATCACTACCTCTACTGCCAACTAACTTCATACTTACAGTACCTCCATTAAGGCAGAAAACACTATCCAAATAATTATAAAGCAATGTGATTTGACGGACCTTATCTTATATCTTGAAAGAAACCATTCAGCTGAAATTGAGAACATTCTTCTTCCAAAGTAGGAAACTCTTAACACCAAAGGAAATAACACACTGGTTTCAATCCAATAACCTGATGTTTGTGGGAGCAATACTAAATTCTAGTTCAGAAAAGTTTTAGACAATAGTGATTCAGATCAATTCTCTACTTCAAACTCATAAAGAGCTCAGGGAGAGTTTGCCTCGTAACTGTGAACCATGGCGTGCAACCACAGCGACGTGATTTGCCATGCAAAAGTGATTAAAATCAGTCTATCTACTTACAACATAATCTGCAAAGATTCTGCTGATACATGCTTCCCTTTGGGCTCAAAATTTATCCATGTTACCCTCTGCTTCTGCATCTGCAATGCCCTTAAAAAGATTGTCACACAATCCACTTGGCTGTCTGGTAGGTGTCTGTCAGTTAAAAGGTTGACTCCTGCCTCTTCCCCAGCTCTTAGGCACTTGGCCCATGGACAACAATACAACTGTGCATTTTATCAACAGACAGAAGACCAGGATTATGTTCAGTCCACTAGAAGACCCAAACACTCTCAAGTTTGACCATCATGCCTGAATAAAATTGCATCAGTGGATTTGCATCTTCCAAGTCTGCAACATACCATGATCACCTTAACAGGCACTGAGCACCGAGTACCCTCAGTGAGCACAATTACTTCGTCTCCTGGCATAAAACACAAGCGGTAAAACACTTCAAAAAGGAATAATACTTATTTTGCTTTACTATTGTTCTTGCAGATGTCATATTACACACCTCCCCACCTTTCCTATTATTAGGATCTTTCACTGGTTATTAGCATTTGCAAAGTACCTAAAGGGTAGTGGAAACTTCCTCACCTTTCATGCTTTCAATCTGGGAGAGCCACAATGGTATTTGGGATGCAATGACTACTGTGATTAGCTTTGGCCAGACTCTTCTGAATTGGTCTCCTTTGCTTATAGATTTGTATATCAGGAGTGGAATTTGTAGGCAAGCATACCAAAAATATTGTCATTTCTGTGAGTAATAATCAGCTCTTACTCTCTTTTGATGTGTCTAAATGAGGAAGGCTGATCTGTAAAGCAGTTGACATATAAAGCAGAAAGTAAGCTGCATCATAAGGTTCAGAACACAGACTGAAAATGAAGACATAAAATAAAGCGAAGACAAAAGAAAAATGAGTTCATGTTTCCAGAGTATGAAATCTTGCAGTTTTCTGGGATTTTCTCCATATTCCTAGAATCCCCAGCAGCTTTACAATTCTAAGTCAAGACTTGAAAGAAATCATTGACAGTGATTCCACTGACTTCAACATTTCATTCTTAGCAAGAGACACATATAAATAGCATCAGTTTTACCACAGAGCAGAAGATTTGTCCCCTTGTGGACGATAGCATTATAGAAAAGGAGAGGTAATGTATTAACTGTGGGAGATCTTCCTTACAGAATTGTGGAGGAATATTGACAATACCAATGTGATATGCTACTTGCTTGAGCTCAGCAAATGACTTTGGCCATGAAACACTGTTTAGAAAAGCTGGAGTCAGAAATGGAATAAAGGGGAATGGAGTCAGTGTTTGGCAACAGTTACATGCAGTGGGACCTGACCTGTCATGGTATCGCTTTGTAGCAAGAATGAGAAATAAACATGATTTTAGAACAAGAGTCGCCATGTGTGACTTTCAGAGCTCAGCATGGGCCTTTTACAGATCCACTGTTGCCAGGTCTCAATGTTTAGAGCGAGAGCTTGGTGGGAAGAAGGGCTTATAGAAGTCATTCACCATTTGAACAGCCTGGCTTCATAGAGTTGGATGGGACAACTGCAGCATAACACTTGTAGCCTGCTGAATACTTCCAGCAACTGAAGTTACAACTGGCAATTTTTGCCAAATAGTTTTCAATTAAAACAGTATATCTAAAAAAAAAAAAAAAAGGCAGAATATTGTGTTAGCAGAATAGAACAGTGATCTTGCACAAAACCTTGCGTACCATTTCACAGTGAGCTCTCTTACAGGGGTTACAACATTTCTCGGCACATGCCACACACTTGTGTGAGTGTTTGCCCAGGGAGGAGCAGAAGTCAGGGCTCTGCCACTTACAACACCTCCAGGGCACATGAGCACACAGGTGTGTGCGTGGGTGGGGAGTTTATAACTAAGGAAGAAGAATAGCGAATGAAGAGATAAACCACACAAAGAGGCTATGTTTGATCTTTGTTCTGAAAACTCAAAGGCAGCAAGAGCTGTAAAAGTTACTTGCTGTTCCATGTAACAAGCAAACTGGTACAACGTTCTGCAAAGGCCCAGGACTCCTCCATGTTTCTTAAGGACAACTGAATGCATTTCATCTTGTTAAGAGCAAAAGATCCCATCTGCATAGATACGAGCTACTTTCCTTCTCTGACATTTCTTCTGTGAAATTCTGTACCGTGTTAAAATCTTTGATGCAAGAATTTCACTCACAGGTCATTCTGTATGTAAGTTTATATTCCCTTGGTTATTTAGATCTGCATATTATACATTCTTAAGCTTTTTACAAGCTCATTTGTGTGTCTCATGATTAAAAATTCTGTTTATGTTTTTTCGCTTGTCAAGACATAATCAGCTTTCATGCTGTGTCTATGTGATATCTTCAATAATCAGTCAGGTTTATGGGGAAAGCAGGAGTAGCAATGCCATACAAAGTACTTCTCAGGGATGAGTCTGAAGCTGTGAACTCGGTTTTCATTCTGCTTCACCTAAAATCTTAAAGCTGTGGGCTGCTGTCAAGGAAGTTTTTGTAACAACCTAGGCTCTTGTTAGCTAACTAGCTCCCCCTCTTGAAACTCTAGAAACACTGACAGAAAACGAGTCAGGGGATGTAAAGAGAAGTGAAATGAAATCCAGTGGAATTGTAGTACTTCACTCACTTCTTCAACGGTTGTGGATTGGTTTTTTTTCATATGCAACCCTGACAGCTGGGGAATGTCCTTATCTTGCTGATGCTGCTGATTTCTGAACTGACCTTTTAAGAATGTAGAAGGGGTTTTGGTGTCTGTTACAAAAGGGTTCAGGGCTGCAGAGTCACCCTAGTGCCAGCGTCCAGTGGAGACAGACAGCAGAGGTCCCCAGCTGAAGGGCATTGGAGAAGGATGGTAGAGGACAAGGATGGCTGGGGGACATCATGGTTCAGCTCCACCCTGCAGCAGCCCCTGCTCAGGGACTCCAGCAAATGCCAGGGCAGAAAGGGAAGCACCCATCTGTGCAGGAGCACAAACATCAGCTGTGCCTCCTGGGGCATTCCTGCCTGACAATGAGCCCAGCTGACACAGGGAGGTGGCAGCTGTGCCGCTGTACCGTATTGCTTTGCTAGGAACAGGGTTATGAACACATAGGTAGGTAACTACAGGGGGGAATTTCTGGATTTTTCTAGAACAGATGTTAAGTGTATAGAGAAATTTTGTTCTTGAGTATTGAATAAAGAGGTAAGTGGATCTGCAGCTGAAAAAAAGGTGTCTTTGGTATACAACAGGCCTCATTACATAGAGCTCTTACCACATTGGTTTTGCAAAAAGCTGTCATCGTTCTGAAAATTTCCATTCTGAAAATACTAATGCAATGTCAGGATGGTTAAAGGGCAGGAGAAGTGAAGTTGCCTTGGTTTCTGGAGAGGGGTAACTGAGATATGGAGTCACACTCAGACTTCATACCATATTGTTCAAGCATCCAAAGACTCTTAGTTGAAAAAAACATTTGTCATCCCTGAAGCAAGGAACAGAACTTAGGATTCCTCATTTCCATGGTTTTCCTGGCAATGGGCTACAAATCCAGACTCTTTTCATTTATTATTCCTCTCTCCAGTATCATCAATGTTTCAAGCAAAATCATACAGAGGCCCACTTTCAACAGGAAGGATGGAAAGCAAGACCAGTGTATAACCAGGTGAGATTTCTTCTGGGTGGGGACAGAAGTCATTTGGAAAGTCTTTAGGTTGAAGAAAGTGTGACTCCTTTTCTGGATAAAAGTCAATTGTTTAAAATGGATAAGACTATCCCTAGCTTGATTTTAGGCTGATTTTGATGCTTTGTGTGACTTTCAAGGGTGTGTAAGTGTCAGCTAAAAAAGCTGCTTTGGCACTCCAGCAGCTGTATGTAGCTATTTCCTTTCCCTGAACCACGATGGATCAGTCACCACAGCTAGTGATGCAACTGAAGATTTATGCCCTTCTCATGCAAATGATGTGGCATTTACTCATTTCTCATATACTCCAAATGGTTGAGGTTTTACAGTTCTTACAGTCATACTTAAATCTTTCTGATCGGCCTAAATACATCCTTGGAGATGCAACTTAGTTGTTTAGGTCTCTTGAATCCTATGTAAATCCATGGTAAACCTTAGGCATCAAATTATCTTTCAGCATGTTATGTCACCTGTCCCAAGTCATCCTGCAAATATGTAAGAACTGGAAGAAAATTACCCATATTCTTCCCAAGAGTCTTAACCACAAAATGATGTTTCACTTAAATACAAAGAGGAGCGCTTTTTAAATAAATGGCAAACACAAGGTTCTCAGTTTTTTGGTATCCATTCTACGATACTTTATGTGTCACCTAATTGTGCAAGTGGATAAATATCACCTTCAGGACATCTGCAACATCTCTCTGATATGTTTACACTGTAAACTGTAAACACTGACCCAGTTACAATTATTATTGTGTTTTTTTTTTAATCTTAGCTCCCATCTCAAGGATGAAGAAAAACATGAACAAAGGCTTACAGGAATAGAGAAAAGGTTCAGAGGATACCCTCTCAAATTTGCTGGAATATTTGAACTGTTCAGATGAACTACAAAATCAGTGAACAACAAAGAAAAAGAATTCTGGAGTCTTATTCTCCAAATTGTGTTTCTACTTTACCTACAAACAAAGAGAAATGTTATGGGAATAGGTTGAGGTAAATTCTGGGTTAACGCCTTCCCAAATCTTTTAACAATGTATTATTTGCCCAAAACATAACACTTATTTTAATTTTAAGCAGTAGTATCTAAAAGCCAATAAAAGATTGCAATCTCTTTTGCATCCAGTCTTCTCATATTTGTTCTTTTTGTTCTTTCAGCTCTCTGAAGGCTTGCTCTCTGCATGATTTTTAAAATAGAGCTTTAAGATTCAGCTGTTCAGTTGATAATCTTAGGGAAACTCTGCCCACTTTTATCACTTGAAAATCTGAACTTCAAATGGTTTCACAAAAAAACAAAGCAAGACAAAAAAACCCTTGCTATACTCAAATTATGCACATTGGAAAGATGTCATGGGGTGTGGTGATATGTCTCAAAATAGTGTATTATTCCTGATGTACTTTTTATAAACTATGCAAATACCAGCACAAACTAAATGTCTGGGTCTCTGTGCAGTAACATTCTTTAATGCTCATCATATTTAAAGCTGGGGATCCTCTAGGCAAGAAGTGACTGTCTGGTTTGGAGGTGATGCAAAGAAGGTCATCTACATTAAATGAACTAGACTGGGCTCAGTAATAGTGAGCCATTCTCAAATACTAATGACCATCTGGATTACAGATGCAGTAGCCAGATTGTCTGTTGTGTCCACCAAGTGAGTTGTCTTACCCTGGGAAAAAACTGTCATCTGTCTGTCTTGCCCTGTAGACATGAGCTTTCTTCCAACCTGTCCACATGGATTTACTGGTGGCAAGGTCATCCCGTTCTCTGGAACGTCACTCACTTGCATTTGCTGGCTGCTTAGCAGCTGCCAAAATGTTTGGAACAGAGCAGAATGGAAAGGGGCTGGGAATAGCACAGTAAAACTGAAATATTTTCAGTTTCTTTCTGGTGCACATTTACCAGTAGTTAAAGAAAACAATACCTATTTATTAGCTGAATAACAATTCTTTTCCCAGCTCTGTTTTTTAAATAAATGATGTCGGTTTTAGGGTGTTTCTCTTCTCTGCTCCCATGCTGTGAAACTCCTTCCCTTTTGTTTAGCAGAATAAGCAAAACATTGCAAGACCTAAAATCTTGTTTAAAATTGCACCAGTGTGATTTGGCATTTAATTAACACATTTTGGTATGGTTTTACTGTGAGAGCCCTGACTTTACTTTCAGGTTCCCTTTTCATTTTATTAATGTAATTATGCTTTGCTTTTAAGGGTAGCCAGGGAATCCATAATCTATATGTTTCTGATCTGTTTTTGTGTTTTTAGCATCCTGCTATCATTTATTCAATAGAGAATTGTAAATATTTTTCTGAGTACAAAATTTAGAAGTTAATCGTTCCTGAAGATTTTATACTGCTGAATGTTATCCTTGTGTTTGAAATGCACAATTCTGAAGAACCTTAGCAAAGTATTACAGATAGTGAATACATCAAACACTTCCAATTATTTTCAGACCCTCCTTATATCCTTGCAAGCACATAGAAAATAAAAACCTGAAAAGGGCTAGTGCTTGAGTTAACTTCAGATTCCGGAGAAAATAGTCCTTCCGGAACAGGTTTCATCCCAAAATCTACAGGTAGATATCCTGGGGATTCATTTGTGATTGTCACGGTGAAGTGTTTTTGCTAATTAATTTTGCTAATGAGGTGATAAACAAACTAAGGGAGTCCTCTCCTTTTTGACACTAGCTCAGATTTCATTAGTAGGAGCTTGTCTGTGACAGTTGCAGGTAAATCCCAGACACTATTCATTGCAAACTGTAAATGTAAGGCACTGTGATGCTCTGACACCTGTTTCAGCCCAGAGCTTAGGACGATTCTTATAACTGTCAAGCTGACAGTTCAGTGAGCTACAGCGTGAGCAGGGAAGGGCATACTTCCATGTTACTGCAACCACATCACATGGCTTTGATGGGAACATGCTGTGAAGGACAGTGTAGATGTTGGGAAGAGGGGAAGGAAGGAGGGGGGTTACTGTTCCTTAGCCTGCCCTGGAAATATGCACTGCTATGCCTGCTTAGGAACCTGCATAAGTATGTGTTCTGTATATATGCTAAACAGATTTACGGTGTTAAGTGTGTGCTGAAGTACCTTATTACACTATGGTTGTAGAAAACATAGCTAAGAAAATAGAGAAGAAAGAATGGTAAAAAGGAAAGCAAAAGAAAAAAGGAAGAAAGACGTTACTTTTTGCTCACCTTCTCCATGGACTGCTAATATAACCTGTATATATGCGTCTCTATATAGATGTAGACAAGTCCATATGGTTAGATATTCAGTAAACCTGTGTGCAGATAGAGCTTTTATCTTCATTATATGTGAAAGAGAACCAAGCGTATGTGCTTGAAAAAAAATCTTGTGTATGGTATTTCATCTGGCATCATCAGAAAAGGTGTTTTCCAAGCAGATCAGAAACAGTCTGTAGCTCACTGTAGCAATTCTGTTTGGAGTAAATGAGCTCTTAATTAGGTGAGGGCTGATTTCTTGGCATTTTAGACTCTTTGAACCTCTCAGACTGCTCTTCACATTAAAAAAAAATATTACTGCTCTTTGTAAAACTTTCTAGCAAGAGGGAACATAGTATATAGGACAACAGGACTGAAAGCACACATTGCAAAGGGCACGATGCAAAAGTCAACCAGAGTCCGTTTTGCATTTGAAGAATTCCACTGAGACACCATTTGACATATACTAGAGTGTAAGATAAAAGTAGTGTCTGCTGGAAGTATAAGTGGTTTGTGGACAAGGACATGACAGCTCAGACCCAGCCTAAAAATCATCCCCTGCTGTGGCAGGCATCACAAAACACATCAGCCTCCTTTTGAAGCAGCAGTGAGAAAACTGTTTCTTAGCTTCCTTCTGGTGATGGTTAGAAACCATTTAATTTCCATCTTCTTCATGGCCATGGTGTACCCATGGACCTTGTATACCCATCTATTTTCAACATTGGCTATGGCTACGTTGCTAAGCACACCCATCCCACAGAGTGATCTCTAGTACCCTGGCCCAAGTAGCGCAGACTGGCTGATATTCAAGGATAATCCTCTGTAGAGCAGATGAGCAGATGAACCCAATTCACACCATATTGCCCATATGGTGCTCACATACATCAAAAACATAATGACTGTTTTTGTCTGTGGGGGTGGTTCGGTTCATCATATTTAAAAGTGTGAGGACTCTGTTGCAGCCCACAGAATGGCGTTTCCATGGCATGAAATAGAGAGTAGATGTTGCATGCTCTGGGCTGTGGCATATATGTGCTGGGGATGCTTGAGGGTTCCTACATTCTGCTTTGGTGGGAACTGGTTGACCAATTCACAAAGAGGTACTTGAAGAGAATAAATATTGCATATGAGCTGATGTAGCTTCAGCAGCATTATTTCGCTTGCTGGTTTTCACCATGACCAATTTTTTATCGAAAGCAATCATATTTCCTCTTAGACTGTTTTGCTAACCAAACAATACAAGCTCTTTTAGTCTCCTCTAATATAGTAATCTCTCCTTTCCCCAGATCATCCCATTATCCCTTCTTTATGAAGAGGTTTAATGTACCTTCCTGGAATGTCAATTACTAAGCTTTTACACAGTATTCCAGATAAGGTTTTTCATAGTGCTTAATAAAAAACCCTTAATTTGTTTTCTTGAGAGAAAGATCTTGAGCAACATTTCAGAATATTGCATTTGTCTTTTTCATATTTGCTTTACATATCTAGTTCATTGGAAGCATTTTTGCAGTGTAGACATCCCAAACACATGCACTTGTCTAGACTTCTTTCATAATCAATAGAGAGAAATAAGTGATTCATCTCATTCTGAAGTAAAAGTCTGAAAAGGTCAGATCGATAATGTCTGGAAGTGCCTGTTTGTCTCCTTTGACTGCAAAAGCAGGCTGGGTTGAGCAGTTAGGGGAAATATGTCTACACTGTAGACATCTGAAGTGAGGTTAGATGTGTCCTTGATTGATCAATACTGAAATGATCACACTGACCTTCCTCTTTGCTGTCACTAATACCTAAAGGCTCCTAACTTACAGGAATTATTCTTGTTATGATCCTGTAATTGCAGGAGCTTCCATATGTTGTATTAATTAGGTAATTCATGAGTTTCTATTATCCCAGTCCTCAGGGTCAATATAACATTTCTACTGTGTGATATTCCTCCCTACTGATGGTATCTCTCAGCTTTATGTCAGCACCCGAATTGAACTTGTAGGTTCCTACATTTTGTGCTGTTATTAGTGAAAGCTTTCAATCATTTGGTCTGTCACAGGTTTTTAAGAATACTGAAGAATATTGTACCTCAAATACAAGTGTCACCCTTAGTACAAACTGCTGCCATCTCCTAGTTGGCGCCATTTTGTATTTACTGTACAACTCTTAGCTATACCTCAGGTCCTCTGTTAACTAACTGCCAGTGTAAAAGAAGCTTAAATGACTTTGCAAAGCCTAGATAGATGAGCTATATCTTAGATTAAATCTGAATTTTCTTTTTATTAAGGAAGAAATATACTGTTTATTTAAATATATTTCTTGGTAATCGTTACTGTGTTTATCCCATTTTCAGTATAATTCCATGGAAAATTTCCATTTCATTGAAAAGCGGGGCAAAATATTCTTTTGCTACCTGGACTTTATCTAGATTGTTTAATTTCTCCTCTGCTACCTTACCCTCAGTGATGAGGAACTCTGTTTCTTCTTTCCTTCATCTCTACTTGCTTATATGGTTGAAAGTATTTGTCTTAATTTTTGCTGTGATATGTAACTCAGCTATACTAAAGCAGTTCTCACTTTGTCCCTTCACTTTCTCACCTTTAAGATATATATATCAAGACATGTATTTTCAGTCTTTTTCAGTTGCCTGTAGAACCTCTGCTTACCTGTAATATCCCTTCTCAGGTAATTATTTATCCACTTATACATAACATGTTTTCTTCTTGCTTGGATAATGAATGACAGGCAAATTGATAAATTTGACAAAGAAATTCCAGGCCTCACATATGAGTCTTTGAGATGTTCAGCTCAACTGACATCACTCACTAGTTACCTGATCTCCCACAGTCTGTTTCTTGAATTAAAAACTGAATCTCTAGATTTGTTTCATTTAAACTGAATCAGCTTACCAGTACTCAGTGCAAGGTTTCTTCTATGATTAGGCCTTCTATAAAGCCTTTGCTGCTTACCAAAAATAAGCCAAAAATAATGTGTGAGGAGCAGACTGTGCTCAGTGAGGAGAGACAGGCAACTCCAGAAGACAAGTCGGCCCATGGAAGGTCTCACTCTTGCTCTAGAAAGGCTGGTCTCAGCTTCTTGACTTAGAGGCACCCTAGCTCAAACGGCTCGGGCATCTTCCCTGGATCTTATCTTTGGAGGCCACAGCTGGTGACCTGTCACTTCCACAGATATGAGAGCTTTTGTGTTATTAGTGGCATTTGTTTCCCATTTTGCATGCAGGCAGTTGGTCTCCCCAGGTCATATAATTCCCAGCAGTGTGTTTGTGTGTTTTATGTATGCATGTGTGTCTAAAGTGTTCTACAAACCTTGAGCCATATTCAGATTAAACCAATGGTTTGCAGGCCTCCAACACCGTTTCAGGATGAACTCCTTTAAAATGCTTCCCAAATGTATATGTAACCCAAGGTAATCCCATTTCACTTGTCCCATCACTTCCTATTTCTTTGCACTATCTTGCAGAACTGATGTATTGATATGATGATAATATTATGGTATGATTCTAATGACTATTCAACAGACCTCACCCCCTTTACCTTATTTCTGCGAGATTTGGATTTAGCAGGGAGTCAAAGCAGACTGCAGCTTTCCCATTAGCAGCACTTGGCGAAGTGCATGATCCCTTACAGATGCTACTGCAGAGTCTCCTCTTGCCCTTTCCCCCTCCATACATATGCTGTAGTATACTGAACCCTTATTTTTACTTCTCTCAGGCCACTCATATCCTTCATTCATTTCAGCCTCTAGAGCAATTAACTAAATCAAGCCCAACTACATTGTTTAAAACTAAAGCAGAACCTGTAGGAATAGATGTAACAATTGTGTCAATTAGGGATTTGCATTATAACAATGCCGTTTTATTGTTTCACTGGGATCTGTTTTCTCTTCCTCCTACTCTTTTTCTCTCACTTTTTCATCGTGGCTTCACCATTTTCTTGCTGTTGGCTTCTTTTAAATTTCACTCATCCCCAGCCTTTTTATTTTCTAATGTCTTTCTAAGAAAATTCACAAACTGTATCAGTGGTCAAATTAAGTCCCGTGGGGTTTGAACAGATGTAAGCTGAAGGTGATTAGTTCTGTTGTGAACCCTGCCAGCTGCTACAGTAGCTGTAAGAGCTGATGTCATGTCCAGGCTGATGGCTTAGGAGACCTCCAAACCTGCCACTATATGTGTATCTTTAGCAGTCCCCCAAAAGGAAGCAAACATGTAAAAGTAACCCTGACTACTACTGGTCTCAGTGCTGAAAGATGTGTCACTGCCTTAAAAGTGGTAAATCTCAGGAATCTGCAGATTCCTTTTGTTCTGATTTAGAAAAAAAAAAAACAACAAAATTGTTGTTTTGCTACAGGAAGTGCCTTGACTTTATAATTTAGCTTATAATACTACTTTACGGGAAGTGTAGAGAACTATGTAATCTGGCAAACTTTGTCCCAGAGGAGACTCTCTGAGGGATTTCAACAACAATTTCAGTTTCAGTTTAAGCCCCACCAGTCAGAAAATGTATCTTTTCCTGGTCTAGAAGTAGAGGTCGTGCAAACAAAGAATTTTCATTCATTCCTCATGCATTGAGAATGAGGTCCCAAGCTTACTTCACTTTCAGGAAAAAAAAGAGTAGATTTTAACAGATTTTAAAAAGACAGGAAATTGTTTTCAAAATTTAGCATAAGCTTTTTGTCCTTCAGTTCTAACATCTTTAGGTAAAAAAGAGATGGGGCTTCTAGGATTCAGGTTAATTCTGCATGAAAGTTCCCTGGAAGCCTTGACATGCCTGAACTTAAAGCAGTGCACATAACAGAGCTGCCTTGAAACTGCAGTCCCTGAAATTCTAGGCCAAATTCCCTTGTGCTTCAGTGGAAATTCATTGGAAGTAATATATATCTGCGATCCAATGGCTTTTCAAGGAATAAATGTCCTTTCTGATGAAAACCTATTTTAGTGGGAAATTCTGTACTGGTGCTAAGTAAAATACTAGAAATAACGAATATCCCACTGAGGGAATATTTGGTAAGTATGCAAATCTGAAAGTGAACTGAATAATAGGGTGCAGCTGGTTCTTAGTCTTATATTTGACTGTTGCTGTTCACATACAGTATAACAGCCGTGCATGGGGGAGGAGTGTTAACATGATATTCAGTGAAGGCTGCATGGCGTGGGTGTATCACAGTTCCAGGAAGAGCCTGAGGTTATGGTTAACAGAGTTCACGCCAACTCTTCATTTTAAAATGTAGTGGCACACTGTAAGTCTACTGCTGACAGAATGAAGTTTTACTGATGCTTGACATGGTGACTAAACTATTAGGCCCATCCAAGCTCAAAATATAAAGCTGTTTTCTGACAGCTTATCAGAAAACAAGACTAACTGCTCTTCAGCTGAATATTTGCTAAACCTCTCTCATTCTTCAACCAATATAAATTCTTGTGACACACATTTTGAAAATCCACTTACGTATTTCACTTTGTTTGGAAATTCAGGCCTGCTTTCCATACAGAGAAAGCCTGAGCTGTCTTATTATTTTATCAGACATCCCAAACAATTTGCAATTAGATCTTTTTTTTTCTAAATTTAGAAGTTTTAGGCAGTCTCTGGTACCACTGCTTGTAAAATTTAAAACAGACTGACTGATGAATGAAAAATACTTCTAGCAAAAGAGATCCTGCATTGTCAGGAGATAGGTTTTTCTCACAATCTGCATCCTTCATTGCCAGAATTGATGATTCTTTTCTGTGAAATGCATTTAATTAGTCCTGAAGCTCTTATGCAAAACAATTGCAAAACTCTCCTTTTGCTATAGTGAGTACACTAAGAAAACAGCGTTACCTCTAAAACTTAACTTTCCCCGCAGCTGACTTAGAATGTGTTTCTCATTCCCTCTCTTGACAAGTTTGGTGCCTTGCTAGGTTTTAGCACCTTTAAAACTCTGGTGTTTCTCAATCTTCGCTTAGATTGGTCACTATAATAAAACATACAGTAAGACATGAAACAAATAAATATGAGTCACTGCATGAACGAGACTCTCTCTATACCTAGCCAGTGTTCTGTATAACCAGTTTTAGATCTTTCAGTGTCAGCATCTATTTTGCTGGAAAGATAATATTTAAAAATGCTTGATGGGAAGGATATTGTGATCTTTAAATACTGAATATGGAATTCTTTGCCTTTATGCAATACTCATAAAATATATTTCTCCTGAGGTGCCTTTTTCAGGAAAATGAATTTCAGTTATTGACACCAAAATACATTTGAACAAAAAATAACTTTAACACATGACATGGAAACTTACACTAAGGAACTTGAAAAATGAAATACCCTACTGTTTGGCCAAAACCATAATTGCTGTCTGGAGGAGACGCTATTACATTGTCCAGTCAACACATTTCCTTCCATGGCCTCCATTTTAGTCAAAATACCCTACAGTCCAGAATGCTCATCACTTGGTCATAGGTCTTCTAATGTACTTCATTGTGAAGAATTTTGGGGTTTGAATGTTTCTAACATGGTATCATCGAAAATCCAACCAGGAAAGAACAATACAATATTTTCAAATCTCCAGGAAGCAGGAGCATGGCTGCTTTCTCTCATCTGCTTTTCTTTGCCTAATATTGTATTTTGCTGACTATCCTTCGTTTTGCAGTATTATTAGAATTGTACCTGTAGAATGGGAGTATCCTTATGATAAATGATTGTTGTAATTTTCAAATACCTAATCATTTTTTGGCATTTAATTACCTCCCCCTCTCCCCAAAGCCATTTTTATGAGCAACACACCTCTGTCAAGAGCCTTATTTTTTCATTATCCTACATTCGAGAAAGCTGTTTTACTTTGAAACATACATTTTTAATTAAAAATTTCACTTATGCTCATAAGGCTTAGGTATGCGTCACCATGTACAAGCCTATTTTTTTAATCATAAAAGTTGTACTAAAAAGTAGGTCTGGTATAGAGGAGTGTGGATTTAATCAGTTAATTGTATGGTTACACTGTTCATAATCACTTTATTTGCTTTTAATGGCAATGAGATGGATATTGCCAAAGGATTCTCATTGTCCTCTCTGTAAATAACTAATTGTTTTGTTATTAAACACTTAAATACTCAACATGCCCTGTAAATGCAATCTGCATGTGAAGCCAAATCCCCGCACTTTACCCACTTCTCATTTCATAGAGGCAAGCAGTTGCATTCAAATAGTGCCCTGGCTCACCTTTGGGTAAATTTCAAGTCATTCCAAGAGGTGAATAATCTGATTCTTCATGATTAATTATTGTTTTAATTGATTTTATCTGTCTTTTCACTAAAAGAGAGGTGGGGAAATCATCCATCCACATAGCTGGACAGTCATCTCATCTAGGAAGGTGCCAGCACTGAATCTGGGTGGGATATAAATGCTGCTGCTTGTTGCCTCAGCTGACACCAGTACAAAGTAAGTGTGAGCTGTTCCTCCTTTCACCTGAATCAGGCAGAAGAGGTTAACGCAAATATCACCTAGCATAGACATCACTTGGAAACTAATCCACTCATTCTTTCGCTACAGAAAACACGTTCAGGTACTGTTTCCTCAGGGTCCAAATCTCCTGCTTCTCCCCAGAAAAGCCTGTGCCTGAGGGTCCTTATTTTATCTTGTTTCATCCAGATCACAGGGCTTTTGCTGTTGCTTGTATTAAAGGAAAAACATGCTGAAAAAGATATAAGACAGCCAGGAAAACAGCTGATCTTAGATGGCTGCAGTGTGGAGGTCTAAATCTGATCTAGTCACAGTAGGCTCCCTTTATAGTCAATAAGGAGAAGCAGGCACTTTAAAGACATGATTCATCTGACCTATATTCAGTGTGTACTGTAGGTTAAGATGAATCACGTCCTAAAAGTGCCTATTTCTTTCTATTGACTATAAGGAGATTCTCGACAATGGCTCAGTTGTAGACAGCTACATTCACTTTTGTTGCTAGTCAAAGATGTGCTCTGTAATTGCTAATGGATTGAATTACTAAGATGGAAAGATTCTGGGTGGGAAGAGTATAAAAGAGAGCTATTACAGGAAAAGTAATGTCAAAGGAGGTGCACGCTGGTTTGAAGCAATGGAGGAAAAGCAGAAGTAGTGAAATAGTAGAAGGGGGCAGGAAAGTCTGAGTCTGAGTTCAGTTGACATAAAGATATAAATATATTAGCAAATAATAAAACATAGATTAAAGTGATCAGTATGAGATCTTTATATCTGTACTATATGCAGTTTGAGAATTTGACTTCAGTCTAGATTTAGTGTGCTGCCCTAGACTGAACATCCCTACAATAAATATGTTTCCAAGCTAATAAAGGACCAATTGTCGTTTGAGATTCCTGTATCCCCATGAAGAGCCGCAGCACATTTTGTGTACACCTATAGCACAGCCTCCAGAAGGAATCTGGTTTGTAAACACTAAAACCTCTCTGTGAACTCAGCCAATGTGCAATAAGTGGGGATGACTGAGAGTTATTTCAAGACTGCACAACTGCTCTGAACCAATATGCTAATGTAAACGCAGCCTAAGACAGACAGTTCACATATAAATTTAAAATTGTAATGAAACAGTCCTCTTGACATAACTGCCTAAACTCCTGATGGAATTGGTGAAAAGTAAAAATCTCTGAGAGCTGCCAGATCATCAATTCACTAGATGAACTAAGGAGGACAAGATTTTCCTCTGGAAGTCTTTGCTGGCACTTCTCACTCTGTGTTGATTACATGGGACACGTGAGGAAAATCTAGCAGCCTGGCACCCATTCTGGCAGTACACAATAGTGTGTGGCAGGACTGATGGGAGAAAAAGCAGGGGTAGGACTTTCTGGTAGGGAAACAGGTACACAGTTTGAGCTCGGGTCCTGCTTGGAGATTGACCAGTACCTGATCACCAAAAGTTGACCAAAACCAGAAGATGAGAAGGAGACAGGTGCAAGGGATGAAGAGATGACATGGCAAGTGCAAGGAAATTAATTTAAATTTGAAATACTCTGGAGCTAAAGTACAATTTTACATTAGGCAGAGGACAAAACAATACATATGGAGAGTTCTATTTGCATTTGTACCACATTGTCCAGACCTTCTGTTGCTATGGTTTTGTACCACCTGTCTGCTCTCAAGAATTGTTTACCTCTTTCAGTACTGTGCGGGATTATTTAGATGGTTATCTCAGCATGATAGATTGAGTTACCTCTCTGGCTTCATATGCTGAGAACCTGAATTCTGTAAAAAGTGCCTGTTGAATCATTGTGTTACTCCCTTATCTCTGATTTTTTTTTAAGAAACAGTGTACACTTCTTAATCACAATAGTTGATTGTTTTATAAGAAGCCAGATGTGTTCTTCAGAAAATTGGAAGAACAGTGAGCGTAAGGAAAGCCATTAGCATGCAAAAAGTCAGCAACATGAAGATGAAGCCAGTTTTCCTTTCAACTTCACAAAATATTTTTTTGCATCCATTATAAAACACATGCAATTTTGTTCACTTGTAGTTTGGAGTTAGTGAAGATTGTGATCCAGCTTTTCAGGTGGTGTGAAGCAATGCATTTTTATTGGCTTCGGTTTAACTGCTTTCATTTACATCTTCTAAAGATACCACTTATAGGATGACATATACATTTCAAACAGCATATCATTCCTTTAGCCTTGGAAAGACAAATGTGCCTAAGAAAGATGGAGACAGATTCTTATGCAGTAGCTCAGCTAAATTGTTTACTATGTTCCGTTCAATTATATCTGCAGAAATCTAGGGAAAGCAGTGGAAAATCTCATATCTTAATCAAAACCAACCTGATTGTATCCAAGGGGCTCATTGGAGCTCTGAAGTCCTTATTAATGTTGATAGGGTACAAATGGCAATGATCTTACAAGTCCAGCTGGAGTTTGTAGACATAATAGTTGGAAGTAATGTTTCTTTACATGTAAACCGAATGCATGAAAATAACAATTATTGACAGACAAGTGAAAAACTGTATTCTGCTTTTATAAAGTTATTTTTTTTAAAAAAATAAAAAGGCTATATTTTCAGCCCTGAAACTTTGCTGCGTTCAGGCAATACAATTATATTTCACAAAGGAAGTCAGTATGAGGAACAGGAAGCTTAGGTACGGCTTAGTCAGAAAGAGAGCTCCTTGACTGAGAATTCAAAACAAATAATGTGTCATCCCCAGCCTCTGTATGACAGAGTCTGTGAGCAATCAACCATGTGCTGTTTATCTGATCCTCCATTCTTCTGTGTATGTACATCACTGTTTACACCTCTCCCCTTCAAAAATTTTCTACCTGGCCTTGATACATACGGACATACCACAGACCGGAGCCTCTTCATCCTGCCAAAAGCGTATCAGGGCTGCAAATCTTCAGTAAGAAGAGAAACATGATACACAGATATCTAAGAGTTGTAAATGCAGTCTACAGCAGTTAGACTCTAACCTACTTGAGGTAGAAATTGTGCACAATTGGGATGAAGGTAGTCCCCTCTCTCTTCTCCTGGGGAGAGAGAAAATGCACTGGATAAACAGCTCTCTTTCACCACACAAATAAGAAGACAATCTAAACCCTCCCCTTTGCAGACACCATTATTTCTAAAAGGTATCTGGCCTACAGATTCCCATCATACCTTCTTAGGTGCTTCAGAAGACAAAGCAAGGAAGTATTATGTATGGAAATGGTGTTGAACAGGGCTTTGAGAGTGGACACCTCTCCTTGACATAAAGGGGTGGTAAGCCTGATAAGCAGATTTATCATATCTGAAGAGGAGCTAAAACACAGATGAAAGTAAACTGGAAGAAGAGCCTTCTCATCGTTATTTAGTATGGCTGAATGGTTTCAGGAAACAGAGGTAGCAAACTGCAACTGACACTGTGAAATTTAAATTGTAATGCTACAAGAAAACTTGTAGTCTGTGTGAAGTCTGATCAAGCATGGAAACTCCAATCCATGAACTTTTTACCTAAACCTTTTTGATTTTAACCCATTTTCTTAGAAGGTGTAATATCTTTTACTATTTAACAGTTCAATGTCACTAGATCCTTGGGGAATTTTGTTTATTATTTCTTTCAGAGAAAAATGGGGTATCATTAAACATAATTATTGCCATGAAGAATAATTTTTAACATTTAAATGTTATTTAGGTCTTTAAATAAAGTAGGTACACTCAAAGAGCAGTTCTCTCGCAACAGAAATTAAAAATTCTTCATCCTGCTTTATATAAATTAAACAGGGTCAAAAGAGCCCCCTCTGGCCCTAAATTCACTATATCTGTGCCATTTGTAAATGCCATTTTTCATTAAATAAACAAGTGTTTACCCCGCTGCTTTTTATGGCACTAATACATATGGAATGCAAAAATTATCTTAAACTAATCCCTGGACTTTAATAATTTTTAATAATTTGCAATCAGTTAATTGTTTCTTTGGGACTTTGTCACAGGATTAAGTTCACCAGTTCAGATTAGTGTTAGTGACTCTGCCAAAAGAATTTGAACCCTCCCTTCTTATATCCAGACGACGAGATTCTCAACCATTGCCTTTCCAAAACAATCTGCATCAGCTATCTCAGTTTATTCTGTTAAAATCTAATTCTGAAATAAAATTTGTCTGAAGGATTTTTATGTCTATAGCTTTCTTTGCTACAGGTCATGTGCAAAAGTGACCTCAACAGGTTCTAGCAACAGTACTGTTTTTTATATTAAGCAGATATTTTGCTGTACAACCCCCTGCTGGAGTGTGCAGATGGCAGTTATTTTCGAACAAAAATTTTAGATATAGAGCAAAAAATACCATCTTTCTTATCACTTTAGTTCTCAACATCTTATGAATCTCTATGATGGTCTTTTTCATCCAGTTATGTCCAATCTTTCCATATAATGTGAATGCACCTGCAGTATTATGGGATTTCAGGTTCAGTTTATATTTAAGTTTTTTTCATGGACCAAGTTTTGTACTGAAGTTCTACGAGGTTCTCCACTTTTTTAGCACCATCTAACAAGGCTGTATCACTGCAATTTTCAAAACCTTACTTCTGAAAGGAAGTAAGCACTACAGCAGCCAATGCCTCCAGTTCTGGCAGTGTAGCAGCATCTTATTGCTATGGTCCAGCAATGGACCAGGTAGCAGACTACCACTTTGCATTGTCAAGTTCTGTCTGCCATCTGAAGGTCCTGAGATAACATCATCCAAATCATGAAAGACAAGGCTGAGAGGAGTGACAGACAACAATTCCATGAAGAATATCCTGTCTTGTCCTAGGACTCCAACTAGTCCTAGGAGAGGAGAGATATACTGGTGATACAACTGTTCGTTGACGGTGAATGACTCTTACAGACTTTGCCAGATTTTCATGGATCTGCAATTGTACCACAGCTCCCCTGCTTTGATGGCAGGCATTACTGCAGTGGCAGGCATCTAGGGAGTAAACTCACCAGTGATTTTATGGTATGTCCAAGCCAGGACAGTGGATTGGACCTGCTGAATACAGAGCAGAAGTATTATCACAGTGTCCTCAACGTCACCAACGTGCACCCACTTGCAGCTGGTCTGGCACTAAAGCAGAGGTGTAAAAGAGTTTCTGGAAATTATTCCATTAGGTGGGACTGAAAATTTATAGTTTTCTCCTCTTTTTGGGATACTCTTCTGGGAAAAGTTAGATGGAGTTTTCTTTAACCTGAGATAAGCTGGGATTCCTAGTCTTTTTTTTTCCTTCTCTTCAGACTATAGAGCAGACATTTCTGTCAAGTACATAGAGAGGCAGTCCATAATTTGGAGACTCTCTTACTTGCTCTCCTTTTATTGATATGTATTAATACTAGATAGTTTGTCAGATGCCTATCTTTCTTTGAGCAATCTGTCCCTGTCTGTGGCCTTAAAAGGGCTTCTGTATGGACATTATCTGTTCTAAATGACCCAAATAAATTATGACTGTGCTGACAGGACCCCAGTAAAGCAGGTTAGTGAGTCCTTAGGGACTATGACTGAACTGTTCCTCTCCTGAATTCCTTTCAGTAGGAAAGACTGGTCTGTAAGCTTGCCCTTCAGTAAGAGGTGGGTGAGGCTGTGCAATCTCCAGTGCAGGCTGCTGATCTAAGATCTCCCTGCCCAGCAGTCTCTGCCTATGGGGCCAATATATTTCACCTATACAAACAATAAACAATGTATTTACTTGACAACTTTAAAATACTTTTTATTTGCATGGCAACAAGAAATTTCTGCATTTAGTAATACCTAGCATTTCTCCAGACTGTCAAGTATGAAAAATGAACTTACTGTCCACCAGATGTAAAAGCCAGTAGCTCACTCACTGGCCCTCTGTGGAGGAAAGATTTTAACCTAGTATTAGTCCTATTTTTCATCCCCTTCAACCAGGAGAAAAGCTGTAGCCCAGCGAATAAAGAACTCCTAGACAGGGATAGCAAAATACAACAGGACATTAGAAAGTAGTTTCTTTCATTTCTCTAGCATTCTCAAGTGTGAGTGTTGGTATGTGTTTCTTTGGTTGATATATGATGTATTGTGTTCTTTGAAAGTGGAGGACAAAAAGAGTGGAAAGAGAAGGAACAGGACCTCTGAGTCCCATTTCTTTGCTCTTGAGTGTTAAGAGACCAGGAGAAAGTAAATACGTATTCACATTAGGTATTTTAAATGTAAGGTGGTAGGGCAATCCAGAAATTATGTCCATTTATATGGATAGAGGGAGAGGAATCTGTTGTTTGCAGAGGGAAAAAGGTGGGTGATAAGTCTATAGTAAAACTTTTTAAAGTAGGAAGAGGGATTTGGGCAGAACAGGAGAAAGGGGAATCCAGAATCTTACTACTACTCTCTCATAAGTCGTGCTGTTGAAAGGTAGGTGAAGAACTCATGGTGAGTCGATAGGTGTATCTTATATGATGTATATACATAGAACATATTTGTATGGCACCCTGGGCTGTCCTTTTATTTGGAGGCTGTCAGTATAGACTATACACAAATTTGCCATTGGACTGGGTTGGAATTCTCTGGCTTGGGTGGAGGATGTGTAGCTTATAAAGGCTCCATTGTCCTCATCTCAAGTGTGCAGAAAGCATCTTGATGACGTTTTCCATGCTAGTGTTGAACCATTCCTGACAAGGTCCTAAGACAACCAAATGCACAGCAACAAATGTCTGGGAGAACCTGAAAATATTGGTGCACGCTCTTTAGGAGTGAAATGGTCAAAAGGGCATAAGCACAAGGCAAGAATTCTCGGTTGAAGTTAGTTAGGTTGGCTTGAGGTGCATATATTGGTATTTTCCTTCATATAAGAAGATATGTTCATCCTTTTTAGTTACATAAGGAGGAAGGTGCCAGAGATTTGAAATACATTGGCAATATAAGCATGGCTGGTGAAGACAACGTATGCAACTGGCCTACAATGATGAAGCATCACTCTACAATTATTATAAACCTAGATAGATTCAACGAAGACTGCGGGGGAAGTGTGTTCTGTTGATAGTCTTGGAGCGGCTGGATATGGTATTCTTATGGAACATGGCAATGATGCCTGAGTTGTCATAAATCTTGTCAAGGATGAAGCAGATGGAGAGCAGCCTTGCAGAAGCTCCTTGATAATGACAGCAATAAAAGATTTACTAATTTGGAACTGTAAAAACTCAGCTCCATAAGTGTCTGATATAACCACTTTAGTGAAGTTAATGACCCTAATAAGATAGGGTCCAGAAAATAGTGTGCTGCTGCTCTAGAGCTGTCACCAGCTCCTGGCAAAGGGCCAGCTAGGTGGCCTTTTGCAGGCTGAAATCAGCAGCCTTCTGTCTATTGGAAGATGTGGTTTCATGTGTGAGTGCTCATGATATACACCCCAGACAAGTTAAAGAAAGATGACTTGGTCTTGGTATGATGACCTACAGTGTTTAGACCATTCTTCTGTACTACAGAGGAGCTGAGAAGCTTTTCACAATCATTCTGGTCATGATGTCATGGCTTATAAGAAAAGCCTACATCTTGGTGATCCTGCCATGATCCAATCCTCCTCCTCTCTCCATCCCCATCCTCCTAAGCTGTCGCTACTCACTTTTTTGCTACCACAACAAGATTATTATGAATGCTGAGATCCCAGACTTCTTCTTGGTGCAGGTGGTACACAAGGTGTGGATGAGTCCAGGATGCTGAATTCTGAAAGGGCTGTGGGGTGGTGGGTGCTGTGCCTGCAGGCAGCCCATGCTCTGTGAAGTGTGGACATAGTGGGACATACTGGAGGTTCCCTAAAGGTCTGCAGTAAAGAAGTAAACAGAGCAGATTGGGAAGGGATGTCCTTGTTGGGATAGTCCTTGGAAAAAGGCTGTGTAGCCTATAAGCATTTTCAAAAGTCTGATCTTTCTTTATATCTGGTAAAAAAGAAACTGGGGGTGGGGGAGGATGTTAAAAGAGTTGTATCTCTCTTCAAGTGTTTAAAATAAAAATAAAAATGAATGGCATAAAATGTTATTTCTCAAGTTCAGCTGACTTAGTCTTAGAGAGAACTTCCCTGCTGTCAACTGTGGAGTCAAAGTGGTCATCAACATGATAATGCAATTCCTGAAAGTACCCACTTTGATTTAGATTTTAAAAATAAGGACTGGAAATAAAGTTAAAACCTAAATGAATATATGGTTACTAAATATCCTTGATATCATCAGTAAAAAACTGACTGGATTGCTGATCCCAAAATGTTGTGGTGGATGGAGTTAAATCCAGTTGGCGGCCGCTCAGAAGTGTTGTTCTCCAGGGCTCAGTTTTGGGGCCAGTTCTGTTTAATATCTTCATCAATGATCCAGATGAGGGGATTGAGTGCACCCTCAGTAAGTTTGCAGATGACACCAAGCTGGGTGGAAGTGTTGATCTGCTGGAGGGCAGGAAGGCCCTACAGAGGGACCTGGACAGGCTGGATCATTGGGCTGGAGCCAACGGTATGAGATTCAACAAGTCCAAGTGCGGGGTCCTGCATTTGGGTCACAACAACCCCATGCAACGCTACAGGCTTGGGGTAGAGGGGCTGGAAAGCTGCCCAGTGGAAAAGGAACTGGGGGTGTTGGTCAAAAGCCATTTGAATATGAATCTTCAGTGTGCCCAGATGGCCAAGAAGGCCAACAGCCTCCTGGCTTGTATCAGGAATAACGAGGCCAGCAGGAGCAGGGAAGTGATCGTGCCCCTGTACTCGGCCCTGGTGAGGCCGCACATCAAATACTGTGTTCAGTTTTGGACCCCTTGCTACATGAAAGATATTGAGGTGCTGGAGCGTGTCCGCAGAAGGGCAACAAGACTGGTGAAGGGTCTGGAGAACAAGTCTTATGAGGAGCGGCTGAGGGAGCTGGGGTTGTTTAGCCTGGAGAAGAGGAGGCTGAGGGGGAGACCTTATCGTGCTCTACAACTACCTGAAAGGAGGTTGTAGTGAGGTGGGTGTTGGTCTCTTCTCCCAAGTTTCTAGCAATAGGACAAGAGGAAATGGCCTCAAGTTGCATGACAGGAGGTTTAGTTTGGATATTAGGAAAAGTTCTTCACTGAAACTGTTGTCAAACATTGGAACAGGCTGTGCAGGGAAGTGGCTGAGTCACCATCCCTGGAGGTATTTAAAAGATGTGTAGGTGTGGTGCTTAGGGACACGGTATAGTAGTGGACTTGGCCATGTTAGGTTTGCAGTTGGACTTGACGATCTTAAATTTCTTTTCCAACCTATATGATTCTATGATTCTATCTTGTTATTGATTTAAAATTCCTGTGAATACAGACTATCTCTCAATTTTCAGTAGCCTTTGAATTCTGACTAAAAAATTTGCAAACTCTAGGTCATGAATTCCTGTAAAATAATATTTTTTGAGCCATAGCAAGAGTATTTTTTACCATATCAGAGACTTATCCTCATTGTCTTTAAAATTTTTATAGTATAATATAAAAAATGACCAGTCATCTAATAAAACAGCATATCTTATTCTTACATTTTCTGTTACTACTTATCAGATTCAGTCTGTGTGCAATACAGAAAACAGACCGCTACTGAAAGAAAGAACAAAAGGCAAATCATTGTAAAATCTGAACTGCCAGAATTAGGCCGTCATGTTACAAAGTGGTAATTCTTTCTGACAGCCTCAGCTGTACCAATCATGACATTCAGCAAATTAGCCAGGCCAAGAACAAATAAAAAGAAGAAACAGGTGTGAAACCAACTTCCTGCCTCCCAGGATAAATACATTGTACATTGAAGGGCAATGCACCTGCACTATTGTTTCTAGGGGTGTAGGGGGGGAAGATTTTAAGTGCAAATACACTTGAGACTTGATAAAGACAAGAGACTTCTCTATAATTTGAGTGTAAACGGGCATTTTCTTTCATGATAATTTATAAGAAGTTAACTCTTTGAGGAGACATTTTAAACTGTAGTTTGAACAAATGATTGCTCTGCAAGGGAAGATAAAATGAGGCTAAACAAAAAGGCTTTTCTGTGCTTGCCAGAAAAGTGGGGGGGACATCACCATTTCCTTACTGAATATGACCTTGCTTCTTAAAGTCACCCTCCTGGCTGGAAGCATTCAGCACCTCAGTGGGCTGCCGATGGGGTTAGGAGAAGGAGCCCACTGCCATCATCCTGCTCAGCCTTTGAAGAAATCCCTTCCCAACCAGGTGATGTACAGGGTGCTGTGCTGCCTGTGTTTATTTGCAGGAACCAGAAGAGATGTAGAAAAGTAGGAGACAAGAGTCTGCACACCTTAGTGGGATAATTTTGTTGTTCTGTGCTTAAATTCTGCTCCTGCCTTGGTGCTTGGGGGCATTTGTTTCATGATTATTGCAATGGGCTGGCAAAGGAATGGGAAGAGGAGAGACTGTGATTTAAATCTGATCGCCTCATTTCTACAAGCCAAATCTCATGCATTAGTGAGACTGCTTTCTTGGATATTTTTTCTGCTGGTACAGATATGGCTTTCAGAGGCATATTTTAATAAACTCATCTCTGCACACATGGAGATGCAGACCAATAGCATGGCTGGAAGGCTGGTATCCCTGATATTCATGGTTGCTATAGAAAGGGGCAACGAGTAAGAGGATTCAGCCTCTGTTGAGGATTAGGGGCTTCTTTTTTTGTCCCTAATACACAGAGTTTGGAATATCTGCATTTTCCCCTGCTTTAGGGGAAATGGGACAGATCAGGAGTAACACACTGTGTAGACGTTTCTTAAGGGGTAGTTGCAGGACAGCTGTGAAACGGTTCCTAGTTTTCCTAGGACAGCTGCTGAGCAAACACATACCACTGCCTTGTGGGGCAGGAGCTCTTCCCCGGCTCTCTGGGAGAGACTGACACCTGCAACAAGCACTGTTATACAGCAACACCTGTGCCTGAGGAAGTGCAATGGGGAAAATTTCTGTCATTCTCATGAATCCCTGGAAAAAGGACAGGAAACAGTGGTTTCAGAGTTATGGGAATCAGAGAGGGTGCAATATAGGTAGACAAGGAGGTTTCTTGTGTCAACCTCAGATTGTCCCCAGATTTGTTTGTAACATCATATACAAGTTCTGCTTGGTTTTGTTTGGTGCCTGGTTCATGGTGACTTTCGGTGACATTATTCTAACTGAGAAGGTCCGAGCAAGCCCAGCTCCTCACACATTCTGAACAAAGACTAGTGAAATAGGAGAATGAAACTATTTTATATAAGTTTCTGTTCACACAGTGTAGTTTTGCTAAGTAAGAATTTCTGTGCAGGCTCTCAGGATGTTTTATTAAAGTAAACGGTGCCCCCTGGCAGATGGGTATCACCTCCACCTTCCACTGCAGCCCTGTCATCCTTACCTATGAGGTTAACCCTGTGACAAAATTCTCTGGGAAAAGGGTACCTGTGCACCCTTTATGTCATACGAACCTGCCATTTATCTGAAGCAATTTAGGGCCAGAGAAAGCAAGCTGTTTCCATATTAAGGTAAAAGTAGTCTTCGATGCAGTAGGTGGAGGAGCTAATACAGGCATCACTAGTAATCAATACTATCACTTGATTATGTTATAGAGTGATGGAAAGCTAAGGAATCAAGATCCACATGACAGTACAGCTACTGCAGCAGTCTCCTCTAGCTAGGGAGCAGAATCACAAATGAAGAGACTGTAATAGCTTTACTTAAGTATTACTCAGAATGAGTTGTTCGCTTGCAGTGAAGATCAGTGCTTGACTGCACGTGACTTTTTATTTATTTATGATTTTATTCTGTGTGAAATATGACAAAAAGAAGACTTACTGAAATTCTGTGAGTGAGCACAAGCACTTACATGGTTTTAACATCTGTCACTGCGCACAACTGATAATGGTGACTGCTATTATGGCATCTTCCTCCCCTCTGCACAAGGCCATCTGGGATTTGTGTTATGTAAGAGGATTAGCATTTTTGCTTTCCTCTGTTATTTAAAGTATTTCTTAGAACTAGTTTTTGAATAATAATAACAACAATAATAATCGGGCTGTTTTTTTGTGGAGCTTTCTGAAAGAAAAAGTCAGGAATGCTAAAGCTACTGCTCTTAAGTTGAACACCTGGTCTCGCCATTTGGGTTTGAATGGGAGTCACTTGAAACAGGATTTTTCAAGCTGTGGTGGATAGGGCTGATGGAAGGCTGGTATCACTAGATGAAATGAAGGATAAAGCATAAATTATCATGAGTGGATCAGTTCCAGCAAGGAAACAATTGTGATTTCCTTTTCCTCCTCTCAGACCTGATTATTCATCACATTGTTTTTAGGGAAAACCTCTGCTTCAATTCCTATCTCATAAAATCATAGTATTGGCTGGTAACATTTCCTGTTAAGAAAACCTGGCTGGGGTTTTTTATATGTTTACAAAAATTGAATTATTTGGGCTGAAATTTCTCATATTGAATGCCTTCTTAAGACGGAGAATTTTGAAAAGTTCTATCAAAATATCTGGTTATTTTTCAGAACTTGCTAAAGCAAAAATACATAATTTTACCATGAAAAAATCTAGTGCTTTAGGAATGTCACTCCAATTCACATAAGCTGGAGCTAAAATTATTGTAAGGCAGGACTGGGGAAAGAGGGCTGGTAAGAAGAGAGGTGGTTTTTGATCTGTGGCAATTCCTGTGTTTACAAAAACTTTTCAAATTTAGCCGGAAATGTATATTTGAAAAACGTCAGTGTGATGGAACCCTAATGTAGACACAGCTTTGAGGTTTTGATCTTCATCTTTTCCTTAGAGTGAACACACTAAGGTTAAAAAAAAATAAAAAGGGAGGGGTAAATTCTGTTACTAGACTTTATTTGAACAAAGACCGTAATAATTAACTTTTCTGACCGGAGAAACTGGGACAAGGTGGAAAAAAAGTAAGAAGGGTGATATACAAATCCCACTCTGCGCAGCAAGTTCAGAGACTCCCACTAGAAAAATCTTAGACTGCAGGTAAAGACTCTAAGAACTCCGTAGGTAGTATCTGTGCTCCAGTCACTCACGCATCATGACAAACCCATGCATAAGAAACCTCAGCAGTAGGGCTTACTATAGACCAGGTATAAGCAGGACTTTTTTTTTTTTTTTTTTTTGTAAATGCTGCTCTCCTGCTGGTGTGGGAGCAGTCTGGTAAAAGAAATAAGGAAGCAGTCATGACTTCTGGAGGGGGTGCTGGAGCTACAACTGAGCAAAGAAGAATGGTTGAGTGAAGACAGGTCATTTGGGCCTGGGAGCTCAGTACTAGCATTAGAATCCTAGTGCTGGAGCTTGGATGGGAAACTTGCAGTCGAAGCAGCGATTGAGTGGAGCCAGAGACAGTAACTGAAACTGGCTGAGGTTGGAGACTCGTGCTGGAACAAGGTGCATGGGCAGGGAGACAGAGGAGAGCTAGAAATGGCCGTCAGTGCTGTGTGCATCAACATTTACTCGCTTCAAGTCTGCAGCAAAGCCAGAGAATCTTTAGACCTACCGTTTGTCTGCTGCCAGCAATTTTCGTGAAACCTCTAGCAGATTTGTTGCTATTAACGGTAAGTACATCAGACTGACTTTGCTGCGTCAGACCACCTAACCCAATATCCTGTCTCCTCCAGAAGCCAGCAGTAAATGCCTATGGAAGAGGACAAGAACAGACCCACAAAGTGTAAGTCAATGTGTTCTCAGTTACCACAGTTTTTTCACATAGTCTCTGCAGTAGATATAAAGTTTTCAAGTAGCTGCTGACTCACAGCAAAGTCAAAATAGTGTCACATGATGGCTTTGCTTTCTTTTCAGCTAGCTTTGTTGAAAAGCATTAGGAAACCACACGTGAAAGCAGCTGTGCTGACAGTTTGTGCTGAAGCACAGGCGAGAGGCATTCTGACTTGCTGCTTCTCCCCAGGCCTGCCTCTGACCCGTAGCTGCACGATCACGTTTGTTTTCCAGGAGGTCTCACTCCCCCTCAGTGAACTCATGCAATGGACGGGCCTGCTGTCTGCCATGGCTGTGGCCAAAGTTAGAAGCTAGGAATAGAGAGAAAGAGTATATCAGTGGCATTTTCCCTGGGTGATTGGACTCTGTCATTCCCCCAAAGACCTGCAAGGCTAGGGGAGTCATTTAAAAGTAGCCCTTTAAGTATGGTGACTGTCAGTTAGACTAATCTCACCTTACCGTAGATGTCTAAGGATCTAGATGTCTAAATCTCAGTCAGTCATTACTGGCACCTGTTTGAATCAATGAATGCAGACAACTTCAGTGAATCTCTGTCTCTAACCTACCTTAGGATTAAATTAATTTGGGGATTATTATTTCTCTCTAGGGATTGTAACAGGGATCTGAGACTCAGGGCAGATGAATGGTACCTCACCTCGCTTTTTTACCTGCTTGGGACTCTTATGTGCCAAAAATATTGAATTATCATTAGCTTGTTCCCTTAGATAAAGATGGACAAAAGGATTGAAGTAAGGAGCTTGAAGGAATGAGGATAAGGAAGTAAGGAAGCAAGGACGGTAAAATATATATCAAACAGCTGTACGTTGAGTGATTCCTGTCCATCCTACATGCTGAGAAGTTAACTTTTGCAACTGTAATCCTTGGTTTATGGTCATAAACCATATGGTTTAGAATCATAAGCTCCTTGGTTTATGACTATATAAATAAACCTGTATAAAGTAAGTATAAAACTACCTGGACAAAATTAGCCATAGTTTTATTTTTAATCCTTCCAGTGTTGAAAAAATAATCTACTAGCAACATGTGTACATACTGTCCAAGGTGAATTGCTTTATTTGTACAGTCGCCTCTCTTTTCTAACATGACTCTTATCTCAGGTGGAGACTGAAGAATACCCTGGTGATCCAGCTTCACTCCCTACATCATGGTCTCACAGGCAAGCGTGCTAAACTTCAGGATACTTTCTGTCTTAGTAGGTATAGTACTTTTCATAAATGTTAAAATAGAAAAAGTAGATTGTAAACAAGGTAGAAGGACAGACACAGTAAATTAAATGATTTCGGGATTCAGTATATACAAGGTATAGATTCTGCCTTGAATCTGTTAGAACAGAAATCTGGATCCAGAACTGCCCAGAGCAATTTTGGTGAGTGCAAACGTGTGGCTTCTCTCATTTAGGTTTCTTCCACACGAAACCTGAATCTCAGTTTCCTTCAGATGCAGCTTGAAAACAGTTATAAAAAAATAATTTACAGTAAGAAGAAATTCTTGATTTCCAGCTAGACAAGAAAGTAATTCTTCATAAAGTAAAGATTCTGGTCATGCAGGTACCAAAGGTTTTAAGAAAATTTTTGTCTTACATTCATGTCAACCAGCCAGTTTTTTTTTCACACCCACTAAGTCTCCAATCTCCAACTATGTTTTGCCAGTGCAGCAATCAACATTTTAAACAGAAGCTGTAATAGAATCTGACTGAGGTGAACAGAGAAAAAAAGAAAAGAAAAACAAAAAAAGAGAAATTGATTTTAACAGCACAGCAGATAGCAAAGGAATGTTATCCTTACTTGCATTGTTTAGGCAGACATGCAGTTCAGTAATACCTCCCTCTTCCCACCCGCACTTTCTTGGAACTGAGTCACAATTCCTATTGGGCCTCAGATTTCAATTCTGTGCACTGCAGAATTACATGATTTTTTCTGCACAGTGTTCTCAATATGAAACTTTTGCTCTGTGAAACTTCCAAATTCTGTCTCCATGCTGGTGGAGTCATTCTGCATTGTGTTCCTGGTTGAATGCCTGAGAACAACCATATTCCTAGCTGAGAACAAGACTGCAAGGAAGCTAATCCTTTCATGTATGTATGTTCCTGCTTTCTCATTTGGACATAGTGAGTATTGTTAAGAATCTTGGCACTGCTCTTTGCCTTGACTTTCCATGCAAATCCATGTGCCAGATGTCATCAGAGAGTTTTTTCCAGCTGTGCATTTTTCCTGGTATACTAGTAGACCATTATAACAATGTGGTCATAATGTGGGGTAGTGGAGTTTGGTCATTATAGCTCCAGAAGCCCATCATAGCATTTTTCAGTATGGATTTGAAAGAAGTTTTTATTGCCCCTCCCCATCCTCAACAGGCTTCTTTTCCTTATAATCACACCACAAACAGTAAGGTCAGCAAAAAGATATGAGGGAGTTTTAACAAGAGATTTCTCTGAGAATATATTCCAGTCTATAAATACATGAAACTTTGCATTTCTTGCTGTGAATGTGCTGCAGGGCTGAAGCCCAACTGCTTTTGCTGAGGTCTGGACATAAATGCTAATATTTTTCTTAACATTTTGCAAGAGACCATTGTCCAAATGCATTGTCCAAATAAGCCACAGGAGATATTAGTGTGCAATCTGGTGAATTTTAGCATATAGCTAGCATGCTAATATTGTATTTTAACATGGACACTTATAAATTTTTGGAAGCTAAGCTTTCTTTTATAGGAGGAAAAAGAAAAGTATATAGTATTATGGGTAAGGGGTTTCTTTTAAAACAGAAAGATATCCTTGGAAACATAGCCAGATGTAAAACAATGACTGGGGCTGAAAATTTTTCACTGATTTTTTTCCCTAAAGATCACACATAGGTTATTTACTGTCCCCTCTGCAGCTGGTCAGGGTTGTGATTTTCAGCCTGTGAAAACCATTACATTACTAGGTCTTTTTTGTAAGACCTAGCTCTCAACTAAAATCTGTGTGCTATGTTTGTGTGAGGAGTGGGAAGTGCAGGGGCTAAAGGAATGATTAAAAAAAAAAGTTTTTTTTTTTGTCAGTTTGTAAATACGTCAAAATAACCTTGAAAACTTGAACTCAGTTATGGTCCAAAAACATCTAGTCTATTAATACAAGAAACCAGTATCTTGCCTGATTTTTCTTTTCTTATTTCACTAATATGAAATGTTTTCATTTTGTTCTGAAATCTTTCTTTTTCCAGTTTTGACGAGCTAACCCTTACTGCTGAGAGATGTTTAAGCATTTTTTACCAAAAAAAGGATGAATTACAACACCTTGCTATCAGACAAGCAATAAAATTGCTTGCAAGCCTGTATCTAAAATTGGGGTTGCAGGATACAAAAATCTTCTAGTATCTAAACCCCCATTTTTAGTGGAAAATAACAAACTCATTAATTTCTTTTGGTGTTATAAAGATCCATTTTGTATTGTGTCTGGCATTCTGCATTAATCAGGCTATAAAATTTCACCTGTATATCCCTCTAGAAAACCACATTATTGAAACATAACTTCCATGTAGTTTTGATTTCAAGATATTGACATATAGTTGATTCTTCATTTGGTATTTTATTTGTGTGATTATTTGTTCTCCGCCGAAAAATTTGTGTATGATTTCAAACTAAATTCTCTGATATGGGCTGCCAGCTGTTGGTTCTTGTTTTGCCTTTCTTCTCTAGATAAATAGAAATAGATTTTCAAATTTAAAGTATACCTGAAATTTAAGGAATAATGAAATGAAGATACCCTGGAACTTGAGCAATACAGCAATGTATTTCTGCATAGCATTCAGGTCATCTCTCATTCCTTCTGAGAAATGAAGGAGACTAAACTCTTGAATGAATTCGCTGCAGACTTAAAAGTATAGTGATCGTACTTATCTAGAATGTCCTACTGTTACCTTACAGTCCTATAGATAATATGAAACCCAGAAATTGATGCAGTATCAGTCAATTAGTTTTGTCTTGTTTTCCAAGGTAAAATAAATCCTCTAATTTACTTATGACATCACTTTCGTACATCAAATTATTTCACTGGTTTTTGGTATATTGATTCCTAATATATGTAAAATTTTCCCTTTTTTTTTAAATATCAGAAAGTTAAATCAGAAATCCCAAATATATTAGTGATCTATACTTCATTTATGCAATTGTCTGTATCAGCCAAACAATAATCTCAGTCAAGTCGTGGAATCCCTTTTGCTCTCATATATTGTCTTCCGTGAAAATATGTTGACATAAAATCATAAATATGATATACCTATGAATTAATTCCACCTCATTTGTATCCACATATGTTTTCATTATTTAGCCCAGAATTAGATTCAGGCCAGCTAGCTTGTGCTTATTCAGGTCATTTCATTTGCCCTTTTAAATATGGTCCCAACCTTTTCACTTACAATTTCTCTGCTCTTCAATGATGCAACAAAACCCGACAAAGCCAGAAGTTGTTTTCCTGGCTCTTTCAGGACTCTTGGTTGCAGGATTAAATTGATAGACCCAGATTTAATCCTGCAATCAAGTGGTTTTTCGGTCACATGCTGTATAAGTTCTTCCAACTTTGCTCCAGACAAATCCTAAGTTTGTTCATTGTCTTTTCTGCCTTACTAACAGCTAGTGGAAAACATTTTTCAACAGCTAGTAATCTAACCATTCGAGAAAAATTAGCAGGTGGACACAGACAAGCAGACAGAGGCAAAGCACAAGGAAACCACATTAGGTCACCAGGGGAGATGATGATCTTGGCACATTGGCTGACACTGGCAGGCATCATGGCAAAGGAGAATTTTAAGACGGATTTGAAGGGCAATAAGTAACAGAAGAAATCTGCGTCCCTGACTAAGCATTTGCTGCCTGGTATACTGGGGCAGATGGCACCTACCTAAAGCATCAAAGAAATAGAAATTGAGACATGGAAGGGGCAGAACCAGTCCTTGTCGCCTCATCATCAAGTTGTGGGTAGTATCATTTTTGTCGAACCACTTAGCAACATGCTAGCTGACAAAGTTTTGGGTTGGTTTTTTTTTTTTCAAAATAAGTTTAAACCTCCTCCTCTTGTACAATTAGCATTTTTCAAGTGGAGCTGAGTTAGTTGAAGCAGATGGTTTATCTTTTTTGGTAGTGCTTCTAGTTGGACAAATGAGACTTATATCATTTCTACATCTTCCTCTCTCTTGCAGTGCCTACAAAGTCATTCCACATTTTACGCACTGTGTTTTGACTTATTTAATGCAGACATACTTTCCCTGCAGTAAACATGATTACCCAAATACTTTAACTAGAGAGCTTCTGCTTTCCTCTCTGGTATAATTAGTCACACTGCACTCACACTGCATTTAAAGGGGGGGAAAAAACCCACACATGGAGCATCTTGCAAATGTGCCTATAATCCCATACAGCTGCTTTCTTCACTTTATTCTTTTTTGACTGCCTATAGAACAAAATTGCTGCAGCTGGGCAGCAAACTGAGCAAAGTTGCAAAGACACCTCTCCTTTCTTTTCTTTGTGGAACCCACCAGTTCAGGTGTCAAGGGATAGCTCTTGATTAGCAATAGCTTAACATGGGGCTAAGTTTTCTTGGATTCTAGCATTGAATAACTTGGCAGGATTTCTATTAGGTTTGAATTTCAAAGCCAAAAGAGTGATCTGAGATCGCATACTGGCAGTTCCACAGTGGTAATTTCCATGTTAAAAGAATACTTATCACCAGCACCACAGCGAAAGAGGCAGCTTTACACAGAAAGGGCCTCTTGTGAAATTAATTTGGTGTTTATTTTATTAAGAATCCGTTTCCAAATGTGGGTTTTTTTTTCTTTCTTATAAAGAAGACTGTTTCTAATTCTGCTGATATTTTTAAGACAAAGATTTTGTTGTTTAAAAAATGTTCACAAAAAATTCTACTGAAAGTGTTTTTCATTTATGTGGCCAGTGTGCTTTTTATTCCCACTTGCTAGAAATGGAGCTGGAGATGGAAAAGGAAATTACTGTGTAGATTAAATAAGATACTGGCTTGATCAGTTTGGCCAGTCTAAGTTCAGCAGAAGGCTTGCTTGAAAGATTATTGAAGGACTTACCGTTGTTAAGATTAAAAGAATAACCTGCTTGACAACATAACTTGTGGCTAAGGAAGGAAAGGTGCATTTCTTAAAATAAAACAAACAAACCAACAAGCGCATAAAAGGTTTAAGAAAACCATTGCCATAAACAATATGGTTTTCTTACTAAAGCACTGGCATAAAGAATAGAATACCAGGTGAGATTCACGTAGCCATCTATAGAGAGTAAAATGTATCTGAGCTGGTAGTTGTCTAGAATCCTTTTGCTGCTGGTAGAAAGAAATGGGCATTCCCGGGTCTGTTTCATCTAATCTAAAAGTAGGTATCTGAAATAAGTTAGCTAAACAATGTCCTATTCTCTGCTTATTTCTGTCTATTAACTATAAATGAACTTCGGGCAACTTGTTCAGATGTAGGCATCTAAAGTCAACTGAGATTAATTCCACCCTTTGGTTTAGCTTTCCTCTAACATTAACTTGCTATGTTGCCTTCATCAAATCACACCCACTCAATGTCTGGTCTGTTTGGACAGAGACCTCTTCTGACGCAAGGCAGTCTTGTCCTGTGTGCTGATACAGTACTCAGTTCCCACAGGAGAGACGGGAGAGTTTAGAATTCTTGGAAGAGTTAATGTACTCTAAGGAAGCAGCAATCAACAGACATTATCTTGTGATCACAAACACAGGAGCAGTACCTTCGATGGACATGTTAAAGAAAGGGTAAAAGCTTCTCCATCTGTTGCAATCAGTGAGGGGACTGAGTCGAAAGCATCCTAACACAGAACGCTCTTTAAGCAACATTTCTCCTCTACAAAAAAAGAAAAAGGAAAAAAGACTCAAACCTGGCTTATATCATGCCTTCTTCAAGCTCTGAAAATAAAATCATCCATATCTGACTGCATTTGCCAGTGCATATGTAATACCTGATGGCACAGTTAAAAACAGACCACCTTTTAGAGTAATATAGATTACTGCAACATATATATTAAAGCCTTTTCACTTCTGAGGTGAATATTAATATTGAACTGTTGATAAAATAAAGCAATAAGCTGGGCAAAATATGCAAGGAGCTAAGTAGCTCTTCAGTTGTTACAGGAGATCATTTCATGCACCGAGAAAGGATCGCATGAAATGGCAAAAGCAGAAATGAAAGTGTAGAAGGAAGAAGGCAGTAGGATTGGGACTGTCAGCTCAAGAAGATAGAGCTCTGAGAAGCGGGATCTGAGAAACAGTCAGTGACTGAGTCCATTGCATCATTAAAAAAGAAAACCTAACATATGATAGATAAATAAATGAGCTTGAGAGTTTCTGACTGAGGAAGGAGATCGCAAAGTTTCTGAACTACCCTCTTGTCGTTTAAACAAAGGATATTTTTCATATATTCTTTTGTTTTTAGAAGACAGTGCAGCTATAAGAAATGCATAGCTATGGTACAGATGAATGTTTTTATATACAGTATTCAAAAAGATAATTGCTAATACATTTAGAAGATAAAAATTTGATTCATTTAAAAGAACTGTATTCAGAAGATGGCAAATGATTATTTTATTAGTACAATTTTATTAGTAGAGTTTTACTCTTATAATTGTTATTTTCCTCCCCACCTGGCTCATTCTTATAGTCTTCCTCTGCTTGTCTATTTTGGATTTTAATTTCTTTAATTTAAAATAAGGTATCTGTTCATTCTCCACATTTTCTTCAAAGCAGAACATAAATCAAACAAACATTAGGACTGAACTCTCGACCCAATGCTGTAAAAGAAGATTCATAATTAGGCAAAGTTAGTTTGTCACTGCATGTAAACAAGTTGAATAACTTCATTATTTTCAAGTTTTGCCCCTGCATTAAAATAATTCACACTACTTCAGGGAAATGACACCTGCTAATTAACCACAAGCAGACAAAGCACTTTAACAGCCATAATCAGTCATTTTCTCCTGCAGTTTTAAAAAGATTATAAAAAAAAAAGAAGAAAAGATCAAAAATTTGGTGTCAAGATGTTTTCATGAATCGTCCTCTTGAGGAAACCTTACTGCTTGAAGTACACTGAACTATAGTAAGTCACACATCTGTTCTGAATAGGAATTGAGTAAAGACACATATATACCCCATTGTATTTTACAGAAATGCATGTCTGGGACAGTGAAGTGACTTAGCTCCAACTAAAGTAGATATTTAAAGTGGTCAGTATGTATAGTCAATATGTATTTCTTGGATGACTCATCTTATTCCTAAAGGAGGTTTCTATAGTAATGAACCAGTAACTTCCCTAGTTCCCTCCCTGTCCATTGACAAACCTTGCCTTTGATGTACACATCAGCATTGTAGATGTCTGAAGTTAAGCTGTATGAATCACAACCCAACAATCCTGTCCCCAAATAATTTGTAATCAACATACACAAGAGGAATAAAGTATTAGCAAAAGGAAATATTATCCCTATTTTACAGTGAGAAGATGAAGAATGGAAAATAAATCTCTTACACAAACGTTCACTGAAAGTATGTAATGGAATGAGAACCTAACACCAAACTACTGGAGTCCTGGTTCAGGAAACTAGTTATGCTTTTTTCCCCTCTACTTTCATATTCTAAGACACTGCAGAATTGTTCTTTCAACTGTATTTTTAAGAGTTCCTGTAAATCCCAATTTCTCAATTAATTTGCAGTAATTTTCAAAATACTCTACGTGTCCTGGTGGGCTACTGCATTAACCAAGACCGTGCTGATATTCTCCAGAATTGAGTGAAAAAGTTAAAATGAGATCAATAATCTTTGCTAGGAACAGCAAAGCCTTCAAGCCTTCGAGCTGTTTTTTCATTTGCTCAATACCTATGTTGGGTTGGAGAGAGCTGCTTCCTGGGGCATACTAGGAAGAAAAATCTTAATGCTAAAAGTGGAAGACACACAAGAAAATGGTTTCACAGTAATTAGTAGTTGGCAAGCTAAATATAAAACCACAAAAAACAGATAATACAGTCTCAGTTCTACAGTAGTATGGAGAGGAAAATGAGCTCTGGGGAAAAGTGCTGAAACATAGGGAAAGAAATTATGGAAATCCATTTAAGACACTGGGATTGTGAATGGTCTTCACAAAATAAAAGGGGACTCCAAGGACAAAGGAAAAAGTCACAGCCTTTCCAGACATATGCCAAGAGAAGAAAGCATATTTGGTATTTCCATTGTATGAGTGACAACCAGGTAGACACTATTATACGGAGATGGTAAACAGGCTGCAGGGCTGCACAGTCCTCCCATCACATGACTCAGAGCATGTTGGACAACATCTTTAGTCCTGTGTCCCAGCTGGCCATCTCTGGGCATGTGCTGATCCCCATTGTTATTTTTCTAGGCATCTGCATACCTTTTAACAATCCTTGAGCCAAATCAGAGCAGCCTTTTTAAAAAAAATTGTAATTATCTCAACCACAGCTTTGGCTATTGCCACAAAATAATTATATACTTTGATCAGCTTCTGGAAGAGTTTATATGATCTGTTTGCTTGAGATGGCAAGAGTCTGGAAGTTTTCACTAATCATTAAGGAAGGAGCTGCCAGGAAATCTCACTCTGCAGATCATCTAGAGGATTCTTTGTGGCCTCTGCTTTGAGAAATTCTAATATCTCCATTGCAAGGCTTTGTAATTTGGCATGTGATATCTCTACAGGTGAGAGTAGTATATTTCCTTCCTAGGATGAAATTCCACACAGACTGGCTGAGCTATGTAGTGTTGAGCATTGCTGTGCCCTTAGCTTTTCCAGGAAAATGTTAACAATTGCTGCAATCCTAGAACACTCCAGAGAACCCCTTGCAAGATGCTACCAAGAAAACAGCAAGAGAACTGAAGCAAATGGCACTGTTCTGGGAACACTGAAGGGGAAGCCTGGTTGTTGTTTCTGGTAGATGGTGACCCAGCCTTTCTTATCTTCATGTCTTGCAATCATCATGTAGTGTCAAGATGACCACCTCATCCTTGGGCAACTTTCTGTGAAGGGAGCCCCATTGTTGAGGGACAGCGACCTGATGTCCTCGACAGATTTAATACACTGATAGTCTGTGCTGTGGTACTGCATGATCAGGATTTTCTGGTATATAACAGTGTTGAAATCTGCCTTTTCTCTATAAAAATGCATGCAAAAGTATTCCTAAAAGAACATTGCTTAGGCTGCAAAGTCCAAGTCCTGCGGATTTGGGGATCTCCACCCAGCCTTAATTTGGCCCTATCTGTAAATCTATTGAAAGTTCCCACAAAAATCTGACCTTGCCCAGTATTTTTAAGGGATTTCAGAAACAAAATTAGGTACAGTTGCCCATATATTTGGTATTTCCTAATATTTAATTCACTTTACAATCCAAGCAACTTTCCTTTACTGTTGTTTTTTTATTACAGACATATATATGCACACATATATGCTCATATAAATTTATAATACTGAGGGAAAGTAAGCTGTGTTTTCCATTCAGCATGATGAAACTTCTTGATTGACTTGCTTCTCTGTAATTATTCTTGACGAAGGCAGGTAAAATTAAAAGGCTAAGGACCTCACAAACTCTATGCGACACCTGTAATTGCAGTACTTAAGGGTTCTTAAGCACAGTGCAGAAGAATAAAAGGAAACTATCACAACACAAGCACTCTTGGATACATGCTAAGTCTGTTCATTTTTTTCTTAGACCACCAGCTGACCCAGTGAGCAAGTCCTTCCCATCTTTAGAAGAGTCTTCTCTTTAGCCATTCCAGCTGGGAAGGAGCAAGGTTGCATGTTGCCATGGCAGCATTTAGACTGAGAAGGGGTGTTGTGGTTTAACCCCAGCCAGCAACTAAGCACTGCAGGGGGCCAAAGTGGGCCTAACCTGGAATTAGTGACAAGAGCACTCCATTGTGACTGGCCCAGAGGCTCTGTGCATCCTTGGCACAGTATGGTATGAAGCATCCCTTTGGCCAGTTTGGGTCAACTATCCTGGCTATGCTTCCTCCCAGCTTCTTATGCACCTCCTAGCTGACAGAGCATGGGAAACGGAAAAGTCCTTGACTTAGTATAAACACTGCTTAGCAACACTAAGACATCAGGGTGTTATCACATTATTCTCATGCTAAATCCAAAACACAGCACTATACCAGCTACTAGGAAGAAAATTAACTCCGTCCCAGCTGAAATCAGGACACAGTAATAAGTAGAAAAGGTGGCAAAGGTAGCAAAAAATAACAAGTTATAAAGAAGTGGGATTCTGTTTATGTGCAGTTTGGGGGACAGGGTGAGGCCCCCACCCTGATGCCTAGGAGCCCTGGTTGTGAAAGTGTGTTAAACCCGAGGTGTCAGCATGGGAACTGTGGTGATGAGTTATTAACATCTGGGATCCCAAGTGTTTAACAAGATCTCCTGTGTCCAGTCTACTTTTGCCACTACCCGTTTATTACTCAACATCATATAATGCAAGCTGTGGTTCTCTGTGCTCCTCCTTGAGCACTATAAGCTCATGCAATTCCTACAGCGTAGGCAGCCTTGAGTAACAAGTATTACTATGCAACAATAGTTCAGAGAGTCAAAAATATTCCCTTTGATCTCCCTGAATGTTCATCAGAAAATTGTTCCTGGCGTGCTTTGATACAAAGGAAAGAGTTAAGTCCTTACAGGCAAAATCCTGGTGGCAGACAGATTATGCCTAGTTTCCATTTTTAATTCTGCATTTTCCTGTTTTATGTACTTGCACTCAAATGGTTTTGGTTAGATGGTGAAATACAGCACACATTTAAAACAAAAGATGTCTACAGGCTTGCAAACCTACATCAGTAATTGCAGCCAAACAAATCATGCAACTCAAAACCCACCAAAGAGATAGGTTGAAGCTGGAATCACTGAGGACTGTAAAAGTTTAAAGAATTCAAGAAAAATGTTTGTGACATTTTGATATAATGCAGCCATTTGATATATGACCAATGTAGGATCCAATGTGTGGCTGGTAGGCTAGATTCAATCAGGAAGTACAATTAATTGTCTGTGTGAATTATTGTAGCTGTTTATTTCCTCTTCCTTTCTTTTCTGAGAACTCTGCAGTATTTTCTTCACCATGTTATAAGATATTAACTTGTTATGTGGGATGGATAAGCATGGTAGTAATGGGATGGAAATGGGCATGTGTTGCAACACAGCACTTGTGTGTTCTTTTATATAATCAGAAATGTGCTGATTGAGATTTACCTTTCTTTTGGTCATGTTATGAGAGGGAGGTTGATGTGTATAGCCCCTGAGTACTTTGATGTGAGGCTGTATGTTCTCCATTAGCTAAAATGCAGATCACTGCTGCAGGTGGCTGAACAGTGGTTACAACTTAAATTATTTAAGGCTTAATAAATGACATGGCATTTGAAATGTGTCATTGCTAATTTCAAAAAATATTATTGTCTTGATGTCATTCCCACCCACACATGCCTAACTTTGTCCATCTATTTTTTTAATCTTGTTTTTTACCCTAGAGCAATTTTGTCATCCTCTTCAGCTGCCATCTTCACTAAATGATAAAAGGAACATCAGGATATGTAGGCCCGAAGAAGAAATGAAAAATATAACCGAGGTTCTGCTGCAATAAAGAAATAACAGGGCATAATATGGAATAGTTTCTGAACACTCATTTATCTGAATAGCCCACTTATGTCAATCAGATGAGTGATTAAAAGAATAAAAATAAAAACAATGTTTTTTAGAATTAATGTGTTAATTTGGCTTTTAGACCTCATTTGTATCAATTGAATGAAACAATCAGCAATGAGTTCCTTGGGTTTCCGTGAAACTTGCTGACTTGGTTAATTAGAATTAAACTGTCATAGTACTTGCAGAGCACATAGCAGGGACAATGCTTTTCTTGGTGACTATGGGGTCTTCTCCCACCAGAGCTTTATTACCCCTGGTAAAATCTTTTTTGCCCTGCTGGGCAGTGCACGTACTAGCACCAAGATGAGGACACACCACATAAGCAGGCTACTGCGCCTGCCTGCTGAGATCCCACCACCAGAGTTGCCACTGCCCCACAGTTCTCCGAGACAGTAACCCAAACTACCTTAGTGCATTGCTTTGAAACTTATTGCAAATATATTATCCATGCAGGAGGCTGTAATAAGATATCCACCCTACTCCCTGTGCCCTGGTCTCTGTGAGAAGAGCACATTCATTAGAAGGTAGCTGGAGTGCTCCCAAACAGTCACCATGGAGTGCACCTGCCCTGCAGTGTAGATACAGCCAGAGCTGCTGCGCATTTGGAATAGATTTCCTTCACCTAACTCAAGGTGTCAGCTGTTTAAGTCTCAGCAAGTCATACCTGGCCTTTCTAAGAAAACAAAAAGGGCTTACTGTAATATGAAATAAGCAAGCACCTCTAGACTGCAAGTTGAGAAAAGCTGAGAAAAGAAATTTGGGATGCAATCACCTTCCACTGAGTACAAATTTGGCTGTACAGAAGCTGACAACTAGCTGAGACCCAGCCAACAGTTGGACATTGAAGTGTATGCTGCCCTTTGTGTGTTATGGTAGTATACTACCAAATTTGCATAGAATATAAGACTATTAATGAGTGCATAAGCTTTAATGGATGTGTCATTGGCCCACATAAGACCTGAGCTTTGCCTGTTGGAGTGTCTTGGCCTCTCACACTGTAGTTGTTTTTAAAGACCCAGTAATTAGTTTACAACATACAGAGTCAAATGATGCATGTGTAATTTACATATTGATTCAAATAGGGATTTACAAAGTCAAGATTCAGTTTTATGAGCACATAATGTAACCCCAAAAATCTTGTGCCCTTTTTGAACCCTTTGGAATTTTGCAATTTCAGTTTCCCAGTGCAGCTGACAGAAATTTGGTAATAGCATATGTTTTGTACTTTTGACTTGGAAGGATAAAGGTAAATCTATTTTAGAAACGAATAGGTTATAGCATTACATTGTATAATTCACTATTGAAATAGTACAATGTTGTAGGACCTAGAAATTGAAACATACCTTAGAAATACCTTACATTGCTTTTTGGGGCTCACTGTAATGAAGATAAAAATAAAATCATAATATATTTCTGTGAAAAACAAACCATGTTGGATCAACAAACATCACTTAGGTTTTGTGCTCTCTAGGATTACTGAAAGGACTTCAGCATCCTGAAAAACACCATCCCTTAGCAGTTAACAATTTAAAAGTGGGTACAGTCCAAACCGTCAGAAAAATATAAGCAAAGCAAGAAAGAGACAAAATTCGGCAGTCACAGTCAACCCTCATATGGAGAAAAAACTGCAGGAAAGCAGCAGTGCTTGGAAAGTATACTTGATTGATTTGTAAGAACTTTTTTTTGGTTAGGCTTGTGGTTCTTTCAAAGAAACAACATGTGCCTTTCTCAGGTATTTCTGGATGCTCTGCTCTGTTGCTGAAGCAAATTGACAACAATCAGCTCAGAGTGGATTTAAAATACTGTTGTTTAAACATCCCCTGCTTCTGTACATATTGCTCATTCTGCATGCTGGAAATGGAATACAATTCTCCTTTTCTTGAAAAGTGTGTTCTTAGCATAAACTAGATGCCTGCTTTTCTGATTTGGAACATCTAAACTCTCACTTCATGAACAGTCATGAGTCAAAAAACTGAAGAATATTATTGGCACATTCTGAGTCATATTCCTATTTTAATATCTACACATTACACTTGCACAGATTCTCACAAGAGAATGAATTACCTCCAGACAAAAAAAGAAAAAGAAAAAAGGAAAGAAGACAGAAAGAAAAAGAAAAAAGGCATGGTAGATGTCTTCCTAATTTTCTATCTCAAACTTTATATAAAATGTTTCTGAAAATGTATTTTCAATTACTAACAGGTTTTCTATAGCCATTAAAATAAATGTGTCTACTGAATTTATAAAGGTTACACAGAATTTCATTTATGTGGATTTACTGTGCTTAGATACCAGGAAAGATCAAGGAATTCATATTGGTTACTTATAATGAGGTAATCAGGCTTTAATGAAAATCAACAGTTATTAGATAATCAGTTCAGCCTGGTGACTATTGGTCTGTTATTGCAGGACAAGAATAATTAAAGGGCACTTAAGGTATGGAAAAAATGGCAGCCAGAAACTGATGTGCCTATAGAAGTCTCCAAACGACAGACATTTAATAGCCCTTTATAGGTTACTATAGCAACACACTTTGATAACTCATCTGCCTGCACCATAGTAAAACAAGGGGCACAGGGCTCCTCGGAAAGTGCAATCTCCTTTAAGCAGATCTATAAGCATTGCAGATGAACAGAACTCTAAACATTCCTCCATGAATATTCATGAACTAAGTTGTTTTTTGTTGCCTGCCTAGTCAGCAGTCACAAAACACATGGTGTGTGTTGGCAGCATCTTGCCTAGGTAGAGGGCTATGGACTGAGGCAATGGCAGGAACCAGGACCTGTGAGGCTGACTGACATTTCCATCTGTAGCGAAGGCTGGTAATTAACAGGAAGGAGTGTGCCTGCAGCATTGCACCATCTGCTAGGGAAACGGCTCAATAAGAAAGGAGCTGGATATCATCTCAGTGGTGGCTCGATCTGGTTCCGACATGAGGCTGGGCATCTGTTAGCTGAGGAGATAGGCTATTAGGAAATTCGACTGGGAATGAACAACATGGAAAGAGCACTCTGACCTAGCCCATAAAAGCATCTCTTCAGAAATGGTGTCTTTTTATCTTACTTACACAAGTCTTCTGAAAATGGTTTGCTGAGGGACCATTATGGATCTGTTTGAAGTAACACAATGGTTTCAAAAATGCTGCTTAATTCCAACATGAAATTCTTGAAATCAGGATACAGCTGTCATCTTTTGACAATAGAGCTAATTTCAGAGTGAGGATATGAGGTTAAATTCCTTCTTCTGTTGTTTGTTTTTTGGGGGCAGGAAAAAAAAATTAACTTTTAACTGTTGTAAGTTTAACTCTCAGAACACAGTAAATCTGGGACACTCAAATGGAAAAACATACAGAGATGAAAGCATAAAACCTTGCCATTTTTTAAATGCAGGGCTGTGTAAAACACAACAGTCAAAAAGGATGTTGTTATATGTTATCTCTGTGTATATATACATGACTAAATACATACACACATGTAAGTTTCATAATAAACTCCTTTTTTTTCTGATAGGAATTCAAGTAGCTTGTGGTTTGCAGAAAGAGATTTTCAGGCATGATTTTTTACTTCAGGGTGTTAAGTTAGATTGGTTCTTTGTGCTGGGAGATCGATATATGTACCCAGTTATGTAATTTAAAATAGTCAGAATGCAAATAGTATTATTAAAGTCTTTTAAAGCAGAATAAATTATAGAGTTCATGGAAATGACAGTTTGATGTTCCTCAGGCCTCTGCTAATGTACAGATTCATCAAAATCTGTCCACTGACATTCTTGAAATGTCTCTGGGTGATGAAAAACCTTTGAGTCCTTTTCCTCTTTGGCCCACAGTGCTGAAAGCGAGAGTGCCCATGTTGTATGTGTAGCGACACACTCTGTTGACATCATCATTGGTTATATTACATCAATGCCTACGGATGTGAAGCATCTCAGGCTGTGTTTGTGCACCTGTTAAGTGCCCAGGCATCTACTGAATTGCTATAACGTAGCAAGCTGAACAGTGACAACTGTCAACTGACAGCTGTCGGTGTGTGTTTTATTTTCTATCTATCTACGGTAAACATGACACAATGTGGTTTAGTGCAACTTGTACTGACTGCAAGATGAAGTAATTCCGGTCATGCTGCATTTTCAGACTGAGAGCATGTATGAGTACTACAGCTGGGCCTCTGTTTGCTTAGGCTGTGGTAACTTGGTTGTATGTCAGAGTCATAAAGGTGAATTTAGTCATCTGTGTGAGTTTTCCGGGCTTTGTCTACAGTCAGGGAACAGAAGTAGCACTTCCAATAGACAATTCTGATGTTTCAAGAGGCCGATGCGGCTACGTGTTGAGCTTCGGCCTGACACCTACCTTCCAAATCCCCATGCTAATTGTCATTCCCTTCCCATAGAGTTCATAGAAATGTTGACATGCACAAATAAGTGCTGGGAAAATGAGGTCACAACAAGAACCTGGGCAAATAAACTGAATACCCAGTAGAGAACAGCTATTTCTTATTATGGGAGCATAGAACGTGGAAAAGAATAATGGATCATCCCAGAAAGTGACAGAGGTGCTTTGATCAGTGGAAGAAGTATGTCTGACAAAAAAGAACAAATAGTTACTTGCATACATTTAATATTTTTTGCTGCTTTCTATTTTTCTTTTTCTCTATATAGATTTTAAGCTATTTTCTTTGCAAAAATAATTTTGTATTGTTTTCTGGAAACACTGATTAATATTTGGCTCTTCCCCATAATATTAAGAACTGACTTGCCCCCGCCCACCTGAGGTTATACAGCTGTATTTATATTTCAATTCCACCCCTTTCAAGGGGAAACAGAAACCCTGTAGGGTCTACTCTCCTAGAGACTCAGAAACCAGTTTTGTGTAATGCAATTTTAATAAAAAAAAAACTAGAAACATATATACTTTTGTCAAAGTGTATGGTATGAAAGTCTGGAAGGCCACAGTCTAGATAGTGAATACGGCCAGGACATGAAGGCTTTCTGCTACTATTCCCATCAATGTCTTTTACAGGGAGCCGTGCAAATTAGGGCACTCATGAGTTACTTTCCTCTTACAGAGCTCCCTAGTCACAAAACTACAGGCAACAATGTCTTTGTAGTAAAAATCAACAGGCAACTGGAAAAGCACTTTTTGTGAACTCAGGGGCTAATCAAGGAGAATTAACCAGTGTCTGTTCTCAGAAATTGAAGGCTGACAACTGAAGGCTGATCTACAGCCAGTAAAATGGGCAAACCTTTTTTTGTTTCACAAATATCGATTTTCTTGACAGAAGGTTCCTCACTATTCAATCAGGGGAAATATGTCTTCAGTCAACAATTTTTCCTTTTTTTTCCCTTTCTTTGTGTGTATGTGTATGTGTATAACACTATTCTTAAAGCTCTTTGCAGCTGGTTGTCATCTGAATGACTGCCAATAGCCTCTGAGAGCACTACCCCCTCCTGAACACATCATTTGGCTCCCTGAGATTATTTACTAGTGAAAGCTCCACATGCACGGAGTCAGTCAGATATGATTCTCGGAGGAAAGAGAGGGGTGTGGTTGCGGCATTTTGGGAAGTGAGTTAGGAGAGGAGACAGAAATACCTTTTGGCAAGTGAGAGGATGTGACCTGCTGTTGTCTGAAGCCACATGCCAAGGCAGGGCAGCCCAAGAAGGCCCAGAGGAAAACGAGTTCCTGATGAGCAGAGTCCTAAGACAACAGGTAGTTTAAGTAAAATGCATTATAGCCGTTCAGGCAGAGGATTTTCTTGGAGGTGGGGGAGTTGAGAGAGTGGTGGTAGTAGAAAGGGAATGATCCAAATCCTTTTGAAGTCCACAGAAGGGTTAATTGATTTCAGTGGGCTTTCTCCTCGGTCTGAAATGTTTACCTCGCAGTGAAAATGATTTTAAACATACCGCTATAATTGTTTAGTTTGATATTAATTGAGAGTAAGTGGATTCAGTCCCAGAAGATTTCAGCAATGTGCTAAGTGAGAATTCATTTAGGTATCATTGCTAAGAGGCTGAGATTCAGCACCGAGCTGTTAAGCCCACACACATGCTCGCGCACACATACAGTCCCAGCATCCAGTTCCTATCTGCAAACAAGGTGCAAACATGGGATCTTACTCTGTCCATGAGATGAACCCAAGACTTGTGGATCCTGACACCCCCTTCAGTGCTAAGCTTGAAAGCAGTCTCCATGGGAAAGGTTCAGTGGTAACTTTGGAAGCCCAGATTGCCAATTTGTACTTCCCTGAACTGAAATAGAGGCGCCTAATCACAGCAGCTGATAGTGCACTGAGTTGATACAAAAGAAGAAAAAAAAATTATTATTCATTATTTGAATTGCATTTACATGTACAATCATTTCAAACTCATCCAAGGATGCTGAGTCAACAAACAGGACACTACAGTTCAGAACAAATGAGATTTTTGCTGCCTTATTAACTCTATGGGATAAATATGAAGAACTGGGTCTGTTATCAGATGGCACTTGAAAGATAACAACTCCAGCTACACTGCCTGAAAGGGTTAAATGGTTCTATTTGCTCAGTATCCAAGTCCTGTTTTTATAAACGCTTCAAGAAAATTATGAGTTTAACCCAAAGAAATGAATGGGCAGTACAGATTTGAGCCCCACATGAAGACTACGGCAAAATGACTTAGACAGGTATGATTTCTCCCAGGTTCGAATTGCGCAGACAATAGGATGGGCATGCATCCAAGACCAGGGGATTTTATTCAGACTTAGAAGTCTGAATTCTTCTTAGCTTAATAAAACCTTCTGAACTGTCCTTCAGAAGTCCCCTGTGCAGTTTGGCAGGACAGAGTGAGCACTGGGCTCTGCCGGAGAGGGGAGCCTTGAGGGCACAGGGAAGGAGGGAGGCAAGCGGTGTGGCAGGGTGCTGCGAGTCTGTGGTGCATTGGCAGAGCTGCATGGGCAGAGTTTGCACAGCACCTGCCCGCACCATAGCTGGCTCTAGCCAGTGTCATTAGCCACTCATTTCATAAGCACTAAAGTCAGTAATAAAATTATAGATAAAATAAGAGCGGGGGGGGAGGGAAAAGCAAACCATAATGTAGCAGAACAGTGAAGGGAAAGGGTGCAAAACTTTAAAATACTTTAACTTCAATGTTGAATTCCAGCACCTGTAGATGCAGCGAAACAGTTTGTGTGCATAAAGGCATTTAACTGTACAGAGAAGGTATCCATGTATGTACAAAACTTCCAGTGCTACAGAGGATGAAAAGGGGAGGAAATAAAAGCTGAAGGTTTACTTTGTGGTGGGGACACAATGCTCAAAGGCCACAGCGTTTGGAACATGCTGAAGTCAGTGTGATTCTCAATATTCTTCATAATGAAGAAGAGGGGTTGTTTCTTTCTCCCTTTTTTTTTCTCCTTGCCTCAGTCATACTACTAATTATTTAGTGGTCTTTCAAACCTTTTGTAATCTCAACTTGAGAAAGCACTGAAAGATATTAATTCTTAGCCATGAGTCTCATAAATGAAGGCCATTCTGCTATACTTAATGACAAGGCTGAGGCAGCAAGATGTCATTTGCTTTTTTCTCGGTTTTTAAATTGCTTTCTAAATGAACTACAGCTGTGAGGGCCAGGTGCTGTGATCCCTTTAGAAAGATCAGGAAATGATGAAATCCAAAATTTCAAAGTGTGATGGATGTCAGCTCCCGATTTGGTGTGTGTGTGAGGTCACCCCCATGCACCTGGTGCTATCTCCACAGCAGAATCACTTTACTGTGGAAAAAAAAAAAAATAGATGCACATGTCGAGTGTAAGAGTAACAATATGAGATGCAGTTTATAATTATCCCTTTGTTTTCTCCTCATCGAGATGGAAATGACGGATATACAGTGTGTGTGCTTCTTGTTCTAGGTGCTGCAGAGTATATTAAAGCAAGTTTTTCGTTAAAATAACCAACATGGCTGTGTAGTGAGTTGAGCAGCCACCACGCAGGGAATGTGATGTTAGAAAAATAAGAGCTCACTGACTAACTTTACTTAATTAGAAATCGTAGCTGCAAGGTCAAGAACTCTATTAGCTAAAATTTATTTTACAGAACATGGCTTGGAAGGTGACTGAGGTGCACTAGGGCAAACAATGCTTTTGCTGCAGTTAATCCAAGCTTTTTATCTGACTCTGTGATAACTCAAGAAGATTGCTGAAGCTTTTTAAAATGCACTGTTGAAATATTATTACTGTCTTTATTGAAGATATAACTTAATCCTAGAAAACCAGCACACAGCCTCAGCAAGAGAGACACCCTCTCAGGAAAATGCGCATAAAACACAGGCGCTGAAAGCTGTAGTCCTATGCTCTGGACATGTTGCTGTGTTGCAGTGGCTGCTGCAGATTCTGGGGCATTTGTGGACATTGCCAACTGCTTCCCCCATTGTGCTTCTCTTTGCGCATTGGCCAAATTGCTCCTCTGAAACAATACAAAGACTTACCCTCTCTGGCAAGCCACCAAAAAGTTTCAGTCCGCAAAACATGTCAAATTCAGCCTCTGGACTGTCTAACTGCAGCATAAATAAAACCATTCAGAGGCAACATTCTCTGCTGTGTAAGGTTGTGTGGCATCTTCTGCTGAATTTTAGTAACAGAGAAGTAAAAAATAAAACAGTTGTACCCCAAGTTTTCCATGTCTGGGATATTTTTGTTGCAGATTAAAACTTTTTTGAAAAATGCATAGTTTTACACATCTAAGTTGAACACACCTGAGTGCTGGCTTTCATTGGGAGTTCATCCTCACTTCTCTAAGCTCCTGCATCCTCAAACTGGATTAGAAACTTCATGTGAACAGGATTTAGACTTCCAGTACATTGTCAGTCTTAGGTAGAGAATAGACAAAACAATGTGCAGAAATGTGAATAAAAAATTAAATTACTGAGCGTCCATGGAAACTTCAGAACCAGATCTTCAGAATGAATGACTGGGATGTTTGCTTCACAAAACATTGTGTTTATTACCTGTGGTGAAAATTCTTAGTTTGCTAGGAATTTTTATACATTGATTAAAGTAACATCATAGTGTGTCAACTGTCTACAAAATTGCTCATCTAGAGAAAGAGTTCTAGGATTCTTGTAATAGGCCTAAATGAAGAATTAAGTACATCTAGTTACTTCTTGTCTGCATTTTGAAAAGAGGAAAAGTTTTGAAGCACCTACCTTAGAGTCACATATCAAATAATGCTTTCATTTTATTTGCTGAGAAAGCAGAACACACCAATTTTGCCTAATCCCAATAATTTTATGGGATGTCAAATTGAGTGATTGTCAAAAGAAGTTTGTGTCACCTATCTACTTACAGATTTCCAACTCATCCAGTACCATGAATGAAGAACTACAAGGAGGTCTTCAATCTGAAGGCCAGACAAGGGATGGTTCCTAAGTAAGAAGCAGTGAACTATGGGTGCAAACATGTCTAAATTCATAGAATCATAGAATCAGAGAAAGGTTTGTGTTGGAAGAGACCTTAAAGATCATCTACTTCCAACCCCCCAGCTATGGGCATTGACACCTTTCACTACACCAGGCTGCTTAAAGCCCCATCCAACCAGACATTGAACACTTCCAGGGATGGGGCATCCACAGCTTCTCTGGGCAATCTGTTCCAGTGCCTTGCTACCCTCATAGTGAACAATTTCTTCCTTATATGTAATCTAAATTTACCATCTTTCAGTTTAAAATCATTACACCTTGTCCTATCGCTACATGCCCTTGTAAAAAGTCTCCTCCAGCTTTCTTATAGGTCCCCTTCAGGTACTGGAAGACTGCTATAAGGTCTCCCCAGAGCCTTCTTATCTCCAGGTTGAACAACCCCAACTCTCTCGGCCTGTCTTCATAGGAGAGACGCTCCAACACTCTTGATCATCTTCGTGGCCCTCGTCTGGAATCGCTCCAACAGGTCCATGTCCTTCTCATGTTGGGGACCCAGACCTGAATGCAGCCCTCCAGGTGGGGTCTCACAAGAGTGGAGTAGAAGGGGAGAATCACCTCCCTCGACCTGCTGGTCATGCTTCTTTTGATGCAACCCAGGATACAGTTGGCTTTCTGGGCGGTGAGTGCACATTGCTGTGTCTTGTTGAGTTTCTCATCAACAAACAAGTCCTTCTCCCTCAGCGCTGCTCTCAGTCCACCCAGCCAGTATTTGTGATTGGGATTTCCCCAACTCACATGCAGCACCTGGCACTTGGCCTTGTTGAACTTTGTGAGGTTCGCACAGGCCCACCACTCAAGCTTGTCAAGGTCCCTCTGGATGGCATCCCTTGCCTTCAGTACGTCAGCCGTACCACACTGCTTGGCATCGTCAGCAAACTTGCTGAGGGTGCACTCAGTCCCACTGTCCATGCCACCAACAAAGATATACAGCACTGGTACCAGTACCGACCCCTGAGGAATGCCAGTCATCACTGGTCTCCACTTGGACATTGAACCATTGACTGCAACTCTTTGAGTGTGATCATCCAGTCAATTCCTTATCCACCAAGTGGTCCATCTGTCAAATCCATCTCTCCCCAGTTTAGAGGCAAGGATGTCATGCGGGACAGTGACAAATGCTTTGCACAAGGTAAACGATGTCAGTTGTTCTTCCCTTATCCACCAACGCTGTAACCCCATCACAGAAGGCCACCAAATTTGTCAGGCACAATTTGCCTTTAGTGAAGCCATGTTGGCTGTCACCAATCACCTCCTTATTTTCCATGTGCCTTAGCATAGTTTGCAGGAGGATCTATATGTTCCTGATATAGAAGTTAAAAATATAGGGTTTTTTTTTTTAATCCACAAAATATTTAAACCCAAACTAGCATCAAGACTTTCAGATTTACAAAGAAGTCATTTGGCCATTGAGATGGATGACAGGCCTTGACCTAAAAGATGTCTGCTCAATTTGGGAGAAATTTTTCTTTGATGGCGTCTCCATCAACTTGGTATTTAGATCAGAGATACAAAGAGTGTATGAGGTTTTATGTCAGATCAGTTCAACTATGGTATCACCCAGCTGATTTTTTTCAGGCAATTGTTTCCAGAAAATGAGATCTTTTACTTAGATCCTTTTTTCAAATACTATAATAAGAAGATCCTGTTGTCTCATGGCAAAGTACATTTTTAAAACACATTTTTGCTTTGCATAGGAATGGCTGAACAGGGCCCTGTATCCCCATATCCTGCATCCAGCAATGGCCATAAATAAAGGAGAAAAATAATATTTTAAAAATTCAAGCATAGTTTCCATAAAATTTTTCATAAAACATTTTGTGCAGAGCACTCTTTGTCCATGAGCTGTAACTCCTTGCAAATGCAGATAGCATTATTAAACTATTGGCAAGTTCTGGACTGTTATGCACTAGGTTCTGATCTTTGCAGTCTTTAGAAAGGAAAGAAAAAGGTAGAAACAGGCACTAAACAAAATCCCTGGATTGAGGTGCTCTTGGGTTATGGGTGTGTCAGTGTTACAAAACCAGTTCCTCTGAAGATCAGTTTTAGAAATGTCTTTTTATCTGTATCAAAGTCTATATCAAAACCCCAGATTGAGATTTGATGTGTCTGAAATCCAGATTCAAAGCCTGTGGTTTGAACCTATTTCTGTCTTTCTGTTGGTTCAGTTTGCAGTAGACATTGTGAGAAATTAAACTCACAGATACCTTGTGTAATGATAAACTAATTAAAATTTTAAAAAAGGAAAAAGGAAAAAGACACTAAAACGGCATCATCCTTCAGTCTGATTGGAGCAAATCAATTGTTAACTCCTGGGGAGCCACTAATTTTTCCAATACAGCTGCAACAAACAAGCTTTATCCATCCTCGTGCTTCTATTTAATGGTTTTATTGTAGTTAAAAAGAGTGGGATTTGTAATGGTAAAAAATTCTTTAATTACCTGGTTTAAATAGTTCCAGTTATTTACTTTACATTTTTAAAATATTTTTGTCATATTCAGTGGTAATACAGCTTGATGTAGTAGGAAAGCAGGGGAGAGGAGTCTTTTGGAGACAGGTTTGAATATATGATTCCATGGATCAGCTATTTGTTAATTTTATGCAGGCTGTCTCCAGTTTCCGCATCTCACAGTTTGGGCACAACAGGAGGTGACACTGTTAACTGTTACTCTTTTCACTTACTTTTTTTCCCCTAGCTGAACATAAACATATCATTACACAGTTACACTACACTATATTTAGATTTGATTTTTAACTATCTATTAGATAAAAAGACTAGAGCTGAGCTAAAATACCTGGAATGAACTGGGAAGGTCTAACAGAATGGCACTACCCACAGAAATTCTGCTGTGAGTAAGGTATTTCAACACTCCAATGATGCTATCTATTTCATTTGCTACTGAGATGTCTCTGATGCAACTGGACAAACAGAGTCTGTGTGATGTGATGAGAGGGGTGGCTGTCAGTAATTTGGGTTGTCTAGTTACAAATTATATGGAGCCACTGCTGTGGGCTCCCTACATGGGAAAGAAGTTTAGGCATCAACAGTAAGTCCCTCAGTCTTTCTTTTTAACCCCTGAGGGCAAGGACCGTGTCTAAATTGTGAAACCTGTGAATGCTTCCTAAGTCTGACTTGGCATCTGGCAGCATCAGAAGGGCACCTGGGTCTGGTTCTTGCGTACCACTCCCCCAAACCTGCCTCCTTGCAGAGAAAACACAGGTCCCAGGCCAGAAGGGAAGCATTAGATATTCCAGCAGATCCCTCAGCTTGGATATTCATGGAATGAGATGCAGGAGCAAGCTGTGGAGCACCTTCATTCCACTGCATAACTCAGCCTGCACGCCTAAGTTTCTGCCAGTGTCCATACATATAATCACCAAAAACTTGATGGGATTAAGTTACTGCCACTGTAACCTTGGCATAAGACTTTCCAGGCATTGTGTCGCAAAGAGCAGGGGTGTCCTCAACACTGAGATTTCCTCGCAGCATCTTTACCTGCTGGGATGACAGGAAAAGGCATGAGGGAGATGTGCCCTTCCAGCCCCCATTTGATGAGCAACTTAAGGAATTCACCTAAAAAGTGAAACCTTTTTTCCACTTCTCATCTGAACATGATCTGAAGCATAGATTCAAATGTCAATCATCAGCATCTGAGCTGCATGTTTATGAATGAGACTGGCCAATTCTACACATGGATCTCTATCTTTGTCTGCTGCAGGAGTTGTTCTGCTTTGTAAAATGATAGGATATGCTGAACTTGAGACCTGAACCCTTCCACATACCAATTCAGTGCTGTAACTGCTGGTATAAAGATCTGTTCTGGAGTTTTTTCATGAGAAAAAGGTGTACCTGGCTAAGGCCTGTAGCTCTGGATGGCTGAAAGTGTTAAAATATATTCCATGTGTTCAAACAGCTCTCTATGTTCTTCCACATTTGGATACAATATTTATAATAAAGAACATACATATACCACTTAAAAAGGTAGCATTTGCCAGCAGTTCCCATATACCTGAGAATACAGTACCTTTCCTCTGTATTCTGAATAAGCAGTATTCTAGAATCAGCATCACTGGGTGATATCTACTAAGTGATTATTCAGTGACTTCTCCTTGGTTCCAATTCTCTGTTTATCCCTGGGGAATGGAAAAAACTTTTTAATATACTTAGTCAATTTATTTTGTTGGTGGCCTGTTTCTTACAGTGCAGAGATTTTCTACATAAAACCTGACAGCTATAAATAACTACATGGTCCTAAGTAATCTCCAAAGTAATTGTATTAATTCAAATGAGGTCAGCTGAAGTATAAATTGGAGTCTGTGATGCTTCAGTAATGTATCTGACTAGTACAAAAGAAGTCAAACACTCAAGATTGAATTTCTTTCTTTGAGAAATAGAGACTTAATGGAGGAGCACCTATACTGATGGTAACTGTTCTGCTTATGTATCAAAGCTGTTATATACTGTGTTTTCTGCATGTTCAGCCTTAAATATGCCCTGGAAAGGAAGTGCTACAAACATTGCCTGTCTTAGACATCTGTGCTCCACTCAGAGTCAAAGTAGCTGAGCATCCTTACATTGATCCTCAGGCACCCTGAGAAAAAAAGAAATGCAGGCATTTCCTCCTTATGCACAGATAACAACGCGCTTATTTTATAAAATGAATTTAAGAATTGTTCTGCTTCTGGAAATGTACATCAGGTTTCAAGTCGTGACTCTAATTTTAATTTTTAGTTTGGATGCTGCTTCACCAGTGCACTGCCTTCAGTGGCTACACTGAGCTGTACTGTCCCCATTCTAACATAATAATCTGTGACATATATCTCTGAACTGGATCAGGGAACTGATTCAGCTTTAAAAAAGCCCCCTCAAATTTTCTGTGTTATTGCATTGTTGTTTTTTAAAGCCAGAACTCTTCCCTCATTATGTTCATGGCATGAGCCACAAATGAGTTGACATCACTGAGGGACTGGGATACTGTGCACACGGGCAGGGCTGTGTACCCTCAGCCCAGGTTGCTGATGCAAACAACATAGTATCAAATCATTGCCTTATCTTTGTATGAAAAGAGAAGGATGGATGGATGGGTGGATAGATGGATGGAAAGAAATAGATTAACAGGTTACTGATTCTCTTATCCTATACTGAAAAGGAAACTTATAAGGATATATGGCCTTCTAGGCTATTTTTCTTCTTATTTCCCACTTTTCTTGAATCAAAGCAATGGAAAACTGGAAGGCAGGAAGACAGAAAGGCGGCATGAAGGAGGTAGAAAGAAAGAACAGAAGGAAGAAAGAAAGGAAGGAAGAAAGGAAGGCAGGAAGGAAGGAAGGAAGCAAGCAAGCAAAAATATGTTTGCATTAGATTTAGATGGTTTAAAGAATGGACAGCAAGTGGAAAGTTGTAGAACCATGACAGGACCCCTCACTGCCACACTGAGAGGAGGCCTATTTGACATTTAACGTCTTCAGCACAGAGCTAGTTTGTTACCATTAGTGGTGAGGATGTTAGTGGGTTGCAAATACAAACCTGAACTATCAGATTTTCAGTGTAATAATTGCAGTTCACATGGGTAGCAGATTTCAGTAATCAAGGTAAAATTTCTAGTCTGTATTTTATGAATTACTGGAGAAAACCATAAACTTTTAAAGTATTACTCAGTATATTCCTATCTTGAATGTTGGAATATCACTTCTTTCGTGTTCAAGCAGTGCCAGGAAAGGAGAGTATTTCATCTGAAAGAAGACATCCTCAGAGAACATACGTCTGATTTGTAGAACGCTGTTGCATGATCAGAAATTTTGATAAGAAGCATTAACATGTTTGATTTCATGTTGGCGCAGAAACATTGCTGAGAAGAGGATGGGAGGTATATCCTACAGTGCATTGGCATAAAACCTGTTATCCTGCCGGATCCTATAATAACGTCACACTAGGAACAGAGGTAGTAGGATCCATAGATGTAGCAATAATTGAGGTCTGACTTCTGTTTCTGAGCCTGGATTTTTTAAAATGTCTCATATTTTTTGGAAGTAAGAAAGAACCTTGCAGGGACCAGGGGGAGGAGTGTAAGATTTATGGGCTCTGGTTTCAAGTAAACAAGTCAGTTTAGTCATCCTGAATACTTTAGTATCAGCAGGGGCTCCATTGTTCCCCATCACAAATTTTGGAAGCACCACTTCCAGAAACTTTCAAGCATTTCTTGTGCATTTTGTGTGCTGAAGCAATTGTACAAACACCACATGCACTTCTGCTCTGCCACTGTAACAATTTACTCTATATCTCCCACTTCATCCCTACATACTGAAGGTTGTGTATATACCCATGAAATGCAAATCAAATAAGAAGCAGAACTTGGTGTTAGAAAAGTTATGACAGTATCCACAGTGGACACACTATGTCACAGGACAAATAGAAATGTTATGAAAATGCATAATTCATCATTTAACCATCATTCTCTTCAACAACTATGCCACTATGGAAAAAAAAAATCCATAACCAAAAAAATCCCCAATTTGCTAGCTAAGAAAGTCCAAAATCTGTAGATGTTATTGTGGTTGCCATGGTGTGTAAACTGCTGAAACTTCCTGTTCAGTGATTACCTTCTTTATAATAGAGTTTTGAAATAATGTTAGAGATGGTATAAAAAAAATCTATGGCCAATTTAGCCACTCAAGCAGGGCTAGAAATCTCCTGTTTCAGGCTGCAATGGGAGATAACTTGCCACAAGATGCGCTGATTGGAACTCTGTGAAGTCTCTGCTTCAGTGACTCCTGGAACAGACAAAAGCTGTGCACAAATTCAGAGGGGAGCACAAAGCAGGCAAAGACACTCGCCAGCAGCAACAGACTTTGGAATTTAATAGAGGATTGTTCTCTTCTCCCACTTTTTGAAAGGAACTTGTGGTTTTTTTTAAACCCAACTACTGTCTCAGAGTATAGAAAAAGGAGCAGGACCCAAGCGGTAGAGGTACTGGCAGCCCGTGTATGCCTTCTGGCTGACTGGAGAGTTCAGAAACAACGAAAGTACAAACAGTCAAATCATCATGGGCTAACAGCCTTGGAACATGGCAAGACTGCTTTTGTGGGTTTCATCACCAAAGAAGGGTTCATACTAGGTGTTCAGTGCTTAAGCAAATGCTCAGAAGACTGATTTGAAGTGAAGCACAGTGTTTTGTTAAGTGGATAAGCAGACAGCTCAATCCAAATCTCTTCAGGCTTTCCAGTGCTCCAGTCTGCTGACCCTAAAGAAATCACAGAGTAGCCCTTCCCAAAAACACAAGCTTTGCTGTTGGTCTGCTAGTACCTTGCAGCACACAGCAGAGGCAGGCATGAGCTGGAAAGAAAATGAGCTTTAAGAAGAAACTGAAGGGTTCTAGGAAGCAGCTGAGACTGGGATGTAGTTATGAGCTATCCCAATCCCCAGCTTGAGAAGGGTATACATATATGTGCATATACATCCTATATGTGAAATCTTATCTTCTGAACTGCCATAATGGTTCTTCAATTTTAACAAACCATCTAACAGTTGTCCACTTTTTGAGGTTATAACTCTTTGCATCAGGAAGTGCCAAACTAAACTTATGCAAATGAAAATAACGTGTACCTGAGCACAGGAAGATGTCAGAGCTGGGGACAAGAGAGAAAGATAAAGCATGACAGCTTATTAACATGGGATTTTTTCCCCCCGTTTTTATATGACATTTACTTCAGGTAGGTTCATGTCACTTGCTATGAAGATATAAGGAAATTGCTGTTCTAAAAGCTGAATGCTACCACAGCGGGCAAGAAAAAAAAAAAAAAAAGGCCAAAAAACCAAGAAGTAAGGAGTTACCATCTCATAGTTCCTTTTTTATGGCAATACGGGTGGATTGTGCTTTTTACCATACTCTTCTGCACAAGGCTCAAAATTCTTAGCATATCTATAAATTTAATAATAAAATGTCTGTCCAGGATGTATTAAGAATATATATGTTGCAACTTTAAACATACATTTTTGTATATACAATAAAAATAGCTTTTTTTACTTTTCCACTCTTTTTTTTTTTTGACGTGGTTACATTAATTTCTAAGTGGTTCTTTTAATTTTTTCAGAAATGAATAAAATTCAGAAAAAATACAGCAATTTAAAATCTGGAAGACCAAATTCACTTATCATTATAGAAAATAGCAATCGGCTCAACTGAACAAAAATAACTCAGGCAGTTAGCTCTCACCAGCTTGCACACTCTACTGATATATTCCATTTACTACTTTATATCCATCTGCCAAACCCACCTGGGTTTCAGATGGGGCATTTGCTAGCTCTGTTAACGATAAGCTTCACTCTATTCCCTATGCCATCCTCTCAACACTTTCTAAAAAAGAAAAAAAAAGAAAAAAAAATTATACTGTGTGTATTGTGTCATGGTGTGTTAATCTAAATGCTACATTAAGTGGAAAGCATATTAAGAAGTATGTCAGAGAGTGTTCTAACGCCCACAATGAGTCAGGTAGAAGTCATAATCTACAGTCAAAAGCCAAAAATAGATGAGTTCTGGGTAAAGCAGAGTCATATTTGTTTTTATGAGGTACCTTTCACAATGAGGTTATTTCTAAGCATTTACGAAAATACTGCAAATGCCACTATTTTAGTGGCATAGCTGTACAAATATTTAAGGCCCACTGGAATTGGAAATAATAATTAACAGTTTCACAGGCTCCTCTGTGGGGCTTACAGGGAGCTGCAGGTCTGCACAGAGGCAATGGAGACACAATGACATGTCTCCTCTCAGGATCTCACAATGCGAAGGGTTACTTTGTCCTTACCTTTCTCCAAGGCCATGGTGTTAACCAGGAGTCTTTACCCAAGTAGGTGACATTACTGCTACACTTCAGAGAGGTACCCTGATGGACAGACTGCACAGTATTTGGGAAAATGTGGCAGGGAATGGGCAGGTGAGTAACAACCCTCACTAGCCTGGGAAAGAAGATCTATGTAGTCTTTCTATTCTCTGTGGTGCGTTGTTTTTCCAGGCTTTTTGCAGAAAGTTGAAATTTGTGAGTAATTGATATGCCTGTCGTGAGCTCCAGCAGAACAGAGATACCAGTTATGTGGCACTAACTTTCAGATCCAAATAAAGTGGAGAGGAACTGACCGGCTGCTTTGTCATTACTACAGAAACATAGATGATAAAGCATTGTTTTGTTAAAGAGAAACCCTGCTTAGTGTGAGGAAATACCTTCCTTGCATTTTAAACACTGCAACACAAGCGTTGTATTGCCTCCCTGGGGGAAACTGCATCTCCTGAAAACTCCAGCACTGACCAGGAGATAATGAATCAGTCTAGTGACAGCAGGGTAATAACTAATGGTTTAACTGAGACACCCCCATGGTGTGTTTTCATATATTACTGAACCTTATGGGTGATCCGGTTTAGAGAAATAAGATGGTGTCAAGCCTTCTTGATGCAACCTTCATGAGGTTGTATCATTCTTAAGGCAAAGGTGGCTTTTTGTCAGGTTTCAGTGACTGAAGGCTGCTTAACCTTGTCAGCCAAAGTCCAGCAGTTTCCCATAGCTAACAGTTGGAATTCCTTCACAAACTCAAGAGCTGAAAGGGGACTATTTTCAGACATTATCAAGTAATTGACTTTCAGTCTTTTTACTTTGCATATTGACATTGACCTGAGCAATAAGTAGTGCTAGAAAACATTTCTGTGTTTGATGAATGGGTAAATAAAGCAATGGTATTTTTAATGGATCCCCAAATCAGTCTCAGTGTGTAAGAGATGGCTCTATCAGATGAGCAGTATCAACTGCAAACTTCTCCACCAGAGCTAATTTTCCAGCCTCCCTGGAGAAGATCAGTTGTATATGCATCCCTCTCCAGGCACCTGCACAGGATGTGGGCACACTCAAGGACAGGAAGGCTTTCTGTTCCCCCAATATGCAGGTGCGTGCAAAGTCAAGCGTCAGCTCTACATTTTCAGGATCATTTCATAATGCACACACAGTGCAGCTTTGCTGGATGTCAGCAGTCTGAAACTGTTTCCTCACTGACAGAGTTGTGGGAAATATAAATGTATATGGGCAGCTCTGATGGACGGTTACTCTGCAGCTCTTTCAAGAAGAGGGATTATTTGTGTTCTGTGCTGCGTTTTCCAGACCACATCTTTGAAGCCTCCTGCAAAGAAGGGAGGGTTCAGTTAGAAAACTGTATGTTGCACTTAAATATGGCTGAAGAAAGAGTTATTTTTATTTCATTTACAGAAACATGAGCCAAAGAATAAGAAGTAAGGCAACAGTTGATGGCTCACCATTTTCCAGGTCGTTGCTTATTTTGGTATATATTTCATAGGATAATTGTGGAATTCCCTTCATGAGCAAAATGAAGTGAGCAGCAGAGAGAGGTAAGATCAGGTTAAAACTCAAATAAAGAGAGGCAAGTGGAACAGTGAAAAATAAGAAGCAGAGAAGCTAAGCATATTTAAAGTCATAAGCAATTAGTAATTATAAGATATGATTAAACAGAAGTAAGGATTTTGCCATATAATATTTGTGTGGTTCTATGTAATTGCTTCTAAGCTTGATGCTAGTGTTTGGGGTCCACTTCTTTTCTTAATCCTGCAAAAATGAAATTTCATCCTCCCCAATAGCTCATTTACAATCTTTATATGTGAGGACCCTTAAGTAAATATAGCTGTATATTATAAAAATAATGCATTTAAAAGCAAATTATAATGCTATTTAGACAGTCATTTATTGCTACATTTATGCTGCTTCTATATTTGTATACTTATATCTTAATTATGTAAGTCAGGGGTGGTCTAATCCTAGCAACAACAAGGGCCAGATGGAGATTTTTGGGCCCTCCAACTGAGCATGTGACTTTCCTCCCCTCACAGCTGCAGCCTGACACAGACATTTGGCTGCTGCTGCTGCTGCCAGAGAAAGACGATGTTTTCAAGGAGGTGAGGGAAAGTGCCCACATTCCCTCCCACAGGTGACATTGGCAGCTTTGCTCCATGTGTTGAGTGTGTCAGGAGCAGGAGATGGCTTTTAGCTGTTTGCACTGCTTTTGACATGTGAATGTCTACTGCTCCTCTCTTGCAGGGGAAGTACTCTGCCCTGGACTGGGATGTTCAGTGGGCCACCATCTAACTGAGGTAGCAAGGCCAGAAGTCCTTCCTAAAAATACCGTATTAGAAGTCTGTGAGCTAAGTATATTGTGTTGAGCGTTATATAGAAACTGAGGAAGCTCTCTTAAAACAGAGCAAAGCAAAACAGAATAATGTAAAATATCAGATCTAAATAATTCCTATGCTATTCTTCAGGGAATCAGTTTTCACCAATGAAGATACAACATGGCAAAGGTGTGATATATTACTGGTGTTTTAGTATGCAAATTTTCAACACAAACCCCCCACATTTATTCAGGCTTTAATACTCTATTTGAGGAAGGAATGGCTTTACTTAAAGGAAAAAAGAGGAAATATTCCTACTCATATGTTGCTCTTTCTGGCTCAACAAACCCACTTTCTCCTAACATTGGGGAGAAAAGACCGAACAGAAGTTGTCAGAGATGCTTAGGCTTTAAGTCCATGCTAGAAGAAAAGACTACTTTTGATATACCACTGATTTATTTTGATATATAGAGAAAGTATAGCTCGGTCTCTCTGGTTGTAAAGCTTGAACTGGGGATGAGAATAAAACAAGATGAAGGCTCCCAGATATATCCCTATCCAAAATACTTTGGAAATACCTACCTTCAATGTGAAACAATCCATTCTGAAGCCCCGAAAACGTTCTTCAGCATCATTTTGTGTCCCTGACAGGTGACTCATCTCTGGCAGAGATTATTCAGTATTATCTAGACAAAGGTAGAATTTTATCAGAGGAAGGGGAATCGTCCCAATTTTACCTTCAGTTTGGCAGTGAAATTATAACAATCATAAATCGCTCCCAGCTGTCCCTGAAATCTCCCCTTCAGCACATCACTGTAGGGAAGGCAACAAGTTTTGCAGCAATCAATCCCTTTTATATCTCTCCACAGACGCATAGGCATCATACTGGAGCTCAAACTATGTTTCTGGCTGAAAAAGATAATTGGTAAATCAAATACCAAATGAAATAACTCAGATACTATCCACTGCCCTCATTTAAGCAAGGAAGTTACTACTGAAATACTTTCTTCACCTTTTAACCCATGCATATATATATAACCCAGCAGTTCCTTCTTAATCTTCCTAAACTATTTCCACCTCAGTTACGCACTCCTGTGGGTACCATCTCTACCATTGCATGACCCATAGATTGCCTCCCTGTACTTCCCTTTTGTCTGTGGTCCTCTGTACAGTCTTATTCCCACTCTATTCAGGGTGTGCTTACCTCAGGCATTGGACATCATTGTTTGCATGGTTGTTACTTCCTTGCTCTGTGAATGCTTTTTCTGATTCCTACGCTATGGTACTTTCTGGACTGAATGGCTCTCTGGCTGTCAGTGATCAAAGCTGTCAGTTGCTGTTTATTTCCTCACCTCCTCAATTTGGCTCCTGGGAGGATGTTTCAACAGACGTTTTAGAGAGACAGAAAAAACCCATATCCTATTAAACTAATGACCCTTGGCTATGCTATCTACAAATGAATGCAGGCACAGACAATCGCCCAGTTTTCTGCTGAGGGTCTGTGCACGACACTCTTATGTGTATTTTCTAGCTATAAAACATGTGTATATAACTTCAAGAAAAAATGTATTATTTTCATTTAACAGTAATTATCCAATGTAACTATGGCACTCCGCTAATTACGTTCTGGTTATTAAGAATATTAATAAAGTTCATGTTCAGATTTTCTGGTAGAGAGCACTGCTGGGTCTTCTGTTTATTCTTTTCAGAGGGCTTCTGTAAAGAACGTCTGAAGCCTTTTTATTATGGTTACTTTTTTACAAAATCAAAAGTCTGGGATAAATTTGTTGTGACTAGTTATTAGCAAACATGATTTTCTATTTAAAGCAGCAATGGCTTCTTTCTTCAGGGAAACATAGCTGTAGCATGTCATAGATTCAACAGTATCTTCGCATCCTACAGTGACCATATTAATCACAAATATTTCTGGTGTTTGTACCAACAAACGGTTTCTCCAGTACCAGCCTGCTATTTAATCGGTTATATTTAATACACTTGTATTAAACACACTTTCTGGGAGAAAGTCTTTAAAGTATTTAATTTGCTTTATTTGTTGAGGGATGGTGGAGATTATGACTGAGAAAAAGAAGTGGTAATGTGGGAGTTGGAAACAGAAAGATGAAGAACTTTGTTTCATCCACATTGAACAGAATAGATGAGTAGGAATACACAAAGTGCTGCCTGGGATGAGGTTTTAGTGTGAACGGAAGGAAAGTGGTTTGAAGCAGAGAGGTAGATCTTTGCATAAGATCAGCTGTTGAATGTATATTTGAATCATTTGATGAGGGGAGGTGAGGTGAGGTGAGGTGAGGTGAGGTGAGGTGAGGTGAGGTGAGGTGAGGTGAGGCAAATAAGGGGACCCATAATGATTTGTTGGACTCTATAGGAGGATGAAGGTGGCTTCACAGGGACTCTTTAGAGGGAAAAGTAGCATAGGAAGAATAAAAAGTTTGAGAGGAGAAATGTAAGAAATGCTGTCATGGAAGCCAAGTGATGGTAAGATTTAGAGAGAGAGAATTATCAGGTAAGATAAAGGTAAGGGCCGATGTCAGGGCAGGGTGAGGGTGAGGACAAAATATTAGAGCGGAGTTTGGGCCAAAGAGTCAAAATCACTAGAAACTTTGTTAAGAGCAAATCTTGTAGAGTGCAGGAAGTGAGGGGAGGAGAAGAGGAGAAAGGGAGCTGGAGGTGAGAAAACATAGTGAGAACAAATCTTCACAATTAACGTTAAGAATATATTCTGCAGTTTTAAAAACGAAAGAAGACAGTGAGAATAACAGTTGGAGAAGCAGGGGAGTTCACTTGACAGGTTTTAAAATTTATTTTTACATGCATTAAATTTTATTAAGCAAGTAGAAACTAAAGAATGTTTTTATTGTGAAGAGAAAGAAGTAGCAGGTAGAGGGAGAGAGAGACTATGATAAGGTAGTGAAGGGTAAGAGTAGCCACGCTGGAGTTCAGAAAATGGGATCAGGCAGGGCCATAGAAATGGAAATGTGAGGAGGCAAGGTGGCAAATGCTGAGGGGAGCAGACAACAAAGGGCTCTATCTGTGTGGGAAAAATGTAGGGACTGTGACTGAAGGGAAAGGGAAAGGAAGAAGGAGCTCAAATCATGCAGTGTTTATTAATTTTCTTCTGGAAGAAATCATCCAGCTACCACTGGGGAAGGCAAGAAAGCTTTCTTGTGAGAGCTCACTCTTCACAGCTGTATGTATATAATACACACAGCACAGAAACTAGGCAAAACACTGTGGACTGTAAAGTCGTCTTTTAAGAACATGGAGAAAACAGACAGTTTATAGAATCCATCAAAAACTTGTGCAGGTGATCTAACCAAAATTACTGTTGTTTGGGTAAATGTGCTACTAAAACATGTATTAAAGTATACAACACAGGTCATTATCCACTGTTTCCAAGGCACTGTTCATATGGAAAAGCAAATGAGAGATCATGAGAATGGTTTTAGTATTATTGTTGGTTCATGCCAAATTAGGTTTCTAATCTGTGCATAGAGCTATTATTATTAAAACAAATCATTTATCCTCTTGAGTACACTACTGCTTTGTTTAACGTCAAATGATGGCCTTTACCTACCACTGCTGTGCACCCATCTTTTAACAGGGTTTCTTTTGGCACAGTTCCTTGTTTGTTGAGCAATAGATTGATATGCTTGCAGGGAATGGAAGAAAGATGTGCTGCTGTACAGTACTAGCATCCACCCTGTGGTACTTTGAATACATTGGAAACACCAGCTAATGATAGCAGGCTGTGATTAAATCTTTCAGGGCTGTAAGGCTGGATAGCATCATTTGGGAGAAATCTAAATCACAACGGAAAACTGTAATGGAGGAATATGATAAAAGATTCTGTACCTCAGTGTATTTGCATGCATTCAGCATGTATAGGAGGTAATGTTTAAGATGATAGTAGCATTTGGCCTAACCGTTTACCAACAGAAGATGCTTCTGAGACATTTCTGCAGCTGGTTACCATTTTACATCTTTTAACAGGGGAATATTTTATATGATAGCCTTGTGTTTCTCACACAAAGGGCACTAATTATGCAGCAGAGATGAATAAAGCAGCTCAGATAAGGAACATATCAAATTCATATCCTGTGCTACCCCAGAAGTCTGATAGAGGATTGAATTTATTTCCATGATGCAGATCACTGTTACAAAAATCTTTTCACTCTTTTCTGGACGGAGTTAGGGCACTGGCACATAAGAGAAGTTACAGTAAGGTAAGCTATGGTATGATTTTAAAGCTATCAGCTTCCATGGTTGCTTCAGTGGATGCTTCAATGCAAAATCTTACAGCAGAGCAAATGTAAAACAGATTAATCACCTTTTACTGAAGGGTAAGGGTAAGTTCCTTTGTACACAGGTAATTACCACAGACTGGGTGGTTTGCTATGAACCTAGTTATTTACCCATACCATCAGACTCCACTGCTGCTAATGGTTAACATTATATCTGCATTTTCCCTTTATGTTGAAAATAAAAAAGAATTCAAAAGCAAAAGTTATAGTAACAATCTTTAGAGGAATATAGTCATGAACACTCACCAATAAATAAAACTAACCGTAGAATGTGGGCTCATTAGGATCTCACACTACATGGCCTTTCTGCCACCACAGACACTTCTAATTAGTAAAATATTTTTTCTGAACTGGTCTGTTGGGCAGTGGAAGTGGATTAATCCACAGAACCTTTCTGTGCTCATTTTAGGTTGTGTGTGCATGTTTGTCCTGGGTCTTGATCACACAAAGATCATATGAGGGACATACTTCAACTGAGACTCACCATCCTAATCCCCTTCTACAAGATATACAGTGTGGTCCCACTAGATGAGCTCCCTGGAACTTGAAAAGTTTTCTACAAACTTATTGCAAATCGACTTTCTAGGAACTCTTACAGCATAGATTGAATATCTCCAAATCCCAGGAAGAAGGTTAGTTTTGGGATACAATGCAGCACAAAGAACAGTGATTCCGAGGAATATAAGGCTTTCCTGGCTGTATCAGACTTGTGGCAGCATTTGCTGTGTGCCTGCTCTCCGTGGCCCTGTATCCAGAGGACAGTGCAACACGTCTCACAGTGGTCAGCAGGAAGTCATCCACTCAGTTATTAAATTCTCTCATCTTTATTCCTAATAGTTGGAAGTTAGAATAAAACCCTGAACATGAGGTTTACGTTCCTTCCCATCATGTATTTTTAGCATTCACTATTATAACTCGGTGTATTCTCAGTATTCATATAAGTGTCCAGTTCCCCACTGACTTGCTAAACTCTTGGCCTTAGTGGTATCTATTGTCAGCGATTTATGAAGTTTTAATTGCACATTGTCTGTTTCTCCCCTTTTATACGTTTTCAATTGGCTGCCTTCAAATTTAATCAAGTGTGCTAATCTGCCACTGTATTAGTTTAGCGTGGCTTATCTTTTCTGAAATTCTTCACTGTCCCTCTGGGTTTGAATAAAACCTAAATAAATTCATGTTATCTGCAAACTTTACTGTCTTGCTACTTGACTCCATTTCTGGATAATTAATAAGTATATTAAATCATTCCTTCTACTCTGATGCAGCCTTAAAACGTACTGCTGCTAATGTTTTATAATCATGCCTCTCCCACTTTCTGACTCATAGCTAGTTTTGGGAGCATAACCTTGCTTTGCACTTTGAGTATAAACCAGCTTATATACGTCTCACAAACACACACATATACATCAGCTCTTGTGTTGTGCACTCACCTGGCTGCCTACCTGTTGGAAATTTCTGAACAACTGTTGGGAATAGTTCTCCTCAGTCCTTGAGGAAATAGGTGTTTTATCCTGTATTTATTTTGAAAAGTAACTCTGTATTTCCAGTTTGGGAAAGAACATCCAAGAGCTCCATCAGCAAATGCCTTTAAAAAATGCAAATTGTAAATATCTATCTTCTGAAGTGTTTTGTTTAATTCTTCTGAGTTTTTCTTTGGTATTTCTCCTCTAAGCAAGCATTTTGGAAATCCCGGTCTCCAACACATGGTTACAGGGCCCACCGTGCACCCATTAGCACAGCAGAGGTTTGGTGTATGGATTTTACGTGCCACACTTATATGAAATCATAAAAGCATTAATAATAAAGGCTTAATAAGATATTAAATGTTGTGTGAAACTAAAAAAAGAATCAGACCTGACTTTCATTATTTTTCTTTACAAAATTTTGTTTTTTCATATTCTTTTCAAGAAGAAAGTCCTCCCCGATACATTCCCAGCATTTTTAAAATCATTTTCTTTTCGGGCAATTCTCAAATAACTCTGGAAAATAAAATATGGTTTTGCTCTTTAGCTATTCCACTTGTTTAGAATGTTACTAAATTAAAAAAGCTTATAAAGGAAGTCATGAAAATGAGCAAAGAATTGAAAATGTATCTGTTATCTAAAAAGGCATTTTTTCTTCTTTAGTTTAAAATACTCACACAAAACCTGTATTAATTTTAAATTACTAACTTGAGAGAGAAATGTAATAAAATGTTTTGCTAATGCTTTGTTATTCTTATGGCTTCAACTCCAGCTCAAAAATGCTATTAATTCTGTAACTTACACTCTGTGGCGGATGTCATTCAAGCTGCGACAGCTTATTGGGTAGTTAAAAGGATGAAATCAAGTAGTCATTCTACTAATCCCTTTACAAGGAAACAGCTTTATGCATAAAAAGTGGAACTTATGTGGTCATTAGCAGATGCTACATCAAGCAACCAAAAATACACACATTTAAATTCTTAAGCACAATCTATGAACACTACACAGATGGTTTCCAAGAAACTGTACCTAAATTGATTACAATAAAAATGATCTGCTGCAATTGTTTCTGTCAAAAGGGAGAACAGAATTTGTCCCAATGTGTCGCTCTGCCCACTCATGCAGAGAACCCAGCTGCTGAGACAGATGTTGCTCTAAGCACTTTATTTTAGGGTCATTAAAATGGTTACAGGGGTTAGTCATTCATTGTTTTATAAATTGTGCTTACTAGCTGAGCTCCATAGATGCTGGAAAACTTCTTTGTGGTTGATCAAAAAAGTTACATGTCATATCATATTTACCTTATGCTGGCAGTAAAAATGGGTGAAGCACTTGCATAGGACAGAATGAGAAAAAACAATTGCTTTTCCTGTTTTATTTAGAACAGCATATTTACTTAGACCTGATGTAATACTTGTGCCTGTTCTGTAATAATCTGAAAAGCAAAACTTGCCTCAAAGGCCTTCTATCTTTCATTTTAGTTCCTTTAATCATTAAAGAACTTGATTTTTCAACACAGCTCATTCTTCTACAATCTTCTTTCCATGGTATTATGAGCAAGAAGTGTCAGACAAGCAAAGGTTTAAGATCAGTTGATTAGATCAGTGTAGAGTGCGTCCGTCTACCTCCCCGCTGTCTTTGCAAATGCTCCTCTTTGGCAGTTTGAGCATACTCAGGCTTTACTTAGAAATATTTGGCTAAATCTCTTCTCTGTTGGCAGGTTCTATGGTTTTCCATGGCTCATCTAATTCAGGATTGACTTAGCCGTGTGCATGTGATGTATTGGTGCAGCAGCTAATGTGTCAATGAGAAACAGAACAGTAAAAAGATGAAGCTCAGTGAAAAACAGCAAGGTTGGCAGATCCAACTCCTTTTCAGATCATAGTGTAGCCTTTTATAGCCTCCACTACAAAATGTAGCCAACTTCCGCTCCTTTATTTCATCTTTGTTCCCTATGTACTTGTTATTATGTCGATGGTTCTATTTATCTTCCCTAATTGGTGGCTGAACTCTGGCAGCCAAATTCCTAATTCTAGGTGGTGATCATAGACAAAGTCTAAATTATATTTTTCCACCTTTCCTTTGCACATGTAGAATAAAGTCAGCCATCTATAAAAAACTAGTGAAAAATTTTAGTATCATTTGACCTGCCTCCTTAAAACATGGCTGCTTTGGCAGTGGGTTGATTTTCTGCACTTTTGCAGAGAGATTAATTTCTCTCCCCTGGCTTAATAGGCTTTATTTAGATAACTGTGGACTGTCCACATGTAGATCCTCATAACTAAATAACATAGCATGTCACTTGCTTTGAAAATGCCCTAAATTTACAATTTTAAAATTAAAGTCAAGATATCCTCATGAAATTCAAAAGCTGGAAGAATGAATTTACCCTATGCCCCCAAATTTGGCCATTTCTGAGGTCAAATATCTTAAAAAAGCATTAGGTTAGGAGCCAGACAGAAAACATAATCTCTGAAAATGCAGTGAGACATTCACTACTCTCAAACCAGGGAAATTTCATCCACTTCAGTATTCCGTTCAAATAAACTTACCAATACAAAAAGAAATTAATCCAGAAAAACCCAATTTTTAAACCTGGCTGTATATTAAAATCTATAAATTCTCTTAGCTTCACATAAATTTTGAATATTATCCAATCTGTATTTTGATTTTGCAACAATACCCTTAAAGAGGCAATCTTTTTTTTTCCAGGATTTGTCAATATTATAAACCAGGTTCACCCATAAATTTTATCTGTATCTGAAGCAGAGAGGGGACCCTTAATATGTAATGTCAATTTATTATAATTTCATGACGGGAAATTTAATATTACCCAAGTAAGATGTTAAGATTTTTTGTAACTAGTAATTGATTTCCCTGCAAAGTAAGCTTAATAACATGAGGGCTGTATTAAAGGTTTGGGGACTCACAGAGTGCACTGATTTTGTCTTCCAGTATTGTAAGGTCTTCAGGATAACAACTGTCACCTACTCTGCTTATAAGAAATATGACTGTAAAGATTTTTCCTGTTTCAGGAAGAGCTTCTGGGAGGTAATGTAACATTAAATACTAAAGGCCTTGCTCGTAATCTGACATGGTGTGTTTGGAGTTGAGATTTAATAGACCAATGCAAGTCCAGAATAGTGGTAGAGCTGCACTTGCAGAACAAATGTCCTTTTTAGCATTGGTGGTTCATGCATTGCTCACAGAAGAACATAAAGAGAAACATCCTGATGAAAAGCAAGCTTGAGTTCTTAAAAGAGTTTTTGATATTCTGCACACCAGGCATGACAACATAAGGCTGCTCACAGCCTGGGTGTCACTCCAAATTCCATTATACTTACATTAGATGCTGTTTGTTCCTCCTGCAAATGCACTGACAGATTTTTGCAGCCCTGTACATGTTTTTTTTTAGTGTATGAAAGGTTTGTAGTTATTTTAGCCATGGAGTTGCTAAAAAATTATTAAAGAAAATCAAAGTTCACTCTCATCTACCCTGAACTAAGCCAAACAACGTATTCCTCTTTTAGAAACAAATGAATGGGAATTGGCTAGTAAGCGACTTGCACTGAGATGGCTGGGCCTGCAAAAAGGGTGTGATGACTTGATGCATATTACAAAAATGAAAGCATTTCTCCTTGAAAAGCCATTATGACACCTAGCTCTATTTCACTTTTTTTTTTTTTGCATTCTCTTTTTGTTCTGTAGCATCAGTCTCGCAGCTGAGATGGTGAAGAATACCAGTATCTGTACAATTGTGCAACAATACTTACCCTGAAAAGCATAGTTTTATATAGATCAGGAAAAAACACAGCACGTGCAACTGTGAGAAAAAAAGATACAAAACCTGATAATAGAAACTCAGTCTGCTGGCACACTACAGCTTTTCTCAAGGTGACATTGTCTAGTTTTAAGATGAACAGTTCCTGCTGGTTTAGAGCATCACTAAATATAACATATGCACATCTATACTTGGTCACACTGAGTCCTTCTAGCCCAGCCTACAATCTTCAAAAGTGGATGCTTAGATAGAAGTATAATAACAAGAAAACAGTTTTTCCCTTTGAACACTCACTCAGCCTTCAACAATTTGTGGTTCAAGGACTTCCTCTGGTCCATGTATCCCACTCTCCATGGTATTCACAAGTAGTTAGAAATATTCTTTCCAAGGTATCAAAGGAGAAATCTTAGACCCATTAGCATCCCTGCCATAACTGCCTTAGATTGAACAGAACAGGGTTTTACCTGGATAGATGCACTTTTCTCTGCCATTCTCCTTCCTCTCCTACAGAAACCACTTGTAGTGGAATAACCCAAAGCACAGAGGGAAAGTTTGAAGCTTGGAACTCCTCTTTGTGCACAGACCCCGAGATTTGTCCCCTGAGGCTTCTCCATGGGGACCCATTCACCCCTATTGCATGTACCCCTGCCCTCTTGTACTGTTCCCTTATACCTCCTCCAGCACTCTGTGTCTGTATGGCTGACCCAAGACATTCCCCCTCTGCTGCTTACTGGACTTTCCTTTTTTTTTCTCTCCTCTTTTTCTCCCAAAAGAAACCCTGCCTATACTACTGTGATCCTTAAGAAATCAGCATCGTGTGAACATATAGGATGCACCACTTTGACATTACTACTTAATCCTTTCTTCACCAGGTTTGGGTCCTCGACTAGTTTTCATCATTCCACCTGACTGATGCCAAGTAGCTGTGCTTTTGACTAAACTGCATGGGTGCAGCTGCTATATTAAGTCTTTGAGCTCTTAGGATACCATGGAACAGCTCAAATGTACTAACGTAACCAGACAACTTTCTAAAGAGAACAGCATTTCAGGCAGAGGCATTTTTCAGGAGCATAGTTTGGGAAAAACAAAGTCAGAAGTGGGTGATCAGTTGGAGATATTTTCCACAAAACAGAAGGCACACCCCACCTTTGAATATCAGCCACCCTAAGTAACCTCAAATTTACCATCTGGAAATAAATACTATAGTCCTTAGGACATGATCATTAATATTAGAAAATCTTAGCCAAAGATAAGAAGTCTAGAAGACATTTAGGTAATCGTCAACAGATCCCATACATTTATACATTTCTTCAGTTTGGAACAAAACCAGCAAGGAGATACACAAAGTGTCAGTCTGTCACCAAGCTATGGACTATTGAATTTTCATGTAAGTGTATTAATTTAAGTGATGTGATAGCTGGAAGGTAAGAAGTAAACATCCTCTGGTCCAACTGAAAATATGGTCTTTTATATCCACGTATATCTTCAGCACTGTGCATTCTCTCAGTTAACAAAAAAAAAAACCAAAACACCCAACACAAAACAAAAAAACACAAACAGCTCAAATATCTGGTTGAACTTAGCTCACAGGGTGATAGAAAAGAGACAACATGAATACATTTGGGCTACCCTTTCACCATTGGCTGAAGGATCTGAAAGCACCTGTGACTGCGTAGGTGTGTTTTTCTACTCTTGGTGATTATCTTCTAAAAGTTTCTGATGGAAACCACATCCTCTCACCCAGAATTGGGAGGTGTTTATTAAAGACTCTGAGAGCACAAAAAGAGCAACCTCCCCCCAAAAAATATCTGGTACAGATATGATTGTCTATAATTTTCTCTGTAACTGAACTGTAAGCGTGACCTTTGCAAACCAACAGTACTTTCCCAACTGAAAAGGTGTTTCAGTTGTATGACAGTGTGGTGTGTGATTTTGCAGAGCTTTGCACTTTCACCTTTGGGTAAAGTGAATTCAAAACACGATTGTCTTCATTTAGAAATAGATGGACCCTTTTTTTGCAAGTGCAGATGACTCTCCACAGAGCTAAGCACATGACACACAGATCCTATTACTTTTAAATAACAACTTTAATATTCTGGCATTAAAGGAGTGCTCAACTTTGACATCAGGTGGGAAGGCCAAGAAAATTAATGGTTAAAACTCTCATTCATTCTGACATCCTTTCCATTATCTCTTTCAGAGGTGTGTCATGTAAGTGTTATTAATGTTGAGGATTTTGAAATCTGGGGTGAGGGAAAGAGTAAAAAAACAAATCAGATAATGCATCTGCTTTTTCCATTCCAAGCAAACTGGACTTAACTCAGGAATTCCTTTTCACTCAGTGTTATCAGTGGAACTGGTATTAAAGCTGCATAAATGCAGAAGAGAGTGAAGACATTTATTTTCTTCAATTTGCTATATAGTTAATCGTCCAGGAAAAGAACAGCATTGTCACTTCGTTGTAAGACACCAGGACGTATATCATGACCACTGTACATATTTGTTTAGTTGGTGAACCTACAGGGAGGTTTCTTTGTCATATTGAACACGTAAAATTAATATAAAAGGAGCATGGGAATTATGTTTTTTCACGGCCTAATCACTTTCTTTTAGACATGCTTAGAAAGTCTATTGCCTTTTTTTTCAGGTTGATCCTCCATAGGTGATATATGTGTATAAATATAGTGTCTTTTTCTCTAAGGAAGTTGCTTCCAGCTGCCTCCAGCTGTCTTCAGACTCCATGCAAGAATGAGCTGTGCCATAAGATGTCAGAAAAGACATGTAAACCAGAAGGGGTCCATCCACCAGTGTATCCACAAGCTTTCCAGCTTGGCTGGCTTGGGTTGAGTACCTCAGGCCCCCAACAGCATATGTACACTCAGTCTGCAACTCCAAAGTTGCTACTGGAATATTCACATTCTAGTAAATTTGTTAATAGATGTGTTCCAAGAACAAACACAACTACCCCAGTACTTTAGTCTGAATTCACTACCATTATCGTTGACTGTGCTTATATCTAAATCTTGAGGGCAAGGCCCAACTCCACAAGACTTAAGACTTTAAGTCTGAGCTAAAAGCCAAGTAGCCTCTGTATTGCTGAATGTCTTTGTAATTTGATTTCTATAGAATAGATCCACAATTTTACACTTTCTTTTCATAGGGGTGTTACCAGCTGTGGTTAGCTATTCCCCTCCACCCTCCCGTTGGGTGCTCTTCATATACAGTAAATGCAGATAAATTTGTTACACTTTGAAAGTGAAATTATATACCTGGGCTTTTCTGGGATGTAGTCATGCAGAGAGATAGCACGGAGTAGTAAGTGTGCTGTCAATTCTCACCTTTATTTATTTTGCAGGGTTTGTTTGTTTGTTTGTTTGTTTGTTTTCTTCTGGAAATAATCTTTCAAAGACTTACTGACTATTTTGGGCTCTAAAGTTTGAACTCATCACATCTGGCTTTAAGAGCCTAACCGAGTCAGCTCAGGTAGGAGACTGATGGGCTCTTGGCTCACTGACAGTTGGTGAAGACAAGAGGCACTTTCAGAGAACAACTGACTTTAGGCAACTTGAAGTATGAGCTGAGGTACCCATCCAGTGTTTCTGGAGTGAAGAGTCCACTCTCTTTATTTCAGCCCAGAAGAACACTTTCACCCTTGCTTTTTCTCTTTTTCTTTCTTTGCCTCAGCACTTATAACAAGACACCAGAGAAAGTGGTTATTTTACGAGCTTTTGGATATATGGTGTGCTTAATTCTCTGAAGACGGTGGAATATTCCAAAAATAGCTTTAAATATTTTACAACAGGTGTTCCTAATAAGTTAAAGATTAATCAAGTAAAGCTTCAAATATGTTTGCTGGAAGACCAGCAGTCTAGTGTTGGTCCAGCAGGGGGAATTTCTGATAATAATTAGAAAGAAAACTTTAAGGTGATGCAAGAATAATAAGGTTACTTTGATCAAGTGCAAAAACAAGGTGGTAAAAAGAAGCCTAGACAACAGGAGTCAATGAAGAAGGGAAAAACGGAATACATACTAACATATAAAAATTAAACAATCTAGATGGAAAAAAGGAAGCAGCAGGTCAGCTTTGGTTATGAGAATACTCAGCTTTGATTCTACAGGGCTACAACTCTGATCCTCTCAGATCCTTTGTTGTCACTTATGACAAAGTTAAACTGATCTATAGTTTCCTCTGATGAGGGAATCCACCCGTCAGTTGCTGTTAACCCCCAGTTCACTAAGAGTGAGTATGCACTGTTGCACCTCATTGGAGGAAACTAAAAAAGAAGCACAAATTTTTTTCTTCAGCTTTTCTCTATTTTCTGAATAGCATCCGGTGTATGGCATAAGCACTTCACAAAGCCTCCTGTTCCCAGAAAGCACTTTTAAAGGCAAGTAAAACAAAACAATTCAGAGCTAGATGGTGTGTCCCCTCGCTGTCCGAGCTCCATAGCTCCGCATCTTTCCTGTACAATGTTTCTCCAGCTGTAGTGGGTACAAGGTTACAGATCAGGTTGTTATTACTTTCAGGATCTAGTTAACAAGGCCTGATGAAAGCTGGTTCATAATATTTGCTTAATAATGTTATCAAGATGAAGTTTATTACAAAGAGGAGAGTGAGCAGGCTGATAAAGCAGCTTTTGAATTAAGACTTATAGGTAGCTTGGCAGAAGAGGTATGGTAATGCCACCTAAATATTGCACTGAACTTTTTATCCAGAGATCTTAAAGCACTTGGAAAAGACACATCAAGGTCAAATGGGGAATTGGCAAAGGCTGAGAAGCAACTGAGCTGTATCACTGATGTGAAGACACTGCAGTGTTGAGACCACAGATAGGCTTTGCTATACTGGTATGTCTGTGTATTTGCTATCTGATAGCAATGAGAGTTACTAGGAATGAACAGCGTGCTGTGCTATACCCTGAACACATCTTCACTATGCACTTATAGAGCCAATGCATAGACAAATGCTTTTCCTTCAGCAATAATTGCTTTCCTTGAAATGAGGAAGGTCAAGGCCCACTTGGAACTAAATCTGGCGAGGGATGTCAAAGATAACAAGAAAGGCTTTTTCAAATACATCAGTACTAAAGGAAAGATCTTATTAATGCTTATAAATATCTAAAGGGTGGGTGTTAAGCGGATAGGACAGGACTCCTTTCAGTGGTGCCCAATGACAGGACAAGGGGTAATGGGCACAAGTTGGAACACAGGAAGTTCCACCTGAATATGAGGAAAAACTTCACTGAGGGTGACAGAGCACTAGAAAAGGTTTCCCAGAGAGGTTGCGGAGTCTCCTTCTCTGGAAACATTCAAAACAGACTGGATGAGGTCCTGTGCCCCCTGCTCTAGGTGTACCTGCTCAGACAGGGGGTTTAGATGAGATGATCTCCAGAGGTCCCTTCCAACACCTACCATTCTGTGATTCTGTGATTCTGTAATAATAAATATACCACTCCCAACCCTTGGTCCTGTGACCTAATAGTAGGACTAGCAGCACTTTCTTTTCCAGGTATTTTCAAGGCTATTATATGGTAGTTACAGAGACTTTCTAATGAAACATAGCTGATAATCACTCAAGTTAGGTACTAGGACAAATTTTCTGGTGGTGTAAGTAGATGTAGTTGTTTAAATCTTCAGATCTAAATAGTAGGTCCAACATGGAGCTACCAAAGAACTATTATATTTATTCATGTACTCTACCTGATCTATGCTATATGATAACATTGTCCAAAGGAGAAAAAGTTGTATCCCAATAAACAGTATTCAAAATAATTTGATTGAAATGGATCATCTTTTATAGGGTAATGTTTGAACATTGCGTAGAAATATTTGTAAAACAGTTAAATACATTCTGGATTAGATATCTGTGTACTCAGTTTCCTTGTAGTGTGGAAATGATGGCTTTGTGACATGCTCTAGTACTGTCCATGCTAACTTTACTATTTGAATTTCATGCATTTGGCCCTGTGAGGTGCAATTTCATTTTAACCATACCAGCAGAGATTACAAGATGAGATAAACAAATTGTGTCCTGCCAATGAATCCAGGCAAGTTGCTTCATTTTATAGAAGTTTACTTAATTTTATAGGAAATGTGCTAAAAGATTTCTATTTTTATATTTTTAATTAACACCCAATATCTTTCCATCTTGGTAGTGTTCTGTTACCCTCTGATTGTTTTTATGCACGGGGTCAATCCTGTCCACATGGAAATAGTTTTAAATCACCATAACAGGAATATAATTGACTCTGAAAGTCATTGCAAATTATAAAATGTCTGCCATGATATGGTTTTCCCTGTGATATTAAAGAAAGCAGTCCTGAAATACTTCACAAGGATGGAAAGTTTACTAACAGAACACAACATGGAAGGTCTTCAATATTCATACCACAGCTTTATTATGATGATATTGAATGAGAGAAAGGCAGCTTAGGTGAAATTATAATTAGTCTATTGGCCTTTGTGCAGGAACTTCTAAAAGGGTAAATATTGATGATATGGTTTTGCTGCTTTAAACCATAGTAGCAGATTATTCCGTTGCCATTGAAGTCAATGGTGAAACTTGGACAGTCAGCCTGCTTGTTTCACATCAGCTATCAAACATCTGTTGGGTGATAATAGCTGTCAGATAACAACAACCTGAGCTGAATTTGAACCAGAAAAATTTTACACAATTGGTTTCTAATGCCACAAGTTGTCTTTTGCCATGTCATATTGTGGGGTTTAGCGTATAACTTCAGGAAATTGTCTTTTCTGCCTCCATCTTCCTAGGTAAAAAATTTATATGCATATTGGTGCCACCATAACAGTAGCAAGGTGACTAATGACTAATAATTGATTCCCTGCAGCTGAGAATAGTTATGTCTGTTGGCTTAACCCTCAATATTTTATAGTAAAGCATCAGAAAGAAAACCAAACCGTTATATAAACAATTACCAAACGGGAAATTTGTCACCTAAAATGACATGTTTGGTTTCAGTTGTTCTCTCTCTTTCTTCGACCATGTTAACCGGTATGGGAACACTATTAGAACAGTTTGTTTCTTCTGAAAGTGGGTTTCTCTACTGAGGCATTATTTATCTATAACTGGGTAATATATTTTCTGTATAATGATGAGCAAGAGAAATCGGTATTACTTATCAAATTATCCATAGAAATAAATAATTAGAGGCATTAGGACCCTAAAATATGCTTCTATTATTGAACAGGTTGGTAGCCTAATTGAGCTAACGATACTTAAATCCCATGAATCAAAATAAGAAGTAGAGCAAGTCTTGTGCCAGCTTCATAAAATATTTAACGTCTAACTTTCGGTAATGTTTTCCATAGTGACTGTCCCCTACAATAAACATAATACTCGTGGGGTGATGTGGTGGTCAGAGGCCGTCTTGGGCTTAGTGACCATGATATGACTGAGTTCTCAATTCTTGGTGAAGTAAGAAGTGGGGTAGCAGAACCACTACCATGGAATTCCAGAGGGCAGACTTTGGCCTGTTCAGGGCAATGGTTGAGAGAGTCACTTGGGAAGACAACTTGAAGGGCAAAGGAATCCAGGAAGGCTGAGCATTCTTCAAGGAGGAAGTCTTGAAGGCACAGGAGCAGCCTGTCCCCAAGTGCTGCAAGGTGAATTGGAGGGGAAGATGACTGGCTGAACCGGGAGCTTTTCTGGCACTCAGAAAAGAGAGTCTACCACTTTTGGAAGAAGGGGCAGGCAACTCAAAAAGAGTACTGAGATCTCATTAGGTCTTGCAGAAAGAAAATTAGATAGGCAAAAGTTCAGCTAGAACTAAGTATGGCCACTGTTGTAAGGGATAACAAAAAATGTTTTTACAAATACATTAACAACAAAAAGAGAACTAAAAAGAATCTCCATCCTCTGTTGGACGCAGAGGGGAGCATTTCCACAGAGGATGAGGAAAAGGCTGCAGTACTAAATGCCTTTTTTGCCTCAGTCTTTAACAATAGGACCAGTTATCCCCAGGGTATTCAGCCTCCTGAGCTGGTAGGCAGAGACAGGGAGCAGAATAAACACCCCATAATCCAGGAGGAAGCAGTTTACGACCTGCTGCTCCACCTGAACATTCACAAGTCTATGAGACTGGATGGGATCCACCCAAGAGTACTGAGGGAGCTGGCAGAGGAGCTCGCCAAGCCACTCTCCATCATTTATCAGCAGTCCTGGTTAACAGGGGAGGTCCCAGATGATTGGAGGCTTGCCGATGTGATGCTTATTTACAAGAAGGGCTGGAAGGAGGATCCAGGGAACTACAGGCCTGTCAGCCTGACCTTGGTACTGGGGAAGATTATGGAGCGATACATCTTGAGTGAGCTCACCAGACAAGTGCAGGACACTGAACTCAGTGTGGCCAATTTGCTATGATTGTAGCAATAAATACTAGCTACTCATATTTTCTCAAAAGCTCCTTATTATCATAGAATTCACAGAATCATAGAATCGTTAAGGTTGGAAAAGACCTTTAGGAACATCAACTCCAACCATCATCCCAACTCTACCATGCCTCCTAAACGATGCCCTGAAGTGCCAGATCTACATGGTTTTGAACACCTCCAGGGATGGTGACTCCACTACCTCTCTGGGCAGCCTCTTCTAACGCCTGACCACTCTTTCAGTGAAGACATTTTTCCTAATATCTAATCTAAACGTCCCCTGGCACAATCTGATGCCATTTCCTCTCAAGGCTCTGTAGAGTACAAGACTTATGCGGAGTGCCTGAGGGAACTGGGGTTGTTTAGCCTGGAGAAGAGAAGGCTGAGGGAAGACCTTATCACTCTCTACAGCTACCTGAAAGGAGGTTGTAGTGAGGTGGGTGTTGGTCTCTTCTCCCAGTTTAAATCACTTCATGAAAGTCAGGTCCTGCATGACCAACCTGGTCTTCTAAGACCAGGTGACCCGCCTAGTGGATGAAGGAAAGGCTGTGGCTGTTGCCTACCTGGACTTTAGTAAAGCCTTTGACCCTGTCTCCCCCAGTATCCTCCTAGAGAAGCTGGCGGCTCATGGCTTAGATGGGTGTACTCTTCACTGGGTAAAAAACTGGCTGGATGGCCAGGCCAAGAGAATTGTGGTGAACAGAACTAAATCCAGTTGACAACCAGTCACAGCTTGGATTCCCCAGGGCTCAGTGTTGGGGCCAGTCTTGTTTAATATCTTTATCAGTGATCCAGATGAGGGGATCCAGTACACCCTCAGTAAGTTTGCAGGCAACACCAAGTTGGGCAGGAGTGTTGATCTCCTGGAGGGTAGGAAGGCTCTGCAGAGGGATCTGGACAGGCTGGATCAATAAGCCAAGGTCAACTGTATGAGGTTTAACAAGGCCAAGTGCCAGGTCCTGTACTTGGGTCACAACAACCCCATGCAACGCTACAGACCTGGGGAAGAGGGGCTGGAAAGCTGCCCAGTGGAAAAGGACCTGGGGGTGCTGGCTGACAGCTGGCTGAATGTGAGCCAGCAGTGTGCCCAGGTGGCCAGAAGGCCAACAGCATCCTGGCTTGTATCAGGAATAATGAGGCCAGCAGGAGCAAGGAAGCGATCGTGCCCCTGTACTCAGCACTGGTGAAGCCACATCTCGAATCCTGTGTTCAGTTTTGGGCCCTTCAGTACAAGAAAGACATTGAGGTGCTGGAGCGTGTCCAGAGAAGGGCAACAAAGCTGGTGAAGGCTCTGTAGAGTACAAGATTTATGCGGAGTGGCTGAGGGAACTGGGGTTGTTTAGCCTGGAGAAGAGGAGGCTGAGGGAAGACCTTATCACTCTCTACAGCTACCTGAAAGGAGGTTGTAGTGAGGTGGGTGGTCTCTTCTCCCAGTTTACTAGTGATAAGATGAGAGGAAATGGCATCAGATTGTGCCAGGGGACGTTTAGATTGGATATTAGGAAAAATGTCTTCACTGAAAGAGTGGTCAGGCGTAAGAAGAGGCTGCCCAGAGAGGTGGTGGAGTCACCATCCCTGGAGGTGTTCAAAACCATGTAGATCTGGCACTTCAGGGCATCGTTTAGGAGGCATGGTAGAGTTGGGATGATGGTTGGAGTTGATGTTCCTAAAGGTCTTTTCCAACCTTAACGATTCTATGATTCTGTGAATTCTATGATAATAAGGAGCTTTTGAGAAAATGTGAGTGGCTAGTATTTATTGCTACAATCATAGCAAATTGGCCACACTGAGTTCAGTATCCTCAAGAACTTATTAATCAAATGCTTCATATTGTACATTTTCAGGGAAATTTAGCCATCAGATAAGAAAACATCTAAAACAAAATGGAGATTTACAGTAACGAGTTGAATGGCAATATAATCACAATCAAGCTGTCTTCCCAGCAAGGTTCTCAATGGGAAAAACATTTGCAAAAGGGGTGCCATTGGCAAAATTCTTATTAATAAGGTTAATTCAGTTCATGTGCTGAAAGTTATGTGGAATATTCAGATTAATTCAAGCAAAATAATACAGAAAGCAAAATGCAATAGAAATGCAAGTGAGTAAATATTAGCTTTATATTAATGGAATAAATATGATGAATGTTGGAGAATCAAACTGGTAATTCTTGCCTTTCAGGGTTTTTTTAAGAAATATGTTGAAGGACTGCATTATCTCCATAAATCTGCTATACTTTTTAAAGTAAAGCATGCAATTTGCTACGTCATTTTTGTTGTCTTTTTTTTTAATTTGCATATATTCAATAATCTCCTGACATGTCTCAGCTAAAATTATAGAATATTGTTGTCAAATTGAAAGAAATTAGGCATGTTAGAAATTAGCAATGTTGCCCACCCCACTTCTCTTTTCTTCCTAATGGATTCAGCTGAAGATTTCAGTGTAGAAGAAAATGGTGTATAAGGCAGACAGCAGTTGTGACTGAGCAGAGCTTATTCTGCTTCTACCTTCTGCAAGAGGACAATAGGCCTGATTTTAGGCTGAGAATTTGGGGAAGGCTTTACCATTTGGCATTCTGCAGTTTGTCCTGTTGCGCGCTGGGGAATTAAATGTACCTCCCCCCTAGGCTAGATGGATTTTAGAGGATGACTGACAGCTGGTGTTGAGGGAATGGGCACTTGGTTTTCCATGGTAATAGTAAGCTGTTCCAGCTGGAAAGGGTGTTGGGTCGGATGGCAAGGAGCAGCAGAGATGAATTCCAAGGCAAGCTGATCATTTTACAGCTGAGTGAGCAGTGTATAATGTGCTGGACAGTTTGGAGTCTTTTCTAAGAACACTAGGAAGAATTTAAATGCCGTGATTGACAAATGCTTTAAAATATCTACAGGGCATGGACTTGACAGAATATTAAGTGATTAATAATTATTGATCCTATATATCACAGCCTAAGGCTTTAGAGTAAGCCTGCGCTTTCTAGAAGATAATATTGTGAAGCATGTTTGCTAATTAGCTAACCTTGCCATTAAGAAAATGCCATTACGTTAAGAAAAAGAACTCAGGAGCTATTATTTTCCTTCACCACAAGGCAGCATTCATCAGACCATCAATGTGAAATGTTGGATGTCCGTCACCAGCTGTTAGGTATGGATGATAATAATATTGAGTCTCATGTTAAAGAGCAGGTTTGCTTTGGAGGGTTATAGGCATGGTACAGTGGGTGCTGTAGACATAAATATGTCCTGACTGTCCTTACAGCAATGGATATGCACTAAACCACCCTGTTAACAGGCTTGCAAACAGAGTATTCTCTTCTGTTTCATTACTTCTGTGCATTTGTTTAAGTCAGCCTTTGTCTTAAAATATACATGTAGTTGCCATTTTAAGTACATTCAGTGTTTCCCCTGGAAGATGAAAACGTCTCTGGAGACTTCACAAGTCTGAAGCATTGCTATAGAAATGCAGTTCTTTAATACCACAGTGCAGGTCAGACCCACCTCTAACAGTCAACTCAAGCTTCAGGAATAATCTGAAACTTCCGAAAGGTGCTTTCATTATCATCCTTATAATATCCAGTTACAAAAAGTGATACTACAGAAATCAAATAACGCACTTCATTGTATGCACACATTGAAAATGTATGCAGAATTGTATGTATGCAGATAGCTTGAATGTCAGGTAGAGAAAAACATAGTAACAATTCAGAAACAATGACCAAAAGTAATTTTTACAAGCAAGGCTGATGAATTGCAGAATAGGGAAGAATCTAGCTGCAGATATATGTTTTTTAAATGAAGACAAAAGTGTAATTTAACTGTAATTATGACACCAAAATTGGAAGGGGAGCAATACAAGAGAAAAGACTGAAATGCTTTAAGTGTCCAAGAAACATTTGAAAAGTAGGTTACTTTCAACACATTGTAGCACCAGTATTTGGAAGTGAAGAAGAGGAGAATTTGTCTAAGATTTGAGCATCTGTTTTAAGACAGTCTCTTGGACTTCCTCCTTAAGGCAGTGGAGACAAGGATAGGAGCCTTCAGAAGACTGGCTAGCCCTTCCTAAGATAGGTGTACAGATAGATGAAATAAATCGTTCTCTGAGGGTGTCCATCTCTATTCATTGATGTTAGAAGGAGATCAGATAAGTAGTCAGACTAAACACTATGCTTTCTGTGGAATTTGGCTCAAGTCATAGAATGTAAACAGTCAATAATGAAACATAAATATCTAAAAGAAAATCCATATTTCGGCCATGCCAGGTCTTCCAGTCCAACTTTTGAGTGAATATTTTAATGATATGTTGACAAGAAAGCTTTCATGTGCTCTTTGAGTCTTCTTCCTCTAATTTCTATTTCCTAATTATTGTAATTACTGTTAATATGCACAGTAATGCAATTCTAATAGTGCTTTCAGTGTGCATTTTTTCATAGCCTTTCTGAGATTTTATACTTATCTGAAGCGCACGATTGTGGAACTAGCAGTGATTTGCATTACTATGGACAATCGAATCAGAGCCAAGCTCAATGTCAAATTCTTCTTTTTGTGTCTGAGAAATGGCTGCTGTTCTTGATGTGTCTAACACCCGCTACCTCTAGCCTGAGGGTAAAGGGATAAGTGAATGGACATGATTTCATTTCTTAGCTTACGGTATATCAAAGCAAAAATTAATGGAGAAGTTGAGGAGGATGTCTGCTGTGACTTTCATTTTCTAATTTAAACTTAGTGAGCCAGAATTTCCACAGTGAGTGATTTAGGAGAGCATACAGGAAGGATAAACAGGAATAATATGATGAACTGTAGTTTTACATTGTCCATCCAAAGAGTGAGATCTCTGACAAAAATTCTATCTTGCAAATACAGAATTCTGAACATGAGGAATTGTGTCCACTCTCCAGAAAATATAGTGGCCTGTTACAAGAAGTAGCTTAGCTTGAATTTGTTCTAGGGAAATTAACAGCTCTTGGTGCCTGTATAATCAATACCTGTTGCTCCTATTTTCATAGGATCATATGATGATTCAGTTTGGAAGGGAGATCAGGAAGTCTTCAGTGCAATCTCCTGCTCAAAGCAGAGTAAATGTTGAGATCAGGCCAGGTGGCAGAGGGCTTTATCTGCTCAGGTCTTTAAAACCTGCAAAATGGAGCTGCACAACCTTTCCAGACAACCTGTTTCACTGCTTGGCTGTCCTCATGGTGAAAAGTTTTTCCTTATATTTCAGACTGGATCTCTTTTGTTCCAACTTGTGCTGCTTGCTTCTTAGACTTCCACTATGCACCTCAGGTCTTCCTGATAACCTCCTAGTAGGTACTGGGAGGCTGCTGTTAGGCCCCCCCTAAAGCTGTCTCTCTTTGAGATGCCTGATGCACAAGCCCTGTACCCTCAGCCTCACTCACAGGGCAAGTGTTCCAACCCTAGCCATCTTGGTGGACTCCAGCGAACTCACTCCTGTTTTACAATATCTTCCTTGTATTAAGGGCCCAAAACTACATGCAGTGTCTAGATGTGGTTTAACAAGTACTGAACAGAGCAGGATACACCTTTCCTACAGGCTTTGCTTCTACTCATACAGCCCAGGATGGTGTTGGTCTTCTTTACTGCCAGGGCATACCACTGGCCTATGTCCACCTTGCATCCACCAGCATCCCCAGGTCTCTTTAACGCAGCTGTGTCAGGGATTTGAGTACATTCAGAGCTTAATTCTCCTTCCCAGCCTCCTCTGGGAACCGTACCCACTCTCCCTGCCCAGGACCACCCCATTTCGGCCCAGTCTGGGGCTCTCAGTCCTAGTAGTCAGACCGTGGCAGTGCTGGTCTCCAGCCCTGTCTCTGCCCATCTCCTTTTGCTCCTGGCTGGAGACCCTGCTGTGCCCTAGACCTGGTTCATCACTTGCTGTGTGTCGATCGACCTTGTTACCAGCCCTGTAGGACTGTGCCCCATGGATCAGTGCCCAGCCAGCACTGGGTCACCCTTGGCCCCAGCTTCCTGGTCCTGGGGTTGCTGGTGGCCCATGCTGGTCCCTGATGAGATGCACTCCCACCAGGCATCCGTACCTGTATTGCTGCCAAGGTTTCTTCCTTCCCAGATGCAGGACTTTGCATTTGTCCTCACTGAATTTCATAATGCTCCTGTTGGCCCACTCCTCCAACCTGGCTAGGTCTCTCTGAATGGCAGCCTTGCCATTTTCCTTCATAATATATGTATGTAAAATATATACATATATACATAAATGCATCACTGCTCTACATTTAGGAGTATCAAAATGGTTTAAGTGTATGTCACCCTTCATGACTATATCTGCTTCTATAAGAACTACAGTGTTAATGAAATTCTCTACAATAACTGTGCTGTCTACTGTGTTTGACATGTAGAAAAAACCTCTCTCAATTCTCAAGTGAATAATCATCTTCCCCCCTAACCCTTAGGTCTCCAAACAATAACTAAGAATTGCTACATTGTTTCATTGGCTCATGCTTTTTAAAAGCAAAAAAAAAAAAAAAAGAAGCCGTTGCTATGTTTACTTACATTTTTAACTGTCTTCTAGGTATAATAAATTATTGAGGTAAAATTTAATTTCAGCCTTTGGTTAAGGACCTGGTGCATTTGTACTTCTTGACAAAGAGTTTGCTGCACCATTTTTACAGTATGCTATTCCTGGACAACGGGTTGTGACTCCTATGGCAAGAGATGATCTCCAATGATACCATATAAATCTTATTTTAGTGTTTCTGGATGCAGCTGAAGCATTGTTTTTAAAAAGATCATGTTCTGGGCAGAAAGGGTTATTAAACTTTACATATTCTTTCTAGCTATCTAGAAAGGTCAGATCAAAGACACACAGAGTTTACTTCACTTGCCTAGATTTGCTTATTTCTTCCTTGCAATGTGAAGATTTTTTACATTCTTTGTAAATATCTGAAATGTTAACATTATATTTGCTTTTTTTCTGGATTAAATGAAACTTTTTAAAATGCTTATAAAAACTGGTGAATTTCTCACAAAAGAAATATGGTTAGGCTATGCATTGATGTTGCAAATATTCAGGATTAATTTCTTATTCCAAATAAAAACCAAAAAGGTCTAAAAACAGTTCAAGAGACTTATGTCTTTCTACTGAGTATATTAGGATACCTAACCTATTAATTAGGGAACCTCAGTTAGGTTCCTGAAATTAGTCATGGTGAAGTGGATGTTTCTTATCCACAAAATATTTAATTACATGATATCAAACACTTGCAGAAGATGGGATAAAAGACCTTGACTCTAAAAAAAAGCCCTTTCTTGCTATTAGACCTAAGTGTAGGTCCTTATTTTGAATTGAGTGAATGCGAACTCTGCATTCCAGATGAGTTCCCTAGACGGTTTCTGTTTGTGTGTCTCTCCAGAAACTGGGTTTTGGACATGAGTTATTTTAATAATAAAAGGAATTATTATGTTGCCACAAAAAGTTTTGCTTTTGGTGAAAATTCATTGTCCGGCTGGCAAATATATATATATACTTTGGGATTTTTTTCTGAGTATAAGCTATTAATCAGCTACTGTTGTGAGAGACAGCATGAAAGTACACATGAAAAAGATAGCTCTGCCGAAAAGAGAACAGAGAAGGTGTTAAAAAGGTGGTATTATCCCTCTTTTACAGATAGGCAGCTGAGGGACAGAAAGTTCAAGCAAGTTGGCTAGGAGTAACACAGCCAGTGCTAGAACCTGGTGTTCAGTCCAGTTATTCTATATCCTACTCTTCTGCAGCAACTCCAAGGCTGTTCCTCATATTATTTGTTTAATTCTTTTGCAACTGGCTTACTCTTTGTCGTCTAGATGAAGATTAAAGAAATATATGCCAGCCACCTGAAAAACAGAATACTCTGTCCCCCCAGCCAATTAAGTGTAATTGTTTCTTTGTGGACATAAAATGATACAAGACCTAAAAGTAGTCAGAGAAACTGTACCAACTTTAAATTCACTCCTCAGTTTTACTTTTACATATTCCTCTCCTCGTAAAGTTGGTTTACAGACATGATTTCACATTGGCATCTGACCCCACTCTGGTGTAAATATAGAAATAAAGGGAAAAGAAGAAAGAAAATAGAGAGGCACGGCAAAACCTGACAAAGTACTTAGAAAAGAATATCACCAAAGTCCTGTACAAGAAAAGTTGCATTTTGAATGGCTTCTCATTCCTCTTCAGAGGGTCTGTGAAAATTATCTAAGGTTTATGCATGCTGCTTCTCTATCTTCTGTAGCAGTTCGAGAGACTTTATGATGTGACAATTTAAAAGAAAGTATCTGTCTTCTTAGAAGCATTTTCACCGTTTCCCAACTGTCTTGTTTTTTCTAGGGAACACTCAGCAATACATGCAACTGCATATAAATTCCTGTTCTGTTACTGGATAAGTCTTGTTATGCTGAAAACAACATTCAAGTTTGGGGGGTACAATGAAACCAAATATTTGTTTTATTTTATTTCATTCTTCCTTACAAGAAGCTGTTATAAAATTCAGTGTTTCTGTAGTAGTCCAAAGCATTTCAGTAATTGTAAGCCTAATGTGGCAGCATTAGGTCAAGTATATTCCAGTAAAGTAGGTTTTCATGTTTCATGGACATACAGTGATGTCAACAGCCTTCCAACTGACTTCTTGCAGAAACCTGACTGGTCTGTTTCTAGTTTACTTTTGCCTGCAGATGTCCAGGTCTTTCTGTGGGGACTGCCCAGGGTTAAAAACTTTGTAGTATCCTAGCTTTGTAGCCTCAGGCATGCTTGGCATTGAGATGGTTCAAGGCTTTCTGAACCTAAAGCTTCTCATTGTCCCATAGTAGCACAGGCTGTATGTGAGGCTGTATCATATGGTTTAATGTGACTTAACTTTAAGCACTTACATGAGGTACCTAAATCAGAACCTGTCAGTAAGGGAGATAGTGACCTGGAGACTGCAGATGAAATCATAGCTGGATCAGATCTCCAGAGTTCAAATTAATTTCACAAAGTGCATAAACCAGATATATATATAAAAACATCTACACTATGCCTCTGCTCAAAATTTTGTGTTCTACTTTCTGAAAAAAGATACCTTTATTCCCGCAGAATCTCCAATAAAACAACATTTCTAAATGTTAACTGTTTTCTTTCCAGTTATGAGACTTAAGCGGATACATTTTGAGGTTCTAGATTAAAGCACTTAGTCTCATTTAAAAATAAAAAAAAAGTGGGACAGGAACTATGCCATCCTGCATGGACACAGAAGGGACAGATAGTACATGTCATCACTTAAAGACAAGACTATCGTAAAATGCAAGTGTGTAAGAGCATAGTGAGAACAGCTTCCACTGCTATTTCCATCTTATTCCCTCCTACTTGCTGCTTTTTGGGATGGATCAGAAGGCCTAAGGGATTCGTGGAAGGAGCCAGCCTTTATTCCCCTAAGCAGCTGGAAGAAGAGCTTTAAAATGGCATATGTTTCTGATTGATTTTCCCCTGTTGTTGACTCCTTGGATGTTTGATTCAGATAATTCATCCAAACTACAAAAGCACAGAAATGCAGACCATGGATACTGATTTTGATCTGTGGTTTGCAGATGTCCAGAACTGAGGATTAATTTGGGCTTGTCTATAACATAGCTAGCTAGCCTGGGAAGCCTAGAAATTTGACTATAAATCTTGAGAGTACAAACTGTTTTCTGTTATTTCCAGAATTTTGAGGTATGGCAAGTCCATGAATACCACACAAATTGCCACATCTCAGAATTTTGATCCTTCTGATCCTTGACAAAATTGAAAGACATTAAAAACATAGGCATGATAATAAAACCTCAGTCTCTTAAGCAGCATTTTCTAGTCTTTCAGAATTTTTCTACTTATCCATTAGGGAAAAAACAGTATTTGTTTTCAGCTGATGTTTAACACAAATATTGTAATAGCATGCTTTCTCCAAGTTGAACCAGTATGTATAAGTTTTAATAAATGTCCTTTGAACTTCCATTGTCAGGGCCAGACTCCTTGGTCCAGTTTTGCTTTGTGCCACTTCAAAAATGCAAAGCAGCTGCAGACAGGCAGCATTGCTTGAAATATCTGGAAGGTAACTGTGTACCTAACCTGTCTGCTCTATGCTGCTGTCGTGCTTTGACCATGCAGCCCCTGCTTAGGCCTTGGAGAGAGAAGTATGAACTTTAAGCAAATGATGATTCCAAATAAAAAAGGTTTAAATCCCTTTTCTTGAGATCTTGTCCAAAGCACGTCTAAGAGGCCAACCTATAATTTAAAAAATAAGGAAAACTCTGGAATGGGTCAGCGGGGCCCCTTTGTAGTTCAAATATTATTCTGGTTTGGATTTTGGCAATCTTTGGGATTTCATATGTCACTCAGTGCCAACTGATAGCATGCAAGTTGAATCAGTATTTTGCTGACTTGTGGTCCCGTTCTTTTTTCCACTAGATTGTGTTGGGACTTATGGTTCTCATTTGAAATTGTTTTTATACTTCTGCCAGTTGTTGAATATTCCCCATCCCCCTTTGTCCATGGGATTTAATATATTTTATGATTTATTTTCTTTTTTTTTTTTAAAATGAGTATCTCTTTTATTTAGCAAGTTTCCAACACTGTAGACAGATTTCCTTACTCCTTTTAATGTTTGTGAAATGGGGTGGTACTATGAAGAAAGATCTTTTAAATTGATTATTGGTCTCCATCTTTTATATCAATATCTTACTAGTGCTAGTCTTCATAGCCTTTCTTGATTTCTTAGACAAGTATACCATGCATTCGATGATAGATTCTTCACTTCTCCATGGGTTTCCTGATTGTTTTATCCTATTGGTCTTAACTGCATAAAGCAGAAAAAGAGAGATGAAAATATTGAATATTTTTCTTGCAAAATAGGTAAATCATGGTACATCTATATGATATCGCCATAGGTGTTGTGTTTTAACTCTGGTAGGCAGCTCAGGCCCACACAGCCATGCACTCACCCTCCCCAATGGGATGGGGGAGAGAATCAGAAGAGCAAAAGTGAAAAAACTCATGGGTTGAGATAAAGACAGTTTATTGCATGCTGTGCATGCGAGCAAAGCAAAACAAGGAATTCATTCACTCCTTCCTATGGGCAGGCAGGGGTTCAGCCATCCCTAGAAAAGCAGGGCTCCATCACACGTAAAGGTTACTTGGGAAGACAAACGCCATCACTCTGAACATCCCCCCCTTCCTTCTTCTTCCCCCAGCTTTATATGCTGAGCACGACGTCATATGGTGTGGGATATCCCTGGGGTCAGTTGGGGGTCAGCTGTCCCAGCTGTGTCCCCTCCCAGCTACTTGTGCACCCCCAGCCTGCTCGCTGTCAGGGCAGTGTGAGGAGCAGAAAAGGCCTTGATTCTGTGCAAGAACTGCTCAGCAATAACTAAAAGATCAGTGTGGTATCAACACTCTTTCCAGCACAAATTCAAAACACAGCACCCTGCTAGCTACTATGAAGAAAATTAACGCTAAAACAGCCAAACCCAGTACAATCTGTCACCTATTTTCCTGAACAGTGCTGTGATCCTGTCCAGAGAAACATAAGCCTTATGTGGGAAGTAAAGCATGTATAAATTGGTAAATTATGAAAAAATAATGTCTTAACCTCAGATATCACATTTCAAGTCTTACTCCTCATTTAGGGATGCTCACAGTTTATTTGGAAGTGTTTTTGTATTTGAGGAGAGGTTTCATAAGAAGCAGTTCAGATATATTGTGACAAGATGATAATTATTATTATTCTAATAATACCATTCAACAAATTGTTCTGGTATTTCTCCTTAATTATATTATGAGGAACAAACTGACATGAGCTAAAAACAGTAGCTGCACCTTGATGACTTTTTGAGCCTCTAGCTTTTCTACTAAGAATTTTTTCTTCACTGATGTTAATTATTGAATATAGGGGTCTTAGCCTGAGTTGTTAGAACTTCAGGAAGTTAGTTTAAAAAAGAATTAGCATTTTAAAAACCTTAAAATTGTTTATGATTTATTGTTTTTCACCACTTTAATTGTTTAATGACCATTTATCTAGAGCACATAGCAAGTCTAAACTCTCAATAGGATCAAGAATTCTTAAAACATGGATGAGCATAACTGTATCTTAAAACTGTTGGGTTTTTTTAGTTGTTCTTGTTCTAATATATTCTTGTTCATCAGTTTGATTAGGATTAGTTTGGTAATGATCACAAATTTTTGTTTTGAGATAGTGGCTTGGTTCCTCACTGGTATCTAGCTTTTCCACAGAAGTGATCCAAAATCCTGTCTCTGATTAAAATGTGTAATTGTATCATACCTAGTTATTTTTTTAGCATGTCACTGTTACTTCATGCCATGTTTTAAGAGGAAATTTATAAGTTTTCTACTTTACAAGTTAGCATATTGAAAAAGCCGTATTGATTTTTGGATCTTTTGCTGGGTTTGGCTTAAGATTTTGGTGTGCTTTGTTGAGTTTGGAAAGTTGATTTGAACATATCCCTGAAAAAGCTCTTAGCATATTTGGGGATAAATTCTGGCCCTACTGAAGCTGGTGGCAAGAATCCAATTGAACATTAGCAGTGTAGGATTTCATTCTTGCTATATACCAAGTTTTGACATACATATTAAGAGAAAGTGAATCACATTCTAAAAGTGCCTATTTCCCTATTGACTATAAAAGAAATCTACCGCAGATGTAGCTGAAGTTAGGTGAGGTGAACTCATTCAAAGTAACTGAGCCATATATCTTTTCATTGCACTACATATGAAATATTTATAAAACAAAGCCCTCAGAAACACTATTTATACTTGTATTGCTATATTATCTATGAGCTTTGTTCTGATCCACATCTAATAAAATCACACAATCATTTAGGATGAAAAGACCTTTAAGATCATTAAGTCCAACCATTAACCCAAGTCCACCAGTAAACCATGTACCTAAGCACCACATCTTTCATTTACACAGAGGTGGACAAACAGAATACAAGAAAAGGCTTTCAACAAAAAGAGCTTAAGAATGTTTAAGCACAACTGTTGGGCTTGCAGTTAACACACATGCATGAGCATATATATAAAAAAGTGTGTAGGGTAATAACAATACACAATTGTCAGTAGATAGAGAGTGCTCTCATGTCACCTTTGGTCGTTCTGTTGTCACATATTTTTGTATATGAAAGGTTTAAGGTTGGATTTGAAGGAGTATAATTAAGTGATGAGGGAGTACTTATAATAGTATCAGTGAAAAAATTAAGCCTGAAATAAAACGTGAGATTTAGGAACTGAAGGCAAAGCTGATCTCTTAACACTGGGAAGTGGCGGGATGAATTAGCCATGGCCAGCTTCATATACAAGACAACTTGTTTCTTGAGCTGTTTCATGGAACAATAAATGGAAGGATGCAAAAAGAGACATCATAGAAACAAAGTGATGATCCAAGAGCAGCATCATTCTGAATATAGCAAGGTATGCTAAAACTATATTTGCTAGTTCCAGGATGAAAGATGTTATATTTGTGACACAAGTCTTAGTCTTACCTTCATGTATGGGCTGTAAAGGCTGTGTTTTAGGCATATTATCTGGGGGCAGTCTTGATGTAAGGAGCTAGAGGAAAAAAAGTGGAGCAGGGGAGGAAGTCTGGACAAACTAGGAGTGACATTTTTAGTTCAGCTGAAAAATAAGAGGTTTGGAGTACAAGTGTAGATGTGTGAAATAACAGAATAGTGATACTGCTCGAATTTCTGTTTCCTCAGTGACCTGAAAAAGAGCAAGGGAAAGGAATGAGACACAGTATCTTGGGGATACCTGAAGAAAGTTAGGGACAAACAAGAATGCAGCAGATACAGTAAAAAGAAAACAAGCAAAATAAAAAAGAAGAAAAAAATCCAAGAAGAGAGAAAAGAGAAGATCCAGGTCAAATTTAAAAAAAATAATCAAGAAAAAAAAAATTGGTGACAGAAAGATGACCATTGGACCTTTGCAATAAAGCAGAAATTGAGAGGGATTAAAAAAAGAAAAGAGAGAGAGAAAATTCTGTGTCTGTAACAAGAAAGCAGAGACAAAAGAAAAAACAAATTGAAGAACAGAGGGTTTTTAAATTCTGAATGTCTTGGAAAAAGGCTGAGAGGTCCTATGCAAAGAAATAAATTGAGGCAGAGGAAGAGATTGAGTCAGACAGGGAGAAATCATCTTTAGAAAATGTCATGTGTGCTCTTGCATCTGGTTCATTTAATTACAGGTATTAATGTACCCACATGGCAAAAGTGAAATATTTCATCTCTACTATACTGTAAGTGGAAACCTTTTTCCTATGAAAGTACAACAATTCTTATTTTGTTTGACACACACTTTAATAATAATCATGGTGAACTCTTTTAGTACTACTGTGAACATAATATAATCCAGTAGAAATTCTACTGTAATTAAAATAATTTCAACCATATTTTTTACTTTCTATTGACATTTCTTTTCATTTTCTTTCTGATCTGCTTACAGCATGCATTACACATTCATTACAAAGGTCAGTGTACTCTAATGTATTAGATATAAATTTTTAAATGGGGGATTAGTTTAGAAAGTAAAGGGATATTATCTCTATTGGCTGGTAATGTCATTTCAAATTTGACTGTCCTCAAACTCTTCTGCATGGCAGTGCACTGTTGCCTTAGCTCCACAGAGACTCAGTGCTGCTATCCAGACCATTCTAGTGACTAAACAGAATTAGACTTATCCTTGTCTGGACGAAAAAGCAGGAACATTCATATTTCTGTTTGGTATCTACTGGTTTGTCTCAGAAGTGAATTGAAGTGTCTGTGTACTGTTTCTAACATAGCCTCTTTAAGAAGCTAAACTCTTTAGTGTTGATATGCTTTCCTGCCTTTCACCAATCTACACCAAGAAAACTGTATTTCTGTGATCTTGTATCTAACGTCCATGATTGCTAAACACAAGCCACATCTTGCATAGCCACCTAAACTCCAACTTTGGTTTTGTGTCTTCAGAAATAGAGGTGAACATGGATATGATTAAGAGAAAGAGCCTTTTAGGCTAGAAGAATTCTTGTTCTGATACAACTGGTACAACCTCAGAGATCTCCAGTGTGTTATTACAGATTTGGTGGCATTCTACCTGCAGAGTTCTTGGTAAATGGTGACTTACAGTAAAGATTTAGAACGATGTCTAAACATGAAATGCAGCTATCCAGCAAAGAGAATAAAGCCCTGGATTAAAGACTCAGCAACCTTCTGAGATTAAATATACTGTGTCCTGGAGATGACAAAATTAAACTTATTTGTGACCTAATGGAAATAAAAAAATTTTTTGAGTCAAAATTACTCCCAAACATTCTGATAGGCCTTGTATTTTAGCTCAGCAGTGCCAGCTGACATGAAAAAATATCAACATCAGTTACATAGTCAATACTGACAGCCAAATAAACTTGTGGGAACAGCTACTAGCCAAATAGCTCTGTCTGGAAATCTAGGTCATTCAGTCACAGTTATGAACTGTATTTAAAAAACTGTAATCTTCAACCTGCAATAGACCGAGAAGGGTCCTTTTTTCAAAGGTGGAGCAGTGACCTATTTCTTTCCTGCAATAACTGAGTCGCTACAGAACCCTGGAAAGAGGAAATTTAGGTTGTAAACTCTTCTTGACCAGATCGGGGGGGTTAACCCATAGCACTTAATCTCAGGAACATGTCCTAATCACTTCAGTATGAGATATTTGGGGAACAGAAGGGCAACATCCCTTCGGTTGACAATGAGGTAGAAATGGAAAGGGCAGAAGAAGGCCACCTTCCTGTGAAAAGGAGCAGAATGAAGTTCCTGATCTTAGCCCTTGAAAGGTTTCCTATACTATACTTTTCAAAGAAAACAGAAATTGTGGGATTCAGGTCTCACATTAAGATGTCTGCATTTAGAAGTCCTCACATAGGTGTCTATAAACAATCCAGGCAACAAAGATAATGGAGTTGTAGTCAACACAGTCAGCAGGACCCCTAGCGCAGCTGACCAAATGCATACTCTAGGATCAAGCAAATCACTCCCTAGGGTTACATGAACCTAACTCTCCTGTAGACACTGACATCTAACCTCTTAATCTGTGAACTCTCTGTCCCACTTCCACTGAGATTCCCATAAACAGGAGGTTTCCCTGCCCTAGGTTCAGCAGCCCAGTGGCTACTGTGAGTTTCCTTCCTGCCCTGCCTCCTCATGCCTTGCATTTCTCACGCACCAAACTCCTCTGCAGTAATGGTTCAAGGAAACATGGGGCCCTCAGGCAGCGAACTCCAGTCTGGTGGTTGGGGAAGGTGGGAGCTGTGTATAGAAATCTGCTCAGGCTGAGGAGGATACCCCAAGCTTGATATTTTCCAGTAACTGTTAATCACTAAATAAAGGATGGGTATTGACTCCTCCTTTAGTCAGTAAGCAGATAGACCAAGGGCGCACACTGTAATGAGGACTGGTGCACAGCTAACAACTTGGTTGTGGAAGCTGGGCAGGATGCCAGCATTTAGCTGCCTAAACCTGAAGCACAGAAAACCTTGGAAACCAAATGTCACTTTTTGCAATCTTTTTTTTTTCTTCAATCTTACAGTCTATATTGGAAAATAAGTGATTGCTTGCTAAATTGGTTGTTCATGGAAGTCAAGTGCTTGCACTGTAACTGACAGGATTTAGGAGAGCTGCTCTATCCTAGTGTGTACAAACTTAGTAGAACTGGCTTATAAATAGAAATGGTTTTGTGCATTATTTTCTGGGAAGTGTATATACACATAAATACATATATGCATGTATATGAATATATTTACCTTTTAAAAAAGTTACACTGCAGATCCTGCTTCTTCTTTCCTTGTTTTACAGTTGTCCACAAAAAAGTGAAGCAAGATCAATCTGTAAGAGAAGAATTCATATTTGTTTCAGTAATCGTTTCAGTATTCAAAGTCAGTGATCATGCCTTACCACTACTTACCTCTACTGCAGCTGTGATGGGGTACCTCTGCTGCAAGCCAGGTATCCAGCGATCTGGAAGTGGTACAAATGGAATGAAAGGACCAGAGAGCTTGTCATATAACTAACAGGCAAAAAACCCAAAACTGTCAGGGATTATTTCAGCACTGAAATTGAACTTTTGAAGATGAATGCCAATGAAAACATCAGTGTGAGATTTTTTTAAGGTTTCTAGAAGATTAGAAGCAAAAGGATTTGATGTGCCTGTAAGGGTAATAAAGCAATGCGTTATTCTAACAGAGGTTGTAGGAAATACTGTTTCTGTGATTCATGATGGTGCAAGGCATATATAATTTGCCCCATTTCCTATACCTACTTGAAAAAGTAGTTCTTTCAAAGCACCTTTTGATATCACTGACTTGTCAAACTAAAAATCATAGATGAAAATACTGTTTCTTCAGACTAGGCAATGTGTAGAACTAACTCTTCAGGCAGTATAACCCACAGAAGGTGTGTCCTTCACACCCTGACACTACTGTATTTTAAAATTCATGGGGGTTTTTTGTTGCATTTATTCTTCATGTAGATTTCTAGATATGCTGAGTCTGTTGAGTATTTACTGTCTTCACTGGAAATAAGGGTGCTTACACCTTACAATTTCTTGTCTTTATGTCATTCATACAAGGTATCAGTCAGGCAATTTAGAGGAAGTAACACTGCTCACAGAGAGCCAAAATACAGGAAGATAAGCAGGAAAAAAAAAAGAAAACAGGAACTGGAAACAATTATATTAGTTTATCCTAAAGCACATGATTTTATGAGCAGAGAACCAATGAAGTTGGACTCCCATAGCTTTGTGTCTCATGGCTGGATTTTTTGTTGTCCAGGGAGGTAAGTAATGTGGAAAAGATCTTTCTTTGATGAGGTCTTCTGTCTGTGTTTTCTGGCTTAACATAGCAACTTTTTTGTCTCAGTTAGGAACAATAACAGAATCTTTTTCCTTTACCTAGACATTTTTCATGAAACTTGTAAGAACTTAATATTTTTGAGCTTTCAACTTCCCGTCATCTTTTGTTCAAACTGAACAATGACTTCTAAAATTATTAGCAAGGACATGTAGTCAAGTAGACGTATAGACTTATGCACATAGACAACCAAATTAATTAACTCTAAGAATTATTAGGATCTTAAATCTACAATAATAATTGTTTATGGAAAAAAAAAATACAAAACCAAAACTAAACCAACAAGACCAACCAACCACAGTGTAATGCACAGAAACTCTAGGGGACAAACAAGAAGAAAGCACTAATTCTTATAGAAGGCTAGGCATGACAAGCCATAGCAAAATTCCCATATAAAATGGCAATGATGTACCAACATAGTTTAAGGCACTGTACAAAAACATGCACAAAACAAACAGCTTCACCCCACTACCTCAAGACAGAAAAAACCCAAACTTTTCCTTTCAGGTTCTTATGAAAATAAAGCTAAAATACAGCATTTCAGTAATCTCAGGAATGGAAAAATGTGACAACAAAGTGAAGAAACATCAAATATACTAAAAAATAAGGGGAGAGTGGGAAAGAACAAAAATTCTGTATCGAATAGCTAACAGTGACAGAGAAAGACATGACAAGCATATGCATGAAAGTGAAATACAGGAAAACAAGGAGGAACAAGAGTATTTTAGGCTTCGTTTGCAGCAGTAATTGGATTAAAAGTAAGCAAAGGGATGTGTAGTTTGAATGTCCGTATGCAATTCTGAAGAGTATATTCTAGTGGACTATGCAATAACCTCCTTTGAGGGAATGAGTTTAATATCCAGGTGATTTACAAAGATCCTTTCTGAAATTACTAGTATGGTAGTCCAGGAATAAAATAACCTGAAAATGACTCCACCAAAATGAATAAGCTGCTTAAAGAGGGCAAAGTGCCTGAAAACATGCACTGGGAACAGTACTGCAATCTAATACATTAAAGGATAGATTGGAATGGTAAAGACTATTTTCCAGCAATCATTTCTGTATCACAATATTAACAAAAATTTAGTGTTTCAAATCAATCAGATGTATGGATAAAAACTTCCTTAACTGAAAGACTTAATTTAATTTAACTGTTACCTAAATATGTGTTGGCCTTTTACTCTTAGTTTTCAATGATAAAGCTGAAAGGTGGACTTCAGAGGATTTGAGATTAAAACCAAATCATACAGATAGTATATGTGATGTAGTTCAGGGCAGCTTCTAGGGCAAAAATGGCATCAAGCAACTTTTCCCCACATAAATAGCCCAGAGCTGGCTCTGTGCCTTCCCATTCCTCATGGATGTATTACTTTATAATAGGTGTCGAAGTCCCATCATTGCCCTGGTGTTACAGGGAGGCTGGAAAGCCATGACACATGAACAGCAGCCTGCTTTGCAGGCAGCAGGAGGACTGCATCAGTTGGTGGAAGTTTTCTGCTGATATAAAGTTGATGTTGCTACTCCCAAATCTATCTTCTTGTAACAATCCCTAGATGAGACATACTGCAGATAGGAGAGAGCCTTTACCAGAGCATTTGGATGTTTGATAAGCCAATAACTCCAGGAAATTCACATTAAGCCTGCAAACTCAGGGACAACCCTGAGTTCTTCAGCAATATGTTGGAGCTTAGCTGGTGTAACACTCATCTCTGCATTCAGGTTCCAAAGCCAGGTCCTGTGCAATGTCCTGAAATGCCTAGTAGAAAAATAGATGCAGTCAAGGAACAAGCTCCTGATATTTCTCTAGCATTTTAGCTATATGATCTTGGAGAAGTCCAAATCACTAAAATTAGAGAATAATATTTTTCTGCTTCCCCACGGTGACGTGAGTTCAATTAACTTATGTGTGTGTTGTGCTTGTGATAATGAACACTATAAAATGTTTATATGAAAAAGATTGAAATGAACAGTCATGCATTTTCAGAAATCTGGATGTGCATCTTGGCATACTTTATAAGATCCAACGAAATATATTCTTGATATTGTTCCAGCTACTCTCTCTAAGATGTCATGCTATTTGCTCATCATAAATTGAAAAGTCATAAATATGATCTATTCTATTTAGTATATCCAGTCTCTTCAGCTGTCAGATCAGAAAAAAAGAATCTCTTCTTGTTTTTCTCAGCAATTGTAATTTGCAGCATCAGATACTTGACTGTCTGCATGTGATTCTAGCTGAGACTAGTTACTGCAACTGGTGGCAAGTATTGTTCATATGAACAGCCCATTTTCATCAGATCATTGGTGTAAGAAGCCCTAAGACAAAAGACACCCTTTTGTCTAATTGGTAACAAAAGAACCAATTAGAAGGATGTTTCCCAGGATTACATCATTAAATGGTAATGATACAGGTACATAGCAACACGTTCATGAAATCAAATGTGGAGATGAATAATTTCCACTTAAAAAAGATCACTTATAGAAAAGATTTTTGTAGGCTGATGAGTATTTCAGTCACAGAAGTAGCCTGCCTCTTGCACAATTAAAATGTTTGGCCAAGAAATACAAAACTTCATAAAACACATGTATCATTTTACAAGGAGGAAATGAAGCTGTAGAGTCTTCAAAAGGCTGCGACACACAGTTACATCACATAAGTCTTAAAAGTGATTGCACATTGTCTATTTTAAGTGCAAAACAATTTTCCGATTAATTTACAAAGCAATAAATACCTAAGACTTAGCTTTGTGCTTTGAAACTCAACCACTGAATGTCCTAAACAGTAAATTAGCACTCATTGCACATTCCTAAGATGAAAACCTGTAATTCCTTGTAGAGGTATCTTTGCCCTGTCAAACTGAACATTCTTTCTCTGATGATGATTAGGTGGAAAATTCATTGTCCAGGTGCTGAGTTCTGCTTGCTAAAAAATTAAGCAAATCACTAAGCTACTGCTGCTATTATAGTCTAATCATTGGTTTTCTACAGTAAATGACAAGTCTGTTTTCCTGTAAGTGGCAGCAGCAGTGGCTTGCTTTCTTCCTTTGTGCCTCCACAAAGCTTAATTGTTCTCATGTTCTGACAATAGTAAGAACCCCACACCAGCCAGCTTGGATTGAACAGTTAAGGACGCTATCCAATTTTTATAGTGACATGGGTAGAGATAAAATTAACAAAGTCCATGCATGCAGCAGACAGAATTTTAAGTCTGTGCTGTGTTTATCGAAGCAGAAAATTTGTTTTAAACAGGTATTTTGCTATTCGGAAAACAGCATGTGAGAGATAAATACTTTCAAGCTGGAAATTCCAATATGGAATCAGGAAATTTCAAATTGCATCAGCAAATGATGTCCCCCAGAGAACACTGTTTGTTACCATGTCACACATCCATAGCCGCTCAATTCATGATGCCAAAAAAGCAAATTTCTTCCAGCTGTGCAAAATAACATGCATAATTCGCAAGTGAATGGCTCTTATACCATTAAAAATGGTGGTTCAGATTCTTTACAGTATGTGAAACACAACACAATAACACAAACAGTGAGAGTTTTCTGCATAATATTTTATGTTCTTGTGGAATACTTAAAGAAGAGGCAGAAGTTCTGCCAAGAGCATGCCATGGACACTGTTTCTTGCTGGTGCTCAGAGTTGCTTTGAATATGAACGGGCAGGAGATGAGAGCTGCAACCAATATAGAGTTTATCCCTTGAAAAAATTAGTTTGGTGATATGTTGTGGCCTATGACCATGTAGGATTATATTTGCACATCTCCAGCACCTGCCTGGATACACCTGTATATGTTTAAGTGGTCTGTTTCCACAGAACGCTGAGGAACACAAGACAGACGGATGCCAATAGGTATGTGCAATGAAGTCTTAGCATATATGTAGTCTCTTGCTTTATGCAACCAGTTCTAAATGTTGTCCTCTCAATCTCTCTCTCTTAAATATGCAAACATGGAATAACAACATTTAACATTTATGTATATTGCACAAGACTTGCATATTTTCTGAGAACTGTATAAGACAAAAGATATCTAGACGTTGCTTTGAAAATATAAAAATGTTTAAAAGCTGCCTAAGAGACAGCTTAAAAGAAAAAAAAGTAAATTTACAGGGAATTTAAAAAAATTAAAGCCAAAACCCAGAAATTTCTTTGACAAGGTGCAGTTAAACAATATCAGTCCAGTTTCCAAATGTAAAGAGGATATTTTGTGTGTGGGAGAGGAGAAGGCATGAAAGGGAATCTGCCTGTCTGCTAGTCAGTCCCCCCCCACTAATAACTTCTGAATGTGTTACTAATTGCAACCAAATTGCACAGAGGGATAGTTTTTTCAAGGATATTAAGTTCCTGCATGTTTCAGTGACCAATACCACAGAAAGCTTTAATCAGAGCTATCATTGCTGGAGCCCGCAGAATCAAAAAGCAAAACTGTGAAAGAATGGAATGTGTTTGTTCAATTACCTAGAGAACTCCACACTTGTTGAACTGTACAACCAAATTACGTAGAAGAAATGAATTTGATATGAATTCAACTTCTGTAGGACAGTAGAAAAATACAAAAAGGTTTATTTTTTTATTTTCTTGAGTCTCTTTCCTTTGTTCATGATAATGTGCCATTGTAAGCCTGTTGATAATATGCCGTTTGCTGACATTCCTTCCTCTCTATAAAATAAGCACTGGTGGAACCGTTGCAAGCATTTCTGTATCTAGCTATTGCAATACACCACTTGATAGTTTTTGCCACTAAAGAAGCAAGGATCAGAGAACGACAAAAAGTGTCAAACAATATTTTTCCTCCTTTTTTATTTCCCTGCTGTTAAAATACCATTTCAACTCAAACTAAAACTTTTAATGGAAATTTACTAGTTTTGATGAAACTTCACTAGGAAGATTGGTCAAGATAGAGAGTTCATACTGGTGGGACTATTAGCCTAGGTACCAATGCAAAGAGTGTTTTATGGTAAATGCAAATTCAAGCACTTGCTCTTACCTATTGACTGTCTTTAGGCTGATTCATTAAACCCATTGAAAAGATTCAGTTCTATCTCTTGCAGAAAAATGATACCCTCAGAATTTTTACATTATTTGTGAGATAGTGTTGTTTCTTTTTTGTCCAGCACTAATAATGACTGTGGCTTTAGGAAAATATATTTGCTGTGAAGCTGCTACACGATGCCACAGATGACCACAATGTAGTATATAAACAGTCTTGCAAAAATATTGCTTAAAGTAAAGCACGTCCTTTTTGAGCAATATAAAGCATGTGGTTGCCTCACCAAAAAGAAATCTTAGCTGAGGCATTGCAAACAGCCTAAGTCTACCCCTCCTATGAGCTCATGGTTCAAAGGACACTTTCATGTTTTTATATTAAGGACTTAGAATTCTTCGTATGCAAAAACTTCTGTAACAATTTTCAGCTTTTAAAAAGAACCTTTCCAAGATTTCTGGGAGACTGCATAAGCAACATATCCAGTTCTCAGAACAATTCCATAAAATGAATAAACTTTGACATACAAGTGCCTATCACATCTTGAAAGTGTTTAGCTTTTTAGAACATTTTGTAGAAGATTTTTTTCTTATATGGACCTTTCAGCCATTTTCCCATCCAAATACAAGGACCAAATTTTATTATCAGACAAACCTGTGCAACCCTCACAAAATAAAAATGAAGGTGTTTTGGAAGGTGAAAGGTCTTTATGTTTACGTCAGTAGGAACACTGAATTCACAGGAAAGATTTGCTAAAGACTGCAGTTAAAAGTGAGGGAAGACGACCTATGAAGCCTGTGAAGCTTGTATTTCCTAAATGAGTGTTCCCAAATCATAGCTGGTCTACGTTCAGATCTGTATAAAAACATTAAGACAGAACACATTTGACAAAAAGACAACTTTATTTGATTGCAATAGATAACCTGAGGCAAAAATGCCTGGTACAAGTAAGGTAGTGTTACCCTTGCAAAAATCAAAAAGCACCTATTTTTGCGAAGATGTATGTTTTGCAAATGGCTTGGAGGTTTTAAACCTTGTCTGAAACCATGCCTTAACATGATAGAATCATATTAACATCCCTGAGTCCATTAAAATGAACATAATGGTCCACTTGGACTTCTTCATGGGCTACAAGCCAGTCTGTCTTCATAGGGTCACCACTTAATTTATCTAAGATCTTTTCCAGAATCTCAATTTAATAAATATCAGGGAGTGGATAAGGTCAGTGCATACTGAGGACAGAAGAGAAGTATGCCTGGGAAGTGCCTGGTTCCTTATGCTTGGTAATTTTATTGTATAAGGTCCTTATACTTTATATTTTCATAGTTTATACCTCAAGGCTCTGGGTGTACTAAACAAAGAATAAGGGTGCTTGAACATATCATCATTGTTGTCTGCCCACATAAAGAGAAAACAGTCCAGAAACCAGTTCTATAAGTATTTTATTTTCTTTATATAGCTTTCAGTAATTCACATTCACAGATTAGAGATCTACTGCACATGAAGACACCTAAAACAATATTTTGAATTCTGATGTCATGGACACTGATGGCATTTTTATCTTTCGGACATTTCACTTTTCTTCTTCTATGATAGTACTTGGAGGCAGGTCTTTAAAACAGGTGCTACAACCCTCTTCAAAAATATGATGGGTCAGAGTGACCCTCACAAGTATTACTTGCCTCAGGACAGAAGATGTGGTTAGGAAACACAGTACCTTGTCCCAAAATACATTATCATGCTAGTCATTCAGAGTTTTCTTAAACAATGTAAGCTTTTAAAAGTAGATTACCAAAAAGAAAACACATAAACCATAAATTATTAAACATCTAAGCACAGACTTCAGATTCTATCTAGAAGCCTGGCAGGGCTCCTTTACTCTATTAGTTACAGAGACAACCAATTATTTAAACCAGTCCTGATCAGTTATGAGCAGATTTTAGGAAATTCTATGCTTTTCTTATGACAAGGAGTGGTTGTACATCAGAATATAGTGTTACTAGGCCTATGGCATTTCTCTAAACATCTCTTTTCCCACCTATAAATTTTATCCAGACAGAAAAGAGAACTTTTGCTATTTTTCTAGGAAATTCCTGGTGTAACATAGCCCAGTCAGGGCAGTGGCTATAAATCCTTGGGCAGTGGATCATAGCACATGCTCAGGTCAGCTCTGCTGGATGTGCAGGGATTGGAAGACATCCAGGACAAGTAGGTGCCTAGGGTTCATTTGCTCTTCACATACACAGTGCCGGTGTAACAAAATTGCATATTCCTGGAATTGTTGCACATCACTGTGTGGCTTACCTGTCTGATGCGTATGGAACATATTTGGATGCACAGAACAAACACAGGCTCCCCATAAAGCAATGCCCAGTGTGTTGGATAAACCCCAAACACATCAGATACAATGCTTTGTGCATGTGCACCTACCTCTGTCAAGAAATTCTCACATAAATATAGGAGCTTCATGTTTATACAAAATAAATGGCAGTCATGGTCACTGTAAATTTGACATACATTGATGCATATTACCGGCTTCTGCTAAAGTTAATATTCTTTCCTTTTTTTTTTCTTTTTCTTCTACACCTAGGGCACTATATCTTACATGGTTTTGGTTTTGTGTGAAATTTCAATAACAAATGTTCATTTTACTCACAAAAAATGGCTCAGAGCTCTGAGGTGTTGTTTGATAAAGCTAAAAACCAACTGAGAGATTAATAACTAAACCAAAGATTTTCTTAAGGCAAACAATGCGAATGCAGAAAAGGAAATGTCACTCTATACAAGATGATAACTTAAATTCAGTTAAAGAAACCCCCATAACAAGATTTGCTATAAATGGAAGAAAAGTTTCCACCTCCCTGGACCTATTGTTACAAGTTCAGAAGAACAAAGTAGTTTCAAGATTAAGGTCAGAGATATAATAGGGATTCAAATGTCAAGGAGATGTGTAAAAGTTACAGAGTTGAAAATCAGGGTAGCACTGACTACGAGTTTAAAGCAATTAGCTTTTCATTCCATTTGTCTATGGCAGGAAAGCTGTTTTCCAAAAATGTATTAGATTCTAATATGATGTGGTGGTTTAAAAAAAAAAACAACAAAAATCAATGAAGTAGATAGTGTATCACATTTTACTCTAATATAATTAAGTTTCTTTCCACTAGGAAATCCACTAGAGATTTGAATCAAAAAACTCTCAAAGTCCTTTCCACAAGATTCTGGCTATCTATTGTGACTATCAAGGGAGAGTTTCCTTTTTCTGGCTAAAGGATTGATATCTGCTTCATGGAATTCAGACTTCACCTTAAACTTTGATCTGTTTTAATCTTTCATCTCTGCTCGGAAAAAAGTTTCAAAATAAAAAAGAAAAACAGCAGCCAGAATCACTGTTTGAATCACAGTTCACTGTAGATTGGAAATAAGTAGCAGGCATAAAATAAACTTTGCCCTCAACTTGTACATAAAGGCAGTTTGGCACAGACTGTAATCTCCTAACTGTACAACTAGTCGCCTGAAACTGCACCCCATTTGTTGCAGCATTTTTCCAATACAACCATCTTAAGACTAGAAGTATTTTCTGTGTTCAGTGATTTTTGTAGATTTTTCTGGCTTTAACCTCATTTAAGGCAGCATTTTTTTTTCTGAAAACTTAGTAAAATCAGCAACATATTTTAGTAAGTTTTAGTGTCTCTAGGAGATATCCAGAGTCTGAGTAGCCTATGGTTTAAGCCAGAAGGCTGGCTTCTGGCTATACATGGTATTGAAGCTCAGGACCAACATATGGGAACAAAAATGGACAGAAAGAGGGGGTACAAAGTGATGTGTTCCCAGCTCCTCTGAGCCTAGGCAGCTGCATTTACTGTCAGCTAGAGCCACAACTGTGTGTTCAGGGTTAGTAACAGTGTGTTTTGGGAATTCAGAGACAAAGCAATATGTGGAATCACTATGGTCCTAGCTTCTTCTGTGAAAAGGGGCTGGAGTTTGTCAGTAACTCTCAGAAGAAAAGGGCTTTTTCATTAGACAGGCTACAAATTTATCTAGGATTCATGATGAGTCAACTGGACTCCAAGGATCCAAACTACTTTGAAGATTATGGGACAGGAGGGAGGAGAAAGAGGAGGTTTTAAGCCAAAAAAAAAAAGAAAAAAAGTACAAAGCTTTAGCTAGCTTTTTAAGTTGTTTTCTGGCTAGGATTATATTGGTTTTTTCCCAGCTTCAATTCATCTGTTTTCATCCAGAGGACAGTCTCTTACAGGCTTTTTGGCTTCATTATGATGGGACTGACTGGCTTGGAAAATGGGAGATACATCAGGGTGTTACTGCCATTCTCAGGGCAGTTAAAGCTGCAGCATTTGAGCTATCTATCCATCCTGTGACAGCTCTCAAAAAGGAGGGAAGCAGCACGGATATGCATGCTATCCGATAGATGGGGGTTTCTGGAAAAACATACACTTTGAAATACCTGGCTCAATGACAGTATTTCTAAGAATTCCATATGTATATAAAAGCTCAATCCTCAGCCCAACAAAGCATTGCTATAGCGAACAGAGGGAGACCCGACATTACAAATGGGAACAAAATACTCCAAAATGAAACTATGGGATGGAATTTCCGCTGGAGCCTTTTGTCATTTATTTTGTATGGTCTAAATTAACCAATTAAGCATTTCAGAAATAAAATTATTTGGCCTTTAAACTGTGTAGAATAAAATGTTTGAATAGCTGGGTTCTATAAATCAACCTATGTAATATAAGACACTAGTCCTGTTTTTACCTACCCTTTTAAAGGATTAACAGGGAACTGGCAAGAAGAACAGTAATGTTGATATGAGCTTCCAGCTGGGATTGATTACAGGCTACAGCCTAATGCAGTAATGTTTTGTGCTAGCACAACAGTTTAACTAGAGAGTGTTCACAATACATATCCCCCACCTTCTGCCTCATAAGCGGTGATGTAAAGAAACCAGCTAATTTTGTTGTGATTCTGACCTTTGATCTGTTAAATCCCCAAATTAATTATCTAGCATGCATGTGATCTTCTACTGCTTGAATTAGGGAACATTTGTAGAACACATCTCTTGTTAATAGCCTGTTTCTAGGCAAGTCATTTGCCTGGCCCCAACCTTATCCAAGCCCATAGGACAGTATGAAATGGACGGAGTGGGCATGGAGAGAGGCTGTAGCTGCAAGGATAAAGGTTAAAACAATATTGTAGAATTTAAAATCAAGAATTGCAGGGAGACGTCAGTTTACCCTTCCTAAAGACTACCTAATGTAAACAAAGAAAATTAAATAGAAGATAATGTCAGAAGTACAATTAATGCTTTGCTTAGTGGGCTGAAATATTTGGAAGTTGTTTTTATCATGAGAGAAATTCCTGGCAAGGAATCACAAGGCAAGAAGTATGTTGTAAGATGTGTCAACAGATACTGCAGTCTAGGACAATGAGGATCAACTGTTCTTGTCTAGTTATTAATATTTCTGGAGATATTTTTAATCAATATTTTAGGTTGCCAAGCCTGAAATGATTTCTGTTTGAATATTTGTGATCTGGAGGAATTGCACACTGTCCAGAAAGTCACAGAAAATGCAGAACTCACACGAAAGTGCCAAAGTATAATTCAGCATATAAGTAACAAAGTGCTTGTTGTTATCATCACAGTATCCACTGTGGAAATTAAGGATGACTTTAGGGTCAGTGCTGATCTGAAGTCTTGGATCACAACAACTAACTCGAGAACTGACAGTAGCAAAAATTGAGTGCAACCTTTTCTTCTGGAACTTAAGGTAGATGCACAGTGTGGAAAAGGGTTGAGTTCCAAGTGAAAAAAAAAATACAGGAAGTGTAGTGCTTCATGCTGATATCCTTTTGGATGCAAAATCCATTATTTTGCTGTCACAATTTCTTGAAAGAAAGTGCCCACAGTTTCCGTTTGAATCAATCCTGTCAATCCTGTCCACACAGGTTAAATACATTTAAGAACATGTGTGAAATCACAGGTCAGTCAGGCAATGAGGACAGCTGAGCCTTTGGTTCATCTGTGCTTGAAAGGGCTGGGGCAGAGCTGAGATACTTGGAGATTTCTTGGGATGTGCAGAGGTAGAATTGCAATGGACAGGGGAGTCAGTCAAAGAAAAACACAGATGCAGAACACTGGAGTTAGGCTGTGTGTTGGACGTTTTGGGCTTGGCTCTTTCATTTCTGATGAAAGGCTGCCACACATACCTGAGCCATGGGATGTAGTCCTACCTGAATATAAGCACAAGCAATATCATAGAGGCATTCTAACAATCGAGTTTTCCAGTCCATTAACATACCTAAGAATTTACAACAGATAACCATTAAAACTCTTTGATGCATATATGTAAGTTTGAATCCTCTGCAAGGGGGAGAAGTTAGTTATGAATATCTCACAAGCTGCATATGTGAATTAGATGTGGTTGTGCATCTTTTCTGTATATTGTTTATCAGTATGGGTGTGTTTGCTTACAAAAGTTTTATTTGCTGAGATATTAATGTAGAAGAAACAGCAAAGAAGAAAAATTACAGTGGGAATGTCTATACCTTCAAGAAATGTAAGGATCATCATCCTGTACAGAGATCCATTTAACAGTAACTGCAGGGATGCAGTGTTTTTAATTGAGGTTCTTAAGGTGAACTGCAGGTCAAAAGGATTTTGAACCTACTAGTTCTGAAACAGTGTGTGTATGGGCCCATTTCTTACCACAGCTTGACCAAACTCTGATAATGAGCATTTATCAGCCCACAGTATCTGCCATATGTGGTCATATCCTTTGCAAATATGACTCTGCACAAACAGAAAATAACAAAGACTGATGTTCTCTTTAAAAGTAGTAAGAGGAAACTGAATTGATAAATGTAGCCTTCATAACTAATAATGCATATTTCAGAACAAATGAATGATGGCTGTTTCACAAAGAGCTAGCTGGAATAGGAAAGCTATTCACATGATTATATGCAATTTTTCAGCTGAGAGATTTTAAAACTGGAAGGAATCACTTGATCATCTATTCTGACCTTCTACATGAAACACACTTTAGGAACTCCTGAATTAATTCTTGCTTCAAGGCTAATAGCTGCAACTGCATTGGAGCTTATATTCTAAGGGGAAACCACAAAACAAAGCCTTGTAGTGAGGGGACCATGACACATGATAAATTTTCTAGCTGAACGTGCCTCTTGTCAACATGCAGGACATAACCAGACAGAAGGAGCTGTTTCCCTCACCCTGTGCCCTAACACAACCTAATGCAGCAGGACTGGATATTGGTTAGAACCTTAAGACACTTCCAGCATGCCAGAATATGAAACATATTCTAGTTTGCTTTCCCAAGGAAATGAAGATTCTGTAATGGAATTTTGTATCTGCTTGTCTGTCTTTCTCTGGAGCTATTAATTTCTTCACTTCCCCTAAGTGAAGAAACCTGTTAATCAGTTTCAACCAGAATTGACATGGATCCAGACAACAGGTGAGTAGAGGATTTAGAGGACAGGGAAAGAAGAAATGTGTTGGGAGGCCTGTAAGGAGTCTGTAACAAACCAGGCTTCATCAGTTGTTCTGCTCACAGAACAGCTATTTTTTTTCCCCTGAAGTGATCTGTGGCCCCCTCTATCCTTGAGTCATATCTATATACTTGTCTGACAATAAGTGCTTTCTGTTTACTAGAGCATCAGATCCAAGATAGTTAAGGACAAGAAAATTGGATTCTATTCTTCCTTATGAGTCACTAGTAAAAATGCCAGCTATGCGACTGTACAATCTTTATTATCAAAGATAATACAAGGGAAAGAAAACAACCAGATTTTCACATTCCAGGCTATCTGTGCACTTCTGGAAACTGGAAAGTTTCTCTCCAGGGCCATAAACTGAACACATTTGTACGTATGGGATACAAATGCAATCAAATCCTCAGTGCTTTTTCTTTCCCTGACACTTGAAAATGCATGAAGCAGAAGATTTAGCCGTGCGTATTAATGGCTGGACTGAACAGTTCTTCAGTGCTGTATAATAGTGGAATGAGAGTCTACCTTAATAGCAATATGAAGTGAGGAATATTGAAATAAGGGGGCTAGATGCCAGGTGAATATCAAGAGACTACACAGTACTAGTGCCACATGGCTTGGTCGACCACTGCAGACATTGAGTTTTGCTGGCAGGAGCATAGCAAGACTGGGCAGTAAGACGGGACATTCCAAAGCTGAATCTGTTACTCTCTGAATGAATCATTACTTACAACTGGAAAGCTGTTAGAGACTAACTTAGCATCCATAGCTCATTAAAAGCATCTTCAAAGCGAATATTAATTACATCTTGGAAAATGTCAGGTTTTGAACAGTTGGAATGACAAAGTAGGCTAGTTCGGTGGGGAGACTTATCTTGCCCATCAGCAACCAGCCTTCCGCTTATGTTCCTTTGGACATCTCTTGCTTTACTTTCTTGTTGTTGCCAAGAAAACACTTCCATATTCCTGTACATACTGTACTGGACACTGCGTGACCATGTGCTGTTTACAGAATAAGAAAAACAGCCAATATCAAAGTAATTTTCCATACCTCTTGCTTTTTCTCAAAAAAAAGAAACCAAAAAAGTTAGTTATATTTTCAGTTGTCGAGTTTGGGTTGGCAGTACAGGAATTGGAGCTCCGCTGTGGCAAATTGGGGACTATGTGACATGTCTTACACAGGACTTCAGATTAAATGATAAGACCAGATCCTTCTGACCTTAAGAAACTATTATTCTATTTAAATAATATTTATTAGCATCTACCACATTATACGATGATATTCTGATCATGGGAAATCCCTTCTATTTCACCAGTGTACAATCATACAGTTATACAGCGTAGCAATGGAGAACAAAGAGACTTCTAGAGAAAAAATTATACTGTGGAATGATCTTTACTATTTTGGGAAAAACTGTCTCAGAGGAGTATATCATAAGCTAATCACAGTTCTTGTGGTTTGCAACTTAGACGGGATCATGTCGAGGTTGGCAGCAAAATGCAGGGCAGAGACTGTTGAAAAGAAATTGTATTCTGCAGGCTCCCAGAGCACAGTCTTAGAAATGTCTTTTATGTTTTTGCTGCATTTTATGATTATTAAAACATAGGGTAATGCATCAGCTCAGCTCCGTATTCCTTTCAGAGCTCCTGCTGTTGTTTTCTGCTCTTCATCACAGACTCCGTTAGAAAACCCTTTGTCTGACCTTTTCTCATGCAAACCTCCACAGCCCAGAAGGCAGAAATCCTGAGTCCATCACTGGTTTATAGTAAATGTAGATTTGTTTTTTATTAGTCCTTTTATTTCACAGATCAATAGAAAAAAAAAAAAAAAGGAAGAGGAATAGAAGGGAAAATTGTTCTTTTCCTAACCCTTGTGTTAACTGGAGGCAACAGCATTACTGCTTTCACTCTGCTCTTCTTTCTGTTGTGCAATATGGGTGCTACCTTGCTGCTGAAACTGCTTTGCTGTGCTACGTTACAGAGTGCAGACCTGTCCCATGCAATGAAGTGTAACTTCAGAGACTTGACTGGGATACAGTAGTTTTTCTAGAGTATCTTGCTACCCACAATGTAAAAACTGTTAAAATGGCAAAAAAAAAAGAGGCACAACCCATTCTTGTCATGTTTCAGAATCCAAGTTTCAGAATCCTCCTTCAGGAAAGTAATTTTATGAAGGTACCAGCTGATAAAGTAACAGCTTAACAAGTTCTAATCTATTATGTAAGCAGGGTATGGTGTGAAACTCATTCACCCCAGCCCCTACCCCTTTTATCTTAACAGCAGGCGTGTGTTCATTCCACCTAGAATGGAATGGAGTGTATCTTTTCTCATGCTAGAAATGACATATTCCTTACAGTCTATTTCAAACAGAATTCTCAAGGATTCTTCTTTCAGCCTTCAAGGCAACTACATGAGTACTTTTAAGAAACCAGGTCATTAAGGAGTCTCAAGTTTTCAATAGATCTTTTTTAAACTATCCAACTGAGATAATAGAGAACTATACCATTGTCCTAAACGGCTATAAAAAGATTATAATTTTCAAGTGGAAATTTTCAAAGAAATTTCCAAAGAAACATGTATTTCATCTGTATTAGCATCTCTGTAATTTTCCTTTATAAGACTCATCAAAATGCTTTATAATTTCTTATAATCTATGTCTTAGCTCAGCAGCATCAGCATACCTGAAAATCCCACAAATTTTATTCACCTGAAATTCTGGGGAATACAGACAACAGCTGTTTGATGCAGACTGCCTCTTGACAGCCTGCCTCTGCCACTAAGGCACTTCTACCTTCCTGAGCTGAGGAGCCTGCCTTGGGCTGAATGCTTTTACCTCCGCTAAGGTAGAAGAAAATGTATCAGAGGTTGACAGTAGCCATTTACACCAAATTATTCACACAGCCAGGGCCTGATCCACCACCCCGGACTGGAGCAGGACAGCTGACAGCAGTCAAGGGCAGCTCCTGCTCCAGCATCCACACCTCCCTGAGGATGGACACACAAGCCCACGGGTGCACCTGGCTTGGTGGGACCCATGGCCAGGCAGGGCTGAGCTGTAAAGAACTAGAGAACAGAGCTGTTGCAGCATCTCTGGGGCAGGGGCTGATGGCCCTTGGGTGCTGGTACATAGACAAGTTGGGGGCAGGTCTGAGGGGGCTGGTTAGGGGCAGTCAGCCCTGGTGGTGCCCACGAGGCCCTGGCACCCTGTCAAGGATGGGAGACATACCACTCTACTAGGAGCTGTACAGAAAAACCAAGTCACTATTTCCTGATTTTAATCAGTGAACCAAATAATTTGTACCCAAATAGACTGAAGAAACCATAATAACCAAAAAACTACTACTAAAGACAAATGCATTCCCAACATGGTTTTGTACTTTCATTATAACATGAAAATGCAAGTGAGGTGTACAAAAGCGAACAAAATCAAGCTTCTTGCTGACAAGCCATTTTAAATAATGTGGTTGTGGTTGATAACCTATCAGTAAAAGAAATGCTTCTGCTCATGAACATTGCAGCTTTTTTACAGCAGTTTCTTAACATGCACAGTGAAGCCTTTCATTAAAAAGCAAATCAACAACAACAATGAAAAACCCTCATCAGCCCAAAACAGTAGAAATAGTTTCAAACTCATGGTGCTACATTAAAATGTGAGTTCTTTTGAGATATGTGATGCTGCTGTTTCTCTGAAACTGCACCAGTTCAAAACTAGTTTCACTCAATTTAACTTCCCATTGATCCTTTGGAATTACAGATATTAAACACTTGGTTTCACAACAAACTTAATGAACAGTTCTGAGTCTAAGCATGGCCCCTGGAAATGCATGGACCAGTTGGAATCAGAGATTACAGCAATGTCTTATTGGCCTACAATTTTCTGGCAGCTGAAAGTCATTGCCTGGATATATGTAATGGCTTGTGTTGCAAGTTTTTCTCCTGAGAGCTGAATCTAAACTGGAAAATCCTAGCTTCAGAGGATAAACCTACTGAAATAAATAATTCTATTTCTGTGAGATGTGTAAAGCTGTAAAGAGGGGTTCAGCCCAGAGGAGAGGCATTTATGTTAAGACCTTTGGGTAGATTCACCCTCTGAAGAAGAAAAAAGATGATGAAATGAAAGATTTAAAGAGGTGAGACTGAATGTGAGCACAGTGTGAAAGGGGAAACTGAAGGCAGAAGGAGAGGTTCAGGCTTCCTGGAATAGCATGGTGATGCTGTAAGCTATGATGATTTCTATTAAGCTAGAAATCTCTGTGATCCCTTCCTTGAGTCCTAGCCTATGCCCCAGCTCACAATACACCCAAACTATTGAACCCTTAAGCCAAACTGCTGTGGTCAGAGGACTGTGAGTCAGAAATAAGATGGTCTCCCGCTCCTGTCTGATATGGAGTATGGATGAAACAGTGAGCTGTGACTGAGGAGGTGCTTCCAGCCTTCTTCCAGAAAATCAGTTGTTGCTTTCTGGCTGACACCAGAGCCCAATTACAAGAGAGCTCTTCCTGTCCTCTGTTTCTAAGAGGCAGTACAGCCAGCTGGGAAATTTATTAGTAGTATCTGTCTTTTAGCTGTAAAATTTCCTAGCTGTGTGAGGAGTTCCCCTCTGTATCACCTACCTCCCCCAAGGTCAGGTCCTTTCAGAGAAAAACATTTAACACACAGGCAGACCCTGGTCTTAGCTAGAAGGACTCAGTCCTGCAGATGAGGTTGGTCACTACCTAGGTCAATCTGCTAAACTTTTGAAGATGTACCAATTTCAGCTTGGGTCCATTAAACCAAGACACATAGTTAGCCCTTGGTCACAGTTATTGTGTATTCACTGTAGAAATGGAAGGGTCAGCTGTATATCCTGATATACAGTTGTGATTTTATGACTGCACTGCAGGAGGACAATAACAGTGGAAGTTGAAGGGCATGAGCTGTATAAGCTCTTTGGTGGTCCTGGGCATGTACGTGGGTTACCTAAGCTCCTGCTGTACTGTTTCAGATACCATTGTGGTATTGGACTTACCTTGGATACACCTGTATTCCACAATCTAAATGTGAATTGGGTTCAAGAAGTGAAGAATATTCTGTAGACGGAATCTTTTGTGTGAAAAAAGAGGAGACAGTCATACTAGTCTAGTTTAAATGATATAAACTGCTCTCAAATGGTCCAGTAAAACCAGAAGATTTGGGAGGAACCTAAGTGCAGGAGGTCATGATATACCAGAACAGATTGTTTCAGAAAGCCACCAAAGTCTATCTTTGAAGGTTTTGAGAGACAAGGCAGAAAAACAGCTGTCAGGAATGGTTCAGGTATCTGCTCTTGTCTTCAAATAGAGAAAAAGCTAGATAATATCTCAAGGTCTTTTCTATGCCTGTCTTCTGTGATTCCAGTTATGGGCTGCTATCAGTATTGCAGTATGTCTGTGTTGTCTGCTGTTGCCTTCAGTATAAGAAAAATACCTGCATTGGGGAAAAACACATTACCCCATTTTATTTGACTGAAAAAAATAAGGGTTATTCTTGTGTGGTTGCTTGGATTTTCTTTTGTCTTTGTTGCTATTAAGTCACTTGTGTGTACTGTAAGTCATTTATCCCATAAAAGAAATGGTAAAATCTGAAACCCATATTCTACATATTGCTTGCTGTAGTGAATGTGACATTTAATGGACCCACAATAAAATCTGTGTTCCTTCACCATAGAGGGACTGGTTGGTGGCAGGGGACTGTGCTTTCAGAGCTCACTGGAAGATAAGGAACTAAAAGTAACAGGTAATTTAAACAAAGACCTGTTGTGATAGCCTGGAGGAGGATCCATCCTGGTTTAAGGCAATATGATGACACTTGGGATCATATACAAAGTATATACATAAACCCTAAACAGTAACAACAGCCATTTCTAGCATGATGTCATGATATAGCCATAATTTATACTTCTGGAACCTTAACCCAAGACAGGACTAAAATTATTTGGGCAGATTCTGATACTCTTACCTGAAACTTAAAGTTGCTTTTTTTTTCAGGAACTTCTACTTAAATCAGTGTGACAGTTGTGGATTTAGTTGCGCCTTAACTGCTGTGAATGAAAGGGTGGAGTTCTAAATTAAAATAAGTTCAAGGAGATGCTCATCAAGACTATCTTTTTTTTTTTTTTTTTTTTGGAGATGCACTGATGATCAGAGAATACAGTGAGTTAACAGTGATGTTTCCTACCTGCACAAACTGCAACAGGACTCAGCTCCATTTATTATTCTGAACTAGCAGGTGCACCAAAACCAACTAGAGAATACCCAGTATATGTATTGCTTTTCATGTACTTTTTGCATAAAGAACAGATTGCCTTTATTGCTCCTGACCTTACATTTCTTTGTCAAACATATCAATCACTCCCCCTAACCTTTAATAGGAAAGGCTAAAGTTGTTTACTGCAGCAGTTCCTGTTCACCACAAGGACAACATCTCCATTCTGAACCAGTCAGATTTGCATACCTTCCACTGATTATCCAAAAAGATTGCTTCTTCCCCTAAAATATTTGTCCATTTTATACATTTTTTTCCCAAGGAGGTTATTCATTGCCAGGGAGGTTAAATCTAAAAGTCAGCAGTATTTGGCAGAGATTTATGTGGGAATAGATATGGGTCTGTACAGCTCTCAGACTGATTAAATAAAGAATGTCATGGGAGTAGTATGATAGTATATGCATACTCCAGTAAATGAAAGTAATGCATTAGAACGCAGCTTTAGGGTCTAATTTAAAAACATAATTCAGACACAAGCAGAAGCCTTTAAAATATTGGCAGATGTCTTCATACTGTATTTCATATAGAGGACAAAGTGGATTAAAGATAAATGTAATCCAAATAATGGTGCTGTTTCATTTATTTTTTCACTTATGTTTTATTTCTTTTAAAGAAATTCAATTTGTAGAGGATTGTTTTCTGGGTTTTCATATTTTTATGCAGATCCGCTTAAAAATGTGAGCAGGGTCGAAAAAAGCATTCATTACAAATTGATGTTTTTTCTGAGACAGCCTATGGTAAATCGCAGCCTTTACCCAGCCTAGGTGAAATAAATACTGTTGTTAAAAGGAGCATTTCAACAAGCAGGAACTTTGATTCCTCTCTTTCTGTCTCGCATCCCCTTTGAATCTCATTATTTGTCAAGGTGATTAGGCTTAAATGGTTATTCGCACTTAGGATTCTCAACTTTTATTGTAGCCCATTGCTGAAGGACAGACAGGCTATTATTGTCTCTGTTCCACGTTATATTTTTCCCTAGTGACATTCTATCAGGTTGGTGCTTTTACAACATTCTTTTTTTCCACCATTCCTGCACTGCTTTAGAAGTCAGGAGGAAATGAATAAAAATTCAAATGTGGCTCAAGTACATTGTTAAATGGAGTGAAAGATAGTTTGTAAATTCAAGAAAAGTTGGCTGGAGGTTGTGGCACATATTTATGTCCTTAGATGTCTGGATAGGCAGAAAAATTGATCCTAAGTGGAGACCTTCTAATTTTCCAACCTTAATTATTCTATCATTCTATGATATGCCTTTGACTGCATGATTGTGATTGTTACTGGGACACTGCAGCACCCACTTCATTGAGCACTTTTTTGACTAAACCCAGAGTTGTGAGAGGATGAGAAGGAAAGTTGTTTGTGTTTGTCTTGAGCTTGAGACTTAACTGAATAAGGTCAATAAAAATGTAGGTTAAAACAATATTGACTGTCTTCCAGCATTTTAATTCCATTGTGATTAGTTTTGTCCAATCACTCTATTATCTATCTTGCTATTAAAACCATGGGGAAACTCTGAATCTCTTCAGTGGAAATAGGATCAGATCCTCCCATCCTTTCACACAGATTGCACATGTGATTGGCTTGATTCTTTGGAGGTAATGAGCACTCTGTACTTTCTTGAGACCTACAGCAGCTGCCAGTGTTCTCTACTTTGAATGAAAAAACCCAAACTAACTTACAACTTAACTGTAGCACACAAACCAGAGGCATTCCTTCTTAGAAGAAAGTTTGTTAATGTTGTTCAAACTAAACACCATTCATATTCCGTTCCCCGTATTAAGTCAAAGTGGTCTTGGATACGTGCCAGCAGTCAGTGACACCAACACTAATTAGACTCCAGGAGGTGAGAATTGCACCCTTTGTTCTGTGCCTCCTATCAGAGGACTTCAGGATTTACCAAAAATGCTAATTGGTCTAATCTTAAAATTCACTGTGAGTATTATCAAAACCCATCAGCAGAGTCTTAAACATCTCCAGGAATGGAGAATTGGTCCATCATGAACTTAAAAATTTAAAATGTTCATTAAGACAGGTACATTTAATCAGCTACTTTGACTGTGTTTATAGTTCCAAAGGCATCCACAACCAGGAACAATCTTTACACAGCATTTCTGCCTAGAACATTCTGGGTTTGGCATGGACTATTCATTTGCCTTGTGCATAGCACTACATCTAGTAGCTGTTGGGATTACTGTAGCATCTAGATTCAAGAGCATGTTAAGTAACAGGTACTTGTGGCCAGCAGGTTGAGGGAATTCTGCCCCCTACTCTGCTCTGGTGAGAGCCCACCTGGAGTCCTGCATGCAGCTCTGGAGCCCTCAGCACAAGAAGGACATGGGCCTGTTGGAGCAGGTCCAGAGGAGGCCACAAAAATTATCGGAGGGCTGGAGCCCCTCTGCTGTGAGGACAGGCTGAGAGAGTTGGGGTTGTTCAGCCTGGAGAAGAGAAGGCTGCGGGGAGACCTTATTGGGGCCTTCCAGTACCTAAAGGGGGTTCATAAGAAAGATGAGGACAAACATTTTAGCAGTGCCTTTTGCAATAGGAAAAGGGGGAATGGTTTTAAACTAAAAGAGGGTAGAATCAGACTAGATATAAGGAAGACATTTTTTACAATGAGGGCAGTGAACACTGGAGCAGGTGGCTCAAGGAGGTGGTAGATGCCCCATCCTTGGAAACATTGGAGGTTGGGTTGGACGGGGGTCTGAGCAACCTGATCTAGTTGAAAATGTCCTGTTCATGGCAGGGGGTTTGGACTAGATGACCTTTCGAGGTCCTTTCCGGCTCAAACCATTCTATGATTCTAAGGCTGACTGGCGCTGTGATTACTTCTCTCCTTCAACTGTACAAGGTGCTACAGTGTGGCAGCCCTAAACACAGACTAGTACAGATCTGCTATTGTTGAATTTAAGGAGGTGACCTATATGCAGCCTTGTTAAATGTGTGAAAGTAACCAAAAGTTAATGATTTGACAAAACTGTTAGGGTATGCATTTTATAGATATATGTATTTCAGGCAAAACTAATGCTAATAGATATTTTCTCTACTATCCTAAAACCTTTCAAAAAAAAAAAAAAAAGAAAGCATTTTTTAAATTCTCTTGTAAAACTGGAGAAAGTGAAGAAAGAAGCCGCAGAAAAATGTCAAGACTGGAACAAATTCTTTGTAGTGGGAGACTTAAGGAGCTTGATCTGTTTAGCTCATGAAATGCATCAAGTGTTGATCTGACTGTAGAGTAGTCTACTTCCATGTGGAGAAAATATTGCAAATTTCAGGCTTCCTTAATATATCTGAAAAGATGTAAGAGGAACCAAAGTCTGTGCTTAAAGGCAGATGAATACAAATTGGGAAGAAAACAGGCACTTATAATAGTGAAAGTGATTAGTCCTTGGAAATAGTAAACAGAAGAAACGGTATAGCCTTCGTCTTTTGTTATCCTTCAGCTGAGGTTATGGATAGAGCTACATCCAGTCTCAGAGATGAATGAGTTTTAATGTAGTAATGTAGATGTTTTTAACTCAGAAAGAGGAAAGGCAGAAAAGATGCATCTGAGAGATATGTACAAGGTTTTGTCCATGACATGAGATAACCACCTTCCCTGCTGTGCAGAAGGCTAGCATAGATTCTGTAATAGTCCTTTCTACCTTCAATATCTAATTTATACCTTTACATAACTCTATCACAACAGATAAAAAAATATTGTTTTCGGAAACTCCGAAGTTGGGTAAATGCACTATATGTCATCATTGCAAGTTAAGTATCCTTACAGATTCTTGGAAGTATGTTACTATGTACATGACATCTGTTTTAAACCCCCTAGAGCTGTATACTTCCATGACTGCAGATGAAATCCTGCTCCTGGAAATGACCAAATCCCTTATGTAAGCTGATGGTGAAGCTGGGGCTTTGCCATCTTCAAAAACATCAGTGGACCCTCTCGCACTGAAGTCAAGTGAGGATGGTCCTCCCAGCCTGTTTCCCCTCTCTCATGAGCAGCCTACTACGACCATGAGCATAAGCACAAAAGATTCTTCATAATTTCCAGCTTAAATTTGTTTGGGTTTTTTAAATCACAGGTATGACTTTAACAGTTGCATCTCTGGAAATTCTTAGAGAAAAACAACAGCAGAAAGGGAATCATCTTACAACTGTGTACCAAATATGAACATAAGGTGATCAACCCTACAGGCCTCAGAATAAGCTCTCATTTTATTCCAGTTTAAATTCCATTGAACAGCTCTCCTACCACAGCAGTGTCTGATTTCTGGATACATTCAACGCTAAACTCAGCCAAAACCACACAGTTTTGTTCCTCCATTAAAAATGAACCTGAAGCAGGCAGGTCCTCAGGGCCTGTCCCAGAGCTAGTGATCACTTTACTGTGAATATTGCTGTGGCTGGTTGCAAAGGACAGCAGCCTCTTTCCAGATTTGGCCATAAACAAACCAAAGAAAGCACAGAAAGTGTAATAATAGCAACAAAATCCTGAAATAAAGAAAGATAAAGAAATGGGCAAAATATAAAAATCCAATGTTTTCCAGTCTGCTACATAGATTGAATTTCTGAATCTGGTTTAATATAGAAATTACAAGGGCCTCCTAATATACAGGAGAATCCTCTCCCTTAACATCCAAATGGTTTTGGAAGCTTTTTTTTCTGTTTGTTTTATTAGGCTGACATGAAAAAAAATTGAATGTTTTAGGTTTTCAGTGTGGATTTTTCAGTGTGGAAGTCCTGGAAATGGAAGCCATATGCTGTATAAAAACTATGGTAAACAAAAGCAATTAAAAGGTAGATTTTCCTGAAACATATACATGTGTGGAGAGAAGAGGAGAGAACGTACACCTACACATGTGCATATGGTGAGGGAACAAGTAATCTGAGTACCTGGCTAATAACACTATCAAAAAAGTCTGCAGTGTGGCAGAATTGAAAAATAATGGAAGAAGAAAGCCTGGAAGAAACCAACTGAAGAAAACAAGAGTTTTGTCCCATAAAATCTGTATTTAAAATAAAATTATTACTGCACCTGCTTTAATGAAAATTTTAAAAAACCCCAGTCATCACATAAAAAGTAAAACAAATATTGAAAGCAGTAGATTTTGACAGCTTAACTAGATAGTCTCACTCTTTGCAGAAGATGAGAATACAATGGTATGAACACTGCTGTCTGCTATGGGTTTTACATTCCTGTGACATATTCCATAGTTCTGGGACTATCACTGCGGGTTGATCTTGTTTTCTTTATTTAGGTACCTTCTCTGTGCTTATATTTCGAGTACTTTGTAAAACAAGTACCTAAAATTCCTTGCGTTATTAATGAGCAGAGAAAGGTGCTTCTGAAGACCATGAGAGAAAGATTGCATCCACCACTTATTTTTAAATGCTTGAGCCCCAGAGGACAAATACTTCAGCATGGTCTTTGCTGGTTAGAGTTGGCTTAGTTCTTACCCATGCTGTCCGGACAGAGTAGGGCAGGTAGGGCAGAACTGCAGCCCAGGTGTTCAAAGTACTGCTACCCAGGCACACCATGAGCACACTGGCTCCAAGCCCTAGAAGAGCTAACAGACAATTACAAAGCCAGAAGTCTGGCAGATCACAGGTTTCCTCTTAATCAAGACAGTTCTTGAACTCTACTCTTCAGAAAATATATTTATGCACACAGAGTTATTAAGGCACACATCAGCCAAATGTCTTCTGAGAGACTGGGCTGACTTGCCAGAGCTCTAACACTGTTACAGAGCTATGCAGAGATTTGATCGAGTCATTCTTGCATTTCCCTCTGCCAGGCTGTATAATTACTGGTGCTGCTTACTGAAGTCCCTTGTTCATCGCAATCATAGAGCCATGTCCAGGAATCCATTTGAGAACATGAACTTTTTAGATAACACATTTTTGAAAACATAGAAATATTATTTAATTGAAAATCTAAAGAGGCAATATCTTTTAGGAATAGTTGATACTTACCTCGTTCTTCTTGTTCAGCCTGGTAGGTCTAGTAAGTCCCAAACTAAAACACTAACTTTTGGAAATACCTGGAACAAACATTTCTGTCAGGGCAAAAATTCTCTGTTATTGTGCACTTATTCTTCCATTTTATTTACTCCCTTTTCAAATGCATGTTGCATTTAAGATGCAAATCAGAATTTTGAACACTTATATAGTGCGAAGTAGGGGATTTCAAACATCTTATCAGGAGATAGTCATGGTGGAACTGTACTAGAGTAATTTACAATCTGTATAAACCTCCCCTGCTCCATCTCTGCATAGGGCCCATATCTGGAAAATATAGATCTTCACTCTGAAGACTATTACAGTCTTCATCAACATGTTTTCAGGCATAACTTTCAAATATACACTGTTGCAAAATGTTAATGCTTGACATGAGACTCCTGTGAACTACAAAACACTTCCTTCAGGGTGTGTTTCAGCAACATGTTGACAGAATAGACACTCCAGTCTGGATTGAAAACAAGTTTGGCTGTATTATCAGTAGTGAAAAAGTATAAAGGGCTCAACCTGGCAACAAATTAACTGAATGTAATGCAGTTTGTCATCAACCTAACACAAAAGTGACCTCATAAATTAAACAACTTGAGTTTCGCTCCCTCTAGGACAGGAAAAGAAAAATAATTAGGGAGCGCTTTCACTTGCAAGAACATCAGTTACTATAAGCTACATGTGAAATGTTGCTGTCTTCAGATAAGGAGTTAATCTGCTTTACTAAATAAAATGTGTCACCCTCGCATAGGTGAATTATACAATAATGCACTTAAATTATATGTAACCAAGGAATGCTGTAAGATTTACCTTCATAAATGCTTTGGAGATTCTGTGAACAGAGTGAATTTATATTTCTTGCTTTTATAATGTATTGTTCATTATAATGTATTGTTCAAGCAATTTAAAATTCAGTAGAGTAAATGTAAGACCAAACAAATCTCCTTCTATACATTTAAAAAAGGTCAGTATTTACAGCATGACTTTTGTGAATAAAGAAAGGGTACCAGAAATTTTTGTGAAGATATTCTTATTTTAAATACAGACTTCAGTATAAACATCAAATGAACAGAATGCATTCAATTCTAGGAAAGGATATAGGTATAAAGAGTAAATATAGAATGATAATTTTATTTTTAGTTACAGAACTAGTGAGATGAAAGTGAGGATAAGGCATCCAGTTATGAAATTCCTCACTTTTAAACAGATATTGAATAAAATGAGGAGGAATTAGGAAAGGGTTACAAAAAATGGACCCTTGGCAGTTTCATCTGTAGGCAATTTGAGGAGCTTGTGTATCTGTTCAGGTTTTCCCAAGGTTATGAACCTGATTCCAGCATGATCCATTGTTCCATATCTGACCAGGGTCACACTTTAAAAAATACTAACAGGGGGGTTAGGATACTTTTTGTGCAGCCCTGTAGTGCACTTCCAGTGTATAGTGCAACATTTGAAAGCATCAGAGTCATTGCGCATATTTCTATAGCCTGTACATAATTCTACTTATAGAACGATGAATTCCAAGAGTGAGGACTCCAAATTCTACCATTGATTCAATCTGTACACTTATACCGTCAATTTAACAGAAATGTTTCAAATTTGAATTTAAAGTTGGATTGCTTTTTAAATAAGCATTTTTGTTTCTATGCTGGTGGCTAGATTAACAGGGAGGCTGAAATAGGTTTTTTTGCTTCAGATACCAAAGTAAGCTCTTTGACATTTGGCACATACTTCTGGAAAAATTCTTACTCTCTGCTTGTTTCACTATTGATCTGTAAGGGATAAATAATATCTGCATCAGAAGGATGTTATAATGATTGATATTTGAATGGGACTTTGGAGACTAGTGAACTTAAAGAGCTTAAAGGAAAAGAAACCATGAGATCCTGTAGTGTGACTTCCAATACTTCTTACAATGTCAATGTCTTCTCAGTTTCTTGGAGCCTAACACCTAGTCCTCAGCTGAAGAATTATTTCTATCCACTGAAAGTGTTCCTCATAACAAGGTATCCAACAGTTTTGATAGGAGGACATTGGGAAATGGACAGTCCATCGGTATCCTCAGAAAATATTCCCAAAGTTAATAAAAATGTAAGCCTAATTTTAATGTCAATTCACCTGCAATACAGAAAACTGTTGTTTTTCCATTATGTTTTCTTATCCCTCTGGTGCCTGGCATTTATCCTGATTTCCACTTTATTGTATGTAAAATTAATGGCTAGTTCAGTATGCCCTGTTTTTCAGAGGCATGATTTTTAAGGAGAGAGTTTGGATTATTTTTGGTAAGAGTGGACAAAATGTTGTGGGGATTTTTTGTTTTGGTTTTTCTTTTTTTCTCCAGTGAAGAACACAGTAATGTAAGTTCCTTGTATTGTCATTGCAGACTTCGGTCCCTCTGCACACAGATCACAGGTACCTAGCTCTCACTACTGATAACAGAGAGACCTAACTTTGTAGTAGGTGCCTAACTCAAGTACCGAAAGCTATGCGGGATGAACACAGCCAAGGATCAATGCTGAAGGACTTACTCGTGTTCCTGACTCTGAGATGTCTCATTTCACATGTGACTACATAAAGCAATTATTTGAACAGGCCCAGGCAGAATGGGAGGATCCAAGGACATAGTGTCTTACTGCCTTGCCACCATATTCCTCTCCCAGGCTTTTTGGTATGGGAAAATTTTTATCGAATGATTTTTACATTTTTTTCCAGATAGCTGACAAAACTGTTGAATGGTATTAGACACATTGCAGAGCCTTGTGGATGTCCACCAGAATATTTCACGTGCATTGAAGCTTCCACAAACAGAATCTTCCTGGACTTGCTAGGAAAGTGTTAAGTATTTTCTTTTAAAGGAAAAGAAAAACTATACAAAGATGAATCTTCTTTTGATTTAAGAATGCAATATACAAGCTTTGAAAGTTCTTCAAATTTGCTTTTAGAAATCATTGCTCCTGTAACCAGAATGAGTTATTATTGTAAATTCTACAGAACGCATTTAATGTGTGGGTGTTCAGCAAACCACACTGAAAGCGTGGTGTGTTTATTTTTTCTTCTATAGTTATGTCACATTAAATACTATGTGCCAAGTATCTTCAGAAATAAAAAGAGAAAGAAAAGAGAAAACAACTCTCCCCCTCCTTTCCTCAAATAAGTGATTAAACCTCTAGTATTTACTACATTCTCAAAAGCAATCGGCTGCCACAAAATAAACAAACAGCACAACCAAAAAGTCACAGCTGCCCACTTTCAGTGTCAGACATTTGAGAGATGAAGGGCTAAATGCAGTCCATTTTGTTATCTTGCAGCTGGGTTTCCTATGATGAAATATCCATTGATCCATTCCATTTTATTGGCTTTAGATGAGTTTTTCCTGATACGCCAGTAGGAAGTCTCTTGTGGTATACAATGCAATCATTGTATTGGAAAAAAAATTCACATACTTTGTAGTTTTTGTCCTTGATATTCTCCACATGTTTGGAGCATTGAACAGCTGGGGCCATAGAAAACATTTAGAAATCACATTCTTTTATGTAGATCAATCACTTTTGTATACATTGCACCAGGCAAATGAAAATTGTTCATTTACATGTCAGTGGGAGTTTGATGTCTTAAAACAATCTTCCAGACATTAGTGTGGGCCACTGTTTGTTTTCCTTTGGAAAAAAAGGAACTATATATTCAGGAATGAAACTCTAAAATCGATTCAAGATTGGGAAATGAAATACATAAAACAATAATCTCTTCCCCTGTAATAGTATCTATGACTTAAGCTTAAGAAGCATAAATTCTTTCATCTAATGTTTTTTTGGGGAACTTAAACAAGGTCAGAAAGAGTGTGATATACAGTGTAACTATGAATAAACAGATGTTGTTAGTTAACAAATAAACAGTAATTATAACAAAGAGGTTTATGGAAGCTATGAAATGCCTTACATCATCATTTTTTTCCTCATAAGTCTGTCTCTCTCTTGTCCCTCTACACCCTTTTCTGGTAGAAAGACTTGTCATAAGTTGCTCTAAGAGGAGAAAAATCTTCTTTTAAGTTATCTTATTTTGCAGAAATATGTGATAAGAAGTCACTTCAAGAGGTTTTCATTGTACAGCTGCAGTTACATTCAAGGTAACATTGTTCAGAATATGCTCCTTAAATGTTTTAACAAGGGCTGACACACTGATGTTTTTAGGGGCCAAGTGAAGAGTTTAGCCTCTCCTCAGCTGTGTACCCTGAAGATCACCATTGGCACCTTCTCTGATGGCTCAAAAACCTCTGAAGAGGGCTCTATCTGTAGATGTGAGCAGCCTGGAATCATTCAATGTCGGAGACTTCGATTTCCTTCAGTCCCCCGTTTTAAACAAGAAATACTATTTCGGCTAGGTGCTCCCTATTAGAAACCTGGGGTGTTGAATTGCCCTACTTATCCAAAACAGTTTGCATATGCCAACATGTTGGGGCTCTCTGCATGTAACAAAAGGCCTGTGGCAAGAACTAGGTGAAACTGAAGCACAGTGTATCAGTATGTTCATATTTACATGCAAAACTGCATCTTGGTTGAAGAGATGATGAAAATGTCTATTTGGCTTGAAATTGTAAAACTCTGGCAGAGACTTTAGCTCGTGTGTTCTTTTAAACGAAGGGAAAATAGATCCATTCTTATCGTTCATGGTGTTTTACCTGAAAATGTCAGTGGGGCTATCTGTAAATGCTCAAATAGAAACACAATTTAAACATTTTCTCCTAAATGTTTTCTTTACTCCTCCAGCAACAACTCCAGTTGTTGGATATATTGAACTTCCACAGAGTAATTGTTCTGGCTTTTAGACATCAGCACTCATTCTTGGAATCTGAGGATACCTGTGATGAGTACAGGGAAGTGGGCCATGACAGTACGACAGGGAGAGGAGGACCTGACCAAAGACAAAGAATACAAACAAAGCAAAGACTCTCCTAGTTTAACAGGAATTTAGTGCCAGCTGTCTTCTTATTCATTAGCACCCAGAAAACATCCCTCTCTTTCACAAAAGGGAGGCCGCTAAGCTCTTTGCATATTTGGTGTATCCTAGCAAGCAGGATATGAAAAGACAGGATATGAAAAAGGATATGAAAATGTATGGTGAAAAAAACAAATGGTAAACATAGTCAGGTTTAAGACCAGCTATACTCAGAGCAAGTAATATGGTGGATACATACTGGAGTTTGGGTCAGAAGTCCATATGCTGTATTTACAGATGTTAGAGGCATAGGAAAAGGGTATTGATTTCAGAGCTGTTTTTCTATTCACCACAAGGAAAGGCTGATGGAAACAGAAACAGTACAAATACACAGTGAAAAACAGGTTCCAAAAAAACCCACCTAATAAGTGCTAGAATTGTGAGGCAATAAAGATTTCACTACAACTGAAAAATATTCTATATTCTTTGCTAACAGCAGTACTAAACACTGCACAGAGAACTGCCAGCAGTAGAGATGAATAGGTTTAGTTGTCAGGATAACAAATAACGAAAGCTAGAAGTGCCAACAATTAAGGTTATTGACTCAGGATAAAACTGTGAAAATCTCTCTCTCTCAACGTATTTATTTCCCCTGAGTTCACCCTGCTTTTCTCTGTGAAGTTAAAAAACCCCAAATTTTCTTGATTTCTGGCCTAAACAATGTGGCATAGGAATGGAGACCTCCTTTTGCTAAAAGAATTCCTTGGAGTGCTTGATTTCAGTTGAGAAGGAACTGTTCTGCCTATCTAACCTGACCTCCTGCAGAACTGCATCCTAATTGCTGGGTCACACCCACAGTTTCTGGGTGAAATTTCTTAAAAATAACCTGTCTGAAATTTTGGTGTTGTAATGGGTTTCAGTGCTGAATGATACTTTGGCATTGTGAAGAAGCCCCAGGCTAGCAGCTGAAATCCTGTAGTCAGTTATCTATAATAAGCCCTTTTCATTTTGAGTCGTCTTCATGACACTTAAAGGGACTTTGAAAAGGCAAAGGAATTCTTTTGCATTGGTATGGACGAAGGATTTGGGACTACCCAAGTCTGAGCGAAATCTGGTTGACCTTCACTTTCATGGTAGCAGTGATGGCAGGTTTCTAGACTTTCCCCCCAGCTGAATGCCCTCTGCACTTTCAGAATATAAATGTAGGTGCCTTCAGAGCTTTGTAGTCCTGGGAAGAATATGAATGGGTTTATCAAACACTTGGAATGTGTTTAAAGAAGCCAAGACCAAATTTGGGTGGAAGGGATTTAGGTGGAAGACATTCCTACAGGATTTTTAACTACCAGAATCTATGTGAACAGGTACAGACAGGTCCACCCTACACTGCCTGTGTCCCACATGGGCCAGGCAAGAGGTAGCTCCAGTCCAGAAGACATTTAACAATGCTAAAACAGTACTATGTATAAGTTGGTATGTCTTCCTATGTGACTTAAAGAGCTAGAAAGCCAGGATAAATTATTCAGCAGAGTAGTGCAAGGGAGGGTGCATTAGCCAGGTGGATAGCACAGCTACATGGATTCCAGATCTGTCCAGACTGCTTGCAGCAAAGGAGCTCAGGCTTGTCTGCACTGATCTGGACAAACATTCCCATAGTTGCATTGCTTCTGAGCAGCAGCTGGTGCTCTCGAGACTGTGGAAGGTTTGTACTCCACGCTGCACTGTGTCATCGAACTGGTTATGAAACTTAGGTGGAATACCATAATTCTCTGACTCCCATTTTGTAGGCATTCCTGGTTTCCTCTGTTGTTTATGTTTAAATCATGTGAGTCTGAGCCATCTCAAACCCCATGTATCTACAATCCCAATAAAAGACGGAAAAGTGGGAATGTGGGCTGGGGTTTGCAGAGTACAACTAATGAACAGTTATTTCTAAAAATGAAATACTACTTTTTAAACTAGTTGAAAGCAGAGTTTAAGCAACCCCTGCCTTTAAAAAAGAAGTCAACATTTGTGGTAGAAATGTTTGTGTTTTCAAGAAGTAAAAAGATGTTCATTGACCTCAAGTTTAAATCTGAAAGCATGTCTTGCCTGACACCAGATCAGATCCCAGACTATTGATGAGAATATTTATTTTCCTCAACCCATAAAAGCTAGCAAAATGCTGCAGAGAACACTTCTGAGCTGGTATAAAAGAAGACTGAATGACATCAAGGTCTTTGCAATTCTTAATCACTATAATTCTATGATTTGATTTAAGACCAGTTGCCACGTTAAATACCAACCAGCTTAGTATTTTTTTCCATTTTGGGACATCACGAAAAACATTCTTGTTTTAATACTGGTGTAAGCACTGATTTTTACAGATGTCTTAAGATGTATAGTACATACAGTAGCTACAAATTAGCATACTGTGCATACGTTGCTTTGTGCGCTTTCTGGAAGGTGTCCAGGGATGACTGACTAGCACATGGGATGTTTCCTCTTCACAACATTAATGCGAAGTTAACACCTGCAGTGATGTAAACCCATGACTCACCTGCCTGAATGGAGGTCTCTTTAGGATCAACTGTTGTGTGCAGAATACATCTGCAACATCCAAATAAACGAGCCCTTCTAAAGTAAGTCAGCACTACCCCTGTTTAGAATGCAGGGCCCTTGTGAAGGCTGAGGTGAAGCAGCTGGCTAGCAGCTTTTGTGAGTCATTTTAAAAAGCCACTCTCACAGCTGGAGAGAAAATAGCCCTGGCAGCACTGGCAATCCATTATGAAATGTAAAAAGTCCTTCTCTGGGCGGAAGGAAAACTTCACCCAGCTGTCAAGTGTTTGAAATGTTGGGGGGAAAGTGCGCACGCGCACACACACGGCCCTGGCTTGCAATGGGAGGAATACAGAGGCCACATCAGATAAAATTAATTCTCCTCTGAAATAAAAAAAAAAGTGTGGGCTAATGGGTTCACTTTTTAGAAATTAGTAAGGTTTTTGGTGAATGGAGATATCAATCACTTTTTATCCTCCAGGAAAGACTGGCCTGCAAGTGTCTTTTCTGTTTTAAATTCTCCTTTTTGACATACATGTACCAAAAAAGACACTTGACCTCTGCTTACATTATTGTCCAGCTGTATTGATCTGAAAGGTTCATAATGCAGAGAAAGGAAAATCTAAGTGGCAGAACAATCCATCCCTAATCTCATCTTTTTACATTTGGCAAACATAAAATGTAGTTAGTGAATGGCTTCTAAGTGTAAATCAATTTAAGCCAAAAGAAGCTGATGCTGCATATTTGCAGCATAATAAAAGATTACTAATTTAGAAGACGCCACAGACTAAAGCAATGATGAATTCAGGTAGCAAGATGTGGAGAAAGATGGCTTGCATACCTGTGAAGCGTGAAGGGATTGCATGTGAATGCAATCTGGAGACCAAAGAGAAAGGGGTGCTTTAGACGTGAAGGTCAAACAGGTTTCCAAACTTCCCTCTGCAGTTTGCCTTATTGACAGCCACACAAAATGCAGGCTGGACTAGATTTTCATGGAACAATACTGACATCTAGCGGCAATTGAAACTGACCCTGCCTGGCTGTCCCTTTGGGAAACTGAAATAACCTGCTTGCAGAAGTCTTACCTATGACCGCATCCTATGGTTAGACGGCAGCACCATATCATTTCCCTTATGTACAGAAGTTATGCAAAATGTAGGCCCAGCTGAGGTCTCAGAACGCGGAAAAACTCTTTGGCATTTTATAAAAACAATGTTTAAGCTTCTTGTGGCTTTCTTTTTGAGAAGGATTAATGCACAGAGCCAGCTAAGGACTTTCCCTTCTAACTAAAGGTGAAAGTTAGCTATAACTGAATGTTAGTTCTTGGATAAGATGTGACCAGAGATGTTTATCAAGTTCCTGTGCTTAAATGGGAACTACTGAGTAGAACAAAAGCTTTATTATCTGTAGAACTGGAAGTGTTTTATGATTGTTTCTGAAAAATTGTATTAAATTCTGTTGTCTGCAGTTCAAAAAAGGTGATAAACTGGAGGAGGTTTAGAGAAAAATTGCTATCAGGATAAAAGACTGAAAACAGATCTTATAGTGAAAGACCTAAAGAGATCAGTCTGTTTGCTTTAACAAAGGGACAGAAGTAGTCACAGTTTATGAGCATGTCTATATGAAGAAAAAGAGTACAATAGCAAAGAGCTCTTTAAGCTGGTAGACAGAAATATAAAAAGATGTAGTGACTGGCAATTAAAAGGAGACAAATTTAAAGTTGAAATGAAGCAGAACTTTTTTGCTAACAAAAATAATTAACCCTTGAAACAACTGATGAAGACCTGTGGTAGAGTTTCAATTTCTGAAACATTTTAAATCAAAATAGGATGTTTTCTGAGAGATGTACTGCCTTCAAAAGCAACAGAAACCATAAGGACTGCCAGCCATTGGGGCAGATTTTCTCCATACTTGGAGGTTTTCAAAACCTGAGGAACCTGGTCTGATCTCATAGCTGACCTTGCTTTAAGCAGGTGGTTAGACTAGAAACCTCATTAGGGGCCTTCCAACCTGATTTAGTCTTTGATGCTATCATCCCATGATATAATTCAAGGAAGTCTGGGATCCTATGGCAGGTCAGTCTAGATTATTTTAAGGTTTTAATCTCTACAGCCTATGAAATGTTCCAGAAAGGAAATACTGCTTTCCTAAAACTGGTCTTGATCATTTTCCAAATACACATTTTCTTTTTTTTTTAATTTTTAATAAATAAAGGTAGGCATAAGGAGAAAATTGTAATTACTTAATACATAGGCATCATCGAGGTAAAGATTACCAATTCTCTGAATTTTTCTTCCACCTAATCATGAAATCACAGAACTGCAGAATCAAAGAATGGTTGAGGTCAAAAGGGACCTCTGTGAGGTTGGAAGGGACCAGGAGTCACCTAGTTCAACCCTTCTGTTCAAGTGGGACCACCCAAAGCCGTTTGTCCAGGACTATGTCCAGAAGGCTGGACAGTGTTCAAGGATGGATCCTGCCCAACCTCTCCGGACACCCTGTGCCAGTGCTTAGCCACCCTCACAGTAACAAAGTGTTTACTGATGTTTAGTCCTTAATACGTCTGGAAATAATTTCCAGGATTAACAGCTCCATCACGTTCCCAGGGACTGAAGTAAAGCTGACCGGGCTGTGGTTCCCTGGGTCCTCCTTTTTGCCCTTCTTGAAGATAGGAGTGACATTTCCTTTCCTCCAGTATTCAGGCACAGGGGAAGACGACATTTCCATAGGGATTATAGCAGGAGGCCTAAAAGACCATTAAAATTGCAGTAAAAATACAGTAAAAAATGAGCCAGCAGAGACAAGGAAAAACAAACAAATTAAAGGCTAAATTTAAAAATCAGTAGGAACAAAGAAAAATTATATGAAGCGGTGGGAAAAGAAATCTAATATCTCATGAAGAGAGCACTGGCAGATTCAGACCACTCAAATACCTTCTCCTCTGCATTACTGGGATTCAAGACAGAACGGTGTACGCAGTAGGTTACAGCTGGACAGGAGGCCTCCTGACAGGACATTTTTGAGTGGGGCTTTGGTGTGTGGGTTACCCAAAATTTGCCACATGGGTTTATTCTCCCTCTCAATCAAAATCCCTGTTCCCCAAATGCAAGAAGGACTAACCAAGAGGAAATACACCTGTTTTATAGGATACTGGGCTGAAGGAAAGCTATGATATAAAGCTGCATGAATGTATAAGGTATAGCCTTAACATTAGTCAGTAAGTTATATGAGTTGTGTTCAGTTGTGTGTGTTAAATGTGACGGCACTATAGGCCACGGCAAGAAGGGACGGGAATAAGAGGAACTAGAAAAAGAGCAAGACGAGAGGAGAGAAAAAGTAGCACAGCTTTTCTGTTTTCTTCAATCTCTACATAGTTTGGTTGACTAAAATATGTTTATTTTTCAATATCAGTGAATGCACTTCTATATATATACACAAAAATAGAAATTTAGAAATTTAACAAAATTAGAAGTGAATAAATACTAAATCTTTAGCTATTTGGGGCATAAAGATGTATGTACATACACATTTCTACAGTTACCAGTTCAAATACTTTTATGTACTGACAGTATTTATTCTTTTTTCCAAGAAAATTGTCTTTCTTAATAGCAGAAAAAGACATTACCCCAAACTACAAGGAAGAGATTTGCCATTTCAGGGTGGAGGAAGCTGTGCAGAGCTCTGAACAGTCAAGTAAAATAATGCTCTGCCAATCTTGACCAGCAGTGGATACTGTAATTTCTTATGGCAAAGAAGCTCCAGTGTCTGTTCATGATCATCCTTGTCCATGCATCTGTCAAACACCTGTTTTAAGGCCTCTCAAACTTTTCCATGTAATATACAGGCCACCCAAGACTGATTTTTCATCTATGCCTGATCCCAGAAAAATATATCACATTATAATGGATTCCTCCCAGCCCCAAACCAGCAGAAACACTGCTTTGCAGCACATTGTCCATACAAGCTAGCCAGCCTATAGGACATGATCAAAGGAGAGAACAAAGCAGTCTGAAGGTAAGGTTTAAAAGTAGCTTTCTTATTTTATGATAGCAGATGTGTTAAAAAAAGTCAATTAACAGAATAATTGGTCCCCCTTTTTCATTATGAAAAACAGACCCCCCAGAAGGAAGTCTTGAAAAACTGGAGTAAAGATTAAGGGGTACCTTCACCTATGTCTGCCTGGCACTTCTACACAGTCTTCAACATTGGTATCAGAAGAGTAAAATACACAAGTGCACTCATGGTATGAATTCACTTCTACTTAAAGCTCTGTACAACTTGGATAGTGCCCAGCAGCTGTGAAATCATCCTAGTAAATCACTGCTTTTATTTCCCTTCCTTTTCTCCTTCACCTATTCATTCTATCACTCCATCACTCTGTTCCTTTCTACTTTGTTTTCTTCTTGATCCATTTGTTTCAATAGATTTTCACTATCTATGACTTGCCATCTTGCTTAGTTTGGTTAAGCAGTTAGCAGATGCCTCAGAAAACAGGAAAACTAATATTTCTAACAAATAATTCCTCTGGTCATATTAGTTACAGGCTGGCCAGTATCATGAAGCTAAAAGGAAGTTATTTCCAAATTCAGTTATGGTAACTATATATATATTCTTGATGGTAGATGTTTTTGTTACTGAACTGCTTCTTCCATTTCCAAATTGAGATAACCTCTTCAATACCATCTGTCAGGGAGTTTCACAAGCTTTACATATTCTATGAGAAAAGGCTATTTCTTACTCCATTCCTTGCTTGTGCTGCCTTTGGAAGTCACACAATATTTCCTTGCTATTGCACAATGAGACAAGGTGAACAGAAGATCTTAATTACAACATTTCAATATCCTTAATTATTTTTTTTATTTTAAAATGAGACCTATTATTCCTTTTAAAGATAAACACTGTCAATATTATCATACAAAAAATAATGTGGATGGATAAAAACATAGCAATACTGTCTTTTCTCTTTTTTATTCCCTGTCACTAAACATTTTCAAATTACTTTCCTTTCTCCTTACACCACCAATACATTTCCACTGACCAAAAATATACCCCAAAACAATGAAATATATTGTCAACACTATTCTATGGATAGAACTGGCTTTGGTCCCTCTACATACCATCATGAAACTGATGAGAAAAATATTTTCCTTATCCAAATGCAGTTGAAGGCCCCAGGGAAACATAAACTGTCAACATACAGGCTTGGTTGATTTCTGTGATTAAAAAAAAATGAAATAGTTATACCACTATACCTCCTAATGCAGAAACACTTATAGTTTTAAAAAACTGGTTGCAGAAGTGTAGTTTATTTCTTTTCTGCAGGGAATAATTCCATTATATGAAGAGCTGCTAGGACAAAATAACTTCATCCCCTCTTAATGATAGCTGATGTCATACCATATGATAGTGAAGTGATGTAGCTAAAGCCATACAATCTCTGTGTATAGAAAAATAACACTGAAGTATGGTCACCCTGGGCAGGGCTACTCTGCTGGGAGGAAATAGGCCTAAATTTTAACCAGTCAAAAGGATTTGAAATCAGGATTGCCTGACTGCTAAATTAGAATCAGCCTAAAGACATGTTAGGACAGGAACACTATCCTGTTGCTGTTTTCTGTAAATCTGGCTTTAACTGCAACTGTTTGACTATCTCCGTTCCTCACTTAGAGTGTTTTTAGTAATATCAGCTATACCAGTAGTCTGGTGTTTGTAAAGGAGTAGTTAAGAAGTGAGTGGTAGTTATTTTGTAGAAGAGGGACATGAGTGTGATAAACATGAGTCAGAGAAGTTGTTTATTTAGCAAAAGATACCATCCCTCAAAAATGAAAGAACCTTTATGTATCAGGATGGGTGCCATCTGGGCAAGGTGGGATGCTCCAAGGCAGTGAGCACCTTTGAAATCCCAAGTCCCTGTAGTCACTGATTCTTGCCAGTTTGGATCTGGATTACTCTTGGGTTATATTCAGGTGTGTACTTACAGGGACATACCAGCAGTAGAAGACATGCTCATGGACCTGCTGGGACTGGGAGCCCAACTGCAGCGTAAGGGTGATTGGGATTGCCTGACCAGCACTGTGTCCTGTGAGAAATGGAGAAAGGAAACATCAGCTTGCCTTGCTTCTTTTTCAGGGAGCCTTTGGACCCAGCTGGATGCCATAGAGAATGTCAGGGCATAGCATGGGGCCAGAAGCTTCCCAGGGGCCAGGGCGGCAGGGGCTCCCTGATGTGGCAGGGCAAGGCAGCCAGGGGCATTGGGGGCAGCCTCAGCCCTGGGTGTTGGGACAGGGACAGGCAGAGGCTCAGGGGGCCTTGGCCAGGATGGACCAAGGCCTCAGGATCATGACACAGGATTTACTGGATGGAGCAAGTGCATTATCCTTTGCCCTCAGGCAGGCTCAGGGATCAGGCTTAGTGGGGCTAACATGGCTGTGCTAACTTGTACAGGGAGCAAAGTTTCAGCAGAACCTGCAGAAGGTATTCTAACTGTCCAGGTTGCACAGCTGACCTCACTCAATTTGTCTTTCTTCCTTTTTTCTTTTAATATATTTTTTTAAATTTTACTCTAATTCCAGTTGCAACAAGAACAAATACCAGTGACTCAATATGAATCTCCTCACTCCCCTGAATATCCTTAGGGTTGCTAGGAATGGAGGACTTGTTAGGGGATTGCAAAGTTGAGCATGGGGTGGGGAAAGGACACAGAGGAAACAGCAACATAGGACTAAAAAGTTATCAGTCTTCTTCTTTAAAGTTATAAGAATTTTTTTTTTTTAATATTTTTTTAGCCTGTTTTCTCTGACTTGAGATCTGGAGGGGGAAAACACAGAAGAAAAAGGAAAAGGTGAAGAGAAAGTCCACTTCCAAGATGAGAAGGGAACGATTGCAACAGACTTTTGGAAAGAGACTGGAAAAAACACATAAGTAAAACTCTTTGAAATATTGGAGCTGCTTTGTCTAAAAAGATTGGCATAGAGAATGGAAATAAAATCAAAATGAAAGTCTTTGTACATATCCTATTATTTCATATATTTAGCCGTAAGACTTTAGAAATGAAATAGCCCAAAGAAAATATGTTGGTAGAGTATTTCATATGGTTTAACAGCAACAGAAAGGATCTGAATGATTCAAAAAGCTTATATAACTGTTTTGTTTTATTCATTTACATAAATCACATTTACCGTAGGTGTTTTATTCAAAATAAAGTTTTGGGAAAATAAATTGAACAGATGAACCTAGGCAAACCTGGTGATTTTTTCATGAGTAGTGTTTGATGATAAAAGCATAAAAGCATAATGTGGTATCATTTCACCAAGGCACAATATGGATCATCCATATGGAGCAGAAGTTGATAATACTGCAAAGAAGCAAAAATAAACAGAACAGATGTACTTGTAAAATCAAGTCTGCACCCACCCCGAGTACCTGTTTCTTTGTGTAGAAACTTCTACAAGTTTTGTTGGGTGGCTCTGTCCCATGGTGTAGCTGGAACGGGAAATAGCTCATCTCTGCTCTGCTGAGCACTTGGCTTTATTGTCTGACCATCGTGGAGTACAGAGCTCTCACAGCCCCTCTGTGGATATCTGCTGGCTCCTCATGGTGCTGAGCAAGATAGCAAGGGAATTAATTTTATTTTCAATCATTCCTCTGAAGTCTTCATGTAAAGGGACAACTTGGGTCAGATTCAAACTACCTCAGGTCTCAGGTATTCTTTGGTTGAGTAGAAATACATCTCCTAATGCACTGCACAGTGCAGACCCATATGGAGCCTTCTGGGGTACAAGAAGTGCTGCTGTTTAGATTCAGGTGGTCTGACTCTCTGGAAATACCATGTTTTCAAACTTTTGCTTTTCATAGCCTAGAGAAAATGAGGCAATTTTTCTTCACCTGTGAAACGTTCACCTGATTTTTCTTCTCAGCAAAGAAGATATCAATTATTTGTACAACATAACTCCAGCCCTCATGCCACAGTGTGTCTCCCATGAATCTAAGCAGATGGAACAGTTTATACAATCATAGAATAGTTTGAGTTGGAAGGGACCTTGAAAGATCACAGAATCACAGAATCACAGGTTGGAAGGGACCTCAGGGATCATCTAGTCCAACCTTTCTAGGATAAGCACAGTCTAAACAAGATGGCCCAGCACCCTGTCCAGACAACTCTTGAAAGTGTCCAATGTGGCCGAGTCAACCACTTCCCTGGGGACATTACTCCAATGGTTGATTGTTCTCACTGTGAAAAATTTCCCTCTGGTATCCAATCAGAACCTCCCCAAGAGCAACTTGTGTCCATTCCCCCTTGTCCTCTCCATGTGACTCTGTGTAAAAAGGGAGTCTCCATCTTCTTTGTAGCTGCCCCTTAAGTACTGGTACATGGTGATGAGATCCCCTCTGAGCCTCCTTTTCTCAAGGCTGAACAAACCTAGTTCTCCCAGCCTATTCTCGTATGGCAGGCTGCCCAATCCTTTGATCATCTTGGTGGCCCTTCTCTGGACCCCTTCCAGCCTGTCCACATCCTTCTTGTATAGCGGGGACCAGAACTGTACACAGTACTCCAGGTGTGGCCTGACAAGCACTGAGTAGAGTGGGATAATGACTTCTTTATCTCTGCTGGTGATGTCCTTTTTGATGCAACCCAGCATCCTGTTGGCCTTCTTGGCCACAGCAGCACACTGTTCTCTCATGTTGAGCTTCCTGTCCACCGGGACCCCCAGGTCCCTTTTGACAGAGCTGCTCTCCAGCCAGGTGTATCCCAGTCTGTGCTGCACTCCCGGGTTATGTTTTCCCAGGTGCAAGACCTTACACGTGTCCTTATCAAACTTCATAAGGTTCTTGCTGGCCTACTCTTCCAGCCTATCCAGATCTCCCTGCAAAGCAGCTCTCCCTTCTGGAGTGTCTACTTCCCCACTCAACTTGGTATCATCAGCGAACTTCATCAGGCTACACTTGATGCCATTATCCAGATCACTTATAAAGATGTTGAAATATAAAGAGGTCATCTAGTCCAAACCCCCTGCCATGAACAGGGACATTTTCAACTAGATCAGGTTGCTAAGACCCCTGTCCAACCCAACCTCCAATGTTTCCAAGGATGCGACATCTACCACCTCCCCGAGTAACCTGCTCCTGTGTTCATCGCCCTCATTGTAAAAAATGTCTTCCTTATATCTAGTCTGATTCTACCCTCTTTTAGTTTAAAACAATTACCCCTTGCCCTATTGCAACAGTTCCTCTTTAGAGTTTATCTCCATCTTTCTTGTGAGCCCCTTTAAGTACTAAAAGGCAGCCTTCTCTTCTCCAGGCTGAACAACCCAAACTCTCTCAGCCTGTCCTCATAGGAAAGGTGTTCCATCCCTCTGATCTGACCCTTTTTAAAAATGGGTGCAATGTTTCCCTTTTTCCAGTCCCCAGGGACTTTACCTGACTGCCATGACTTTTCAAATATCATGGAGAGTGACTTGGCAACTACATCAGCCAATTTCCTCTGGACTCTGGGATGCATCTCGTCAGGTCCATAGACTTATGTATGTTCAGGTTCCTCAGGTGGTCACAAACCTGATCATCTCTTACAGTGGGAGGCACTTTGCTCCCCCAGTCCCTGCCTTGTGGTCCATCCACTCAAGAGGTGTGGGAAGAGAGGTTGCCAGTGAAGACTCAGATAAAAATGTTGTTGAGTGCCTCAGCCTTCTCCTCTTCCATTGCTACCACTTTGCCAGTCTTGCTCTTCAGGGTGAGTATGCTTTCTTTGACCTTCCTTTTCTGGCTGACTTACCTGTAGAGGCCCTTACTATTCTCTGCATCCCCTGCCAAGTTCAGCTCCAGCCTCGCCTTGGCCTTCCTCACCCCATCCCTGCACAACCGGGTAGCATCCCTACACTCTTCCCAGGATACCTGCCCCTGCTTCCACTGCCAGTTCATTTTCTTCTTTCCCTTTAGTTTAAGCAGCAGGTCTTGACTCAGCCATGCCCATCTCTTGCCTTCCTTGACTGATTTCTTATGCCTGGGGACTGAGAGCTCTTGCACTTTATGGATAGTGTCCTTAAAGGTCTGCCAGCTCTGTTCTGTTCCCTTGCCCCTGAGGGCAGTTTTCCAGGGGGTCCTATTGATTAACTCCTTGAAGAGCTGGAAGTTTGCTATCTTACAATTCAGGGTCCTGACTTTACTCTTTGCCTGACCCATACCCCTCAGGACTTTGAACTCCACTAGTGCATGATCACTGCCGCCCAGGCTGCCTCCAATCTTGATGTGACCAATTAGCTATGGTGTCCATGTGCTGATTATGGATAACCAAAACAGCTGGGCAAGACTCAGTTTTGGCCTGGTTGGGGCTTGTCATGACTCAGTATTGGCCTTATGGTTATGGAGGTCCAATCGCTAATGCTTCACAGCTGACACTGAGGTTTATTCCTCCCCTATTGACCAGCTGCTTACCCAATGGCTGTTTACTCTTCCATATCCTTGGTTTAATAAAGGCTTGAAAATGTCCTCTCCCCCTCTCTTTCTTACAGGTGCCATATTACTGTTCCTTTAAATTCTGCTGTATTTATAAACATGCTGTGCCATTAAAGCATACACCATAGTACTTGACATGAAGTGACTGCAAGCTCTGTTGTATGTTTATAAATGCAACAGAAAGCACTTAAAATTATATGAAAAGCTCTCAGTTGTTGTTTTCTTCTTTTTTTAAAGCCCATCTCCCCTATTTCATCAGTAAAAGAAGACAGATGTGAATCAGCAGCTCAGCAATTTAGTGGAATGAGCACTTATGAACCAGAATTTTAAAAAGTGGGCACACAGGAATAGGTTCATCATGCCATAGCAGGGCAGATCATGTGGTCAACATCTGGAAGATACCATACATGGACTCTGATTTAATAAAGTAGTCACCCATCTGCTGCTTTCTCAGAGTGAGGAGAATAAATAGCATGCCACATCCCACACACTCCAGCTGTCCCCAGCATCCAGTGCTCTGCAGTTCTGCTAAAAATAAAAAAGAAACTTTACTGTGTTTCAATAAAGATTAGTAGTTAAAAAAGAGAGGGAGACAGTGCACAGTAAAGAGAGCTGTTTAAGAGTACCTGTAAGCATTTCAAAGTGAAGAAGAAAGTTGACTTTTATTTGAAGGTTGTCTTTTTTCAAGCACTGTCATTTAGCTTGCCAACATTTACACCACATGCCAACAAGGCTTTCTTTTTCAGAAGGTATTCTAGTTATTTCTCCTATATTCTGGTGCTGGTGCGTTGACATGCAGTGGTACCACTACAAAGGGATCAGTGAGTCCAGAATTAGTTGATTGCAGCTCAGTAATAAAGACTTTGCAGCTCTACTCACTACAAGTCTCCTAGCGTAAATGGATTAAACAATACCCCTAACTCTGCTATGGTAGTGTGAGCAAGTTATTACAGAACCTTAGGGACTGACCCTTCATTCACCTGGACAGAAGAATCATCTAAGGCAGTAGGTCTTTCTGGGTTTCCATAGGGGAAAATTACAGGCAGATCATTAGTAAGAATCCAGACTGGGGAGGTTAATAAAGACCATTCCATCGTGGATGGGTGGAGATAGATTTTATTTCTTTTCACTCAGCCTTAATATCCTTGGAAAGAAAAGTCTAGAGTATAGCAGAAAGTATTCTGTCTGGAGCAAGCCAGAAGTTTAAGCAAGCGATATATTTTTATGAGATCTAGTTCTAAATTGTTTACTGATTTAACTAATTCATTCCAGACAACCAAGGAAATTATAACAATTTTTTTTTTTTTTTAAATATAGTTTGGATCTGCATTGCTTTCAGAGCAAACACCATAAAGTTGACATTACTGTCTTCCTAGTGCAATACAACGTCCTGGTAAGTGTAGCAGGACCTCCTACTTTTCAAGATACGTCTACTCTGCATTCAGGCATATGGCTGCAGCCCACAGAAATATGTATGTACTTACTTCAGTCTACCTAGCTCATAGACTAAAAGCCTAAAAATCAGCACAGGTTCAGCCCCTGAGACCACATCCTTGGCTTCAGATAGTCTTGCGCTTCCAGGGCTGAAGACCATTCTGTCATGCTTTCACTGTTACTGGTGTCAGGGCCAGTTTGAATGAAACACACATTATTTATATTTTTCTAGTTACAGTGTATATGTAGCCAGAATATTTTCCTTATTTTCTCCTATATTGAAATGTGCTCATAGATCTGAATATGAAACCCTGTTTCTACACCTTTTCTGGCTCTTTCAGTTGGAGCATAGGGAGTGCAAACTAGTGCCAACCTACAATAACACACTACCGTGCCAGTTTAGGCCTGTAAACAAACCCATTATGGTAGCATGGTGCTGTCCAGAGCTAGTGAGCTCACTGATGCCCCACTAAATACATCTTCACTGCCTCTGGACCCACACTCATGTGAGAAGAGCCATTGTGGGACTTTCTGCACTGCAGTCTCCAGCAACACAAGGGCAAGGTCATGCACAGATGGCTGTCATGCACCTCTACACAGATTCAATTAGGACTAAACCTGGATAAAAAGAGGGACAATTCATTAGTGGCTGGATCTGCATAAAAACAAATTAAGAACTGAAGATACAATAAAAGTTAGTATTTGAATCAAGACACTAGAAATTCAGTAGGAATAGCTCTGCTTATATTATTGTCTAGTTCTTCCTCCCCTTCATGCATTTGCTTATTTGCTTGTCTCCCTTATAACTGTGCAAGAACTTTGGGGCTAAATTGAGAGGGAAGATTAAGAATGTCATGTGATGCAGGAGGGGGAAGGTACACAACACCACCATTCAGTGGTAGTGGGGATGCCTAACCATACCATTCCTCCAAGGGCCTGGTACCCAGATTTCTTCAGCAAGTCCTTCTATAACTGTCCGCCTATATATTTTTATATTTTATCCAGCAACATTTGTATTTTACATTACATCATCCCTAGCTCAGAATAAATTTTCCAGAAGGTAAAGTGGGTAACATAGTTTTGCCATCTAACTGCATTCCTCATCTGCTCAGCTGCTGTAAAGAGCCTTATGAGAGATGGCAAGGGCTGTCACTAGGACACCCCACTGTATAACTGCATTGCAGTCTCCATCACATTCAGAATGAGAATAACATAGACATGATGGCCTTTTATTTCCTAGATAAATAGTTTAGCTACTAGCCTATTGCACAAAAAATAGGTAGTGCCTCCAAAAAACAATATCACATGGAGCTGATCACGGTTGTGCACGCCTATTCCCTTTGTGGATTTGCTAGTTCACATTGGAGTTCACATTCCTCTCTGTCTTTATCTACAACCTCATGAAGCACTGCTGGGATGTTAGTGCTTTCTTTCCTAGAAGAGTTGCTTTGGACAAATGTAAGCAATTAAACTTAAGTACACCAGGAACACGAAAGCTAAAGATAAGGATACCTAATAAATTCAGCATAAACCCCAAAAGTAGGTGTCCTGGAGTGCTACATGGAACTTAAATGAGAACCTAAATCTAACACAGGTGCAATTCTAACAATCTGTACCCTGACTCACACTCCAGAATTATTATGATGATGCAATGGAAAATAGGGTGGCATTATCCAAGACAACATGTAATTCCAGGAAAGTACTTTTCTCTAGCAGAAGAAAAACTACTAAACTTCTGACAGATGTTTAGAGGATTCTCAGCCTTGTACAAAAAAGTTATTATTGGCATTATCTAAATGTACTCATATGCTACCCTTGAAGTGTGAACACCCTTGCTAGAATTAACAATGCATTACTCAAAAGTGTAAACATGAGGGTAATTAAGAGTCCCAACCTATGACTAAGTCTTATCTACCTTTGAGACTTTCTTACCAAGTCATTTATCATTAGCTCCAGTTCTGCTTAACATCAGACATATAAAAAGTACTATCTGAACTTTGTACATTCCTGTCTTCAAGGATTTCTTCTTGCAGCAAAGATATTTGCCATCTGGTGAACCTCCATACGCACAAAATTATAATTAAATTGCCCCTGGTCCCTTGCATTCTGTTTGTCAGAATGTTCTCTGAAACAGCCATGGAGTGTGTTATAAAGTTGGATTTTACAAAAACAATTGGCTTGTTTGTTTTCTACAATTTTGCTAAAGAAGTAGCACAATGAACAGCATTCTAGCCTGTTTTTAAGTTTGCGAGAAGCAAATGTTACACTGGCATAAAATTAATTTGCAGTTATTCCTTTAATTCAGGTTCTAAAAGTCTTATTGATAATTCTCCCTTTTGAGCCTTAGTTCTGTACAAACTCCTTGCAGAGATCTGGAGGGGCCTTGCGCTTCTGAAAGCAGGAAATAGTTGGAAATAAGTTTCTGCCTTGAGGAAAACCTGAAACTTCTTCATGAATTATCAATACATAATTTTGTGTGGCTCTGAAATGTAAAGTAGATTATATAATGATAACTGATGGAGAGACTTCAGTCCTGGTTATGAAAGCTGAATGAAGAATTCATAGTAAATGATTTATTCAATTACATGGCCCGCTTTCTCTGCTCAGAGCATACAAATGAGTAGAGATGTATATGATTTCTCATTGGTTTTTTTTACTGTGGAGACTGGTTGCGATCAGCATGAGATAAGTACTTTTACTTAATGTTTGAAATCTGACTCATGCTGGCTTTATCACGAAAATCATAAGGCATTGTTTCTCTCCTTCTCCCTGAAAGAATGCTGGTCTGATAACCTAAAGGGCAGCATAACGAAAGCATTTTTCTCTCTTTCACACAAACAAATATAACAGCTAAGACACTTTAGATGAATTCTATGTCTTTTCCTTTTTGCATCACAGCCATTTTAATGTGAGCACAACATGCTTGTTTTTCTGAGCCACACTGGACTCCTGCATCATTAGGTAGGTCTGGGGAGAGGAGATGGGGAAAAAAGTGTTCATCCCCATCACTTCTCACATCCCCTCAGAGTAGCTGAATGAGTCTGTAGTCTTTGCTGTAACGGTGAGATCAGACCTTGCTTAATTGCTTCTGTGTCACAGCTTTGATAAGGTGGTTTTAGAAACTCATTCATCTGATTTGGTCAAGTATCACCTTCTATAAAATAGACTAACTGCCTTTATGGATCACTGCCACAACCTGAAGAGAAGTAGTTTCAGCAGCAGCAGATGGAGACATTTTCCTGCCAAGCAGACTTCTGTGCCCCAGGTTATGCAAGGGACTGGCCCTAACATCAGCATCAGTATAGTTTCCTCATTACAGCCTGGCAGATACATTTAGATCAAAGCCAGACCCACAAAAAACTCTGCTGATTTTCTGACTTTGGTTGTGACAAGAGGGTACCCATCACACAGGAGGATGTGGTACATGTCATCTGTATGACAGAAATGCCAATGAGTACATGAACTGGCACAATCCTCACTGTGCACAAAATGTGGCCTTTGCAAGGTCATGTTCTTGCTCCTGTGCTAAGAAAAGCTTTTCCTCCTAATTCCATTTCCAGACCCAGATCCCATCACTGGGATCAACTTCCTCTGCATTGTTCTTTGTCACAAGAAGTTGTCACTTCTTTCCCTTGGGGGTAGCTTCTGGTAAGTACAATCAGCACAGTCATTCTGCATCCTCTGTTTCCCATCCTGCACTGAATAGACCCTTGGTCTGACTATCTCATTCTACTTTGTCCAAATAGTATCCTTTAATGTCTACAATAAAAATATTTCAGCCTACCCATGGTACCTTGGAAGGTTGTCAAGATTTGTGTTTTATATATTTTAACAATTAACATTTATTAGCAAGCGCATAGGATTTTCTAGGGACTCTGCAGCATAGACCTAGCTTCCTAAAGACCTTCAGATTCTGTGAAGAACAGATTCTCAAACCCTTTCTTTGTTCTTTAGAACCAGCGAGAGCACACAAAACTGCGCACCCATAGATAGAATCATTTTGCCCATCACAAGGCAGACTAAAGAAAGGCAGAATTTTGTATTCACAGGACTTTGCCTACTGTTCTAAGAAATGCAAAAACAAAAGCTGTCCATGCTCTATTTTTCTCACTACCATTAACACACCTACCACATTGTTACTGGTTTAGTTGCGAGGAATTAGCAATACATTCAGGCACATTTTGAAAACTAGAAAAAAAAATTATCTTCACATACACTGAATAAACATCTTTTGCATGAATATCCTACACTTCAGTTGCCTCAATACAGTAGAGGTTTATCGACTTACTGCAAGCTACATTTGAATGATTGCTTCATATATTATGATATGCAACATTACATCTTGTTTCTTTTCTATTTCTATAGCCCAAAGACTTATTGGAATTGGTGTGTCTCAGATTCATAAAAAATACATGACTTTAAAAAAAGATTATTATACAAAAATCCACCAACCTTGAGAAACTGCAGAGGTGGGGGATTTTTTGTGCTGGAATTCATTTTAGTTTCCTAACATTATTCCTATGTATTTTCAGTTTGAAAGTACAATCTGGCAGTTTATAATAAAGAGCCATGAAACAGCTTTCCAGAAAGGAATTAAAAAAAAAATTTAAAACTCCCAGAAATCTGGATGTCTGATTGCATGTGAGAGTAATATACCTCAGAGCTGGTGGAGGAAGGGTTCAAATAATCATCTCTAGTATATAAGGACTCTGCTACTTAGTCAATAAAGGATGGGTAACCTTCTCCACAGAACTTTGCAATATGAACAGAAGATAACCAAAGTAAAATGTTTTACATTATGCTATTATGTATGATTATTGAGCAAGCCAGAGAGGCAGATGAGAAGCACTACTCCAAAACGGAAATATTGTCACTAAGAGAGAACTGTCGGACTATCAAGATGACCGTCTCTTCCTAACAGCTAAGCGGGGGTCTACTGATGAATAGGAGGGCAGAAGTAGGACTTAGATCAGAGCAGTAATCAGAACTAGTAATAAGGCAAAATACTGCTGCATTACAATCTCAGCTCCTCCATCCCCAAGCAATCACATCTGATATTTTAATATAAGATTTTACAGCCAAGTAAAAAAAAAAGATGTGCTTTTACAAATATATATCGGTGTACCTATTCAGTGCTGGTGTTATATTTATAAACTGATAGCAACCTGAACTAACACCTGAGAATCAGCATTCCAAAATACAATCTCAGCACTAAACTAAAATTTTGCACGCTTTCTTTTTCGTCTTTTTCTTTTTTTTCCCGCCAGCACAGAGAGGCTCAGAAACTACAAAGCTCTCATTTTGTGAGGGACTATACAGCTCTGGAATAAAATGATCTCTAAGGCTCATGTTCTTTATCAAAACTCTTATAATGTTCTGTACTAGTTCTAGTGAAGTGTCAAAGCTGGGGGCATGCATATGCTTGCAGAGGAGGAAGCTGTGAAGCTAAGAAATGGGTCATTGCCTAATTTCTTGCATTTAAGCTTTTTCCAGAGCTTCTATAAGGCTTTGAAGGAAGTGTGGATTGTTTCTAATCATGTATTATTCTCAACTAATAGTCACATCAAGGCAAAGTCGAGGTATAGCTATGGCTTACCATGCCTCCAACAGCCTTTGCTCCCTGTTTATGTTACTGACCCATTCTGTTGTGTCAGTATATTATCAAAATCACTCTCCAAACTCATACTAGACCAAATTAACACAGATGACTTAAACAGTGTATGAAATAGGCATTTCCTAAACCACCGTATTTGAATGGAAGTGGGTTCAGGAGCACACACAATAACCTCCACAGGACCTTACAAGCCAACATAACTATGGCCAAAAGATCATATGTGGCCATATCCCATAATGACAGTCCTCTGCTCAAGCAGTTCCCTGTCCTTCTTAAACTGGGGGGCCCAAAACTGGACACAGTACTCCAAATGTGGTCTCACTAGGGCAGAGTAGAGGGGGAGGATAGCCTCTCTCAACCTGCTGGCCACCCTCCTTTTAATGCAGCCCAGAATATTGTTGGCCTTCTTGGCCACAAGGGCATGTTGTTGGCTCATGGTCAGCTTGCTGCCCACCAGCACTCCCAGGTCCTTCTTAACAAAGCTGCTTTGCAGCAGGTCAGCCCCCAGCCTATACTGGTGCAGGGGGTTGTTCCTCCCCAGGTGCAGGAACTTGCACTTGCTCTTGTTGAATTTCATGAGGTTCCCCTCTGCCCAGCTCTCCAGCCTGTCCAGGTCTTGCTGGATGGCAGCACAGCTTACCAGCGTATCAGCCACTTCTCCAGCTTGGTATCATCAGCAAACTTGCTGAGGTTACACTCTATCCCTTCATCCAGGTCAAAGATGCTTAGACATGGACAGTAGTAGATCTCTGGGGGCCTGTATTGGTTTTGTAATATTAAAAGTCTTTTAACTCTTGGACATGTAGGAATTTGGCAAATGTTTTTTGACTCTTTTTGACTGAGGGACGAGATCTATAAAAGCAGGTACGTCTATGAGAGACCTCACTTATACTGCTCAAAATGTCATTATTTTAACAACATTTTCAAGTCAACGAGAAACTGAATGAAAATCAATGAGTCATTTCTCATTAAAAATGTATTAAAAAGTCCTCAGAGACTTTTGGTAACAGGTGTTTCAGAGGTGGTCCCTTATATTACTGAAAACCCAAATACTTCCCAAAAACAGAATTAAACAATGCTTAAGGCCCTCAAAAATCTTAGAAAAAGGATGAGCATTCTTAATATGGAAGCAGGTTTTTTTTCATAAAATTGCTCACATGTATCCAGTCACTTGTATAGATTGAGTAAAGTAGAAGAGCAAGCAAAATATTCAGCCAGTGTATCTGCACAAACTTGGTGTCTGTCAAGAAGACATAATTTCCTTGCCAAATAAGCTGAACTTGCAGTATAACTGTTCCTCTCAGGGTTGGTATATAATGAAGTACAAACTCAATTGGGAATCGGTTTTGCTGCTGGAATTCAAACTAGAGCAAGCAGACGCTATGGTGAGATAAGAAATACTCCTGCTATGCTCCACAGTTGCATTGTATGTCTGCAGCATGCAATGTGTGAAATAGTCTTTGGCCTTCCAAGCATAGGCAATGTGCCAACAAAGCTCTTGCGTGTATCTTTGTGTCTTCGCTGTCTAAAGACTGCTGTTTTACGCCTCATTGAAGAAAAGGATCCACGAGAGTATGGAACTGATTATGAGGAGGCTACAGGTAAGGAGCAGACCAGAAAGGGTGTTGCAGCCATTCAGTCTGCATATTCTTTAAAATGGAGTAGGCACACTAGTGGAAGGGAAATTTCAATGTACAATGGGTCTTGGCAAACCTCTGTACCTGGGACTTATTCTTGTCCGTATTTAGCTATTTTACTGCTATGCATTGGGAAGCTCACAGTTTATTTTTTGTTCACACAGCACCAACAACTGTAAAGCAAGATAGCTCACTTTTCCAGCTCAGTAAAGGAAATGTTATAGGACCTGTAGCCACAAACATAAAGCTTAATGGCTGCTGCCTTGAAAAATAAACGATGTTGTTGTTACTTTTATTTATGTCCCAGAATTTTAATAAAAAATAAAATACTCTATCTTTTATATCTATTTATGTTACATGATTTCCATTACCCTAATGCCCAATCCTTTGCAATATTTTAAGGAGATGGGAGAGTCTTACAGGCACAAAATTCAACCACAGGTTATTTCAGAACTAGATCTAACAGTAAATAACAGTGACTTAGAGTAGACTTACTTGAAGAAATCAGGCTTGTTTGTACTAAACAGTGTCTGGACTAACCACATGCAGCTATGCTGCTTCTGTAACCAAACCAGCTTTTTGAAAAACATGCTGGGGTGTCTCCGTATCTTGGAAACAGTACCCTTGGAGGAAGGATTATGGGAGCCTATCTATACCAATAGCATAATTCATGTACTTAGTACTAGCTCACCAGTTATAAGCAAAAACCTAATTTCCACTTAGACTACAATTTGCATAATTTGAGTAGTCATTTATAAGCTGCTGACTATTACTCCTTGGCTTCTACTAAAAGAAAAAAAGAAAGGCTTGAGAGGAAGAGTTAAGTATGTAAAGGAATGTGTGAACACAACTGTAGTAAAAAGAGAAATATACTTGAAGTAATACCTTACCAGTGAAACCGCAGCAGTACACTTCAAACACTGACATGTTGGTATCAGAAGTCAAGGTCTTCCGAAAAAAATTTTCTAAAATAACAAAATGCACCAGGTAACATTCCATCTTAATACCCTGTAATTGTAATCTGATCATGGGCATGCTAATATTTACTCCTTTTTAAAAAAACTTATTATTTCTGCAAAGTATATGGAAGAGATAATGAGTCAAGTTCTTACTGAGAGGCACAGAGGAGTGCCTCTCAGAAAACAAAAGAAACAGATTTGTTATGTACTGGAGAATATCTTCAACTGATAAGTGATCTAAAGGGAAAACTGAAAAAAAATTCAAAAGAATCTTTTAAGACATATAGTAAATGCAAAACAATATTGAAATGTAAGGAGGAAACATTAGATTACAAATTATATAGAAGTTAGTAGAGAATATTGCTCCTAAAGTTCAGCTTTGCTCTGTATCTAGAAGGTGGTATGGCAGAGTCATTGAAAAGTGGGGAAAAAAATTTTTGTTCCTTCAGAATCAAATCCACCTGATTAGTGTGCCTAAGTTGTGACTAAGCCTTATGTATCTTAAGCACTTCCTAAAGCATTTGCTTTATTTATCAAGGGAAATACGTGCTCACTTTTAAAGACTTTCAAGAAGAGAACCAAGTTTAAGCATTTAAATTAGACATTGAGTTTTCCTTCTGGAAGCTTTAGATTTACCAACCTCTTTCTATTGACTGGGTAAGAAACTGGGCCAAATATTTAAGAAAAAATGCTTTGTGACGCATTTGAAACTTACGCACAAATTAGAAAGAGTGGGATTTCACTTTAGATTTAGATTATTGTAAACAGTGTACAAAATTCTGATGTTATTAGGCTTCTTAAATCCACTTACACATACAGCTGAAGCAGAATTACATTAAAGGCAAAATGATTGACTATAAACAAGTGATGGAAATGAGACATAAAGTACAATACAAAAAAGCAATATTTAACAGAGAGGTAGGACAAACAGGTTCTTTCAGTACATGTAGTTGTCACTTCTGTAGTAGATTTTTTTGCTAAGCAGATGTGGGTTTGCAGCTGGAAAGCAAGTAGTTTGCAAAACGAGTAAACAGCAAGTAAGATGGCTAGGTGTTGGCACCCTGACCAAGTCAGCTGGTAGTTTTCTTTCAGAAGATACCAACATATAACATTTTGCAATGTGTATTAAAAGGAACGTATGATTGTGGTTTTATCAAAGGAGTTAGACTGTCAAGGTATGTTAGTTCCTCAGTGAGTTCACCTTGCCAAACTTCAAAGTGGAATTTTTAATAGGACCAGCAGAAGGAAGTGAGTTTCTTTTTGTTAATCCCTTCTTTTCACTGTGATCTTTAGAAGTTCCCTAGTGGAAGTAGAACAAGAAAAAAATTTATCATATTCCTTAAAATGCTTTAAGCTATCAATAAACCATCAGAACATGAGTAGGCTGCAGTTTATATAATCAAACTTGCTATAAGCACGTTAAGTGTATTTAAAAAAAGATCTATTAACTGACAATTGTCCTCAAACAAGTAAAATAGACAGTTATGTTAGGAACCCAGTTAAGTTTCTACTCTGTAACACATAGTAATACAGTAGTTAGCTTTATTAAACGAAAGTAATATAATGTCTCAAAATAACAGTATTTTTAGTAGATAGATTGAGAGTGGAAGTAATTTAGAATAAAATATATTTTGATAACCAGTGCATGGCAAAACTGACAAACAATGTTAAGACTTCCTTGTGATACTTCACACAGTATCCATATGGCAATACACAAGTTATATTAGTGGTTCCAAGTAAGATTAAACTGGATATTACAGACATGTTAGATTTCTTTCTCCACATAATGTCACAGCAATTGTTCTTGTGTTCTAAGAATACAATGGTATCACCAGCTGGATTAGTTCTTGGTCTGCTCTTCCCAAAAGAGTACACCTTATGTTTCAAATTAGACTCCTCCAGGATCAGGATGCCCTAAAGAATGAGATGGAGAAGGAAGGGATTAAAATAAAACAAAGGTGGGATTATGGACCATTAAAAATAGGCAGTGGGGAAGACCATCTTCTAATATTTAAGTAGAGACTGGGGTAAGGTAGGCTGAGAGGAGTAGACAAGGTATCTATACAAACTGGATCAAAGGAGGAGGTTTCTTTGAGCAAGGGTCTTAAACAGAAGTCTGAGGGAGCTTTGAAAAATAACAGAAGAGCTTTGTGGACTCTGCAGACTGCAGGTGATAGGATTGTTTTGAGCCTATTTCGGTACAGAATTCCCATCGCCTTAGGAGCTCCACACACAGAACAGAATGGCTCTCTGTGCTCAAACATAGGCTTGCTCAATTTATTCTGATTGAAGAAGCATTTGCGTGAAGACCCTCAAAGTCTGTAATCTAAGAAAAAACAAATACACTTTTACTGCAGCAGCTTAGAATTTTTTTAAATGTACTTTGTGCAATCTAAGTTGAAAATTGTAGGATGAGGCAGATGCCACTTAGTTCATTTCCCTTAAAAAAAACCAACCCTAAAAGTAAAATATATTGCTTAAGCAGCAGGCACCTTTTTCTTATCAAGCTGCTGCTTATGCCTCAAGCAGGATGCTTATAGTCTGAGCATTTTTATTATAGTAAAAAAAAATGTTCCAGAACAATGCCAGAGACTCCAGCAGCTGTGAGTCAAAACTAAATATCACATGGGTGGGATTGCCATAGTAACTAACTAACCAGTAATGCGTTGGGTACATTAGAAAATAATATAAAATTTGTTGGCCACTCTTCAGTTTCCCTTTCACCTGAAGTATAAGCTGTGGTCACTTCCTCTAGTGAAAGCTAGCTAAAGACTATTAAGTCTATAATCCGTTTTGCTCATAGGCTTTTAATATTGTCAGTATTAATGGCATTGTACAAAGGAAAAAGAAATAGGAGTGGGTGTCTGAAAAGAAAGAGGCACCAAAAGGCACATGAGGTCCCTACTTAACTTCAGAGCAGGGCTAAGTTCCTGTGTTGTTTGCAGAAGAAAAGAAATGCTGCCAATAGTCATATGGAAAAAACCAAACAAACTGCCTTCAATAAGAGGTCTTGGGAAAGCAAGAAAAACACAGTATGTGTCAAACACCACAGCTCTGGTAAAACTTTTGACATTCTCGTGAGACGGTTATAAGCATGCGGGCCTTGTGGGCACCAATACACCAAGAAGTCCCCACCCTGCCTACAGTCCAGGACCCCATTTCAGCTCCTTGGGATTATCCCTCCCTCCATTGCTGATGGCTCAGGGCCCCATTTCTGTCCCCCCAGGGCCATCAGTTACTGCCCCAGCAATACTGCACCAGTGCCAGTCTCCAGCCCTGTTTCTGCCCCTGCCTTCTTTTACTCCTGGCTGGACCCCCTGGCCCTGGTTCATCACTTGCTATGTTGGGGGTCTGTTGGTGGACCCCGTTACCAGCCATGTGGGACTGTGCTCCATGGGTGAGGGCACTGTCAGCACTGGGTCACCCTCAGCTCTGGCCCCTGAGGGACTCACTGGTCCATGCTGCTCCGGGACAGACTGTCACAGAGGGGGTGAACAACCATGCTCAGAAAGAACTTGCAACTGATTCAGCACAAAAATGGAAGATTGCTTTGAATGAAGGCGGTTGTTCTTGGCTCAGTTTTGTTCAATATTTTCGCTAACAATCTGGTCAATGGAATAAAAAACATGATTATTAGAAATTTACAGGTCCTACCCAGGTGGGAAGGACTTCATGTTGGTTGGAGAACAGGATTAGGATTGAAAAGTGTCATGATTGCATTCTGGAAAAAATAATAGGATGCAATTGACTACAGACAAGTGAAAGGAGCTGTGCTTAAGTGAAAACCATCAGTTGAAGAAAAATATGAGGAACATCAGTCCCTTAGAAAAGAATCTACAGGCAAGGGGTGAAAGAGAGCTGCACTGAACCACAAGCCAGCTATATTGACATTGTGAAGAAGGTAATCATCACACAGAAGTATACCTGGCGAGACATGTGAACGGACTCCTGCTCTGACTCGCAGAAGAGAAGACCTGAGCTGGAGCCTGGTGCCCAGGTGTGAGTACAGCATGGTGAGAAGTGGGCACCCTAAAGGAAAGCAATGCAAATGACCAGAGGTTTAGAAAATATGATCTATGAAGAATGATTCAGAGTGCTGAAATTTCACCTTAGAAGAGTTAGGGAGGGCATGATAAAAATCTTCAAGTATGAAAGGTTACTGTAGAAAGGTGAGAAAGTATGTTCTATGTCCATAGAATAAATTGTGGCAAGAAAGAATGCAGTTAAAAATCTAAACTATGAAAAGTTAAGAAAAACAGAGCATTGAATACTTTGTTTTGAAACTCTCCGTTACTGAGGTCTTCAGGAATATGCTACACATCCATCTGTCAGCAATGATAACATGTATAGTTAATCTTGTCTTCAGGGATGGACTGTCTCCTGGAGACCCTTCCAGCAGTTTTTTAATGTAGCTATTGCCAAATGCCAGCAGATCTTTAATGGGAACATTGGCAGCATAGTACATACTGCTATTTCTGTAGAAGAAACACACACCATCTAGAAATACGGTCTACAGAAGCTTCAGATTAAATGTGTAGGGTGGTCTGCACTTAGCTCTTGATGCTGCTACATTTTGTGTTAAAAAAAAAACCAAAACAAAACCAAAAACCCCAAACAAACCAACGACAAACAAGCCCTCACAGAATATTATTGGTTAAAAGTGGTAGCTTCTACTAACTCACCAGTACAAGGTTTTCTGGAGAAATAAAAATTCAAGGGCATTTGAAGGATAGTTTCAGGTAAATTTTTTGTTATTGCTACAAAACCCCATGACAGAGTTCATTTGGAGGTAAGTTTCAAAGACAACCTCAGTGATATATTGTGAAATCTAAGGAAAAACTGTTCATAGCTACTCTATGCTGAATGTAACATTTGTGGGATTAAGTTTATTTTTTTGAACATTAGAGAAGAACGAAAGATTCATGGAAGGAGCAATATTAACAAACACGTTAAACTTTAAAATGGGTAAAGCAAAGGGGACCTGAGTGTCAGTATTTACCTTTTTGAAGAGGTTGACCACTGAGAACTGTCTCCTTATCATCTCAAAAGTTGGATTCCTGCTTCTACTCATCTTCTGGCCTGCAGATGAATGATTTATTAAATTCTGCAAAACAAAACAATGTGGGGTTTTTTGTTGGATAATACAGAACTGGCAATGATTTTGACATATATCTGACTACTAAACTGTTAAGCTCAAGGGAAGACCTTAACCTGAGAAGGCCAGTATAAGTCCCATACCAATTTTATGTTTTGGGGGACAGTTTCAACCAAATTTGACAAAATGCTGGTGGTTTCAGAGTGTAAAGCAATGTATCCTGGTTTTGTGAAAATGAAAATTTAGGTAAATCCTAGGAGACTTTGATGCCACACAGAAGGCACAAATAGACAAGTTACTCTTTAACAGGCATTGGACAATCCACATAGATTTCTACATCAAAAGCCATGCATTGTTCACCTCACTATTTGCAAACTTGCTTGTCCATTTGGAATCCAGCTCTTCCACGTATAGCTAAGGCTCAGAAACTGCATTGAAGGCATTAGTTCCATCAGAAAGCATAGCTGCCACAGAATTGCATAGACTGTAAAGATACTTAAATAATAGTGGCAGAAATATTGAAGGCAAGCACACAAATACATAGGTCAATGCAGCTGAAACAGCAATGTTTTGAAGGCAGGAACAGGAGACTGGGGAGCAGTTATACAGTATGTCAAAAGTAAGAACAAATGGCACAGTCTATAAGGTTCAGTCATAGACAGTTGTGCAGAAAGGAAGGGTGTGGATAAAAAAAACCACAAAAACAACAGCCCATGTGTATGGTAAATCTCACTGAGATCAGCAAGGCGGCACAGAGCCAATGGCAGGAGTAAGAATGCTCTGGAAACATGCATTGAATCTGGACAAGTTGTGGTTCCAGATGGCCAAAAGACAAATCACATCCAGTTCAAACATTTTAAATGTTTAATTTTATTAAAAAGTCCTAACGGAGCTTGCCTGAGTAGGAAATGGCATGATCACTGCTATGTGCAGCTCCAGGTGGGAAAGAGTGCATTGTTGTAATTTTTATTCTGAACAAAGTCCTCCTGGTGTGGAGCAGCCACATGGTCCCTAGGCATCCGGAAAGGTGGCACTCCAACAAGATGTCTGGAAACACGGCTGGTGTGTCCCAGCAGGAGCTGCTCAGACCAGCTCTGCACAGAAGGCTGGGAAAGTGCTAGTTCCCTTGTTGGTCACCAGTGTTCAGAGCGCCAGCTTGGAGGCCAGTCTGTCAGAATTTAAAACTGTGTTCACAAAAGGTATGAACTTTATACATGAGAGGAGTAGGCAGCCTGCAAGGGACTCAGCAGGGATGCTTTCCAAAATTATCTTAGGCATTAAAAAAAAAAAAGATGGTTTTATTACTAACACAGAAGTACAGTTTTTAAAATGGAAAATATAAAAACAAAGCTTTCTAAAAGCAACTTTCTTTCACAGGGGACACCAGCCAGAATGTACTAGATATTTAAATTAGAACCATGATCCTTCCGGGGACTTTTTAAGGGGAAAAAGTTATTTAGAAATACTTAGACTTTTTTGTTCTGTTCCATTCCTTCCTACACTCTAAACATGTTCTTCTTCCTGCTAATTAAAGACCAATATACTGCAGTTTAATAGCTGTCCACGATTCATTGAGAAAGAGAATGAACTGTCTTATTCTACAAAAAATCATCCATGAACCTATGTCCCATCACCCTTTATTTTTAGAAGCAAGCTTGACAGCTCCTCTTCTGGGCCTTGCTGGCAGCATGTTAGATCTGTGCCTCTGTGCATTGCACCTTGGGCATCACCAGCATGGGGGGTGCGGAACACAAGACATTTAAATGGAGCAGGGCAAAAAAAGGGTAAGAGCACAGGCCATTAAACCTCGCCAACTAGCCATGGCTGCCTGAAAAGATTTTTAAAATTATCTGTAATTAGTGGTAACACTGCTATTGTCAAGAGGAGAATGGTATGAGATTTGAAGTCCTTAGCCCCAGATGTACTTTGTAGCTGGCAGGTAGAGCACAAAATGCCTTTTCAAATGCCAGTAGCTACTTGTGGAAAGGCTTTGTCATCTCTCTTCATGAGAGATGGCCACCAGATGCCACAGAAAATGACTCAGGAGAGTTTTAAGGCAACAGGGAGTACAGGTATGTGAGGCTTCAGGTTTCTTGTAGGGATTTGCTTGATGTTTTTACCTTGAGTAGAAGGAGATGTCAGGAGGCTACCAGGTCTGAGGAAGAACATTGTTCTTACATACCAGCACATTACCTCTGTGTCTTCCTGGAACATAACATTACAGACTTATTTTTATCTAAGCTACTCACAGTGGTAGTTCGTTAAATAAAGCCAAACTGCCCACACCACAAGTTAGAGTATTCAGTGTCAACACTGAATATATAAACTCCTTTGAGTACATGGGTCAGCCATTCGGTCATATCTGCTAAACAGATGTGAAACAGTGACAGTGATTTGCCCACATCACCCTAGTTACTTAAACATCAGCTGTGAATCTTCTCCTATAAGCTGCTTTGCAACAAGTTAACTTCTAAATTAGCTTGTAGATCCATTACACCCTAGAGGTTTGTTTATATTAGAAATGCTTGAGAGGCTGTGATTTTCTGTTATTTTTAGTTATGAATACCATGGATTGCAAGACAAAGTGGAACAACATGGAACAATAAATGAAATTAGGGAACAGTTAATGTCGATCAGTTCATGACTGTTGCCAAGGGCATTCTTGGTGTGTCTCATTTTAAATTCCATTGAGCAAATTAATGTGTAATTTCCTTATCATGAACAGTGGCTGATCTAAAGAAGCTTCAAGAGGTAAGGAGTGCTAATGGTTCTTGAAATTGGATCCTAGCCATGGCAGTGAGCCTGGAACTGAGCATCACCATTAATGGATGGTCTATGAGTACAGAGTCAAGAGGTAGCACATTGGACATAGGCACTTCTTTATGCTGTATTTTCTGTATCAACAATTCTTGTCTTTAAAGCACCTCTGCCTTCTTTCAAGATTTTTTTTTCATGCCAACAGGATTATTTTCTTTGTCTCTGCTTCTCCTATTCCCCTGTACTCTTCCTCCTTTAGTTTATTTTCAAAGGTACTTAAAATACATTTGAAGCGTTTTAGGAGTCATCTGTACCAATTTCTGTTAGCAGCAGCAGAAATCACAGCTACAATTTTTGTGTGACCAGATGACTGTGTGTTCAGGCATGCACACAAATATACTTATACACACAAACATATACCTGACTTATTGTAGCTTATTTATGCTTTGGTGAAGGAAACAGGACAAGGGAAAGAAGACGGAAGATACTGGTAATTAGCATCTCTTGTTACAAAATCAAAATCATGCTCTCTCTTTTTTTTTTGTCTTTAATATGTGATAGAAAGTAAATTATACTGGAAATACATGTGTATGTCACATACATGTTGTTATCTTTGTAGAGTCTATTCAATTGGACTAGTTTATGTGACTGAAAAATAATTTTTCTTCCACTGGCAAGCTAAGGGGCTTTAAAACCTCACATGGAAGTTGGACTTTTCATAACCCTTTAGAATAGTCACTTCTATGCAACTGGATTTCTTCAAAGGAACTAATAAACAGGAATTACTTCCGCAATTTTTTAACAAGCTTGATTTACAAGCACATTTCCACAATATCACCATAAATGGTTTTCCTACTAAGAAAAGTTAGACCAATTTTCTTCTGATTTTGGAGATCTTTGTTTGTTTGTTTTGTAAATGCCAAATGCCTTTCCAGATTCCTCCACAGAAGAAAAGTTTAGAACAGGTAAGGTTTCAGCTCCAGTAGAATCCAAGTGGAATTATTTGTTATCCTGGATACACAAACCCACCTGTCAAGAGGAACCATTGGGAGGCCAAACAGCAGTTATGAGGGAAGTTATTTAAGAAATTAATTCACATAAATCACAATCACCAGTGTATATCACAGGGCAGAATTGTGGGATGAAGGAAATAAGGGAAGAGAGAGAATGCACAAATGTGAAAGAGAGACAATAAATGTTGAGGTCTGAGGAGAGAAAGAGTGGGAGAGTACAGAAATGTCTTTGGTGCTGGATATTACGCAGCACAATGATTAGCTCTGATTTTCGTTTTCCTGTAGGTTTTCCCTGGTCTAACTGCAGAGTTTCCTCAAGCCTCAGTATGATATCTGCTGTGTATTGAAAAGAGCTGATGACCCTATTATCCAGGCATGATTCACAATTCTTACTGAGAAATTAATTTTTGACTTCTCCAGAGAGGGTAGCTTTTGTGATTACATTTTTCTGTGATGTCATTTTACAAATGTCACATATAAAATACAGTGGACTAATATCTCCTTTGCCACTAGTAAATGGTAAGTGCCATCAGTATCAAAGTTGATCTATATAAGCTTATAACTGAGAAGCTGATGAGTATTCTTTGTCACTAATTCACAATAGCTGTTCTTTTTGATATTTTCTTTAAACATAGCCTAGAAAAGTAGGCTATGTTTAAATGGAATGTGAGATCATTTCCATGCAGAAATAAAAAAAATACAAATGAATCTTTGCTCAACTAAAAGTAATATTGAAAAGTTTCTTATCTGTTTGGACTACTGATCAAAATTATGCCTATCCAATACTTTTATTCTCTGTAACTTTCACTCCTCATCAGCTATTGTTACCAGTAATTATTCCTTCAGCTTTCTCTGCAGGACCTTCTTTTCTGATGACTCTACTTCCAGTTCTGCCAGTAGCCCTTTTTCATTAATAAACGATTCATACCCATTTATCTTCCTGACTACTCCAGCTCATGCTTTTGTAACTATTATAAAGCACAGGAAAGAATTTTTTTCTCATGTTTAGGTGGAACATCCTGTGCTCCAACTCGTGCCCATTGCCCCTTCTCCTGTCATTGGGCACCACTGAAAAGAGTCTGGTCCCATCCTCTTGACACCCACCCTTCAGATATTTATAAGTATTGACAAGATCCCCCCTCAGTCTTCTCTTCTCCAGGTTGAACAGACCCAGGTCTTACAGTCTTTCCTCATAAGGGGAATGCTCCAGTCCCCTCACCATCTTGGTAGCTCATTTCCATGCAGAAAGAAAAAGCATACAAATTTCAGTGGGCCTTGACTTTTGTTGCATTCACAGCAGGAATTTTTTTCCCTGCTTGTCAGCAGTGTAGACAATACACAAATGAGGAGCCACAGAATGAAGAAAGGACCTGCCCACAGAATGTGTCCAAGCCAAGAGCACCTGCCAAGAAACAATCCTGACATGGTCACCAAGAGATAACTTCAACATCTCAACTTGGAATTTTTTTCTCACTGGTGAATTCTGGGATCTGCTTCACAGAAAGGTCAGCTTTTTATGGACAGATTGAGCTGAATAAGCAGGAAACATATTGCTTTCTGCCTAAAAGGATTTACAGTTAATCAGAAAATAAATTTCAGCTACTGCCCCTAAATTAACTTTTCCAAAGAAATTTCACATTCAATAAAACTCTGCTTGTACAAATGTTCATGCAGGGTACTTACCAGAAGTATATCAGAATGTTTCATATCTGGCTTCTGGTTACATTTTCTGCACATTTTTAGTCTGGTAAAAATTATATCCCAGATAAATCAAAATGGTGAAAAGTTCAAAAGTGAACACTGAATCTTAGGAAATTCCTGAATAATGCAATCTCAAGGTCAAGACATCTTTAAAGACCACATTAAGTGTTTGTTATGTACTACCAGAGACAGGATACTGACTAAAGAGAATTTACATCTCCTTTAGATTCTCCATTGCTATGTTCCATGTACTCAGTCTGGCTGTCTCAGTGGTTTATATTGGCAAAGCCGTTGAAAAAAAAAAAAATAGAAACATGAAATAATTTTAATTACGAACCTCTCTGCTCCTATTGCATATGGAGTTCTCTAGCCACAATGGGCAGAAGTCTTTCATGTATGTTTTTGAATAAATAGGAAATGTTACCATGTAAAATATTTTTGTGTACCACAGGCCCACTAATCACAGGTAGCATCTTCTGTTTTTGATCTTACTGAAATGTTAATAATCAGAACAAAACATTCCCAAGTCCATGCTTGGAACACTCCAGCAAAGCAATTATTCAGCATCCGTCATGAGTTTAATGGTTAATTTAAAATAAAAGGAGGAAAAGTTTCTTCTGAATTTTTCCATAGAGAGGAAACAATTAAGTACCAGTAATGGGATTTATGGAAGCCACAACATGGAGAAGCTGCTGTTTACAGTAATTAATTGAAAGGGTTGAGGACACAGGTGGGACTAAAACCTGTTATTTGACAGGAACAGAGGAAAAAAGGTGCTTTATTTGCTTACTCAGCTATCAGAAGTAACAACCCATCCTTGGATCATGGTATTTCAACAGGTCTCCAAAGAGAACAGTATCATCATGCCCATGAGCATTCCTGTAACACGTTGGATCCCCAGCTCAGCTCCTTCTTCAGCTGCTTAACTTGTATGTGTGGTTTCGTCTTTCACTTCCCCATATTAGTGGATCTCAGGTTACTTTGAAATGGTACAGCGAAGGGACAGCTCCAGTTTCTCTTTAGAGAAAATGCTTTGGTCATTCACAAACACTGCAACCTACATCTGCTTTTGCAGGCCTGTATGTCTGTGTGTAAGGATTTAGACCATTTCACCAGCAGGCTGTGTCACTATATTTTCATTGTTCAGAAAGATCTCATGTTTTGCAATTTAAGGGTGCAGATGAACAAATTGTTGCTGTCTATTGTCCAGATATGGAAAACTCAACTAAGAAATTATGCCCCGAAGATAGAACAGACTAAGCAATTGTTAACTTTCTGGCTTTGGTGAGTTCTTCTGTCATTGCCAGGGCCTTGACTATACAAATCTCATTCCTGGAGAACAATTATTCATTATTTTCTTTCATTTTACATCTGATTCCCACACGTCTACATAGTGAGGCTGTTCCCCTGCAGGTCTAAAGTTGTCTTTTGATGTGTATAATAGTTAAAGAGTTCTCAAATAAAAACACAGGCATATTAACCAAGGAGTTTAACAAATGTTTTTAATTATGGGAACTGGATGCAGTGCACTGAACAACTGTGACCTTTGGTTTAGGCTCTAAGGGTCCCCTTACAATAGAAACGTCCCAGCAGTGGCAGCAAACAAGGGTCAGCTTTGTGAAAGATCCATATCAGCAGCTGCTGTCAACAAGTCAAGGCAGAATTAAATACAGCAGCTAGAGTTTTAGAGTTGGTCTGACCTTGTGCTCCTATCTGCATGGTCCCAGGATAAAAAAACTTGGTAATACCAAAATTAAATTAATAACTTCTTCCCTCTAAGCAGGACAGACTTTTATGCAAACAGGGATACAATGTGTCATTTAATAAGGTGTCACTAACATTTAAATTGGAAGAGAATTCAAACTAAAACTTCATAATGAGGCAGATTTTAAGTTCATATACATGCCTTGATCTAAACTTTGCATCTCATAATTCTTTCTAAGCTGAAGTTTAGGTTGGGTACATTTTTAATATGTACCTGTGTTTAACAGAAGTACTATGATGGAGGTAGGCATTAAGAGATTGTTTATTGTGAAGTGTTCATTTTATTGAAAGTAGAAGCTTTATAGTTTGCTGGCAGTGAGGTACTAATGGAATTAAACTTTCTGGAAGAGATAGGGAATACAGCAACACAAGCCTAGTGGGGCCAAGTCAAATATTTTTAGCTTGCGGTAGTTCTGGCAGAAGTCAGGGAAAAGTGGGACAATCCTTCAGGTCAGAAAGTTTGTAACACATCATTATTTGATGAAAATTTAAATGCAAAAAGGTTATTCCCTCAGAAAAACAAGTGCTTCTTGTTCTATCCTGTCCTAGGACAGGATGAATGCAAACAGTGTGCCTACCTGATAGCTGTTGTGTTGTGTTGGTTCTCAAGAGCCTGGTGGTGTCAGTGCAGGCAGCACACTGTAGATGCCTACATAGTGCCTTGACTTACCATGAGCACCAAAGCTTCCAGTGCTTGGAAGGGTCTGAGCATGTTTACAGACGCTGGGGAATTGCAAGGGCCAAGCATGCTGCTTCTGTGCAAACACCTTGAGCCCCACTCTTCCCAACCACAGAGTGAACTCCTCACACCTGAAGGGAGAGGTAGCAGCCAGCTACATGAACAGACTGGCAACGGTTCAGCAGTTGGTGTGCTTAAACTTGGTGTTCACCTCGGTGAATGATCCAGGGAGTTTCTTCTTTGTTTGAAGCTCTGTACTGACTTCATGCTTAATCTTGAGCAACATTTATTTAACCTTTTTATGACTCAATTTCCCTCACTTTAGTATGGCTACAATAATACTTTCTCACCTTTAAAGACTATTGTGCATACAGATCTCTGGGGCATGTGGAATACTACCACTATTATTATAGCTATTTTTCAGAGGTGGAAATCTGATAACCCACTCATCTGTGCTATCTTTTGTGGACATATGTGTTTTATTTAACCTGTTTCCTGAAGCAGCCACATCATTTGAAGATATTTGCCTAACCAGATATTTCTTTATTTAAAATTTATATGTCTGTGGACTTCTATAACTTATTGGTGCTTGAAATACTAGCTTGATTTTTGTTCTCATCTCACACATCACAATGATTTTTTTTGCTAATACATCATTGTCAATAAACGTGTGACATATGCTATCTCAATGTATTGTAAAAAGATACGTTACGTATAAAAGTTGTAAAGAGTGTAAGTGTAGTCAAAGAGCTACATTTGACAAAGTGGAAAAGCACAGGAATTAACCTTAAGGGATTTCAAGTTCTTTCTGCTCTCATTATGGAAGAGAGCACTGAGGATGTTCTGCATCAATAGGAACGTATTTAGCACCCAAAAGCCAAGCCCATCAGGCTTAGGTCAGAGGTAGACTGAATGCTGAGTTTGGGAACAGTATTACAAATTTTGCAAATTTCACACACAATATTAATTGAAAATAAATAAAATATCAGAATCTTAGCTAAATGTCCTGAAGATGACAGAACTAAAATGCAGCTACCTTTTCTTTCATACATCTGTTAGCAAATTCACATGCAGCAGTAGCACTATGAGGTGGAAGGTCTTTCATACTCTTTGGAAAAGCTCAGTTTCTTGGCCTGTAATCAAGCAGATATTTTTTCTCAGTTATGATATGATACGATAAGCTGCACCCAACACAGTCAATATGGTCTTAATTATAGGTGTCAGGTGAAGCACAGCTGGATTCTAAGATATGCTGATATATGTATATATATCCTATGCATACCTTATGAAGATATTTGCCAAAGATTCAGTGAAGCCACAAGTAAACTTTAAGCATCAGTAATTTTGCAGTGTTCATGAATGAAGATAATTGTTGGCAGCTTACTGGGCAGCTCAGTAGCTTTGCAATGCAACGTCATGTCTCTCTTCTGCAGTCAGTGCTACCACTGAATTTTTTGCCTCAGATAATGGCAGATATGCAAGAAGCAGCCTAAGGTTCTGGGAAGCTAGTTGACAGAACATTCATCCAGAAGCTTACAGCAGTTTTGAAGTCACTGTTAGTTATAAATATTTTATATTTTCAATGATACACTACAATGTAATTGTACGCATCAGTAGATACCTACCTGGTTCTTTCCCCAAAACACCATCTGTACACAGATCATTTCCTGAGTGCCTTGATAAGAGGTAGTTTAAGCACTTCATTTTGTGCAAATAAGTTTTGCAACATTTTTACAAGGCTGCCCACTACTTCATATCTGAACTACCTGCTATCACTTGGTACATGATACAAACTTTATGTATGCCTGTGTGAAATCACCTAAACTTACAAGAATTTAGTGCTTCATTCATGCACCAAAAAACAACCAGAAGATAGCAACAGTGAATTCACAGTAGGTATTCATCATAGTAAAAAGTTCACAGATGGGTTTCTAAAGGTTTAACATATTTTTAATGATCTACAAACCCCAAAGTGAATAATGATATTAAAAAGATATGTAAAGAACCCAAACCATCATTACATTTGGTTAAATCTAGAAAGGCCTGTGCAGAACTTCAGCAGGACTGAATCAAGTTGGAAAAATGGACAACACAATGGCAGACAATGTCCCTGTTGGTAACTGGAGATCCACTTGAAGAAAATATAGCTATGCAAATAATGTTACATGTATGAATTTACCTTTAACAATGGGATAATAGGTATTCTATGCTAGCACTACATAATGTTAAAATACAGATCTCATGGAAAGGAGCAGGGAAATGTACTGACTGTTCGCGATGAACTTCTGCTCCATGTACAGCTGTGCTGAAAGAAAGCAAATAAATTCCTGAGGTGCATGAACAATGGGATGAAGTAATACAGAAAATGTCCTTTATATTGTCACTGATGTAGCCTCTAATACTTCTTGCTTTAGACTAGTTTCTTATCAGAGAAAACATACTGCAAAAATAAACAGGTTCAGTGAAGATAGATAAGAACAAGATATTGGTATGGGAAAAAATCTCTACTTCACAAAAGGCAAAAAGATTATTATGTTAAATGATTAAAGGGGAACATGATAAAAGTGCATGGAATAATAAGAATTAATTGAGAAAGTAGACTTTATAGGAAATAGCCCTTCAACACACTAAAAGTAAATGTTTCAAAAGCAATAAACATCATTTCTACCCAGCTTATGATTATATTGTGGAATTTATTGCCAGAGTATGTCTTTGACGCTTGAAACTCAGAAGGCTTGGAAGTGTTTGGATGAACAGGTGATGAATTGCATAATAGTCCTGGGAACTATTCACTCTCACATTTCAGGTTTCCTTTTTTTCTGTGATATTTGGATTTTCTTTCCGTCATCTAGGTCTAAGCATACATACAACTGTAGTGCAATTTGAGATACCCCAGGATATACTATGTCATATTGGCCTCATGAATATGTCTTGGGTACAGTATGGTGTCTCAGATGACCCTAGACACTTATGTTTCATAAAACAAATACAGACCTTAAAGCTTGTCATCATCAGAGGAACAAACCTGATCTGCAGCAGCCACAGGTCTAATTTAATGTGAAAGATCCCGTGTTTCTGCTGAGCATTCCCAACAGGATTGAACAACGACTCAGTGAAGAAAAAAACATTCATAAGGAAAACCAAAAAGAAAATGACTGAAAACCAACTTGTAACCAAAGCATTATTTTCAATAATATACTCAACAGAGAACCCAGATTCTGCAAGCCAAACTGAAAAGAAACAGGAAGATAGAAATCATTCAGTCCTCCCCTTAGTCACCTCTATCCTCCTTGCACTAGGTCATCTAGCTGTGAAGGTTAATGATAAATGTACTGACTGCTGTCTTGCAAGTCTACAAGATTGTATCAGGTACCTGATAATTATTTTCTGAATATACTAGGAAAAGCTATTACCTTCAGGCCTGAGGGGGCAAATTCTGTTCACTTCAAACCGTTTTCTTCATGGATAAATTTCTTCCTTAAGATTTGTTTAACTACTATAAGCCTGTAAGGATAAGTTTGTCTCATTTTTCCAATGAAGGTGATGCTGAAACAGGAGTGAATGGAAAATACTGGTTTTCCTCCTTAGTATGATAATCTGATTTCTGCCAAACCAATGAAGAAAACATCATACTTTGTTAGAATACTAACATACTATCAGGAGCATAAACACACTGCTTCAGGAAGGTTACGTTTGTATGTGCAAAAAAAGACTGGTTTTATTTGAAGAAAATATCTTAATAACTTAGTTGTTTCAATTAAGAAACCAAGAGATCCTATATCCTAACCAGAGTAAATAATGACACATCATCATAAACAATGTAAACATTTTAAGGTTACAGAAACAAAACCTGTTTTCTTTTAAACTGATAAGTCTTGTTTCAAACCCTGTGTCATTTATAGAAGAAGGTTTAATGGCCATGTTACCTGAAAATGCACATCTATAATGGGAAAACAGACAACTTGTGTAGCGTCTGTTCTGAGGTAATTCTCTATCCCATTGTCATTAAGTACAAGATGAATCCTTTAATTATACTTTAAAATTCAGTCATGCTGTTATCCCACTAGTTAATTCAATTAAAATGAACCCTTGTTAATTCAATCAAAAGGAATCAAACCAACTCTTGAACTGTTTTCCTTCCATGTGTTTTTCTTTTGGAGGAGAACTAAGGGGATAAAGGAAAGAAACATGAACTAACACCAGAGTGCTTGTCCCTGGACCCTGACAAAGCAAAGCTTGCTGCCTTTCATGCATATACAACAGCTCCCCATAGGAAGGGGCCTTCTGCTATTTCAGTAGCTTTTCCACATGCCCAGAGATTTATCTGTCACCCCCTTGTCAATGTGTAAGCAAAAAAGTTATCATCAAATTTTTACATATAAGATTAAAAATGGTGATGGGAACAGGGGGTGATTTATTATATATGACATGCATTTCTGTTTATGCATTCATGAAGACCATGTCTGCGAGATCTCTAATGCCAGCTTGCACACGCTGCACAAATATGAATAAATGAATAATTGTTTTGATAATATTAAACAGCATGTGTGATGTAGCAGAGCAACATCTGTTATTAACAGTATAAACAAAAGGAGTTTTTACTGATTGCATGTCATTCTGCATATGGGAACAATGTAATAGGTCCAATTTGGTAACTCTTCACAGACAGCAGGAGAGATTGTGTAGGCCTGCTGTGAAAAACAGGAACAAGATTAGAGCAACAGTTCTTTCAAATGTGGAGAGGAAAAAAGCTCTATAAAAATGCTAAAGGAGGAAATTATAAACTGTGTATAGAATTGCTTAAGTTCATAGAAACCATTTCTCCTTTTGATTGTTATCATGATGACCCCACCTTCCTAGGTGCCCTTGCAAAATAGGTATGAGGGTCTGCAAGTGGAAACAAACAATAACGAGAATGATGGTTCATCTAGGTTGGAGATGTTGCCAATGTTAAGTTGGCCTATGCCCTGTGTTGAAACCCCTTCCATAAAGAAAAAAAGATGGGTCATTGTTATAGGAGACTCCCTTCTGAAGGAACACAAGGCCCAATACGCAGATCAGAACCACTTCTTAAGCAAGTCTTCTGCTTCCCTGGTGCCCAGGTTAAAGATGTGAAGAGAAAGCTTTTTACCCTAGTAAAGCCCTCAGCTTACTGTCATTTCAGATTTTTCAGGTGGGCAGAGATGAAGCTACAAGAAGTCCAAGGGCATCAACAGAGATTTCAGGGCCTTGGGACAACTGGTTAAGGGATCAAGAGCACAAGTAGTGTTCTCCTTTACCCTTCCAGTTGCAGGGAATAATGAGTGAAGAAACAGAAAGAGCCAGCAGATCAGTACCTGGCTCTGAGCCTGGTGTCACAGGCAGAATTTTGGAGGTTTTGATCATGGGTCAGTCCACACTACAGCAGGTCTGCTGGCGATAGATGGGGTACACCTGTCTCAAAGGGGGAAGAGGACCTTTACAGTTAGCAGGGCTCATTGAAAGAGCTTTAAACTAGATTTGAAGGGGGAAAGAATAAAACCAGGCTCACTAGAGATAAGCCTGGGGGTGACATGCCAATGTTTGAGGGATGGTGTGCTAGCAAGGTCCTTCCGTCTGCTGTGTCAGTGGAGATAGGGGATGGAGATCCATGGGGCAGCAGAGATGCAAGAGTTATGGATGTGTTAGAAACCATGGAAGTGCCTGAGAATGGTCACATAGGAATTAGGGTTTCTCCCCCAAAAAAGGTGGCAGGATCTACACCAATGCACGCAGCATGGGCAACAAACAGGAGGAGCTGGAAGCCATTGTGCAGCTGGAAAACTGTGATATAGTTGCAATCACGGAAACATGGTGGGATGGCTCGCGCAACTGGAGTGCTGCAATGGATGGCTATAACAGTCTTCAGAAGTGATACGCAAAGAAGGAAAAGCAGTGGGGTAGCCTGTATGTTAGGGAGTGTCTTGACTGTCTAGAGCTTAATGAAGGTGATGATAGGGTGGAGTGTTTATGGGTAAGAATAAGGGGGAAAGGCCAGCAAGGCAGGTATCATGGTGGAAGTCTGTTATAGAGCACCCAATCAGGATGAAGATGCAGATGACATATTCTATGAGAAGCTGGGAGAAGTCTCATAATCGCTAGCCCTTGTTCTCATGGGGGCTTCAATCTACTGGATGTAAGCTGGAAATGCAAAATATCAGAGAGGAAACAGTGTAGAAGGTTCCTGGAGTGTGGAAGATAACTTCCTGACACAGCTGGCAAGTGAGCTAACTGGACCTGTTGTTTGCAAGCAGAGAAGGACTTGTGGGTGATGTGATGGGTGGAGGCTGTCTTGGGCATAGGGATCACAAAATGACAAAGTTTTCAGTTATTGGAGTAGTAAGGAAGGGGAGTTAGCAGAACTGCTACCTTGGACTCCTGGAGGGCAGCCTTTGGCTTGTTTAGGACACTAGATGAGAGTCCCTAGGGAGGCAGTCCTGAAGGGCAAAGCTTACTCTGGATATTGCTGTAAAAGACAATAAAAATGTTCCTGTAAAAGACAATAAAAATGTTTTTCTGAAAACATCAGCAAAAACAGGAGGGCTAAGGACAATCTCCATCCTTTATTCGATGTGGGAGAAAACGTACTGACAAGATAAGGAAAAGACTGAGGTACTTAATGCCTTCTTTGCCTGAGTCTTTAATGATAAGATCTGTTGTTCTACAGGTACCCACCCCCCTGAGCTGGAAGACAGGGACAGGCAGCAGAATGAAGCCCCCATAATCCAAGGGGAAATGGTTAGTGACTTGCTACACCTCTTAGACACACACAAGTCTCTGGGGCCAGATGGAATCCAGCTAAAGGTATTGAGGGAGCTGGTGGAAGTGCTCACCAAGCCACTTTCAATCCTTCATCAGGAGTCCTGGCTAACTGGGGACGCCCCAGATAACTGGAGGTTCACAAATGTGATGTCCATCTACAGGAATGGATGGAAGAAGGATCTGGGGTATTACAGGCTTGTCAGCCTGACCTCGGTGCTGGGGAAGGTTACGGAGCAGATCGTGTTGAGTCCATCATGCAGCACGTACAGGACAACCAGGTGATCAGGCCCAGTCAGCATGGGTTTAGACAGGGCAGGTCCTGCTTGTCTCATCTCTTTCTATGATAAGGTGACCCACTTAGTGCATGAGGGAAAGGCTGGGGATGTTGACTGCCTAAAATTTAGTAAAGCCTTTGACACTGTTCCCCACAATATTGGACAAGTGTACTCTTCACTGGATTAAGAACTGGCTGGATGGTTGGGGCCAGAGAGTTGCGATGAATGGAGTAAAATCCAGTTGCTGACTGGTCACAAGTCATGTTGTACAGGGGTTAGTATTGCAGCCAGTTCTATTTAATATCTTTATCAAAGATCTGGGCAAAGGGATCGAGTGCACCCTTAGTAAGTTTGCTGACAACACCAAGCTGGGCAGGATTATTTATTTGCTTGAGGGTAGGAAGGCTCTACAGAGGGATCTGGACAGGCTGGATTGATGGGCAAAGGTGAATTGTTTGAGATTCAACAAGGCCAAGTGCCGGGTCCTGCACTTGGGTCACAACTACACCATGCCATGCTACAGGCTTGGGGACAAATGGCTAGAAAGCTGCCTGGCAGAAAAGGACCTGGGGGTGCTGGCTGAGTATAAGCCAAGACTGTGCTTAGGTGATCAAGAACTCCAACAGCATCCTGGCTTGTATCAGGAAGAGTGCGGCCAGCAGAAGCAGGGAGGTGACCGTGTCCCTGTACTCAGCACTGGTGAGGCTGCACCTCGAATCCGGTGTTCAGTTTTGGACCCCTCAGGACAAGAAGGACATTGAGGTGTTGGAGTGTGTCCAGAGAAGGGCAAGGAAGCTGGTGAAGGGTCTGGAGAGCCGGTCTTATTGGAGAGGTTGAGGAAACTGGGGTTGTTTAGCCTGGCAGAGAGGAGGCTGAGGGGAGACCTTATTGCTCTCTACAACTACCTGAAAGGAGGTTGTAGCGAGGTGGGTGTTGGTCTTTTCTCCCAAGTTACTAGTGATAGATTGAGAGGAAATGGCTTCAAGCTGCCTCAGGGGATGTTTAGATTGGATATTTGGAAGAATGTCTTCCCTGAAAGATTGGTCAGACATTGGAAGAGGCTGCCCAGAGAGGTGGTGGAGTCGCCATCCCTGGAGGTGTTCAAAAAATGTGCAGATGTGGCACTTCAGGACATGGTTTAGTGGTAGACTTGGCAGTGCTAGGTTAACAGTTGGCGTTGGTGATCCTAAAGGTCTTTTCCAACAGAAACAATTCTATGATTCTATCTCCTGTTTACTTTTTCCAGTGTCCTGCAGTGAGCTGAATAGCAGTAACTGAAAAGCCTGGATTTCAGAGGAATCTAGCAATGTTAAATACTTTTAAGTACCATCTCAGATTATAACCATGTAGTTAAAATATCCTTTATGACACCACAAACAAAGGAGCATAAAAGCCAGTATTTCCTGTACTAAATTCATTACTAAATCTTGATTCAAGGAATGATACTGTATACTAGGGATTAGACATAAAATATAGAAAATTAGGATGTAGTTTTGGCAATACAGTTGATCAGAAATAGTATCTCACTGCTGCTTAAACAAGTGATGTGACTCACCACTACTGCCAGCAACTGGCTGTAGGTTTCTTCGTCCTCTTTCATGCCATCATTGCTGCTTTTCTGATCCCAAGATAAGCTATTGCAAGAAACTAAACCAAGAGAAGTTATCTCTAAGGTTACTTTTCTGCTGGTTAAGATCACAGAATCATTTTTTTTCATGGCAATGAACAAATACAAGAGTCAATACAACGGAAGTAAATGGAACACAGAGGTTAAGTTGCCTGTCCTGGATGCTGCTTGCTATATGATGAACTATAACATGCAACTGTACCTTCAGTCCACCAAAGTGACTTATAAAACAGTATGTAACAGTGTCTGGCTGGATACTTCCTTTTTGCTGTTGCTGCATTAACCCTTCTTTGCTAACACTTTTACATTATTACTTCTTTCCAACTATTGAATGGAAGCCTCCAGGTGTCCCTAAAAGAAACCCTGTTCTGAAGCCATATCTGAGTTTTTCATGCAACATCACACATCTGCAGTTTCTTTACCTGACTTATCTACAGCTACACAGTCACTAGATCTCTAAGCCCATCATATATTTAATACCACACAAAATGAAGTCTCCTTCCTTGACTGAGCATATTGAATGGCTATACTTCACTGTCTTTCTGAAAAAATTACACCGGAATATCAAAACGCAAGCAGCAAAGTACTTGGGGAAAAAGGGTAGTATACCTCTGTAAAAGTGGGGCACTTCACCTCCTCTGCCATAGCCATCAGGGACTCACTCTACTTCTTGCATAGCGTCACAAGAGCCGTGCTCATTTCATCCCACCTCCTGATGATATGGACTTGGGAGTCTCAGTACTGAGCTTGCCTTCTTCAGAGTGCAGTCGTTAAACGGGCTTTCAGTTGCACAGTGTGTCTAGGACCACAAGTAAATGCCCGTGTTCTCTGACTTGTACAGTCCTTTGTTTGTATTCAAGTATCTAGGGAAGTTTTTATTTCAAACATGCATAAAAATGTAAATCTCTTTTTACAGTTGTTCCATGTATAATAGAAACTTGCCATATTTTCACTTCTGAACAAAGCAAAACTGCATTCCAATGATCTTCTTTTGTCTTTTCATTTAACTTTTTAGTTATTTGTGTACAAATACACATATCACAAAAGTGTGAGAGCATCACACTGAGCTCAAGAAATCACTGTAAAGATAAGTATGTTTTTTCTAGTGAGAACTCTGAGAGTTGTAATAAACTGACAAGTGTGAGTCTTGCATGGGTTTCTGAATATGAATGCCTCCTTAATAACTCCAGAGGTGGACACCATAAATAGCTATCGAAGTAATATTTAACCTGAATCATCAATGAATTTCAGAAATCTTCTTAGAATAGACATCAGTAAACATTTTGATCTACTACTTAATCCAGCACTCAGGGCAGAACTGACAGGTCAAACTACCTTCAGAAAGCATACAGAATGCAGGACTGGCTCATTCTTGAAGCAAATCTAAAAATATTTGAAAGAAGGGTGGGGGTGAAAGATGGGTGCCTATTATTTTGTAAGCAATTAAAACCTGCCTCTACCTGGTGCCAAGAGGACAGAGTTGTAAATCAGCACGTACCATGGGATGATTTTTAAATCATCGCAGCAGGTTTTCATTCTAGTCTTGCCTATTGATTGTTAATACAGCTTATCTCTCAAAATTTCAGTAACAGAAACAATACCCTGCTATTCAAGGACAGCGCATTTATGCTAAATGCTAGAAGTAAATATTTCATGTAAAACAAAAAATCCCAGTCATACTGTGTCTTGTACTGGAAGTAATCCATAAGAAAATCAGGAGCTATAGAAGAAACATGGAGGGCTTTTTCCTACTCGACTCTATCCATTACCCAACAAATAAAAACCACAACACCATAAGGACATCCTAAAATCTCTGCAGATACCAAGGAGAGACCTTCTTTGGAACTAAAGAAATGGAAAATCCTACAGCTAGGATTTCAGAATTTCATTCCCACCCTCTAAAGGAGGGTTTTTACACAGCTTCTGTGAACCTCAGAGGAAAAAGGATCAAGACTAGTGATAGCATGCATAGATTTTGTGAAAGGAAAAGTTCCAAAATGATGCTCTAAATGCTTCAGTGTGAATGAAGCCTGAATATGTAGCCCTTTCAAAGGGCCTTAGTGGGTTTGAAAGTATTGAAAAGACAAGGTAGATGGGGTGAGTGATTTCGCTCTGCTTTCAGAACAAGGGAAACCACAGCAAAACACTGGAAGATAATGGAACAATTACAAACACTTCTGTTCTTGGGGTGATTCTGCGATTTATTTATTTATTTTTCAGTAAACAGTTCCTGAAAAGAAAAAAAAAAGAGTTTTGTATCAGTTTTGTATTAGCAGCTTGCACATGAATCAGATCACAATACTTTTATCTCCTTTGGTAAATTGAGCTAATGGCAAAATGAAATGACAGAGAGGTTGCTGTCTACTTAGCTCATAAACAATTTTTTGCACCTTTATCTCAGAAAAGCAATCATCTCTGAGGCGGAATAGGTCACTGGAAAGTTCAAAACACTTATTATTCAAGTGTTCCATCTTAGTGCCCTTAATTCCTGATATCAGTTACAGAGAGCTCTGTCGAGTTGTAGCTGGGGTGGTTAAAGTCATGTATGTTACTTTCAACATTTCTTAGCTATTCAGTGGTTTGCTGAATGTGACATGATTTCTCCTGGTTTGGCAGCTGCAAAGTGAGGTCTCTCTTAGAATTAGTGACGTGCATGGACCCAGAAAGCTATTGCCATCAAGGACATGTAATCAAGGACTAACGGTAATGGGATATTTTAGTATAGTAGTTCATTTACCAGCAGCTATGGCTAGCATTGAGATGGGTACTGGGTTGGGTTTTGGCCAAATTTTTCTTTCTGTTCTGAACTTGCTTTTAGTATTAAATATGCTCAGAGCAGAGCTGCTTTGAAGAGGAGAAATGCATGGATATGGCTAAAGAGAGAATAACCCACACAGCAGTCTGTGGCCTTCAGCAATTTTTTCTTTTACATCTCTACATGAGAAAGCAGAGCAGTAGACACACAAAATATGTGGTGGACCACACAAGAAATAGACACATCATCAAATATTAGCATACAGGGCATTCAAATTCAGTATCACAAAATAAGGGAAGGCTTTTTGGAAAAGAAAATTGTGAAAGTGGAATAATATCATGCTACTTCTCTGAACCATCTTGAAACCTAAAGTATTATAAATAAATAGTAGCAATAGTATACCTATTTTGCAGAGAAAAGAAGAATCATGACAAGTCTACAATAACTTGCTACAAGTCTACAATAACAATAACTTGCTGGTCAGAGGAGTAACTTCTAGCTATTCTCCTAGAAATCCAGTGAATATCAGGGATCCTTTTCAGTTAAAGAAAGAGCTTAAAGAAATTGTTCAACATCTCTAATTCCCCAAGGGTATCTCCCTGCTTCCTGAAATTAGGACTTCACATAAGCTATGTTACTAAAAATGTGCTTTGTGGTCTTACTAGAAAGAAGAATCTTAGTTTTTTGAGAATGATAATATAATCCCACTGAACATTCTGCTCTCCTGGCATGAAGGCATGAAGGAGAACCATCAGGTATCCTCTGATGAGTTCATTTCTCTGTCACTAAATCTCTCTGTGGGACACAGAGTCATAGCAAAACCTCTCTGCAGACTACCACGGAAAAGAAGGCATTTTGACATCTGAGAAAAGTGTCAGAAAAGACAGATATTTTTCACTAGTATGTCTCATAACCCAGGGGTGACTTCAGTGCTAAGGCAGTACTGATAATATATATTCTAATGTGCAAGTTGATGCTTAAGGATTATTTTCTAAACCATTGTTAGATATGACTAAACAACACTGTGGTCACACAATGGGCACAAAGTAAATCTGCCTTAATAAAAGAGCTACATTCCATATTTTCTGGTTAGAATAATATTAAAAGAAAGGAATAAATAAAAATGATATTACTTGTGAAATCAAGCAAACACAAACTCACTCAGGAAGTACATTCCAGATCCAGTATCTGGAAAGAAAATTTTTAGATAAACTACCAAAAGCAACAAAAAAGCACAATTATTTTGATGCAGGTTTTGAGAAATGCATTTAGTCCACTGTTACGTAAAAAGGTTTTGCAACATTTCACTGACATAAATGTCTGTGACCTGATTTGCATAAAAGATAAGGAAACCAGGAGTCGTTATGGCAGCAAAGAGCAGCAACATGGTTGCAAACCTTTCTTCCATCCTATATTAATTAAATGTACCACAGTGTGTGAAGTAGCTCTCAGCAAATTTGGATTTTAAAATTCTTGAGTGTAATTGAAAAACTCACTGCAAAGAATGCAAACGGCTGCTGGACAGATCAAAGAGCATATGAAGAGTTATTTAACAGGTTTGCTAATGGAAAGATAATGGCTTTTATGAGGATGATGGAACAAAAATAAAGCAGCAGACCTGAGGATAAATTAAAAGACGAAAAGAGGCCTTGTAAAATGAAGCAGTAACACAAATCCATTAGCTGTAAACACTGGATAATATTAATCCTGTAAATGGTACTCCATGTCCATTTCATGCATCATCTTGGGTGAAAGGTGGTAGCTTGTAGCAGAAAATAGTTGCTCTTTTATTTTAATGGTCTTGAATAAGGCTGTTGGCCATATTGACAGCTGTGCCGAGTAGCAGCTGGTAGCTAGGCAAAGTTGTTTAATGTTTATAACAATAAAGAATAGATTTTTATGGTTTAGAACTAAAAGCTTTTTGGAAAGTATCTAGAATAAATATTCTAAAATGTTGGGAAAATATTAATTCAAAGGTAATTTTTTGTAAAAATGAGGTTTTATTGGAAGAAAGGACAGAAAGGTGACGAGACCATTTTTCCACAACGTATACTCAGAATCTAAATCATATACTCATTCAGAATCATTAAGTAATGTAAGAAAAAGTAAAGAAAAATGAATTTTTTTTTTTTACATTAAATAATCATATTAAATGAGGGAAATGCAAAGTTGAAGTGGATATGGAGCCCAGTTTATCTCCCAGATATCTTCAGGAAGAACTGGGCTGAATCAATGGTTTGCTAAATGTTTAATAAGAAACCCTACTGAAGGCGGTGGGGTTCCATAAGTTTACCATCAATTTTTATGGGGCCAGGATTTTACTCTTCATTCCATTAAATGAATCTTGGGAAATGATCTTTCTTTCCTTTGGGTTTCTTTTTTTTTTTTTGAAACTGCCTTCTCAGTTGGATGGGACATTTTAAAGAGTTGAGAATACCAAGAGCTTGAGAGTCAGAAAAGACAGATAATCAACTGTTTCAATTCAGGTTTTAGTAAATTAATGTATTTAATAAGTAATATAGACTGCTATTCCTCAATGGACTCTGAAGTTATTACAGCAGTAGAAAACAAAAAAATATTTTTAAAATATATTAATAATTTACCTGGCATAAGTTGAAAAAAATTATAATTGTTACGCATAAAATCAAGCAGATCATTGTTAGCCACTGTGCTGGTTTTGGCTGGGATAGAGTTAATTTTCTTCATAGCAGCTAGTATGGGGCTGTGTTTTGGATTTGTGCTGGAAACAGTGGTGATAACACAGGGATGTTTTCGTTCCTGCTGAGCAGTGCTGACACAGAGCCAAGGCCTTTTCTGCCTCTCACCCCACCCCACCCGCGAGCAGGCTGGGGGTGCACAGGGACTGGGAGGGGGCACAGCTGGGACAGCTGACCCCAACTGACCAAAGGGGTATCCCACACCATATGGCGTCATGCTCAGTATATAAAGCTGGGGGAAGAAGAAGGAAGGGGGGGATGTTCGGAGTGATGGCATTTGTCTTCCCAAGTAACCGTTACGCGTGATGGAGCCCTGCTTCCCTGGGGATGGCTGAGCACCTGCCTGCCCATGGGAAGTGGTGAATGAATTCCTTGTTTTGCTTTGCCTGTGCGTGCAGCTTTTGCTTTATCTATTAGACTGTCTTTATCTCAACCCATGAGTTTTTCACTTTCACTGTTCTGATTTTCTCCCCCATCCCACTGGGGGCGAGGGAGTGAGAGAGCAGCTGTGTGGTGCTTAGTTTCTGGCTGGGGTTAACTCATAAGAGTCACATTGATCAGTTTGGCTTTCTTAACAAAAATCCCTAGTACTGATGGTTCAAAGGAGAACTTAGAAGTTTTAATGCAACATTTCACTTGAGTTCAGCCCTGTAGACAGTGCATAACAGCTTTTACAACCTGCTGTGCTCTTTCAGCTTGTGAAATGCATATAACAGGTCACACACTGGGGTTTATTTTTATAGCCATCTATTACTGTCAATGCCTTACCTTCTCAAAAACTAAACCTGTGAAGGAAGCAAACCCATTTTGCATATTGTTTTCTGTAACATTGCCAAGAAACAAATAAATTCTGCAAAACTTAAGCAAAGCTTTCTGTTTTTTCTCTTTGTGGAGGAGTGTCACAGACCTGACTCATACAAGGTCCTGGAGCAAAAGGGACTGGGCACTGAGGAATCCCCATTGTCTACAATATTTAGTAAGAAGGACATCTCACAGGAGCTGCAGGTGTACTGACCATGCAATACATTGGCAATTCCTATTTTCTGTCTTTCAAAAGCCTGTTTAGACAGCCAATTGCCTCTACTCAGGTTGACTTTCTTGATGCAGAAAGTCACGCTCATCCCTGCTGAGGGGCACGGTGGCTGGAAGGAATGGCTACTGTGTTCCTTTCACCCAAGGAAATCACAATGTTTTACCAAATTATGGACTTGTTTTAGAAGGCTGGGCTCCACCACTGATTGATTTAGGTGTTGAAAAAGCTTTTTATGTTCACATATGGACCATCTTAATTGATTGATTAACATTGCAATTGAATGATCTGTCAAATCTGTCTATTTGGGAAGACCATCTCTGCCAGGAAAACATGTATCATTTCATTGTCCCTAGGTCTAAACCAGTAACTTAGAAGAGTACACCTTCAGCAAAATCCTTTTTTTCCCTAAAGTAAGTTTAATTCAGTTCCATTGCTATAAGTTGCAAAGTCTGTTTTTACATTTAAAACTTAGCACACTCTTTAATGTTCTCCAAAACAATTTTTCAAAGTTGCAAACTTCAAGAAATAGAAATAGGTGAAAGCATTTTTGTGGCTTTGATTATTTTTCAATCTGAGTATGATTTTATGGCACGTCATTGCATAAATTCAGTAGCATCCTGGCTATATCTTATTCTTCAAATGAAGTTTGATAAAAGCAGCTCTTCTCTAAATGGGAGCTAGAAAAAGGATTGGAAACAGAAATAATTTTTTTTCTTTAAATAAACTCTTTATTGTGGGGAGGAAAGGAAATATCTTCAAATACTAAAATAGGTTTCTAGTTTTAACAACCTATCATTATGGAATTAATTTCCAGAGACCAGAATTATTCTGGCAAAACCAGTGATTTAAAATTATTTGGAATTAAATGAAACATCAGCAGAGAGTGCCCTGTGTTTCACAAAGTTAATTTTGTGGTGTTTCTTAATAATTCTTCACGTTCAGACAAGTTACTAAAGAAAACTGTTTATTCACTGATAGCCAAACACAGACACCTGATATGCTATGACAGGGCTACCAACAGTTCCAGAGCTCTCTAAAACATCACCTGGTTCTTCTATGTTGTCAAGCTATGACATGCAAAGGCATTGTAAGTGCTGGGGGTAATGAAATTTTTAATCATGTCATCTGCTGGAAGAACAATACGGCAGCTTCCATGTCATCCACCAAGTTCCTGGAATGTATAGAGGATTGTTTCCTGATACAAATGTTAGATGTGCCAACCAGGAAGGAGGCACTGCTGGACTTGTTATTCATAAACCGAGAAAGCCTGCTTTGTAATATCTCGGTTAGTGATAGCCTTGGCTGCAGTGACCACAATATTGTGGAGTTCGGGACCCTGCTGAGTGTGCTGAAGGTCAGCTCTAAGACAAGGATTATTGATTTTAGAAGATCAAACTTCAGTGCACTCAGGGCTCAGTTGGGAGGGATTCGATGGGAGGCTTCCATGGAATACAAAGGAGCTAGTGAGAGCTGGAAATTCTTCAAGAACTCTCTATTGGAAGCACAAAGCCAATTTATCCACTACAAAGGAAAGGGAAGTAAGCGGAGCAAGAGGCCCCCATGGCTCAACCATGACCTCCTGGGTCTACTCAAATCCAAAAGGGAAGCACACCAGAAATGGAGAAGTGGAGGATTGTCCACTGAGAACTACAAGGGCATAGCCAGAGAGTGCAGAGACACAGTCAGAAAAGCAAAAGCCCAATCTGAATTGAAACTGGCTGTAGACATAAAAAATAACAAGAAAGGGTTCTTCAGACATATCAACCATAAGAAGAAAAAGAAGGAAAACATAGGCCCATTGTTAAATGGAAAAGGAGAATCAATCACAAATGATGCAGAAAAGGCAGAGGTCCTCAACACCTTCTTCACCTCGGTCTTTACCAGCACTGTAGGGTCCCAGGCTTTGGGAACAAAATTGCCAATTGAACCAAACACCGACCCACCATCAGTGAAGGAAGAGTTAGTACATGAATTACTACAGGAGCTTGACCCCCACAAATCAACGGGCCCTGATGCCATCCACCCAAGGGTGTTGAGAGCGCTGGCTGATGTCGCTGCGAGGCTACTCTCCATAATCTTTCAGAAGTCATGGAGAACGGGGCATGTCCCAGAGGACTGGAGGAAGGCAAATGTTACCCCTATCTACAAGAAGGGCTCAAGGGAGGATCCAGGTAACTATAGGCCCATCAGCCTTACTTCAATCCCTGGGAAAGTTATGGAACGAATCCTCCTGGGGGCCACCACAAGTCAATTGAAGCACATGATTGGGAAAAGCCAACATGGATTCACTAAAGACAGATCGTGCTTGACAAACCTGGTGGCCTTCTATGACAAAGTGACTTGCCCGGTTGACATGGGGCGGGCAGTGGACATTGTTTACCTGGACTTCTCCAATGCCTTTGATATGGTCCCCCATAGCCTCCTCCTGGAGAAATTGATGTGTTATGGCCTAGACAAGTGGTCTGTGCAGTGGGTGGGCACTGGCTGACAGGCCGCACCCAAAGGGTGGTGGTAAATAGCTCTTTCTCAAACTGGCAACCTCTCACTAGTGGAGTCCCCCAGGGATCGATATTGGGCCCAATGTTATTCAACGTCTTTATAAGTGATCTGGATAATGGCATCAAGTGTAGCCTGATGAAGTTCGCTGATGATACCAAGTTGAGTGGGGAAGTAGACACTCCAGAAGGGAGAGCTGCTTTGCAGGGAGATCTGGATAGGCTGGAAGAGTAGGCCAGCAAGAACCTTATGAAGTTTGATAAGGACACGTGTAAGGTCTTGCACCTGGGAAAACATAACCCGGGAGTGCAGCACAGACTGGGATACACCTGGCTGGAGAGCAGCTCTGTCAAAAGGGACCTGGGGATCCTGGTGGACAGGAAGCTCAATATGAGAGAACAGTGTGCTGCTGTGGCCAAGAAGGCCAACAGGGTGCTGGGTTGCATCAAAAAGGACATCACCAGCAGAGATAAAGAAGTCATTATCCCACTCTACTCAGTGCTTGTCAGGCCACACCTGGAGTACTGTGTACAGTTCTGGTCCCCGCTATACAAGAAGGATGTGGACAGGCTGGAAGGGGTCCAGAGAAGGGCCACCAAGATGATCAAAGGATTGGGCAGCCTGCCATACGAGAATAGGCTGGGAGAACTAGGTTTGTTCAGCCTTGAGAAAAGGAGGCTCAGAGGGGATCTCATCACCATGTACCAGTACTTAAGGGGCAGCTACAAAGAAGATGGAGACTCCCTTTTTACACGGAGTCACACGGAGAGGACAAGGGGGAATGGACACAAATTGCTCTTGGGGAGATTCCGATTGGATACCAGAGGGAAATTTTTCACAGTGAGAACAATCAACCATTGGAGTAATGTCCCCAGGGAAGTGGTTGACTCGGCCACATTGGACACTTTCAAGAGTCGTCTGGACAGGGTGCTGGGCCATCTTGTTTAGACTGTGCTTATCCTAGAAAGGTTGGACTAGATGATCCCTGAGGTCCCTTCCAACCTGTGATTCTGTGATTCTGTGAAAATGCCATCAGTCTCCAAATTGCTAATGCATAGTGGCAAAAAGAAATGGCAGAGAAGCTTTTTCCTTTATAAAATGAAATTGGAAAGAAGTTAAGAGAAAAGCACAGGGCAAATCACCGCACCATTCTGCTGGAAATAGTTTGTACTGATATAAGCAAATGAGAATATATGTTTTTAAAGTACTATTACAGACTTTAAAGAATAGAAATACTTTTCCATGTATTTATATGGACATTTCTGGTATTCTAGTATGGATCAGAGCTGAAAGGAGCTCTCATAATTTTTATGTGCATCAGCAAATTTGTAAGTTGATACGGCATTCTCTGGTTTCCCAGACATTTGTTTCATTAAAAAAATGGGGAGGAAGAATGGGGAGCATTTGGTTTTCTGTCAGGGGAAATATATGATTTTCTGGAATTTTTTTGATTTGTTATTTAACTAAAAATTAAAACACATATATTAATTTCTATCAATACTGATTGAATGTATACCAGAGAAGATTAATTATTAGGGCAAACACGCCTAGTAGATTTAGGCATAATGTTAATATGTGACATTAGAGGTCAGATTTGGTTGGGCAGAGAGCAGACCTGCACCAGTTCATGGCTAAAGACAGTACTTCTGCCAGCCAGTGGCTTTACCCCACTTTGAGGAAGATCTACAGTTTCACTGTCCTGAACAGTTCATAAGAAAGAGAGAATCCTTTCCTAATACCACAGTGCTTCACAGCTTTACTGTCTGTGTTTACTCTGGACTATTTTAATTTCCTAGTATTGGCACCAGATCATACTTATGATGACAGTTTAGTTTATTTTGAAAACATGGTCAACCATCAGTGTCTAGTGCTAAGTCACAGCAATTCTCAAGCATCCTTGGAAAAGGCACAGAAATCTTATAAGTAACTAAACTTGTAGAAACCCTGTGAAAAACCCCAGATGGGTAGAAAAGAAGATGAAGAGATTGTCCCTTCCCACTAAGGGAAAGACAAGCAGAATGCAGTCGTCACCCATGCTTCTGGGCAATAGCCTGAGAGCCCACCAGCATGCATGAGCTGGCTGATTGGTGCCCATGCATGCAACTTAGTACACTGCCCTACAGCACTTGGTCTCCTGGACCCCCTGGGTTTGTCACAGCAAGCCTTGGGAGGGGCTACTTCTGCAGTGGAGAGTGCAGAGGTTTTCAGAGCAAGTATCCAACAGAAACAAGGGTTTACTAGCTCTGCTGATACCAGAAGAGTTCATTTTCCTAATGACAGGGAAATATTCTTAGGTGTCTATGCTATAATAAGCAGCTTTCTAGCAAAATTTCTTGCTAGTTTTGACCATGGAAGGCTTCTAGTTGCAAGTGCACCTAACTGTACAGTTTTCCTGAACTCCTTTAGACCGTCTTCACTTGTATTTTTCTCCATTTCTACTGCAAAATGGTGGGCTAAAAGTAAAATGTGTCATAACTAAGATAAAATGAAACAGCTCATCTGTGTATGGGAGGCACCAAATGTCACACTTCCAAGTGTGGAGACAGAAGAATTTCAGGTATAAGGTTCTAGATAGGTTTCTTTAAATTGCTAGGAATAGCAATCACCTCTTTTACTTTCTGTCCTAGAAATCAGATGCTAGACTAAGCCACATGATCAGGTCATCCTCTGCTGTCCCTGAAGACACTGTCACTGCAGGAAAGGAATTCTTCCATTTCTCTTTCTCCATTGCTTAGACAAGAGGTCTAAACGAGCAGTGTAGACAAGATGACGAATGCTAGATGAGCTAATCCTCCCCCTATGGGATAATAACAATGTGCTCGAACAGTGTTGAGAAAAGTGTTCCCTGGTGAAAATCTGGAGTCATGTTTTTTTCCCTAGGGAGCCTCCTGTCTATTTTTTATGATAAAGAACATTTTGATTGCTGTCTATTGTCTTCCTCTTGAGTATGCAAAGAGGTTGTGTGCAAATTATAAAGCTCCGAAAAAGAACAGATCCTCTGAAACCTCATGGCTTTTATGGGATCATGTTGTTGATGCTGTTTCTTCCCATCTTCGCTATTCACTTCAGATCACACAGTGCTTGGCCCCAACCAATGTAACAAATCAGTGATACAAAAATATATCACTAATGATAATATCTACAGCTTCAACAATCAGTATTTACAGTTAGTAATATTTACCACGACTTTGGTTTGACACGACACCCCACTTCAGAAAAATTCAAAGATATCCTAGTACATTGCCAAAAGTATGATTTTAAGAAGTGTATAAGCAAGTGAAAAATACAAACTATTTAGTGACCCCAGGTGTCCGCCACCTGAATCCATCAACTTGTTTCAAGTAGGAATGTGCACCCGGGATTTTCATATGTGATTTCCACAGCAAGTTTTATTTCCACAACAAGAAATGTGATCTTAAAAATTGAATTTTGGGGTGTAAAGTCTTCTAAAGATTAGCTCAATGCTTTCTTTATTGTTTGCATAACTGAGAAAATAAAAAAAAAGTTATTTAAGAAAAAAGCTCATAAGCTCTGTATTATAAACAAGTTACCTGAAGAATACTTCAAGACAAGTAGTAAAAATAATGTAATCCTCAGATGAATATGTGCCCAAAACCAGATTTGTGTGGAACGAGTCCCCAAGGGATTTTATTAACTTCATAGATTTCTTTCCATAAAACCCCAATAAAATCCATCATTGCTAGAAAGTCATAGAAATATGGAATATTTACTTTTGTGTAAATCTTATTTAGTATTTGAACATTTCCAGAAGTTGCATTTCCTAGTCTAGCAGGAATATGGGTAAAAACAATTGGAAGCTCACTATAGATGAGACATGGAGTCTTACTCACTGGCATGAATAGAAAACTCATGCCAAAAACCAAGTAAGGTAGTGAAATTTAAGACAAAAATATTGCTCAGGGCAAACTCAGGCATGATGTCCATTCAAGTGAGATATATGGTTGGGAGAATTAAATCAGGCATTTTAACTGCAATATAAAATCACACCTATGAGTTCCATGCTTTGGACTCAACTAATCCAGTAAAATGCTGTGACCTGGATGACAACAAGGTTGGTGTCTATAAACAAAGAGGCAGACAGACAGACAGAAAGACTGACAGACAGAAAGAAAGCAAAAGAGAAGAAAGAATACAACTGAAAAAAATCGATATGTACTATTTCTGCAAGAAATGCATTCTCATAAAGTTTACTGAAACAGTATTCTACCTATTATTGGTAATGAGTCAATTGACATTTAACTTTCTATGCTGCCATTTTGTGATAGTATAGTGATTTCACAATTATCCCTAATGAATTCTATGGGAAAATTAAAGGACAGCAATACCCATTCTATGATTCTATGATTCTATGATATTTAGGCAAAACCCCAAATATTTGTAGCAAATACGAACAGTGCAGTATCTCTTAATACAGTCAGAGATGAAATACTACTTTTTTCTTTGCTATTAGATTCCCACCAGAAGGAAGAGTTAGAAGCCCTCACATTATTCCCACACTGACTGGTGTTCCAAGTAGCACAAGCAGAAATGTTGTTGCATACAGTTCTGGCTCTTTCTGCCATTTATCAGAAACTGTTCTGACATTTCACCTGTTCTTTTTAATTTTCTGCTTCTCCATGCAGGAAAATAAGAAGGAATGATGGCGAAAAGTTTTAAAACAATTACTGTTTTGGAAGACAATATAAGTGACTAAAAAGTTTGTGAGATGAGTTCAAAGTTATTTAGCATTTCATACTACTTAGCTGTTGCAGGGCTCTCTCTATACATCCGGTTCAGTTTCTGTCAGACGGACAGAAAGAAAGCAGTGTTTCTTCTAGTCCTGGAGAATATTTCTCATGTTTAGCAGTACTGATTAATGGATGTGAGAGAGAGATGCTGCGTTTAAAATGTCTCTGTCAGATCAAGACATCACAGACTGAAAGAAGGTAGCTGATGTCCTGAGGAAAGACGTATGTCCGTTCAGTGGAAGGCCACACTTCAGATTTGAAAACCCGTGTGAATTAGACAGATGCACTTCATTGGTTGACATACATATCCTTATGAAGTCAGTGATTATAATTCTATAATCTAAATATTATCTTTATAAAAAATAATATGAAATTAAAGTATAATAGGAGTTATATAGAGTATTTGAACTTACAGGAGATAACCCAGGAGAACAAGAAAAGATTCAGAGTGGAGGGTTGCACTAATTTGTTTGAAATGTGGCTGCTGACATTGCCTATTACTAGGGCTCATTGTTATTGCCGATTATATGAAACTTTTTAAAATCACTAATAATTTTGAAAAACTTTAACCAGTTCAACTATGCTTTTCGAGGCTGGGTAGCTGCCTTTGGCTGTTGCATTTTGGTTTGTTGTTTGTGTCTGGTTTTTTAAAAAGCTTTGCCAAACCAATTAGGTTATCTTGAAGACCAGAGAAATGAGATCAGGAAGAACATTTCTTGGCAAAATTAGGCAATTCTGAACATTTGCTCAGTGAACATCATCCATTCTGTGCACTTCAGTGAGGAAGGGTTCCTATCCAGAAAATGAGTCTGCAATTAATGGTCATCTCATAACATACGTGCACAAGGGATTAGAAAAATGCTAGCCAAACTTCTGAGGGCTTTTAGTCCAAACTTTGTATTACTTGAACTTGTAACTTAATCAAGCTCTTATAACACGGCTTTTTGTAGTTGTTGTTGTTATTTGCAAGTCTTATTCATTTCTTTATTGAATGTTAGTGGGAAATGACTCTTCTTCTAATTCTTTGCAGTGTTCAGTTCCTAGTGAGCCTAATGTATGAATCACAGTTATGTCATCTCTTCACTAATACCTTACTATAACCCCAAATTCCTATTGCTGATAATACAGTGGTTCCAGTTTTGGCTGGGTTCAGCTTTTCCTACTGTTGTCCTGCTGCTGGCTTATGATTCTGTCAGGTTGTCTGGCTCCTGCTTCCCTCTCCTATTGCAGCTGGGTTGGCTTCAGGCTATGATAATTTTTGCCTGCTGTCCTTACCTCCTGCTGTTCTATCAAGGACAATAATGCTCGAGGCTGAGCCTTAAATTTTAAATCCTTTATTCTGCAGAGCCTTAAGGCACACTCTACTGCTTCAAGAACCAAATCATGGAGTGATGTTTTTGTAGGTTTGTATGTTTTTCTAAATCCTGGGACATGAACTTGTTTGTGGCAAACACGAAGCGGAGTTGCTGTAAAGACTGCACAGCCTACATCAAAGTAAGTTTGTTTTCTAACAAAAATTTCTAAACTCCGAGCGCACCACCTTTCATATACACTTTGACTGGTCCTCTTACAGCACCTCTCTTTGCAAAGCCAAAGTTGGCCGTTATTATAACATAAAACCACTGTACACTTACTTCCTTTTCTTGCAAGTGCAGGAAGGAAAACTATAGAAACTGATATGCCATTCACAGTTTCTTAATTCTGTAGGTAAATTTCTCAGGAGTTTTTAAAAAATGTACTAACCAGCTTGCAACTAAATAATTAATTGTTGGAGGGCTGCACTATTTCAACATTTCACATTTGGAATGATAGCCACTCAGCTATTCAAGTAACACGTGTCATGTAAAACCAACGTCAAGAGAGTCAGAATATAGCTTTACTTCTGCATCATATTTGCTGCATCAGATCAATAACAGCTTTCTAAAATTTAAGTGAAGTGTATACTGATATTTATAAGAATTATAGCTTTCTAAAATGGCTTTGCTTGTCCATTATGTCCATTGTCCTTTTGTCTGACTCTCTCTCTTGTCCCTTGCTAGGGAGAACAGAATATTTACAAATCCTTATAGTTCCATACATTCCTGTAAAGCAGTAAGTTCAGTCATTAGCAAAGTACTTCAGATTTAGAATAGTTCAATGGAAATCAATCAAAGCACTTCTATGATTAGTGCTAAAAGTGGTTAAGTACATTGATGGATTGGGACCTAAAAACATTTTAGCTCTTTACTGCTTTATTTACCTGCAGATTGAACATAAAGTATTCCCATTGAGCTGACTTATCCTGTTTTGATTTTCATAACATTATCTATTTCAGAGTTAGCAATACAGCCACAGCCATTTAAACAATACTGGGATATTCTGAGGTATTAAAATGTTTTAAATTTCTTTTCAAATGTGCCTTTGGAGCTTCAGAAGCTCATTTGATCCCAAATAGGGGCAAAAGCAACACTTTTTACAGAAGAAATATATTGAGAAGAGAAATACTGCAGCTCACTACTTTTATTTAAATTTAGAATTGGGTCAGATACGTTACCTACACATGTTGAGCAACTGATATAGCCTTTTAAATATAGCCTTTTTAGTATTTTAGAAGGAAGCTGTGTAAAGAAAAAGCTGTTTCATCACCTTGACTACAAAGACAAGTGTGTATATCTTTTTTATGAAATAGATGCAAAGGACCCTATATATAGTGTATGGGTTGCAAAGTATATATTGGTATAGTTGGTCCCACCTAAGCACATAGCATATACAAACTTGTTCATAAAAGTAAATTTTTCAACTCTTATTTTATACAGAGAAACACAAATATTGGCAGATTAAAGCTTCATGCTTAATTCTATTGTAATTAATGGAAAATCACATGTTGAACTCGGCACAGTGCTAGTCAGTCTGGCTTTTCCAAAGTCACTGAGGAGATTTGTGAAATAAAGTCTGTACTATTGCTACATGCTCTGTAGGACCTTCCTACACTGTTGCTACATACTCTCTAGGACTACTGACTACTTTCCTTATTATTGATTTATAATATTTTTTATTGATCAATAAACATTGATCAAAATTCCCATCTGTAACATGTTTCAAGTGCTCTTTGTGCTGAGTGATAAAAACAAGTTTCACATTTCTGTTTGATTTATAGTAAGTGCTAAAAATGGCAGAAAGTACCTGATGTTTTAACTTGAGAAAAAAAATGCTCCCTTTCCTATAAATTCATAGCTCCAAGGCTCTTGGGAGGTTTGAAAGTTTCACATTTAAGGTACTACAGAAGCCAATCTTTATTTGAGAGGTAAAAACATATGTTTATCTCACCTTCTAATCTTGTTCTCCTGGCTCCAGCAATACACCCTCTGCTGCCAAGCAATCTGAATGTACATCTGCCTCCAAGGTATATCTGCCTCCAAAACTATAAGGAAAGTGGCCAGCTGTGATGACATATAAAGACTGAACCAAAAATACTTGGAGAAAGTGAGGAAGAAGGAATATCTCAATGACAATTTTGCAACACATCATCTGTGAGGGGCCAACATAGAAAGTCTGGATGCTAATCAGAGCTGGATATAAGCCATAAAGTTCAGCAACAAATGCAAACTTCCCTGAAGCCTGAGGACATTTGGCTTCATGCATTCAGTAGCCAGAGAAGGGATAGCACTAAGTGTAAGTGTCTCAGATTGTATAAATTATGGTGTTTCTGGTGAAGAAGTTTTCTTCAGATTCATGTCCATTATTACTGTTGATTCAGGACACAACAGGAAATAATTGCAGGTTGAAGGTTATTAAGGCTGTTTTTCACAAACCTACTTGGTCTGTTTTATAGTTTTTACTTAGGGATATATTTTGTTGGTTCGAGGAGGGAATGAGTGGGTCAGGTGGAAGGAAGGGGAGACTGCCCCTTCCCTGTGGAATACCTGGGCCTGCCCTTGAAGAAAGCTGTGGGATTTCTGTTCTGGCAAGCAGTAAAGAGAGAGTCATACCAAGCTACTAGGAGCTTGTGGCCCGGACAGAGAAGCCACTAAGAAAAGAGAGGTGCAAGGAGCTGGGCCTTGGCACAAAAAGACAAATTCCTAAGGACCAGAAGGGAATTACTGAGTTTTCTATTACTCAGACAACCAATATATTACCTTAAAGCCCTGTTAGTGAAGAATCATAGATTCATTAAGGTTGGAAAAGACCTTTAAGGCCATCAACTCCAACTGTCAACCCAACACTACCATGCCTCCTAAACCATGCTCTGAAGTGCCACATATACACATCTTTTAAATGCCTCCAGGGATGGTGACTCCACCACCTCTCTGGACAGGCTCTTCTAATGCCTGACCACTCTTTCAGTGAAGACATTTTTTCTAATATGCAATCTAAACCTCCCCTGGTGCAGCTTGAAGCCATTTCCACTCAATCTATTGCTAGTAACTTGGGAGAAAAGACCAACCATCGTTTTGGAACCTTTCCTTTCACAAAATCTATGCATGCTATCACTAGTCTTGATTCTTTTTCCTCTGAGGTTCACAGAAGCTGTGTAAAAACCCTCCTTTAGAGGGTGGGAATGAAATTCTGAAATCCTAGCTGTAGGATTTTCCATTTCTTTAGTTCCAAAGAAGGTCTCTCCTTGGTATCTGCGGAGATTTTAGGATGTCCTTATGGTGTTGTGGTTTTTATTTGTTGGGTAATGGATAGAGTCGAGTAGGAAAAAGCCCTCCATGTTTCTTCTATAGCTCCTGATTTTCTTATGGATTACTTCCAGTACAAGACACAGTATGACTGGGATTTTTTGTTTTACATGAAATATTTACTTCTAGCATTTAGCATAAATGCGCTGTCCTTGAATAGCAGGGTATTGTTTCTGTTACTGAAATTTTGAGAGATAAGCTGTATTAACAATCAATAGGCAAGACTAGAATGAAAACCTGCTGCGATGATTTAAAAATCATCCCATGGTACGTGCTGATTTACAACTCTGTCCTCTTGGCACCAGGTAGAGGCAGGTTTTAATTGCTTACAAAATAATAGGCACCCATCTTTCACCCCCACCCTTCTTTCAAATATTTTTAGATTTGCTTCAAGAATGAGCCAGTCCTGCATTCTGTATGCTTTCTGAAGGTAGTTTGACCTGTCAGTTCTGCCCTGAGTGCTGGATTAAGTAGTAGATCAAAATGTTTACTGATGTCTATTCTAAGAAGATTTCTGAAATTCATTGATGATTCAGGTTAAATATTACTTCGATAGCTATTTATGGTGTCCACCTCTGGAGTTATTAAGGAGGCATTCATATTCAGAAACCCATGCAAGACTCACACTTGTCAGTTTATTACAACTCTCAGAGTTCTCACTAGAAAAAACATACTTATCTTTACAGTGATTTCTTGAGCTCAGTGTGATGCTCTCACACTTTTGTGATATGTGTATTTGTACACAAATAACTAAAAAGTTAAATGAAAAGACAAAAGAAGATCATTGGAATGCAGTTTTGCTTTGTTCAGAAGTGAAAATATGGCAAGTTTCTATTATACATGGAACAACTGTAAAAAGAGATTTACATTTTTATGCATGTTTGAAATAAAAACTTCCCTAGATACTTGAATACAAACAAAGGACTGTACAAGTCAGAGAACACGGGCATTTACTTGTGGTCCTAGACACACTGTGCAACTGAAAGCCCGTTTAACGACTGCACTCTGAAGAAGGCAAGCTCAGTACTGAGACTCCCAAGTCCATATCATCAGGAGGTGGGATGAAATGAGCACGGCTCTTGTGACGCTATGCAAGAAGTAGAGTGAGTCCCTGATGGCTATGGCAGAGGAGGTGAAGTGCCCCACTTTTACAGAGGTATACTACCCTTTTTCCCCAAGTACTTTGCTGCTTGCGTTTTGATATTCCGGTGTAATTTTTTCAGAAAGACAGTGAAGTATAGCCATTCAATATGCTCAGTCAAGGAAGGAGACTTCATTTTGTGTGGTATTAAATATATGATGGGCTTAGAGATCTAGTGACTGTGTAGCTGTAGATAAGTCAGGTAAAGAAACTGCAGATGTGTGATGTTGCATGAAAAACTCAGATATGGCTTCAGAACAGGGTTTCTTTTAGGGACACCTGGAGGCTTCCATTCAATAGTTGGAAAGAAGTAATAATGTAAAAGTGTTAGCAAAGAAGGGTTAATGCAGCAACAGCAAAAAGGAAGTATCCAGCCAGACACTGTTACATACTGTTTTATAAGTCACTTTGGTGGACTGAAGGTACAGTTGCATGTTATAGTTCATCATATAGCAAGCAGCATCCAGGACAGGCAACTTAACCTCTGTGTTCCATTTACTTCCGTTGTATTGACTCTTGTATTTGTTCATTGCCATGAAAAAAAATGATTCTGTGATCTTAACCAGCAGAAAAGTAACCTTAGAGATAACTTCTCTTGGTTTAGTTTCTTGCAATAGCTTATCTTGGGATCAGAAAAGCAGCAATAATGGCATGAAAGAGGACGAAGAAACCTACAGCCAGTTGCTGGCAGTAGTGGTGAGTCACATCACTTGTTTAAGCAGCAGTGAGATACTATTTCTGATCAACTGTATTGCCAAAACTACATCCTAATTTTCTATATTTTATGTCTAATCCCTAGTATACAGTATCATTCCTTGAATCAAGATTTAGTAATGAATTTAGTACAGGAAATACTGGCTTTTATGCTCCTTTGTTTGTGGTGTCATAAAGGATATTTTAACTACATGGTTATAATCTGAGATGGTACTTAAAAGTATTTAACATTGCTAGATTCCTCTGAAATCCAGGCTTTTCAGTTACTGCTATTCAGCTCACTGCAGGACACTGGAAAAAGTAAACAGGAGATAGAATCATAGAATTGTTTCTGTTGGAAAAGACCTTTAGGATCACCAACGCCAACTGTTAACCTAGCACTGCCAAGTCTACCACTAAACCATGTCCTGAAGTGCCACATCTGCACATTTTTTGAACACCTCCAGGGATGGCGACTCCACCACCTCTCTGGGCAGCCTCTTCCAATGTCTGACCAATCTTTCAGGGAAGACATTCTTCCAAATATCCAATCTAAACATCCCCTGAGGCAGCTTGAAGCCATTTCCTCTCAATCTATCACTAGTAACTTGGGAGAAAAGACCAACACCCACCTCGCTACAACCTCCTTTCAGGTAGTTGTAGAGAGCAATAAGGTCTCCCCTCAGCCTCCTCTCTGCCAGGCTAAACAACCCCAGTTTCCTCAACCTCTCCAATAAGACCGGCTCTCCAGACCCTTCACCAGCTTCCTTGCCCTTCTCTGGACACACTCCAACACCTCAATGTCCTTCTTGTCCTGAGGGGTCCAAAACTGAACACAGGATTCGAGGTGCGGCCTCACCAGTGCCGAGTACAGGGACACGGTCACCTCCCTGCTTCTGCTGGCCGCACTCTTCCTGATACAAGCCAGGATGCTGTTGGAGTTCTTGATCACCTAAGCACAGTCTTGGCTCAAGTTTAGCCAGGTGTCAGCCAGCACCCCCAGGTCCTTTTCTGCCAGGCAGCTTTCTAGCCATTTGTCCCCAAGCCTGTAGCATGGCATGGTGTAGTTGTGACCCAAGTGCTGGCCTGACACTTGGCCCTGTCGAAGACTTTCCCTCAAGACAGAGTGGGCAGTGGAAGACTGAATAAAAGCCCTTTTTCTTTCCCATTGCATTTTGCTGTCTCATTTTGAGTTTCCTCTACTTGAAAGTGAAAGATGCCTATTTATATTTTAACAACAATGTAATAGATTTTAGGTAGATCTAAAAACTGGACAGCTTGGGACCATGTACAGGCATACAGTCACAAGAGATGGGACACACAGGAGGTGGACTTTCTTTGTTCTTATCATAGGACTAAGAGAAAAACAAAGTTTTCATTTGCCTATTGAGCTATGCACACTGCTCTGGAATAATAAGTTTTTTCACTGTTTGGCATTCGTGCCAAACAATCTTCATTCAGCTGGCATGGACCTGGCCAAGGAGAAAAGTTTTATTTCTTTTACTTTCATTGACATTCTCTTTGCTTGTTTTTTTTGTTTTTCTTTTTTTTTTTTTTACCAACTCACATATAGATTATATAGATTATCTGGGTGAAGTTAGATTTTAGGACAAGCCTGGGAGCTGTTCTAACTCCCCCTAGTCTCCAGTGGCAAAATTATCTTTCATTAAAAGGGCCACCTGGGGACAACAAATTTCTCTCTCCTCATCCCTTGCAATGTTTAATCCAAAGCTAGAGGACTACACATGCAGCAGATGTGTTTGTCTGCACTATATAAATCCATACTCCCAAGTCTAGGCTGAATATGTGTCACCTTTATGTCTGGAAAATGCCAGGACCCACAGGGAATTTGTTTCCAATTCTTTGCCTTGTCACTGTCAGGCATCTGATCCCTGGTGCACAAACATATCATTGCACCTTCTGTCTCTCAGCTCCCTGATCATTCAGACCCCTTACCATTTAGTTCAGTGTGAGGGGCCATACACTTCAGATATATAGCCTAATGGCTTGGTTGCAAAACTTGACAGTGTTTCTCCCTAAGGTACACACACTAAGATTAGAAATATCTTGCACTCAGAGAAGCCAAATGGGAAAGAGTATTTGTGGTAGTCTCAGAAGCAAATTAACCCACATCTAGAAAGCCCCAGTGGTGGAGTACTTCCCTTTCACAGAGTGGTTTAAAATGCTTTGTTGAGCTTTGTGACCTTGAGAAAGCCAGACAGAGTATAGTTAGGTGAACACAGCAGATGGAGAGTAGGAATCATGTTGGCTCTACAAAGGATAGTTGACATATAGAATAGCTTCCTCCAGTCTTCGTTGTCCACAGGAGGGCTATGGTATTGTCTGCCTTATCTAGACAAAAGGCAGGAATGTTGTACATGTCAGTCAGGCTACTGGTTGTAAAAGACTGATGGTTGGGCAAATCTATGCAGGAGAGTCTGAATTGCTTTGGTTTGTCAGTTAGGCCAGGTCCAGTGACCCAGCAAGTGGGGCTGTGGTTTCATGATAAACCATGTTCAGAAATAGTACTGGTTGAGGATATTTTCACACCTCATATTTCTTCCAGTTTCCCATTGCTTATATATGTCCCTACATTAGTAATTTTCCCCTCAGGTCTACAGCCATAATTCTGTGGGAGACTTCAAAATGAAACAGGTTGAGCAGAGTTTTAACTGGTAAGTGTTAAACAAAACAAAACAAAACAAAACAAAACAAAACAAAATGAAGCAAATCATAACCAATCCTGAAATTTATGGTTTAAAAAAGAGAGCTTTTTGTAAGGAGTACTTCAGGTACTTCTGATGAATTCACTAGTGTGTATAAAATGCTAAGGTACTACATGATACATACATAATAAGATATAAAGAAGAACAACAGCGCATTGTAGCAGTGACTACAGTGAGAATCTGCTAAAAAATTTTGACCACTGCCAGTTTCTGTTGGTGGCTGTTTTAGGAAACAGCTGATATAACGAAGTGATACTTGCACCGGGCAGGACATTCATATCTTCTGCCTTAGTCTTTGGAGAACTTTGTACATAAATGTACATGAGCGAACAATGTGCGCTCGCAGCCTAGAAGGCCAACTGTATCCTGGGCTATAACAAAAGCAGCATGGCCAGCAGGTCAAGGAAGGTGATTCTGCCCCTCTACTCCGCTCTGGTGAGATCCCGCCTGGAGTCCTGTGTGCAGCTCTGGAGCCCTCAGCACAGGAAGGGCATGGACCTGTTGGAGCGGGTCCAGAGGAAGGCCACAAGAATGATCTGAGGGCTGGAGCACCTCTCCTATGAGGACAGGCTGAGAGAGTTGGGGTTGTTCAGCCTGGAGAAGAGAAGGCTGCAGGGACAACTTATTGCAGCTTTTCAGTACATTAAGGGGGCTCATAAGAAAGGTGGGGACAAACTTTTTAGCAAGGCCTGTTGTGACAGGACAAGGGGTAATGGTTTTAAACAAAAGGAGAGTAGATTTAGACTGGATATAAGGAAAAATTTTTTTACTATAAGGGTGGTGAAACACTGGAACAGGTTGCCCAGAGAGGCAGTAGATGCCCCATCCTTGGAAACATTCAAGATCAGGTTGGATGGGGCTCTGAGCAACATGATCTAGTTGAAGATGTCCCTGCTCATTGTAAGGGGGTTGGACTAGATGACCTCTAAAGGTCCCTTCCAACCCAAACCATTCTATTATTCTATGCTTCTATGTTCCTATGGTTCTAAATGCCCTTTAAACAGTTTAAGACTAGTAGTCAAAAAAGTATTTTGAGATTTTTTACATAGGTTGAAAACTGTCCCCCTTCTGTGTCCCTAACTCTTTTCAATTTATGAACTAGGTCGCTCTTCAAGGTTTGACAGTTTCATGGAAGAACTTGCCTTCTCAGTCTCTTTTGCAGACTATTAATTTTGTTTTGTTTTGCTTCCCTGCCCCAAAATGTTTTTGTTTCTATTTTGTTGTTTGGTTGGTTTGGTTTTTTTCCTTTTTTTCTATTAGAAAAGTCACCAAGACCTCATTTTGAATCTAAGTTTTCACTCATCCTTGAACAGTCTTCTTCTAAATGTATCTTGACTGTATCTGTTCAATAGATTGTATAGTTTTTACTCCTTCTTTGGAACACCTCTCAGCATTTTTAGCTCCCAGAACTTCCTCTCTGCCAAAAATATAACAGCAATATCCTGGAACATAAAGGTAGATTTCTACCCTAGATCTATAAAAATAAAAACACCTCTCTATGCCCTTCTTCCACTTTTTGGGAACTTAGCTCCCAGCTTGAACCAGTGTCCTTTCAGGCATATAGGGACCCTCGTATTAGAGCTCACTTACTATCAGTATACCAGTATTGAGATTATTTTAATATGAAGTCACAGAACATCCTAAGGTCTGCATACATGGATATCTTCAGCCCTGGCACCAATTCTCAGTGTTATCTATGTACCATGAACAGTAACAAGATTTGTAGTATTGATTCAATCCTTCCTGATTCTGTTTACCAGTGTCTTCAGTCAAAATAGCTTTACTAGGTTTACCTTTGGCACCTACAAGAAAATGACTTTTCTCAGATGCTGCAAGATCTATTCTTTCTCTGCTAAAAGATTATTCCTGTCCATCTTCTCTCTCCAACACTAGCAGCTCAGCTTCTGAATTATTCCTCCTTCATGAGTACACAAACCTTACCATTTACTGTAATAAGCAAAAGGAACATAAAATCTTTTTTTTGCACTACTGTATTTATTTTCTCCTCGTTTGTGCTTGATTTTGTAAGAAAACAAAATTGGTAATGCCAAGAAACTCAGCTCCTCTGTTCTGTTTCGTATCCAGGCCACTGTGTCCAGAAGAATGGAAGTGGGCTCAGCAGTCCTTCCAGCTGTCCTGTTAAGAAGCTGTTCAATTACTTAGAGGAGAAAGGCATCAGTCCTGAGTAGGCCTCATATATATATGTTAGTCATTGCCAGATGAAGCTGTTATACCATCTGTTCTTCTTTCTTATGACTGCAAATCTTTTTAAGACCCTTCCTCAGGATGACACAGGCAATGAAGATACCTATAAATGCACAAATTATTGTGTAGCATACTGAGCATGGATATGATAGATCAAATTCAAATCCAGTAAATGGTTGATATTATACTTTTGAGACATGATTTTTCTGGCCTATTTTAGATGCCTACTTTAGAATTAGATCAATTACACCCCAAGGTGCCCTCTGTGAATTATAAAGAGAGGCTACATTGAGTATTTGTAGACATCTGTGCTGTCAGCTCTAAAGCTAGGCAAGATGAATACCATCCATAAGGCCTAAGAGTAGTAGCACTGCCTGCAAGGAGAAAAAACAACTTTATCTGTGATTCATTCTTTCTTCAACCGCTCACTGAAGCATGGAGGACTGGCAAAAATCTTCTGCTCCTCTTGGTCTTCTGCTGCTCTGCACCAAATGAGCCATTTCCTCACAGCATGCTTACAGCTGTGGCTTCTCACACTCTCCTAACTCCTGTTCAACACCGTGTTTTTCCCTAGTTTCTTCAAAGCTGGAGAAGCTGTTGTCCTGCACCATAGACAGAGAACACATGGACATGTATGTTCATCCTGTCACACAACATTCCTCTTGTAGCTCCATGCCAATGTTCTGTTAGATTGACCCAACATGGTGTACAACCTCAAAAAAGGAGACGACCAGGATCAGTCACTTCCTTACATTGGAAGATGTAATATTCTGCAGTAGATGAGGTACAGAAAGAAATGATAGTGCTAACCATGCAAAATTGTACATCTAGAGTTAATTTTATGCACTTAGTAGAAAAATATTGCATAGTAGAACAATATGGATTGCTACGCAGATAGTCAAACCAAGGCACAAGTATTTGTAGAAAGATAATGTAAGTCATACAAAGAGTCTATAGAAAAGGAAAAAATATCCTGAGTTTGTCTTCTGTGTTGTATGCATAATATTTCATAGAGTCATAGAATCACAGAATCGTTTAGGTTCGAAAAGACCTTTAAGACCATCAAGTCCAGCTGCAAATCCAACACTGATAAGTCCACCACTAAACCATGCCCCTACATGCCACATCTACATCCTTTTTTCTTATTTTCATCTTCACACAAAGCTATGAGCAGCTAAAACATTGTAATTATTACAATAACCCTAAGTGTATCTAAGTGTATCTGGTGTATAACAAATTACGTGCAAGTGATTCAACCCAGAAACAGGACAGATGGTATTTGTACTGCCATTGTATTTTGGGAGCCTTAATTCCTCATGTTCATGGGGGCTGTAGTGATTCCTGCTAAATCAAAATACTATCTCACCTCATGGCCTCATTCCCACACTCTCAAGTTTCCCTCCCTTGGTTGGTAATACAGACGTCTGGAATTTTGTTAGCTGGTCCTGCTCACATTATGCACAAACATTTCTTTGGGGGTCCTGTTCCCTTGGATACCCCAAAGTCCTAGTGAGATCAAAAGGCTTATCTAAGAGAACAATATGAAGATGTAGCGTTACACCTGATGGTGGTAATAAATTTTGTTTAAGTTGATTTGATGGCAATTTCATTTAAATGTTAATACTAATTCCTAACTGATTACAAATATGTTCTTGTTTTACCAGTATTGTTCAATGGTCCATAATTTTAGACATACAAGTGCAAGCCATTGTTTTCAACTAGCTTGATCCTGAATTCACAGAGCAATTAATCAGTTTAATATGCTTTGTGTCGCTAATTTGAAAAGCACATAAGGAAGAAGTCTGGGCAGTACAGATATGACAATTAGTGAAACAATCCTCTTTTTTTAAATTTGCTTGGATAGTACAAATCTTACCAGTAACTTTGTCTCCTTGCACTAAAGAAGAGTAAATGAGACAGTTGTTCTCATGCCAACTACTTTTGGTGCCAGAGGTAGCGATAGAAATATGTTGCCTCTGGAGATTCAAGAGTATTTAATAATCCTCCCCCTCCCATCGTTATTTTCCATTATTGGTCCCTCTTCTCTTTTCTTTGTTATCGTCTAGTAAGCAGGCAAGTGTGCAGACGCAATATATAAAACTTAAAAAACCAATGTATCCATGAAGGACTGCTTGTCTGCCTGAAAGAAAAAATATGAAAATAAAAGAGGCAATGAAACTCCAAGAGACAACAACTTTGACTCAGATTGTGTCATGCTGGGGTGCAGTATAAGATTCTACAATATACATCACATTAAATTCTGACTTCAGTTAAAGTTTTAATGTATTTTTACATATTTGTGTTTGATTTCTCTGACCGCGTGTGTTTTAGAAGTGGTCATATAGAAAAATAAAAAAGGCCCTGAAGAGTTTGGAAGGGAGGATAAAAAGCTTCTGACCAGAGGAATTTGCCTTCTTCAAGAAACTTAAAAAAAAAACCAAACCAGAATCTTTTTTTATCCTAGATTACTATGATGGATATTGGCCGAGCTCAGGAACCAGATCAACTAAAGACTAAAATTTTATGACATATTTTACCTTGCCTATCTCAATGAAGTACAAGGTAGTCTACTGTTGTGCCTAGAGAGTTAAAATACTAAAAGAATATAGGACATACATAGTTTAAATAAGGGCACCCATGCTGAAACAATGCACAGCATAGAAAGGGTGAGACAAAAACCCAGTTATCTCTGATGGATGTTAGCCATGCCAGTTAATAGAGTAGTAGCAGTGTAGAACAGACTTTTAAGTCCTGAATCACTTCTACTGAAGATACTTGGTGTGTTTTAATGAATTAAAGGAGTTTTAAGTAAAATTGTACTTATGGATGCAATTGTGTGCTGTCATACACATGTGAGGTGGGTAGACAACTGGCTCAGCAACAGAACTCAGAGGGTCATGATCAACAAAGCAGAGTCTGGGCAGAGGCCTGTCACTAGGGGTGTTCCCCAGGGGTCTGTGCTGGGTCCCGCCCCATTCAGCATATTCATCAATGACCTGGATGATGGTATAGAGTGTAACCTCAGAAAGTTTGTTGATGATACCAAGCTGGAGAAGTGGCTGATACGCTGGTAAGCTGTGCTGCCATCCAGCAAGACCTGGACAGGCTGGACAGCTGATACAAGAGGAACCTCATGAAATTCAACCAGAACAATTGCAAGGTCCTATGCCTGGGGAGGAACAACCCCATGCACCGGTACAGGCTGGGGGCTGAACTACTATAAAGTGGCTTTGCTGAGAAGGACCTGGGAGTGTTGGTGGGCAGCAAGCTGACCATGAGCCAGCACTGTGCCCTTGAGGCCAAGAAGGCCAAAAATATCCTGGGCTGCATTAAAAGCAGTGTGGCCAGCAGATCGAGAGAGGTTATCCTCCCCCTCTGCTCTGCCCTAGTGAGGCCACATTTGGAGTACTGTGCCCAGTTTTGGGCTCCCCAGTTTAAGAAGGATGTGGAACTGCTTGAGCAAGTCCAGCGGAGAGCTCCCAAGATGATGAGGGGACTGAAGCATCTCCCTTATGAGGAAAGACTGAGAGACTTGGGTTTGTTCGGCCTGGAGAAGACTGAAGGGGGATCTCACCAATACCTATAAATATCTAAAGGGTGGGTGTCAGGATGGTGGGACTAGGCTCTTTTCAATAGTGCCCAATGACAGGGCAAGGGTCAGTGGGCACAAGTTGGAACATGGGAAGTTCCACCTCAAGATGAGAAAAAACTTCTTCACTGTGAGGGTGCCAGAGCAGCGGCACAGGCTGCCCAGGGAGGTTGTGGAGTCTCTTTCCCTGGAGACATTCAAAACCCACCTGGACACATTCCTGTTCCCCCTGCTCTAGGTGTCCCTGCTCAAGCAGGGGGTTGGACAAGATGATCTCCAGAGGTCCCTTCCAACCCCTATCATTCTGTGGTTCTGTGATACAAGCTGCTTATACCAAGATCCAGATAAGTTTACACCTAACTCCAAAGTAAAGGCCTTAGGGCTTGGAAGAGCTATATCATTACTGTAGCTTAAAAAGTTACAGCGTATCATCTGAGCTCTCCTAATTACCCACGTGAGTGCTCCTGACCTAGGCAAATACTAGGTAACTTGATTTAGCTTGGCCCACCATGAATGCTTCTCAGGTGCTATCCTCATTGATGTTAGACAATTGCTGTAGTATTTTTCCATTTCCTTAGGGTATGTGTTAGACCAATAATGAGATGGCTGATAATATTAAGTCAATAGAAGGACAATAATCCAGTCAAAGATTTATCTGATCTAACTTTAGTATGCTACAGTATAAACATCTACCTCTGTCCTAGTTATCTAGATTCCTCTTAAAGCCATTGGAGAGAAATGGGCATATCTAGGATGCAAATCTAAAGCAGATATATAAAATAGATCAGAATAATAGATTTAGAGGTATAACACTCATTAATTTAATTAAATATAGCACTTATTAATTTATTGAATATCAGTGGGTTTGAACATGATCTGCCATTTCCATGATCCATATGTGGCCTAGAAATTATCTTTGAATTTAAAAAGCCTGCTATATGTTAGCATATTGGTAGACCATCATCCAGAGTAGGATGAATGCTGGATTTAAATACGTCATGCATATTTTGTATTCAGATTATTCTTCCTTGAAGTTACAAATCAATACAAAACATTAATGCAATGTACCACTTCTCGCAGAAGTGAATGAGACATTTATTTCTGGGAAAGAACATGGGTGTCTTGCTAGATGTGAATATGTGATGTAAACCACACTTGCTACCAAGATCTGCTACATTATCAAGACACTCTGATGATTTAAAATATGACATAGTGGATTTTTAGGATAAACATATTCAGATTCACTGTTAGCAAAAACTCTTCCACTAGCAAAAAAATTGCTGTTTATTAAATCCCATGAGGCTATGTAACCCACTCCCCTGGCCAAAGACAGGATGAATGCATATTAGCCATATTTGACAGAGGTTTAGCTAGCCCCTTCTTAGAGCCTCTAGAAAGGGGGACTCCACAATGTTCCCAGATAAACTGTTCCAATGTTTAACTATCCATAGAGTACAATATTCTTCCTAATGGATAACTTACAACTCTTTTGTTGAAATTTAAGCCCATTACTTATTGTTCTGTTCTCAGGGGACTTGAGAAGAGTATATGCCTTTCCATTTGGCAGGACTCTTACATATTTATTCAACATATAAGAGACATATCATGTCTCCTCAAAATATCCTCTTTGTAACCGTTATCTGCCTAACTAATCTAGTCAGAAAGTAACACGGGTGTTGTGTGCATCTGTGTATGTTGCAATGGGCTCAGTGAAATTCTGTGCTGTTTGGGATTGAGGTATTCCATGGCTAGTTATATATTGTCAATCTGACTATTAGTCCCTTGAACCCTATTCCCATGAAGAAGTCTCTCAACATGCAATCATCAGGATTCAGGTTGACAGCACATGAACATGAGTCCAAGTAGATTAATATTTTGTAGAGTGGAACTTTGAAGAGGCATATCTGATGATGTTCTTTTCACAGTAACAAGTTACAGAAAACTTAACTTCAGAAGTGTTATAAAACATCATTCAATTTTTTGGCACCACTTTAGTCTTACATTACAATAATGTACCAAAGAAAACACAGCCTTTATAAGCCACTCTGATACAGCTTAATTGGAGCTAATTCTCGTTTCAGCTGTGCCACTATAAGAAAATTAATACCAATGGGGTTTCACAGACAAGCAGAGTTATGCCCAGGCTGTGTTTTTCCGAAGAATTGTAGTTCATGGTGCAAGTCAAAATTTCAAGGAGAACTTTATCAGCTGGGTGCACTATAATGCATTATAAATGAAGTCGTAGTTTTAACTGAGCTGAATTCAGAAAAAGTGCTCATGTGTTGTGAATTATGACCTTTTCTTCCTCCTTTGACTGAAACATATCCTTGGAAGGACAAAATTGTCTCAGGTGTGTTATGGATAATGTGTTTAAGTGTTAACACCTGTAAAGATAAAAAAAGAAGTGTAACACCATTTCTTATCTCATATATAAAATCTCCAAATCTGTATACTAAATGTGAAGCCAACATTTTATTCCCTGGACAGTTTACAGTTCATTAGCAGCAGCATTCACAGCCATCTGACAGTTGGCCAGAACACTGATCTAAACTAGAAGATAATGAGTTTAGAAAATATCTTAGAGGAGTATAAGAGCTCTAGAGTGTCATCAGAGTATACAAAGAAAAACTACAAATGGCAAATAGATATTTTTGTTTTAGAATGCCTCTGCAATGCCTCTGTGGCACAACAGAATGAACCCTACTCTAAAAAGTTGATAAAAAGTCAGGGAGAAGCAACTCTTGTGACAAAAAAACAGGTTTCTTTCAGGTCCTTTGTGTGGTACTCATGTGAACTGAGTGAGGGAGATAAGAATCTTTTGGCCAGCAGTGTCCGAGGGGCCACATTTAATGTCCCCTTGCTACACGGCATTTAAGACAGAGAAGCACTGATTACCTCCCAGGTTTCTTGCTTCAGAATGCCATTGGAAGTGGAATCCAAAGTATCAGCTGGTAGGGCACATGAGCTGTTTTCCAGGAGATGAAGCAGCTAGGGTAAATGATGTCACTAAACAGCTATATTTCCTGGGGAAATTTATATACCAGTTGCACTTCAATGTAGCTTTCCAGAGAGCCATGGCTTTTGCAAACAAGCATCTTTTCTCAGTCAATATTCATCAGTATAGGAGCCACCTTCTGGAAAACTTGTTGAAACTGACCATACCGATAGATATGATGGTTCCCACTTCCGTGACCTTAGAAAGATTGCAAGTGTAGGGAAAAAATGTGAACTATAGCAGCTCACTTGAGCTGAGCCTACCATCTCACCCATGCAGATATCTGCCACCTTTCCTATTAAATAAAAAATAAAACTAATCTTGATGAGAGACAGTGAAAAATAAGATTTACTGGGGAAGGATGAAGAGAAGGGGAGCAGGAGAGACAAAATATTGATAGGAACACCATTAAAGATCTCAGTATGGGAAAAGCTCCTAAATGTAAGATGCAACCATGACTGTTGAAGTTTAAATGGGATATTAACAAGCTGGTTTTCACTTAAATGAAACCACCAATTTCTTCACTTTCTTCTCCAATTACTTTTGAACCTTAGAGAAAATACGTCTCTGAGCCCTTTTTTTCTTTCATATTCAAACGTGACAAAATCTTTCAGGAAATGGCCCACTTATCTACAGCAATAAGGAAGCACAGGCCATCCTTTTCTTTACATGATGGAGTGCTGTATAAGTAGTTAAAGACTACCAGATACACTCTACTTCAAATGTCAGGTGGCAGCTAGGGGAACCCTGCCCAGCAAACATTTCTGGAACAAGGACCGCCAGCAGTGCAGACTTTTATGTATCATTATACCCTAGATTTGGTGACGATCAGGAGGATGCTTCAACAACACTAGTCTAGCTTGCTAGAAATGAGACTTCTTCCCCACTCCATTAATTTGGGAATGCCTGAATTGTCACAAATGAGACCAGTTAACAACCTAAAGGGCAAGGACTCCAGAGGATTGGAAATACAGGCCAGGCATTAGCCACAGTCACTGTTGTTGTACTTGGCAGCCTAATAAACAGCTCCTGGCTCTTACCATCCTTCTCATTTACAGACTCAAAGTACTTTATGAGATGAATTCTGCTACTCTCATTTTACAAACGGTGAGTGCAAGGGAAGAAATGTGTGTGTGGATGCAGAGCCAGAAATTAAAACTAGATTTTCCTCCAGGCTCCACCCTTCTCTTGCCCTTAACTACCACTAAAGATGTGCCACAGTTTAAGCCTAAAACACATAGTATTGAGGGTTATCTCCCTGTGTAGTTCTATATGTGCTAGAAAATTGGGAAAGGGAGTTTTAGAATTTTGGTACAAAACCCATGTAGGTGATCTGGCCTGTTTTGTTGAAATACCTTCCAGTAATCTTGTAAACAGTGAAAATATATCTCAAGCAATTGCACACTGTACCACTGTCATCTCATTTGTTGGGTTATCTCATTTAAATTGGGTGCCAAGTTTCCCCTGACTACCCAGGACCACAGGGTACCTAGAACAGAGTTGCAGACACGGTCTTTGTCAGCTCCTGAAGACTGTGGGCTTTCATGATCTCCTTTCCATGCTGGGGAAAGAGTTTGAAGAGCTGGACATGCTGTATAAGAATTTTCTTCCCAAAACATAAGTTATTTGTTTAAGTACAAAACAGAAATCAGGCCACTGTATTAAAAACTAGGAATTAGATGCAAAGCTGTTATTACTATCTGTTGTTTCAGCAGGTATTCAGGGATAAAGAGTTATCAGCTTTATCCTGAGTTGTGGAATGCTCAGTCACACCCACTGCACTTCCAGTACAATGAAACACAGGGACCTGTTATACACTGAGGTGATTATATCCCAAAGTAATTCAAGCACAAACTGAAACAAATATATTTCGTCCTGTGGATCTCATCTAAACCTCATATATCTCCACTCTACACTGACATTTATGCAGCCTGATGTTTTCTTTCTCTTTAAAATAATACTCATTATAGGAAACTGAACACATAGATCATACATATTTATGCAGAGACACATTTATCAACCATTAAAAAATTTAATTAGCCCTTTCTGTTTTATATTTTTCTGTTTCAATGCATAAAGAAAACTCTATACATATACGCTGAGAATAACCAGGTACTCTCTGGGAAGCCTTGCAAATTATCCCTGTTCTTTTGTGTGCCTTAAAACATGAGCTCCTCTGAATACAAAGTCACAAATATGGGCTATACTAATGTGTTTTCCTTTCACAACAGTAATTACTTGGAGGGTAACTCCATTGGTTCAGTAATACTCATTATGTAGGTTGACTTCATTAAATCTGATTTCTAACTCAAGGATGATAGAATATATTGAAAACACAGGAACTGATTTTTATTAATAAAGGTGTGACAATCCTAATTAGAACTCAAGTTGTTCTAAAATCTGACTTCATAAAGACATTTCTAAAAGGAAAGCAGCCTTATATTCTTCAAATACTTTTCATGCACCTTTTTAATTTATCAAAATTATTCAATATTGGATTTTTTTTCATAAGACTGTTTTCTGTTCTTTTTCTTTGGAACAAGAAAATCTTCCTTTAATTAAAAAAGCAAAATATTTGTTTATGTTGTTTTATTTAAATACCTCCGTCTTTCCAGTTAGCTGTACTTACATCTTACCTTGAAGAGCAGGGCATCTTTTCAAATCAGTAAAAGGTAATATAATTAGTATCCAATTTTGAAAGATTGTATTCAAATTTGACCCCTCCATAGATTGCCACAGTGTTTAAGGAAACACCTTCTCTTCTTCATCTGTTACAGTCTTCAGATTCTACATAATGTTTACTGAAACAAAATCTTGTTATGAAACCTGTTATGTCAATGATGTGTTACCTAACCACTTGCTGGAGGTCACCTGATAATAATTATTTTAACGGTGTTTTGCTCCTTTTCATTTCCGAATGATGCATTGAAAAAGTCCAGAAGATATTTTTTCCTTCTTATTTGTTTGTTTTTATTCTACTTGGTTTTTTTGCTTTGGAAATGTGAAAGCTCTAATCTTTTTTCATTTTGTAAGGTAACAGCCAGAGAAATATGAGAATGTTTTCTTGTGAGTTTCTGAACCTTACCTAAAAGGATGGGAATGCCATATCTTCAGTAGCGACATCCTTCATCCCAAATATTGTGATCTATTCAATTGTATAAAGGTCATGAACATGCCCTGGGTAGCCCATGCCCTCATAAAGTCCAACTGAGGTCATTGGGATTGTCCTTTAGTTCAATAATCAATTGAGACCCTTTGGGCAGTGAACCATGCCATCACTAAAATACTCTGAGGATAAACTGAACGGAAGTTTTACAGTTTGAATTGAAAAAAGTCTGGTCTTTTAAGTATTATTTGATTTAACCCTGCTACCCCAAAAACACTGCATGTTCAAATGGTGTACAGATGGAGTCATACTCAGTGGGGTTTGGAAAGGTGAACAGAAAGGGTAAAGTTGTGAACACAATAGTGTGGTTTCCCCATTCATTTGGTTCTAGATAGATACTGAATGTACTTCTCTTTTGCAAATTCTCTTCGGGTCACTAGAGTGACTCTCGGCAGCCTTGCATGCTGGCTGAACCGATCTGTTTTACATCACTTTTAGACAGTGCTATTCCACTAATGCATTTGACAAAAGAATTGCCACAGAACAGGGGGTCATAACAAATGGCTTTTGAAACGTGTCCAGCTAAACACAAAAATGAAGAGATATTTAAAACAGCACTAAATAAAATGGAAACATTTAAAAATAATCCCCTGAAAAACTAATTGCAACCATTTGTTTCATAGGATTAAATCCTTGTAGAACATTTTATCCGACTATTTGGACTAGGACGTGAACTTTACAAATTACTACTTTTTTGTTTTATTTGGCACCAGCTGTGTGCATGCTTCTGAAACATCACCAGTCATGCTGAGCATTTAGTAGGAATGTTGCAATGGCAATTTAGATGTTAAAGGGCATTGTGATTTTTAAGGGCTTGTTATCATGGCCAGCTGTAGCTAACAGCTTGTAAGAGATCAGGAAGAGGTATGTGATTTTCCAAGTAACAAGAGCAGCCTGTGTTTACCACAATTTCTTTTCTGCCACAGAATGTGAGGTGCTGGATATGGAAATAGATATTTTCCCAGGAACAGTATTAATAAATGTTGTTATAACTGTGTTGTCTGTATTTTAATCTCTCAAAAAGTTTCAAAGTGTCTAAAAAACATCAAATAAAATGCTGATATCCTTTCCAATATGCAATTTAGTATCGATGAAAGTTGCTACATTGAAAGTTCTGGATTTTTTTTGTTTTGTTTTTCATTTGTGCATTTTATCTAGGGAACATTTGCTAAAGCATCCTTTCATCATTTCTCTATTTAATTCTCAATAACCAGGGCCAGGATTATGGTTCATGATATGACCGTTAATTACTAGATAAGAGGAGGAGACATTCCATGGAAAATGGTGGTCCCACAAAACCTTTTTGCAGGATATTCTGTAGCTTCTTCTGATGCCAGCTACAGCTGGAAAACAGAAACTAGCCTCTTGAATCATGGGGTCATTTAGGATAAATACGTATTGTTAGAAGGCACCTTTCAAACAGTGGCTTTAAGGAGAGTAGGTTTGCAAACTATTATTTACACACCAAGCCATCATTTTCCTGATTACTTGGATGCCCTGAAGAGATATATACATATTGTTCTTCTGAATGTGGAGAAAATCAAATTAAGATATAGGCTCATCTTTTGCTGGGTTTCTTGATTAGAAAGAGATTGATACAATACTCAGTAAACAACTCATCAGATTTGTTTTGTTTTCTAAGATTTTTCAATGTCTTTTGAAAGATTGGTAAGGTAGATACTCTGTGGTATAACTATTTGCATAACTGCATGTGAGATTAAAGTAAAGGTAAACAAACATTATATATCAGATACAGACATACCAGGACCTCATTGAAAAGTTGTAACAGTCAGCACCACACAATTAGCTTTTTTTTTCCAGCAGTTATGACTTACGGCTGAAGGTAAGTTGATAACTCTGATGAAAGGAAATCATGTAGTGTGTCGGAGGTCCCTAGACCACCAGTTACACTTTACTTTTCACATTCCAGGAAAGATGGTGAGCCTTGCTGGACACAGTGAAGTTTAATTGCGGAAACAGGGCAACGTTATTAAGTAAGTAACCGAACTACAGAGATAAAGATACGTGCTGTCCTTTATTAAATCTGTGAGACTTTACTCTGTGCATAACATTAAGATATCAGTCTGATGTACTGCCTTTGCAATAAGTAGAAAACAGGAAAAAATTGTAAGCAGGAGTGCAGAGTAACAGAAAGAAATCCCTACATACTCATACAAAACTATGATTTTAATAAAAATCAAGTACACACTGAATGAAAACCTGAATAACTACTAGGTTTTATTTAAGGAAGAGTTCTTCGCTGAGCTCTGTAGTAGTTAGGCCTTGGAAAAAAACTGACTGCAAACTTAAATTTTTTGTATCCTATGACCAAACCAACTCCGACAAAGTAGTTGTCACCTTATTCCCCCTTGAATTATCTTGAATTTTGAAGCACGAAACTCCATTATGAAGAGCTCTGAGATAGCCTGCTCAGTGAAGATCTGATCTCAGCCTTAGTTTTTGTGGCTGGCTTCATCCGATTCCAGAACCCATTTGTGTGAGTGTGAGCCAACATGTCATTTTAAGTAGACCATATAATACGCTAAATGTTATCCATAAAAAGAAATGTCCAGTCTTTCTTTGAATGTTGTTGCATTTTGGCTGTTTTAGCATGGCCTCGCCATGGGCTTTGCAGTCTATTAATAGCACTCTGTATGAAAATTCATCTTTCTTGTTTGTTTTGATTTTGCATCCCTTCATTTCCTGAAAATAAAAAGTTGGGAAGTACTTAGTAGAAAGAAAGCATCCCGAGGCCACCCTGCTCCATTTATTCGTCATCCTAATGGTGGAAGTTTCAGTTTTTGACATTTCTCTGCCTCCCAGATAGGTACAGCCATCATATGGCCAGAAGACAAGGACTCTACCTGAAGAAGGAAGCCATGCCTTGTTTTCCTCAGCCTTCCACAAGAAACTGAAGTAAACCCACTACTTTTTAGGTAGGCTTACAATAATAGTGAAGTGGATTCTGTGGTCTAAGTCATCCTGTAAATAAAACCTGTGTTAAAGCAGTATGAATTCAGTTCTGTATTTTAACACAGACAAGACTAAATGGGAAGCATGATTCCAATGCCTTTTAAAGATTTAGATTCAGGTGAGTTTGTCAGGGCTCTGTGGGCACCACAAAGCTACAATGGCCCTGACCACCTGCCCTGGGACTTCCTCTGCCCTGTCCCACAGCCCATGACCGCATTTTAGCCCCCTGGGGCCATCAGCCCCAGAGATGCCAAAGCAGGGCCAGTCTCCAGCTCATCACAGCCCTGCCTTGCCCATCCATGGGCACTGCTGAGCTGGGCCCAATTCTGGGCTGACATCCCAGCCTGGCCTCGGCCCATCCACAGGGAGCTGCCTGGGGCTGGGGCTGCCCCTGTGTCCCCCAGCTGCCCTGCCCCTGGCTGGGGTGGTGGGATGGGCCCTGGCTGCCAGGCCCTGTTGCACCACCCTCTCCATGAGGAGCCCTCACAGTCCCAGCCCTGAGGAGCCCTAGCCAGCCCAGTGCCCAGGCAGGGCTACAAGGTCATTTACATCCCCGAATGCTGATATAAATGATTTCAGACTTTCAGTCACAGAGACATGTGTCTTTCCACTTTTACCAAAACAAATACATGATAGATTTGCTCAGCTGCAGTCTAAATCATTCTTTGCTCGTCTTTCCCAAGACCATTTCACTGCATATTAAGTGGCATGTTAGCACCTTGCTCTGTGCACATTATCCCTCCGCTTTCTGTCCGCTACAGACTTGTTGGAATAACACCTAGGAGAAAGCTCTGCTGAGTGGCAATGGGGGAGACACAATGTCCCCACTGCAGCTCCCAAGGCCTCCCTTGGTGGTAGCCTTAGGGGGAACTTTTGCACAGACTCCAAAAATCTGAGACTGCGCTCTGGCTTTGTCTTGTGGTCTGTCAGCTACAGACTTGTCCTGGGATTCAGCCTGGGATTAGTATAAATATCTTTATGTGAGTGTCTGCAGATGTGCTAGGAATCTGAGCTCCCAAAATAGAGGAGACAGGGGAGCAATCTGCGTGACCAGCTATGCGATTCAGGTGGCTCAACGGGGGTGCCTACTGTGGAGTACACTGCCTCTCCTCCAGTCATCCTTAGAAGAGTATGTCTCCCCTGGATCTTTTGTCTCCTACTTGCTAATCCCCATGCAGAGCTAGACTAGGACATTTCCAATTGCAGCGGAGGCCTATTTGTGAGAAACTGCATCATGAAATTGGTGTCTGCTGTAGGATGAACCGAACCACTCTCTAGGCTGCATCTACTGCATTGCCTAGTTTGCCTTTGATTATATTGGGAGCTCAGATTTCTAGTGTGTCTCCCTATGGACAGTTACTTTTTGGTGTCTTTGCATATTTTTAGATATCTTAAATTTGGTCTCCTATGTCTTTTGCTCTTTCTCATATATAAAATATGTTGAATCCCACACATGCTGCCTCTGTTTCCTTGGTCCACAGAAAAGCAATCTCCTTCTCCTAGTCTGCAGGTACTTTGCTGCTTTCTAGGTGTTGTGTCTCAATTTCTTGTGAGAATCATGCCTAGGCAGCACTTCAGTTGCTCTGTTAAATGTGAGGTAAAGGGTTCAGTGTGGGCATTCCTGCAAATAGCAGGACTATGGAAGATAATGAGGTTGCTTTCTGAGACATTAAGCTTTCTCTCTGTCTCCACACTATGCAGTTTAGCTAGAAGGAGAAATCATTTTCTGCTACCTTTCTTCAGAGCCAGGGGTGAGTATTCAACACAGTAACAAACAAACCCATGCTCTTCACAATGAGGACAGGACAACAGAAACTGTATCCTGGTAGGAGGCCAGAAGACAGGTTGCATCAGTAAATAATGATGTTAAACTGCTTAATGAAACCACTGCACAATATTAAGCAAATACCAAATCAATTTCAAAATTAGATTTTCTTCACTGTCCCAAAAGCCGTGTTTGATCAATCAGCTATTTACTGTAGTGGGTAAGACCTGAAAAGAATCTTTTTTCTGCACAGTCATAGGCACCTTGGTTTGCAGCTCCCATAAATGAAAGCAGGAACTGCAGGGAGTCTGGCAGGTTTCATCATCACATGTAACTTTTGACCCTAAGTCTTAAATTTGGATGCTGCAGATGCCCTTCTTTCTGAACTATGGTTTTATTTTAAATCACTAATTGTGAAAATAAGTAGTAAGAACCACAATTAAAGTCATAAAACCCATTTTCTGTTAGTAAAATACAAAATAAAAGCTACTTGCTTTGAACTGAGAAAATACCCATTTTTCATCAAGGAATGAAAAAAAATGGCTTTGACTTTTAGATGTTTTGAAAGCTTTATTCTGCCTAGCAAGGGAGGAAAACAGGCTTAAAATCAAATTACATAAATGCCTGCAAATATCGTACTCATTCTGCATATGCTCTGGCTTAAAAAGCTTCTATGGATTTCTCTGAAATCTTTTCCATTTCAAGATCCACAATAATTCTACAAATTAATTACCCATGTATGTGATAATGTGGCTGTCCCCCTTTGTGTCCTTTTTCAGATAAATGTGGTTTAACCATCCTGTTGGTACAACCCTTTCCAGATGGGTTTGTTTCCTACAGATATGCTTTCTCCTGAGGGCCCAAACTGTACCTCCCTTTGGCTGCACCAAATGAACGAACTAAAAGATTCTGGATGCCTGCTTGATGTTGAATAGAGATGAAGACACAGATGTTCATGTTGTGGAGACTTCAGTTTTTAGTCTTAATTCCCCAGGGCCTCAGACCTACTCCACCAAAATTAGAAAGAGTTTCTCCCTTGTCTTCAGGGGAAGTTGGTTTAGGTCTCTTTTATTTCCAAAAGTATTCTGAAAATCCTCTTCTGATACTAGCAGAATATAATATCTGCTTTCTTGTGTTTAGGGGTCATACTGCCAATCTGCCTGACACCATACAAATGAAAAAGGAAGGGCTACAACCTGCAAGTTTCATTTCTGCTTAGGTGGAGTTTCAGTGACAGTGCTATCACAAACAATTTTACTCTCAACTTTGAAACTCATTGCCAGCTGACTGATATTAAAAACATTGCCTTTTTTTTTCTTTTTTTTTTTTTTTAACCTCAAAAAGTTCTCAATCCTGACAAATGTTAATGCAAAACCTATGGCATCAGCATGACCTGGCATCTACCCAATCTCTGCACCTGCACAATTATAGCCAAGCTTTCCTAAACACTTCTCTAACAGCTTGTTTTGTTTTGGGTTTGCTGTTGTTTTGTGCCGTTTTCCCCACCTTTCTCTTTTTAAACACCAAATGCTTATGGCAGGCATAATTTTTCAGATGTTGTTTTGGAGAGTTTCTTAGAGCTAATCATATATGCCCCTTGAGAAGGTTTGCAAGACTGGCCCACACCTGAAGCCAGAGTTGGTGAGTTCCAGCAAAGATACCGGCAAAGATCCACAGCCACCTGACTCGCCTGAAGGGCAGCAGCAGAGGCTGCTCAAGGAGTGCAGAGCCAGCAGCTGCATTCCACTCAGGCCACTCTGACAGTTCCCACTGTACTTATAAAAGCAGAGCTATCAATCACCAAACAAGATCAGCCAGCATCTTAGTATTTTCCTCTGCTTTCTTGCTCTCTTTCTTTCCCTGTTGCAAATGGCCCTGAGTATTCTGCACCAATACCCAGTCAGGTGTGTTTACACACAAGCCATTTGCATGAGCGCTTGTGACCTGTCAAGACAGAGAAAATGAATGTCAGCTCATTATCAAAAAGGGGAAAAAACCAAAAAAAAATCTTTGAAGGTGGAAACCAGGAATCAGATGCTTAGTTATGTTAATTGCCCAAGCTCCTCTGATTTCAGTGGAGTTTTGTCAATCTATCTCAGCTGAGAATCTGGTGTATGGTATAAAGAAATAGGGATGTTCACCTGTTAGATCTTTTTTTCCCCCAAAGAAGTGGATGTACATCTGTTATGCTGAATTTATAATATTTGAACAGGTAAAATAAAGTAGGAGTCAATAGGCTGAGAATTCTTTTTATTTATGTTGTTATAAATCTGGAAAAAATCTTCAGAAACCTGTCAAAATGTGTACAGATGTGGCTACATTCAGAATCCGCAGACTTAAATACGTCTGATTGGGATCTAAAGGCCCATTCATTTTTAAACACAATCTCTCCTGTGACAGCAATGGAAGAGCTTTACCAAGAAACAGATGGTATGTAATGGACCGCAGTTTGACCTTTCATCTACAGTCTGAGAAGTATGTAATGGGTCTGCATTACTGATCAGTAATTGCTAAATCCAGGAGTTCCTATTTTTGGATCAAAAGGAAACCTGTAACTCATTAAGTAAAAGCTAAATCATGAAATTCGCACTTAATTTCATTGAGTGTTCTCTATTCAGAGAAATGAAGGAAAACAATGTCTGCTTTAAGATTCTGACCTTGCTGATTATTAGATATAGACTGTCATTTCAGGGATCTCTAGAGCAGGTTGCCTGTATCTTGGTTGCTGATCTACACTTTAAAAAAGAAAACACAAAAGCCCAAACTTGTACTTGCTTTGTGTTGGCACAGTTTCATCAAAATATTGGTCTGTAAATAATAAGAGGAACTAATTTATCAGTCTGTAAGAATATATGTGTATTACGTGTGATATCATGTTTAAAAAAAAAGAAAAGAAAGAATAACTTAGTGACTACAAAGGAACAATTTGAAATGGAACATGATCTTTGAGCAATGAGAATCAACAGCTGTAGAAAAAATTAGACTGACAATATAATTAAAATTCTGAACTTGTGTTGACCAGAAGGGATCCAGTGGTTTACTATGGCCCCACATACTTAGCTGATTGGTTTTTTAAAATTGTGATTAAAACCTTTTGTTTGAAGCATTACAGGCACGCAGCATCACATAATGTAAAGGAGTTTATGTTTATGCAGAAATATTATAGTATGATATAAATTTTGAAACAGGACATTTGCACTTTGTTTTTTTTCTCCTTAATTTTGAACTTTTTAATGGCCTTTACTGTGTGATACTCTGAGAAAAGTTTCTAAGCAGAGACTTCTGTGTTTCAAAAATATATAATATATATAACTTAATTATCACCCGTTCCAGATGCTGGGTGTTTGCCTAAGTAGATATCCATTACCTGTTTTAAAAGGAGAATTATAAGGGTAGTGCGGATATCCATGATTACTTTTATAAAATGTCAGAATAATTTAATTGCTTAAATCTCTCTTTGCTAGTTAATTGAAGTAACTTTATTTATGCCTTGGAAAGAATTATTTACAGGCTTTCAACTCAGGCATATTATGGACAGTAGGCAGTTTTAGCCAATTTAATTTACCTCAGCTACTGGTCACTAGCTCTTTCGGAAAATCAGGTATATCTTGCTAGGTGGGACTATCGTCTTCTGAGATTGATGCAATGAGATTATAGTCACTGCTGTCCAGGCAACTTCCAATTTCTGGAATAGTAATAAAAATAATCTCTAATCTTTGAAAATAGGTCCAAAAGATATGGTGAGTACAATGGGATTTTTAAATTTTTTTTAAAACAAAATGAGCACCTAGTGACTCCAATTTCACTGCATTTTAGCCAGCTGATGTGAATTGAACACCCTTGCCATTTTAGTGTGATGCTGCTTACACAGCTGAACTTGAACTCAGACTAGCTGCTGAAGAGCTCCTAAAATGTTGATAATATGTTTCCCTGCACTAATCAGATTTTCCTGTGTAGGTGAGTGAATTGTGGAATGTACTCACTGTTTGTGTTACTTAAAGCATCAGGAAGTCTGAATTTCATTAGTGAAAATTCTAACTCCTCCTAATCACTTTGGCGAGGGATTTTGACAGAGGACATTCATTTTCAAAACTTTTGAAATTCTAAATCCTTGTGCTCTGACTTTATGTTGTGATTTATTCCTCCTCACAATCTTGCTTTATCTTACATTCATAGTTAAGGATTTTGCAATAAAATTGTTGGAACCTTCATTTTATTCAATCTCTTCTTTTTTTTTCCCATCTTTCTTTTTCTAGTTGATGATTATTACTGTATTACTGTTTGTTCTAGCAGAGAAGGACATTCACCCTTGTGTGACTTTAGCAGGCCTGCTTCCAGTGGGTCCTCCTGTGTAAAACTTCACTTACCAGTGTTTCCTGGTTTCAGCTGGGATAGAGTAAATTTCTTCATAGTAGCTAGTATAAGGCTGTGTTTTGGATTTGTGCTGGAAACAGTGGTGATAATGTGGAGATGTTTTAGTTGTTGCTAAGTAGCACTTACACTGGTCAAAGACTTTTTCAGCTCCCCGTGCTCTGCCGGATGCATAGAAGCTGGGAGGGGGCACAGCCGGGACAGCTGACCCCAACTGACCAAAGGGGTATCCCACACCATATGGCGTCATGCTCAGTATATAAAGCTGGGGGAAGAAGAAGGAAGGGGGGATGTTTGGAGTGATGGCATTTGTCTTCCCAAGTAACCGTTACACGTGGTGGAGCCCTGTTTTCCTGGAGATGGCTGAACACCTGCCTGCCCATGGGGAGTGGTGAATGAATTCCTTGTTTTGCTTTGCTTCCGCGCACAGCTTTTGCTTTACCTATTAAACTGTCTTTATCTCAACCCAGGAGTTTCCTCACTTTTACTCTTCTGATTCTCTCCCGCACCCCACCAGGGGGGGAGTGAGCGAGCGGCTGCGTGGTACTGGGTTGCTGACTGGGGCTAAACCACGACAGAGTGGTAGCATTTAGACCTTCTTATTCACCCAAAATGATCAGTAAAGATTGCTATGACAGCAACAAAACATTTAATCGCTGCAAAAAAGTTGGTGAATGTCAACTGACCTGCCCTACATCAGCACAGCATCTAAGGACATTATGTTTGTCCTACAGCTATTTAAATACAAGTCAGCAGATACAATAGGGCGAATATGCCAAAAGGAGGTCCTGAATTAGAAAACTGCTTAAGTCCAAATTCAAGCAAATAAGCAAAGGCATAAGGGCTTTAGGACTTTGCTGAGTCAAAGTTTGCATGACTAAATTGCAACCTGAAGACCTGCACGTTTGAACACGACAGATACCACAAAATGCATAATTGCAGCTATCCAAGCGATAATTACACATCTGCATATGGAGTTGGATAGAGAAATTTGAAGGGGAAAGAATACAAGATTGAACAAGTCCTGTTATGTTTTGTTAGTTAAGACTGAATCTTTGGTATGCAAAACATTTCTCCTTTTCTTCTGTTTCTGGTGTTTTCGGTGTTTTGGGTTTTCTTTTTTTTTTTTCTTTTTTTTTTTGGTAGGATCTGATGCAAATTCCACTAGCTTCAATGGACTTTGGATCATATCCCCAGAAAAGGAAAGCATTTAACTTGTATATAGAAATTTAGATACAGCAAGTGGATTCCCACCTACCTTCACATATCTATTAGATTCATGTTAAATAATGTTTTATGCCAGAACTTTTACTCCTTTAACAAATTAGTGGAATGTATTTTTACACAGTTTACCCCAAACAATACTAGTTTTTATTGAGTTAGGGCTCTTTGAATTAATTCCAGCTTTATCCACAGATACCTGTGAGCCTTGGGAATAACCTGTCTTAGTTTTGGATTTGAAACAAAACTCAGAAATGTAGGCAGATTTTTTTTTAAATTTAAATAAACTTTGAACAGAGATCTTTCGGGGGATCTTTTCAGTTTAAACATTGATTATATTTCTCCAGGCTGGAGCAACATACTGGCTCCTGAGAAATCCAGAATTGCAAGGAATAGCTTCACATTTCTTTTTTGTCTTTTCACAAAATAGAGTACATAAATACTGGTCATCTCTGATATTAATTCCATTCTCTAATGCAGTTTGAAAAACCTCCAAGCAGTATCCTGGGCTGATAATTTCACTATTGAAAAAAAGAGCCTTGTAGAAGTTGTCTCATAAGCTGCATGTGGAAGACCAATTTCTGGACATAGCACTCTAGACACAAATGAAAATGGCATAAAAGCTTTAAATATTAGTGTAGAACTTCCTTCTACTGGTTTTATGATAGCCACTAATGAAAAAAACCCACTACTTGATATATTAAGTCAGATACAAGGCTTGCCAGAGTAACCTGCAAAAACCAATGGGAGGATTGTCTGGATACAGAAAGCATGACAATCCTTGCGTTTTGACCCCAGTACAACACACAGAAGAAAAGAATTACACATCAGTGCTAAAGAGGTACAAAATATCCTCTGTCAAGCCTAGCTTGACTTCAAAGAGTTTGTGCAAGGGAAGAAAGGGTAGTAATCCATTGCAGCTCACTGAATTCCTTTGGGCTGACACCAAGTAAGCAGGGACAAAAATGGATGGAAAAGTCACCATTTTGAAAAGTGAAGTGGATGTTTTTTTAAAATCTCATGTTCACAATTTCAAGCTTTTACAGCAGTAAGCAAAAGCATGAGGAGCACTTCAGCATGCACTAGCCTTCTTTCCTCATGTCATTTTATCCTTCCTCAGCTTAAGCAGGAGAGTTAATGGAAGAAAAAGAAGATTTATCATAAAAATTGTACTGCTATGCACATTCCTTTTCATCTCAGAATTTGAAATGATGTGGGTCAATAAAAAGCATTTCTGAACTGCACGTATTTTCACTGAAATGGTAAACAACCAGATTTCGTTTTGCAGTACCGATTAAGACGTTGTAACAATTGTTGTAGTATAAGTACACTTTGTAAACCATGCACATACTGTAACTGCTTGTTCTCTGGAACTGCTTTTACTTCTAATGGTGATATACATCTACATACACATGTACACATGTATATATTTAATGGGATCAACACAGAATTTACAGAGAATACGGATATGGGACAGTTAGGAAGTACATTCTTGTTTGGCCTATGACCGTTACAAAAGAAATCACTTAGTGCCACACTTAATTCTGTGGCAAATCACCTCAGGAAACAATACTTTGTGTTTCTGTTGTGCAAGAAGTGAGCTTAAAGAGTTAGATGTCCTTAAGTTGTTTTTTCTTCATGCATTGGGTAGCAGACCTTGGGAAATCACTGACAAAAGACCTTACAAATGTTAAAGTTCTTCCTGAGATCAAGGGAAAATGGAAATGACACTCAAAAGAAAAGATGGAAGAAAATCCATCAAAGTTACAAAAAAGATAGAAATCACATTTGCTTCAGGAAATCCCCTGAGCTGAATACAGAAGGAGTCTGAAAGAATACCCAGGAGAAGGATCAAACCTTCTTGTCCCATTCCTTCTATCTGTGAGGCGTCCCCTTTGCAGCCCTCCAAGCAGAACTCAGATCAGGCCAACTCCCGCTCCCACTCCCTATGCCCATTCCTATGATGTGTGTTTTTTTCTTAAGACATCTAGAGGTAAAAGTTAGGGTCAGTTAAATAAATCCAGATTATAAAGGTTCACATTCAGCTAGTAAACAGGAGATGAGAATCTGATGAAGATAACGTCAAAACATCGCTCCTTTGATTTTTAGGCACCCAAAGCAGTAATTCCCTATTTTGCCTATGATTTTTTCTGTGCCATTAGAATCATAGAATGGTTCAGTTTTGAAGCAACATTTAAAGGGCACTAGTCCAACCCCTCCTGGCAATGAACAGGAACATCAACAAGATCAGGTTGCTCAGAGCCCCATTTAACCTGATCTTGAATATTTCCAGGGATGGACCCTCCACAACCTCTCTGGGCAACCTGTTCCAGTGTTTCACCACCCTATTCAGAAAAAATATCTTCCTTGAATTTACTCTAAATCTACCCTTTTTAGTTTAAAACCATTACCCATTGTCCTATAGCAACAGGCCTTGCTAAAAAGTTTCACCACCTTTCTTATGAGCCTCCTTAAAGTATTGAAAAGCTGCAATAAGTTGTCCCTGCAGCCTTCTCTTCTCTGGGCTGAACAATCCCAACTCTCTCAGCCTGTCCTCATAGGAGAGGTGCTCCAGCCCTCAGATCATTTTTGTGGCCTCCTCTGGACCCGCTCCAACAGGTCCATGTCCTTCTTGTGCTGAGGGCTCCAGAGCTGGATGCAGGACTCCAGGCGGGGTCTCACCAGAGCGGAGTAGAGGGGCAGAATCACCTTCCTTGACCTGCTGGCCACGCTGCTTTTGTTATAGCCCAGGATACAGTTGGCCTTCTAGGCTGCGAGCGCACATTATTCGCTCATGTCCAGCTTTTCATCCACCAGTACCCCCAAGTCCTCCTCCTCAGGGCTGCTTTCAATCCCTTCGTCCCCAGCCTGTATTGATAATGGCGTTGCCCCAACCGTGGTGGAGGACTTTGACCTTGGCCTTGTTGAACCTCATAAGGTTCTCACAGGCTCATCTCTCCAGCTTGTCTAGGTCCTTCTGGATGACATCCCATCCTTCTGGCATGTCAACTGTACAAACTTGCTGAGGCTGCATTAAAACCCACTGTCTATGTCATTGATGAAGATATTAAACAGCACCCGTCCCAATATGAAACCCTGAGGGAGACCACTCAATACCAGTCTCCATCTGGAAATTGAGCCATTGACCACTCCCCTCTGGATGCGACCACCCAATCAATTCCTCCGTCACTGAACAGACCACCCATCAAATTCGTATCTCCCCAGTTTAGAGAGAAGGATGATATGTGGGACCATGCCAAAGGCCTTACAGAAATCTAGGTAGGTGACATCTGTATCTCTTCCTTATTAGTCAGATATATTTTTCTACTAATTTCCCTCTTGCTGAATATTTTTAACTGACAGAATTCAAGATATGCTTCAGAGCATATCACATAAAGTCACACAGTGAGGAATGTAGCCTTTGTCTAAGTTCAGTTTTTATGATCTTAGAAGTGATAGCACTTCTAAAAGTGCTTTTTAAGAAAAGAATACAGACTGCTACAGGAATTATGCCATGTTTTGGGTACCAGCCAATACCTGAAGCACATTCTATGTTGTTGCTTTAATGGACACAATTTCTGGTCAGGGAAAAGAAAACACAACTTACTGTAAGTGAGCTCAGCAAGTTCATTCTTTCTGGTTTTGATTTTTTGTTTGTTTGTTTGTTTTCTGAAGGCAATCAATAACTAACAATTTATTATAAATAACAGTTGGGATATATTCCTCTCCTGTGTATTAAATACAGTGATGATTTTCACTTAGCAAGGGAAGTACCATGATAATTACCTTTAATGCCTAAACGACTTTATATTCCTTACTCAGACAAAAATTGCTCCTGCTTCTTCCCCAAGTGCCAACCATCACTCCCTCTCTACTGAATGCTGTAAAAATCATTATTTACCTCTGGGGAAGTAAACAGTAAGGTGATTTCATCTTTTTTTCTTTCTGAGAAAAACATTTTGCCTCTTAGAAGATCTTGGTCTCAGTAAAAGGCTAGTAAGGTACTTCTGGAAGCCAATTCGCTTCTGCTAGATTATTAATCAAATAATACAAAGTAAATACTAAATAAAGTTGTAGATCAAACACTAATACATTGGTGTGATTCTGTCAAGACATCTAGGCTTGGCAAGTCACTGACCACATAAACTCATTGCCTTTATAAAGGTGTCTTCTTTGAAGCTGGAAATATAAAGCACCTTCTGCGTTTCTCTTTTGGGTTTGCCAGAGAGGTTGTTTATCTTCGGACGTGTCATACATTTTAAAGGAAATTAAGTCATTTATAACCCATCATAAATCAGTAAGTTTTCTAAACTACCCAGACTCACTGGTTATAAGGTTTACAGAAGACAAAGTGTTCATCAGAGAAAGAAGAGACTAGAAAGGTGTATTTCTTTCTAAAATTTATACTTGGCCTTTGGCTGATGAAATAAATTTCTGACTCTCTAAAGTTAGATTTTCACTTTATGTATCCTAAAGTAAGACAATACTGGTTTCAATTGACAGTGGTCTGCAAAATATGTTTGTCATGCTGTAACGTCTGAAGAGAGTGTATCATACTGATCTAGCACAGGGGGACTTTAGGATAAGACTATATTTTCTACTGTTTTCTTAAAATTATACTGAGGGTGTAGTTGGAGAAACTGTTCAGCTTCAGAATAGTCATTACGAGCAAAAACATTTCATAATCTCAGTTTCTAAAAGGGTGTTACAGTGTTAAAAAGAACAGTACTCATCTGCCACCAAACAAAATGGTGATTTGTTTCCCTCTAATGGTGACTGGGTCATGTATTGTTTCATGAATAGACTACAAACTTTCACCATAGACAGAAATTGCTGCTCTTTGGCTTTACGCTTCAGTGAGATTGTATTTATTTTTATCTTATCTTGGATAACTAAAATTAGATCCATTCATTTTTGCTTATAAACAGTTTCACTTGCAAATTCTCCATGCTGTAAGATTTGTATTATTCACACTGGAAAAAAGCTTTAGATGCATTAAAGCTATAAATCACAATGTGCTATAGTGGTACAGAGCAATATACTGGAATTTGGTTTTGGTCAGATATATTATTGTTCTAGCATATCTCAGCCAAATGTTCTGTACAAGAAGTTAGGCAAAGCTGTGGCATACCCTCTTTTTCCTCTATCTCTAGCACTGTTGGCATTTTAGTGCTACAGGCTGAAATGTTGGTATTATTACTAAATCCCATAGGAGCATGAGACATACTCTAGAAAAACATGAGATCACTGTAACAGGGCAGGCGAGTTTCCATGCATCTTCCTGGGATCATTTACTGTTGGTTTTCTGTTGCAGTTATCACATGGCTGGGCACAAGGAGTCACTGTATTTATGAATTCCTGACGAGCATTTCTCTGAAACTGAAAACCAGCTTGGCAAAGCTCTGTGCCGGTGTACACTGGTATTAGTGCCCCCTCTATTGTGCGGTGGTTGCCGCCTAAAGACAAACACTGCAGCTTTTGAGCCACTATTGAAAAAAACCCACAATGCAGTATCCAGTAAGAGTAATATTTTTATTTTCGTATTTCATTTATTAACACTACAACTAAATGAAATGTCAGGAAAGCATGCCCCTCTGTTGAAGCCTAGAAGAGGCTGACAGAAGAATGGTGGTTTTAATGAGAAGTAGACTGGGAGATGAGGAAGCTTTTGTCAGTAACATTGCCATGTACTATATGTTGAGTTTGGGTACTACCTGGAGCATGGGACACTGAAGTTCAGATTCCTGCTTTGCCTGATTTGTAGTAATCTGGGATAAGAAACTGCCCCCAATCAGGCAGAAAAAAAGTCTTATTTTTAATTCAGACTAAGTTCCATTCACTGGACATGAGTCTCAAAGAACGTGAAAGTGTCACGGATGTATGTGTGTCTGCAAGGAGGGTTTCCTTCGCTTTGATTTGAATGAAACAGAAATTAAACATTTAAGGAACATACTCTTCCCAGTTCTACAGTTATGCCCTTAAAGCTTGGCAGTGGCACCAAGCTCTTTTTAGATCAGGCAACAAACATCTCATTGAAGTAATGAGTATAAAACAGCCAAATGCAATCTTCAAACCACTTTATGTTCATCGACGGTTGCTCAAGAATTCTGATAGTATTAAAATACTTGAAAGATTAAAATATATCACCTGGCCTTGTATTTTTTACTTTGATAAAAAAGCATAGACATATATGCAATACAGTCTGAACCCCAGCATTTCTAGGTATTGTATGTAGATAAATTGCCATCACCCTGTACAGCACAGTGCACTTGTCAGGTCGATGAAATCGTAATAGGAAACTGCTCGTATACTTATGTTATAACCATATGTGCTTCTCCTTATCTTTTGCAAATAGTGGCTGCACCTGAGTGGTCTGTATCCCTCTTAATTTTGTTCCTAAAACTAGGCAGGGTAATGATTGATTTTAGTAGAGTAAAAGTAAAATACAGAAAAGAAAAATTCTGTAAAAGCAACAGAGTATTAGAAAAAAAAATTTAAAAGAATGCAATTAAGAAGAAAACCTCCTTAGAGCAGACCAGTATTAGGCAGAGCTGCTGTTTCTCCATGCCTTTGAAGTCTATTTTTTCTCTTTGGCAGTCATAAGCTAGGCTCTTCCAGTTGTTTTGTTCTCTTTTTTCCCCCTTTATCCAGATGAGAATGTATTTAACAAGCCTAGCATTTTGTCAGAGAAATTTTGGTGAGTTTTTTTGCTTTGACCAAATGAATTTTACAGACAAAATTCTTCAATATGTCTGTATTTGCAGGTGTTATCTGATCGCAAATTCCAAGATGTTTTTTTCTTTCATTTTGCACAGCTAGTAGAGTTCAGAGCTCTGCAGTAACTAGGGAGGATTTGGTTGTCTCATATAGGCATCTAGTTTAATTTCAAAGATCCAAGGGCATTCAAAATGCCTGCATGGAGCTGGGAGATCCAGTGCAGAATCTTAACACTTGATCCCTTCTGATGGAGGCTGAGCAGATATCATGTGATGCCTAAAATTACAATCAGTATTTAGGTGTAGGCAAGTGAATCTTGCCCTAAAGAGGTGTGCATTTAGGTTGTGAAATGTAATTACTGCTGCTTTGACTTCTGACTTTCTGTGACATGTTTACGGTTACCGCAGAACACTACAGAAGAATGTAGAGAAGAATCAGACTATGAAATCATGTGAACTTGGGTCTCAGTTTAGTAGCTTCCACATAGGTTTCAAAGGGTAAACCACTGAGATGCCCTAGGCTATTTTACCTGATATCTCTCTCTCTCTCTTAAGTCCTGTGGCAGCCACATGCCATATAGGTTGGGTATCCTGGGGCATCTCAGGCAGCACTAGACACATTGAATTAATTTATGAACTGATTGAATGAAGGTTATTGAATGAAGTCCCATATATACACTAAGCAGGATCTGCTCTATATCCTATATCCATTACAGGAATGAAGTCTTATATATCCACTATGTGGATATCTACATCTGAGGTAAATAGCCTAGCCTTCCATCATAGTCAGTGGAAAGAAAACAGTGGAGATTTAGAAAAGATTAATATAAATTACTTGAGATGGGATGGATTGTCCTCCAAGATATCTCAGATGCCTAGATCAGATCAAGACATTGATACCTTCTCTATCAGATTTTTCTGATTCAAAAATGCAGTCAGGGGACATTGTGTCTAACACATCTTTTGCAAAGCTGAATATGTACTGTAAAGGAGCTAAGATTGTCCACAGTGTACCCATTTCCTGTCCTATGACACTGTTAGAACGGGTTGCAGATCCTTATTTGACCCCTCCTTCCTCTAACTGAAACCACTTCTAACGATTAAAAATTTTCCCATGTCCTTTTGTGTGGGAAGGTGGAGAACCTGACCCAGTTTTCCATGGGCCCAGAATTCAGCTCTCAGGGAAGGAAAAGAAACTTGATCTCTCAGTTAGCCTGCACCTTTAGCAGTGGTTGTCACAAGTAAAAATCAAGTCTCATTTGCCACCCTCTAATGTAGTATCATTTCAATCATGTTTTGCCTGTGGCATCTCAATAACAAACACAACAAAGAATCAGATACAGGAAAGGCTCTTACATTTCAGCTTTCACCCCACAAAACTTAGGTACACATCTACCAATATCCTATTCAAATATTTGCATAATGCATCAACATATCCTTATTTTGAGGAGATTTCTTTTTCTGTGTTATAGATCTCAAGAAAATATTTTAAGTTTTAAGCTGCAAGAGGTGAAAATAACTTGAGAGAGTTTTTTTGCCAAGATAGCAGAAACTAAAGACATAGTCTTTAGTTTCTTATAGTTTTTTATAAAAACTTTCTTTAGTTTTTTTATAAAAAAAGTCTGCTAATGGACTTTTGTAAATGGTGTGATTCAGGTAAGAAAAAAAGAAACAGAAATAGAAAACAGCATGGATTGAATTAAAAAAAATGGAATGGAGTGTCAGCAATTTAACATGCATATGAGTTTCAAACAAGACAAAAAACGCTTTGCTTCAGGCAATTTCTTCAAACAGAAAATAACAACCTTCCATCACTTTTTATTTGTAGAGTACCTCTGAGTTACTAAGTAACCTCTGCACTAAAACTTTTCTCCTTGAAAAGGAAACTAGGGGAGAAAAGCAGGAGCCAGATCTTGTAGTTCCTTAAACAGATCACTAATCTGTGGCGTCAGGTTTGGAAGCAGGAAAGATCATTCTTTAAATCACCTGATCTTGCAGGTTCCCCTCTGTCTTTCATCCCATCATGGGTTTCAGATGCTGAAGAGGTCTCTAAGAATGTCTAATGCAATATTTCCCAGCAGGCGGCTTCTTAAGAGCATCTTACCCACTCACTTTTTCCCCTACATCCATGAATAATAGTCAGCTCTTCTGACTGTGACACTCATTCCAGCTGGAAAGAAGGAGCCAGTGAGACATAATTCTGACTGGGAGGTGACTGCAGCCAAAAATAGGTCAAATTATGATTTCACCTATATCTACTTTTACAAATATTTTGATCATTTCAGGAGCCCCATTATTTGTGTCTTTTATATGGATCCTTTATATGTTCTTAACATCTTAAGCTAAATTAACAGACCGTAACTGAAGAAAATCTAGGGTGAGAAGGGAAACTATTCTTTTACATTGGGTCATTGTTTGTCCTTCATTCATTTCAAGCTTATTTTATAACATCACCACCATAATTTCTCTTCCTTTCTTTTGCATTGCTATTTTTACTTTTCCATTATAATTAATTTTAATGATGGGCACCAATGAAAAAGTTATAGCTCATTCAAAACCCCATCACAACTGCTGAGTGATAGTAACTTTGCTACCATTTTGCCCGAAAGCTGCCAAAGAGAAAGGAAAGAACAGTTAACAGCATCACTCACAGCCTGCTGTCCATGTGATAAACAAAATATTCTTTTTGGGAATAAGGCCATGTGAATGTCATTAAAACATAAGAGCACTAACTCTGATGAAAAATAAATATTATATTTTCACCAGGAATCAAAAAATCCAAATATAATGGGAGTGCCTCTTAAAGGAGGGCTTTAATTTGAACAGTGATGATAGTTGTTTCAGTTCCTTAAAGGTTTTGTCTTGTAAACTTGGGAGCTGTAAAAGCCAAATCCTTCCCTCCCACTTCATTTATTTATCCATTCACATCATCAGCCTGAGCAAAACACTTCCTTGCTTGCATGCTCTAATCAATCCTGAGAGCCTGTGAACTCCCATTAACTTACTTAACTACTTCATAGGGGGTATTGTAAGAATTAATTAAACAGTTCCTGTTTGGACACTGCTTTGAATGTGCATGGTGCTGTGGAAATGTTATGCTACTATTTAAACAATAAATAATGAATAAATCATTTCAACCTTTGACAGTCTCCAGCTCAGCTGCAGCTTAGTCCTTTCTAGGCATCAGGATTCAGTTATTGGGCATGCGGATGTAAGTCCATGCAGTTTCGTGTGTGGATAATTTCAGTATAGGTCAGCACCCACCAAGTGAAGATTGGGCCCTGAATCAGAGCATCTGTTTTAGGCTCTCTTCTCTTATTCCTACTTCAGGTAGAAAGTATCAAAGGACAGAACTTTCTCTTCCACTTTCTTGGTCCCTTTTTTTTCCTCCGAAGGCCTGTAGGATGGGAAAACCCTCTTTGTGGAAGCAGAAAGGCAGAAAACAGTGCAGATGGGAGACTGAGCACTCCACATCCTGAAGAAGATAGAGGATGGGATCCCAGGAGCATGTACAGTCTGCAGGAGAGAAAGAAGCTGACAAATTCGCTGTTTCTTCATAAACTTATAGCTTATCCTCAGACTACTCACTAGGATGCCAGGTGTCCTCCATGTTCTCTGCCAAGCCTGCACCAGAAAGCCTGCCAACACCACTACAAAATTATCAGTAATAAGAAACTTAAGATCATTACACTGAGGCACTATATTAGTGTTCACACAGGCCTTTCTCATGGTCTGTAAGGTGCTAGAGGGAAGGTATGTTATTTCTACTAGGTTTTTGATTTTTTCTTTCCTTCAAGGCCTGCAACCCTATTGCTCTGGAATAAAATAATTCTTTTCAAGGTTGCTGTTCCATACGCTGATTTGAAAAACATTTTTGAAAAGCATCCCATCTCAGTCTCCTTTCTTCCTCCTTTTGGTATATGATAGATTGGAAAGTGAAGTTTAAGTATAATTAAAGTAACAGCAGAGAATAAGTTTCTCCAAAATGTTGCCAGAGATAATCATGCATGATTGAATAAACTGTTCACAGTGAACAGTTTAATACAGGGGATCTTATCCATTATTTCCATCCTTGAGAACAATGCTGGATAAAAATGATATATTCATTCTCTGAAACTCTCCAAAGGAAAAGTTACAGAAGCACTTCAGCCTCCAGGTTACTCATGACTCTCTACTTTGACTACTCATTTAGCTGTCTATTCCAGTCAGTCTTTTGAAATGAAGCTCCTGGCAGAACAGCCCATCTTAACAGTTGGAGAAGGACAGTGAGGGTCATATGCCTACGTTCTTTATTCGTGGCTTCATAAGGCCATGTATTTGCATATGTAGGGCACATCTGAGGCATTATATTACCAAAGGATTCAAGAGTTACTGAAAAGGAAGTAGTGTGAACATACAAAATTGTAGTAAAACAGTCAAGGCACTCATCTGAAAAAAAGCAGAGACACCTGGGGACATCAGGGAATTTTATAGACCAGTATGGCAGTGTTAAAGTAATTTAGGCACATATAGTGATCGGTAACAGTAGAAAGTAAGCTAAGTTGCTTTCCTCTGTGAGCAGGAGAGAAGCAATGAAGGGAGTGTCATGTAGTCTTGGTACCTCCATCATTCAGACTGGGGACCTGCTGCATCATGGCATAGTTTCTCAGCAGCTCCTATAGTCCATTTTGTTCCATGGAAAACTCACACTGCAGAATGGAGAGATGGGTGAACACCACAGTCATAACTTAGGTGGACATAGGCCATGACCAAGTCATGATCTCGGACATGGAAAGTGAGGAGTACAATACAAACATGACTCAGACACCAGAAAGCACATCTGAGCACACTATTTCAGAGAAAATCACATAGTAAAACAATAGTTTCTAATATTTTTTTAAAATGTTAATCTTCCGACTGTATCCTAGCATATCAGAGTTTTTACTGTTATGTATTTTCACTTTGACTGAGTTCAACATAAATCTAGTTATTTCTTCCCCTAACCCCTGCCAGGACTGAGACAACTCATGGAGAAATTAGCTTTAAAAACTTCAGTGGTGAAATCACTGGCTACAGTCCCATTGTACTGAGCCACAGATACACTTGGAGAAAGTCCTCAGAGGACAATGCTGCCTGTATGAGGCAGCAAGCTTTGAACTGGCTAAGAGCAACAGAGATATATGTGCCTACCCCACCTCAGCCATCTGAGACTGTGGTGAGTGGTTCCAGGCAAACAGACAATAAACAGATTTCCACTTTTGGTGTTTTTTTTATAGCTCAAAGAGCCAAAAAGAAACAAAAAACAAACCCACAACCCAAAACCAACCCAACACCCAAAAAACAAAGGACGTAGAACAGGATTCTTCCAAATCTTGTCAAACTGGATTTCACGTACTTGAGTAAAATGGGCATGGCAAACCATTTCACCTGGGTAATATTTCTCTATTTTCATCCATTGGAAGGAAAGCTTGTACAAAACAATTTGCAAACTGTGTGAAGCAAGCTATATGGGAACATGATGGACTATCAGTTATTCATGGATGATCAAATGCATCTCTCCATACCCTCAGTTTGTTATTTATATTGGACAAATTATTGTGTAAAGAATCTTCTTGATGCCTGACTGAATTACTGAAATTTTGATGGACAAGAGAAGGGAAAATAAATGAGTTTGAGAGGACTGCATGAACTTTTGTGCTCAGAACTTTCGTGTTCAGAACTTTCAGGAAAACCTCAATGATGTTACTGCGAGGTTTTGTTATTTTGTTTCATATGGGAAAACAAATTAATGAATTTCTCCTCCGTGTTCATTGGAATGAACACCCTTTAATGTCTGTGTTCATATCAGAACATAGCTTTTACTGTAGGTCTTGATCCTGCAGTAACGAAGACATTAGGCTTAACTTCGATGTACTCATTACCTGAAGTCTTCACAGACTTGAAAGTATTGCTAAGACTAGAGCTGAATATACACATGGAAAACAAGAAGTCATAGAATCATAGAATATTTTGGGTTGGAAGGGACCTTTAAAGGTCATCTAGTCCAACCCCTCCTGGCAATAAGCAAGGACATCTTCAACAAGATCAGGTTGCTCAGAGCCCCATTTAACCTGATCTTGAATGTTTCCAGGGATGGACCCTCCACAACCTCTCTGGGTAACCTGTTCCAGTGTTTCACCACCCTATTCAGAAAAAATATCTTCCTTGAATTTACTCTAAATCTACCCTTTTTTAGTTTAAAACCATTACCCATTGTCCTATAGCAACAGGCCTTGCTATAACATTTGTCCCCATCTTGCTTATGAACCCCCTTAAAGTATTGAAAAGCCACAATAAGGTCTCCCCGCAGCCTTATCTTCTCCGGGCTGAACAACCCCAGCTCTCTCAGTCTTTCTTGTAGAATTAAGGTACAAACAGCCTCAACAAGAATTTCAGAAAACTGCAATCTAAAATATTCAAGTTTTTACTAGAGAACTACTGCCCATAATTTCTATATACAAGGAATTCACACTACCTTTTTAGGTTCCTACATAGAATGACTTAAGTTAAAAGACTTTTCTCTTATCTAGCCAAAAGAGAGAAACAGGTTCCATTATAAGTTCCATCAGTGTGCTCCATACACAGCAACCTGTTTAAAATGTACTCTGGATTTTCCTTGGGATAAACTTATTTTTCTCTGCTGACTGCAAAGGGAGAATGATCTTCCAGCTCAGCATATAAACTAGGCACTTAAAGCTGGGATGAACACACACCTTTTTCCATTTTCATTCATAAATGTGTAAAAAGTGCTCTTCCAATCTTGTTTTTATATATATAGACACGAAAACAGGGAAACAAACGTGCTAATTGTACACATGTGCACATACACAGGTTTCCAGATTAACATGTGTTTTGCAACAACCACAAGAAATATTAATACTATATCCTCCATTTGAGCTCTTTTGACCACCACTTAATTAAGTAGCATTATAGGGACTTTAAAGTAAATGTACAAAACATCTACACTGTGTAAAGCTGGACAGGCACGTTATATTTGAGGTCACTGTATGGATAGCTGTTTGCAATCACTGGAAAAATACATATTTCCAGGTCAGTAAAATCACGTTTTATCAAACAGGGAGGGGAACCCCCTGGGTATGCTGAGGAAGAACTAAACAGAATCTAGTTTTAAAACTTTATGCTTTAATTAAAATGTATACTGATGTGTAGTCATTTCCCTGAGCACAGCAATATGGTAATAAGCCTTTAAAAAATTCAGATCTCTGCAGTATCATAGTACATTTTTCAATCTGATCAAACATTTTTTCTCTCTCTCTAATCAGTACTTTTTGTAGTTTATGCATACAGTATTATATTTTATTCCATTCCCTTGTGGGTTGTTACGTATTTTAAATATGCTGAGTAAAGATCCCTTAGAAGCACCGAAAAAGCAGTATGAAGTAACACTTGTTCTCCACAACGACTCATATACCTAAAAAGAGATAGTCACCTTCCATGAGAAAATTTGGTTGTTCTCTCTATCTTGCTTGGCAAGTTGATGTACTCACAGCAAAACACGAGCTGGTGATTAGATTGTTCCCAGCTCCAGGTGATACTGTTTTGTTGCAATGGGAGCAATTAATCCCCAGGTGGACCAGAAGAAACCAGAGACAGACATGGCAGAAAGAGAATTGGAGAGACATGGGTCTGCCTGCAAGGTACTGACAAAGAAACTGAATTTATCCACTTATAATATTGGTAAAATTACATTTTCACATTCTCATAACCTGTAGGTCAGTTTTTCCCTTTTTAAATTTCTAGCTGCGTTCCTGGAATGAAGTGATGTGGAATGAATGTCTGTTAGGCAGAAAAGAAAACTTGAAGGCTTTTTCAAGTTAACCAAGAGGTTTGTAACTGAAGACTATCATAATGGTTCAACAAGATGTCTAAATTGCTTCATAGAGGGGACATGAATTTTGATGTCTCTTATTTTTGAGAATCTGAACTTAAACCTTTTCATTTCACACAGGGTTTTATATATGTGCTGTATGTGGAACTGCAGTATGGAACTCCTGTACATATATATTTATTCACCTTGCTTTCTCACTACATGATATGCAAGAAAGAGAAGGAACTTACCTGCAGCAGCTTAAAATGGGGAGGATTTTAGTCCCAGAACTACCTAGTAATCATGTTTATTGCCTTTGCCACATGGAATCACTATCATGGAACAGATTTACTCCATATTGAGGTGAAACTGTAAATATGATATATATATGGTCTGCAATAAAATAACAGCTGAACTTGTAACCCCTTGAAGTTCACTTAATTGTAATTTAATTCCAAGTTTGTTAATTGGAGATACACTTTTACTTTCCCTTGTTTTTAAGTTGTTTAAGGGAACCTACCCAGTTTACCTTGCATAGAATAGAAGTTTTTAGAAACTGCCTGGTGAAGGGCAGAAGAGGGTGCGCCTGGACTTTTAGGGTCCTGGGACAACCTTACTTGCTTGGAAGTTAAGAAACTGTGTGTGTCTTTGGGATAAATCTTAACAGGTTTCCTTGTTAAGGGGCAATTTTTCTTTTAGTAGAGCGACTGTACAACGTGCTTCTTGACTGCAGGTGAATAGTAAATCAACCGTGGGGCTGTACAAAGAATTCACAAGAAGCAAATGCAGGACTGTGAAAACAGAGAGTGACAATTACATATGAAGATTTAGATTAAATATGTTTTGGGACTTTGTATAGGAAAAGACTTGTTCCTTTTTTTTTTACTTCAGAGCAGCTTAAAATCAGATTTCAGGTGGAATAGAGATACTCTGGCATAAAACTTTGCTTTCTGCCTTTCATCTTGCCTGCAGTATGTGAGGGGTTTGAGTCTTTTTTCCTTTCCTGGCTCAAGGAAGAGAACCCTACTCTACTTACTTTGTTCAGTGTCCTTTGCTAGAGCATGTAATAGTATTTGAAACAAATCCCACTAATAACTCACATCTCATTTCTGTGGCATTTCTGTTTCATGTCATACCAGTATTTGTCTTTAGTGGTGACTCCAAAAACCTGTGCTCATCCAGGAGAACTACCTTTCATTTTATGATACCAAAATCACATTTTTTGTATTTTATTTTTTTATTTAACATTTATTTTATTTAACAACGCTTCTATTTAGTAGAGCCTCGTAAATGAGTCATAGACTATCCACTAAAGGTTTACAATTTAACTGAAGAGAGGTCAGTGGCTTCGTAGACCAGCTCTAGAGTGATAGCTGGTATGTAGGGACCTGTACAGAGGAAAACGCTGATGCAGTTTAGTAGCAGCAGCTAAAAGCTTTGCCAGGGCAGGGCTCAACAGTGGAAAAGACCAGGTAAACAAGGGAAAGTGGTGTCTATATCAAAAGGGCTCTAGCTCCTTCAGGCAGGCACAGCACCACAGAGACTGGATTGAGAATACGTAACTGGAGGATAATTATTCTGTGTGACAGGGACTGCCTTTATTTACACGCATTGTACGATGCCAAATACCTTTTCAGCCCAAAACAAGGTGAGTTTTATTTATTTATTTATTTAAGGGACCAGTGGAGATAATAATCTGTTAGAAACTTGCACTGCTGGAGAAACCGTTCAACTTTTCTAGACATGCCCCACGATTCTTGTGTTTTAACACATCAAATTAATTAAAATATTGAAAATGTTTCTCCTCAAGTGGTATCTAATTTACACATGTATGGAATCCTAGAAGTTAGAAATGGAAAAGGCACATTATTCAGTTCCATTATCTGCCTACACCATATTTTTTCTAAAGAAAGAAATTACCATACTGAAACTCAAATATGCCCATTTGCAAGGGCAAATGTACAAAATAGTCAAGATAGACATCTGTTTGCATAAAAGACGACATATATTCAACTGTGAGAAAAACTAAGAGATTGAACTGAGGCAGGCTGGAAACTTTATTTTACATTTAGGATAGGCAGCTTGTAAACCACTGTGAAAAACCTTAGCATGAGTTAATCCTTAATATAATGTTAACATAAATTTGTTTTGTCATTTTCACACATATTCACAGATATACCTATGCAGAGATGTTTCAAATTGCCATGAGAAAACTTCTAAGCTAGTTGGAGTCACAACATACTATATAAAAAGTCTATTTTCCACCACAGCTTTGAATATATTCAGGTGCTTTGACAGACAAAGGGAACTTTGGACATTTGCTACAACTAAATTTTGAAGTTGTTCTACTGGAAGATAAAACAACTCTTTTTAATTTCATTATTAAAAGCCAAAGCTATGGCAGTGTGAAATCTAGTGTCCATTAAATTTTGAGAGCAAATAAATTATATTTATTAGGCAATCAGGTTTGTGTAAGAAAGAGTTGGAGGTTTCAGACCTGATGTCTTAGGTATTTTCCAAGCTTTGTTACCTTCCTCACAAAGTGCCATGCATGTGTCCTGCCGGAAATAACTGGTTAGGCAACAATCTCATCCTCACATAACTTATTTTCATTTCTAGAGGTTTTGGAGTGGGGAGGTTTACCTATACTGATCATTTCAAAAAAGCATTCTTTGTCTTACGACCAGGTTAAGTGAAGATGTAAAGGTAAACCTGTTTCTGCTACTCTTAATGTTACCTTGACCCTTCAGTAATGTTTCTTGTCTTCACTGATGCCTCATGAGAGTTTCTAGCTTCACTTCAGCTCCCATGTGCGCTTGTCTGAGGGCAGTCATCTTCCACCTGCTGATGATTTATAGCTCAGGAAACTCACCTCGATAACCATTGTGCTCCTCATGTAGCACACCAAAGCAAACAAAAGCAGGTTACATTTCAAAAGTAAAGGAAATAGGAAATAAATGAGTTGTTTTGAAAGTGTTCTGTATGAGTTAGAGCGAAGTCTGTAAAAAAATCCCATGCCTTGCAGAGCCCACTTAGTTCAGCCTCTTCCTGGGTGGTGTCTCAGTGGTCCCTTCGGACAAAGTTTGGTGTGTTTAAGCTCTGAGGTTGCTCTCTGTTTTTGTTTAAGCCTCTCCCCTGGATGTGAGTTTTGCTCTGTTTTCTCCTTTCCCGCATTTACCTGCTTACTGGGAAGCCCACTCACATGCTGAACCGCTCTCGAGGTAGGATTAATCTTTCCTGCAAGGGCAAACTTGACCCTGTGTGCAGCAGTCAGGACAATGTCACCATCAGCAGTGGCATCGGCTATCCACCTGCAGCCTTTTAACCTAAAGTACTGCAAGGAAGCAATATGGATATCTCCTTTCTCCCCCCCCGCCCAGTCACACTGTGACTGCTTGCACACTGATTGCAGCTCACTCCAGTCACAGTGATTTTCATGACCGATAGATGAAGAGATTGCAGTTCAGCTATTCAGATGCTGCTAGTGCTAATGAGAAGACAATGTGTGTAATCAAACTAAAACACAATGCAAATGTGTTGGTCCAGGTTATAACATCAACGTTTGTCCTCCCTGCTAATGCAAGCCTCTTCCTTCCAACGTTCTCTTCCTTTAAATGAAACAGCTTGTTCTATCTGAAATGAAGTGTTTTGCATATTTCAGAGGGACAAAAAGAAGTATTTGTAAGGAACAGACACTGTTTTTCAAAATTCCATGTAAGTACATCTGAAAAATGAGAAAGAAAAAACAGCCAATTGTTTTGAAAGGATCAGTACAAAAGTTCTAACCTTTTTGTTTGTTTGTTTGTTTGTTTTTCCCCTGAAACAGTCTAACAAATTCAGTGCATATTCACTGTTCAGTACACCCACATATGAACTGTAGTGATACCTTTATATGACATTGTTGGTATATTTTGCAATTAAAATTTGTCTTTTATGTCAATCCTGTTGCTGATGTTCACTGCTTAGTAAAGCTTATCTCTTGTCCTGTCGCTCAGTTTAAATTCAAATATGTGCAACATCCCCCCCGCTGATGCAATGCTGGAAAAATATTGATCTCAATTTACTGGACTTCTACATTTGTGGAGCTGCATGGGTAAGACATTTCGTTACACAATGAGCATAGACACTAGCAGTCAAAACATTGACAGTGTACAAGAGCCCAAATGAAATCAGCTTTTGGGAAGGATATTAAAAAAAGTTTGCCTTTCTGACTCTGTAATTTCTGAATTTGCATATCATACAGCAAAGAAAAATGCCAAAGGGCCCATATACTGTATCTGCTTAAGTTTTCTTTCTTTATCATTTTTCATTCTTTGCATAGAATAACATTTATTGTTCTAATTTTTAGAAGACAGCTAATTACAATAGTCAGAAATTACCTGGAATAAAATGGTAAACTTTTAAAAATGTAAATTCATGAAAATGCTTCCATTGCTAATAATAGGCAGAGTCGAGGCTTGTCAAGACGCGCTACAATACAGAGCTATGTAGTAACTTGAATATGGGCAGGAAATCTCACCTCTAAGCCATGTTCCCTCACTGGTGCGAGTGTAGCAAAGAGCCTGTGACTTCCCTCACCAGAATCTATATGTGAGAGAAAATTTCCAGTCTTTCTTCTCTTTGGTAGTAACCAAAAAAAGTAATCCCTATTTCCTATTTAAGGACCATGGGGCAGAAGGACTTTTTTGTGGGTGATTGACCCAAATCCTCTGCTTTTGCAAGCATAATTAGCTTTGGATTTTTTGTTTTCTGAACAGGACCATGTACTCATCAGTAGCAGGCCTCCAGTCACAATTGCCTTCCCTGTGTCCCTGCTAAGTCTGGTTTTGCATCCTGCTCCAGAAGTTTGATTTCTTCCCAGTCTGTTTCTTGGGTTGCTTGAAACCATATGCATCATATGCACATGTTTGTGTGAGACTGAGCCACATGGGCCATTCTAGGTGCCCCGAAACCTGGCAATACAGCACTCGACCAGTAGGATATCATTGTCCTCTGGAGCAGCTGGAAGTCAAGACATGCTAAGGCCTCTCAGATGACACTATATGTCTGTGTTTAGGCAAGTGGACCCCATCCATTTCAGTAGGTTCTTACCTTCAGATAGAGTTCAAAACTAATGTACCCAAATCTACATATCAGTATCTCCCTTTATTGTCTATGGATATTTAGGGCTCAGTTCAGGTGCATACAAACTGGTATCTTATGTTTTTCCCAAGATGCACCAGAACATCCTGCCTGTCTTCCAGCTGTGACTCCAGAAGAACATAGGTTTCGTGGAGGCCATGGGTCCCCTAACCCCACAGATGCCCTTGTACACCTCAGAGAGAACGAGGATCAGGCAGCCAAGTTGAGCATTTAGCCAACACCACCAGAGGACTACATTTGTCAGATAAATATAGACACCTAGTGTCACTTGAAGCCTACCAGGGCTTCAGAGACATCTGCACAGATGACACAGGATTTGTGGGTAACCTTTGGAGCACAATCTGGAGGCTGGACCCTCAGAATCCCACGGAACCTAAAGTGAAGTAAATGCTTCCCTTTGGGCAGCTGCATCCTGTCCTGGGACTCCTTGGAACTACGTATCTTCTCTCCAGTACAGCAAACTAATTCTCACTTCCACTCTCAGCTCTGGTCACTGCTCCCTTCACAGGTTCTCTCTACCCTCTACCTGGCGGGCCTTCTTACCCAGCCATGCATGATGTGGCTGCCGACACAGAACAGGCATCCCACCAAATCATGGCACCATGTATGTGCCTGCCATGGCTACACCTCCACTGCAAGGCCTGTGTGCGCAGCTCCCTCCCCCCTGCTTCCTGCAACCAAGGTTGTGGTTTTGCTGATCACAGGACACAGCAAAGGCTCCAGGAACATGATAAGAGTCATGATTCATGCTCTTAAGCCAAGCCATGAATATTCCATTAGAAGCACAACACTTGCTATGGAGCTTGGCTACCTGTAAGCCACTATGCAACTCATTCTCAAATCTGCATCCCTCCTCCTCTGCTCATCTCCCTGCCCTCTGTCTTCACAGCTCCCTTTTAAGATCTAGTCCTCCCTCCTCTGGACCAGATTTTCTGCAAGTTGCTCTTTCTGCTTGCTGATTCCAAAATACAACTGAGAACTTTCTCGCATGTGTATCAGTGATTCCACTTATGCATACATTTTTCTATCTACATTTTCTTATTTATTGTATATTATTCCTGGATGAAGCTATTATATCTTCATATCTTAGTCTCTGCTTGCTTCTAAAATATTAGGTAATACATAATGATGAAATACTGAATGCTGTTAATGCTGTGGTGGAGCAGGAAATGAATTAGAATGGGGACACTGAAGGTTTATTAGTTCTGTGGTTGGTATTTTTGAACACTATGCAAATGCTAAGTGTAATTGCTTTTTACCATTGATTCTCTTGATTTATAGAGTTTAAGGCCTAAAGTTCGACACTGATCATCAAGAATGACCTTTTTCATTATACAGGCTACCAAATTTAATCCAGTAATTCTTTATGGAACCCAGTATGTTCTTAGTGAGGTAATTACTATTGAAAAAAATAAGATGCAATTTGGTGAACACATCTAATTTCTCAAAGCCATAACAACCCTTATAAGCCTTTGTTTTCCTGAGGATACCCTTCAGCAAGAACTTACTTTTGTGCTTTAACATTTTAATATCTAATTATAATTTTAATTAAACAATGAAGATACTGCAATAATAGTTTCCTCATTAAAATATGAATCAACAGGAAAATTAAAGTATTATGGCAACCTAAAGTGGGCTATGCTGAAACTGGGTCGTTTTTTATTTAAGAGTTAAGTCTTAATTTTTGCTTTTTGTGTAAAATGTATATTATAAAATATCCAAGGTAGACAAAGAACCACTGAATATGTCCATTTACATGGTGTGAGAACACTGGGTAAAATTCTGCTGTCAGCTCCCTCTGGGTCTTCTAGTAGTGTCCAAACTTGCCTAAATATGAGTCAAATGTAGTCTTTTAATTTCTGTTTTGGTTTTGTTTGGGGTTTTTTTTCCTGTCCTTTTGGTGTTACTTGAAAAGCTTGCCTTGCTGAATGCTTTCAGTCACTGTTGAATTTGTGGCAACTCCTTCTGTGCCACACCTGAAGTGACTCCCTTCCCACAAAAAGCAGCTCCCACAGTCACAGAGACCCTCGGGGAGAAATGAGGAAAAGCTAAGGAGTAAAAAGCTGTGCTGGAAATACATGTGTTAATGACATTTGATCTGAATTAACTTTTCCAAAGGGACTCAAGGCATTGATGTAGAACCAGTGGAGGCTAAGGAAAACTGTGGCCAGCAGCTTCAGAAATGGTATGTATGTAATAATCCAGGAAGAAGATTATATAGGGGCCAGAGCTGATAGAAAAGCATGAGAAATACAGAAATGAGAGCCGAGACAGTTACCTTCTGAGAATCAGTCCTTCTAGGGGAGCCTCCAGAGGTGACACAGGCAAATCCCATCTGCTCTGCAGCAACTCGAGGTTCAGCCACCTGCACTACCATAGTGCATTTCCTTATGGCCCCATGCCTGCCAGCAAGTGTGGGGAGAGCACCAGCTCAGCGCTGACCTCAGATCACCTGAATTACTTCTGATAATGCTGGGACTAACACTGCTGTCATTGTTCACAGTTAAGCACAGCAGCAACAGCAAGTGAGCTGGTGGGAAACAGCCGGGAAATTTGGGCTGAGTTGCTCCACGCTACAAAACTGTGACAGGAGGCTTTGATATAGGCAGGGTGTTAGGCACCATTTTCATAGGTTTTGTACTCTCAGCATGGCAATGCTTAGCTTTTGCATCATCAGAAAGCACTGCTGAATTTCAGTGATTCGCCCCATGTAGCTCATGAAAAAAGTTCATAGGCAGGAAAAAAAAACCCGCCTTTGATTTATTTGTATGGACTAATTCTAACTTTTCTAACAAATGTCGCTGTCGTTGAGTGAACGTGTGCTGCCACCCATAGGCAGCCCCGAAAATGTCTCTTTGCTCTTACAGTTCATAATAAACACCGCTTCTCCTGTGAAAGCCTTTTCCCCTGTTCTCTCACATTTCCCATCTATCCTCGGAGCTAACTACAGAATATGACATTAAATTAAGCATAAACAAGGTGAGAATGAGCTAATGTCACTATTTTAGTTAAAGGTAGCTCACTGAAAATGTCTCACTGCTTGTGAATATGGTATTACTGCTGCTTTTCCTCATTGTGTCTATAAAAGAAAATGAGCAAAGGGTGATTCCCCCCATTCTCTGATGCGTTGCTACCAATAACTCTCACTTAAATATAATTTTAATAATTTTTAATAATTAAATTCAAGTGTGCTTTCTTACCTGGAAGAAGAGAAGGCTCTGGGAAGACTTTACTGTGGCTTTTCAATACTTAAAGGGGGCTTCTAAGGCCTGTAGCAACAGGACAAGGGGCAACAGTTTTAAAATAAAAGAGGGTAGGTTTAGATTGGATATAAAGAAGAAATTCTTTACTATGAGGGTGTTGAGATACTGGAACAAGTTGCCCAGAGAAGCTGTGGATGCCTCAACATTGGAAGTGTTCAAGGTCAGGTTGGACAGGCTTTGTACAACCTGATCTGGTAAAAGATGTTCCTGTTCATGGCAGCAGGGTTGGACTAGATGATCTTTAAAGGTCCCTTCCAGCCTAAATCACTCTATGATTCTATGATTTTATATGTGAAACAAAGATTAATTAGTGGGTTTTGGTAACTCATAATTTGTGCACTCCATGCACCTGTGTACTATGACTACTAATACTTTGGCAATAGTTAAGTTAGCTATAGTAAATGCCAGCTGATGAGTTGGTCTAAAGGTTGGAGAACAATTTCATAGCATTGAACATTCTGACATCCTGAGTTATTGCAGGCGTACCGGCTGCATACAGGAAGGAGTAAAAAGTAACAGGTTTTATTTTTTGGTGGAAAAAATCAAATTAAGATCAGCAAAATCATTTCCAAACAAGACATGAATTCAATAACATAAATATTGAAAACTGCATGATCATCCAGGAAAAGAGACAGCTTTGTTAATATCAATGCTACTAGCACTGGTGCCTTGCTACGTTTCAACATATGGCTCCTGCAAAAGAGAAAAAAATCTATGGATAAGTTGACAAAAGTGCTGTGTTTTGGCCTCTTCACAGCAGGGGAATGAAAAAATCAAGACCGTTATAATTAGTATGAGGTATTCCTACTGTAGTTTCCTTTTTGCCCCATTTTTTAAAAAAGGTGAAGAGGGAAATCACATTTAGTATTTCTTTTAATTCATACCCCCAAATGGTGGCCAGTTTTCAGTTTTTAATCTTCACTTTAACAAAGAGCAGTTGGGCAGCTATTGACGGCGAAACACAGCAGTCTACTACCTTGTAAATTAGAAGCTGTGGTAGTAAAAATGTATTTGTATATCACCGGGAGTAGAGAGAGTGTCTGCCTTGTAAATTTAATTAAACAGCAGGTGCAAAATCAGGTCATATGGCTTTGATGTGCCCCATGTGAGGATGACAACTAGACAATGATTCTAATATGAAGAAATTTGCATACATTTGCATTGGATTGCATAGAACAGTGTAGCTCACACCTACTTTCTGTGTTTCATTTTGGGGAAGTTGAAGATTTGAATGAACGGTTCCTATTTAGTTTCTACAACTAAACACAATAAATGCTTTTGTTCTGTCATTGTAGGGAACATATGGGTTATGATGCTGTTATGTACCATTTTATTGAGTATGCTTACATGATAATCAAACATTTGAAAATGCAGCTGAGGTACTTGTAATGACAGGAGAAGCAAGACTGGAAATGGGGGGGAATACAGAGGAAGAACGGAAACCACCTCCGCGTTTTAATCTTTCCTTGATGATCATTTATTTACTGGAGCATTAATGCAAATCTACATTCTGGTCTTTGTCCAGGGGGTGTCACAAACAATTCCCTTTGCTTTAGTAGTTAATATTGTAAACAATGAAATTATGTAGGTTAGACGTGTTTTGAAATCTGGAAATTAGCACCTCATAATGATTATTTCTTATAGAAAATGCAATTTCTTACCTTACTGGCCAAAGTTGAGAGTAGAAGTACATAGACAATAGTTATAGTTCTTCTGCTAACAGTTTAATGGGAAAACTAACCATATAGATCCCCAGATCTTTTCTTTGCTGTTAAAAATGTTAATGAACAGTTGTTTTCATTTTTGACAGTTCGTCTGTGAGATTCTGAATCCCAGTGCTGGTTTTGCTGACTGAGCTAGATGTGTACGTTTTAGAGGCTATCAAAACACAGCTGGGAGGGCAATATGAATTGCTGTGAGAGAGGAAGATGTGGCTGAAAAAAGGCTGAACCTTGCTCATTAGGTATTACCTAAACCTGGATCAGCAAAGACCAAAACCTGCCAAGCAAAGGCTGCTCAGGGAAGCTATGAGCACTAGCCTGTCTGCACTTCTGCAGGCTATCTGTGAGGAAACGTAAAACAAATTTAGAAGTTTGCAGTGGCTCTTATCTTGGGTGCTGTTGTCCCTGTAAACTGCCACATCTAGCAGCTATTAAGTTACAGTGGCCACATACCAACTGTTAACACTGAACGAAGTGCAAGAATCATTGACAGCTGATCTGCTTCAGGAGGATTCTTTCTTTGCTACCTACAGCTTCCTGACTGAGATTTTGTGTTCCTTCAGGTGTGGTGAATGCTAAATCAACTGTTTGTGTTTACCCTATTTAGGGATAGAAACCTTCAAATGAACTGGCAGAAATGCTATAATTTTTGTAACCATTCTCCCAAAATCATTCATCACTGGTACTGGCTCTCTCTATGAGACACTGTATTTGCTTTCTCAGCTAAGTACCCTGCATTGCCTGGGCCTGAGCACTGAAGCTTGTAGGACCTCCAGCACCCATGCTACGTATATACAGTAGGTCTACTGAATTTAGCCCTAAGCATTTTATTTTAAAAAGTCCATATCCTTTGTCCTACAGCTCCCAGGTGACACTTATAGAAGCTGTCAATATACCAGTTACAACCATATAATCTCCAGCTCTAGATTAAAAAAAAAAAAAAAACCAAACAATAATCTAAAACTTCCTTCTGAGAGAAAAATATATTAGTTACTTCTTTTATTCAATTTCCTTCCTTTTTTTTGGAAAGAGTTGGGGAAAAAAATCTAAGAAAAAAACACCAAGCATGAAACAAATCATCTTATTTGTTTTATGATATTTTAATTTGGGGTTTTTGTTGTTTGGATTTGTGGCTTTTTTGCTGGTGGGTTGTTTTTTGGGGGGGTTCTCTTTTTTGAAAATAACATGAAATGGTGCCCAGAAAAGCAAACTTCAGAAGTAACACAATTAATTTTGACATCAGTAAACATTTCAGCAGTACTGAGAAGAAAATATTCAAATGACCTTCCCAGATAAAATGCCAGTAATGTGTATTAAGCACCTGTAAGAACCCTTTTTAAAATAGTTAACATGCCAAATGCATTCAGACAGGTTGGGTACGCATGTTAATTGCGCAGCAAGGTTATTCCCATGGATCACAGAGCAAAAGAATAAGTTAAGAGAATAAAAGCAAAAGCACCTAGCAAAAGCAGCCAAGCAAAGTAAGGAAGACACTAGTAAAATGAAAAGAAGGTTGGGTGGATTCAAGCTGTTTCATTTTACTAGACCTTCCAGTGATGTGAGACCAAGGAGCCAGTGCATATGAAGGGCAGGAGGCAAGGAAATCTGGTCACGTCCCACAGGTGGTGGTCTATGAGGCAGCATCCTGAGGTGGTGAGGAGAGGCGAGAGGTGGAGGTGCTACTGCTCTGTCCCACAGAACAGGAACGTTTACCCCACCAGTGGATGCAGCCTGCATGGTCACTCCCTCCTGATGGCTCCAGAACACAACTCCTGGCAGTTTCTCTCAGGTAACATGACTTCAGAGCATCCTTGCGCAGGCTGGCTGGTGCCAAGCAGGGCTTTAATTTTGGGAGAGGATCTTTATTGCTCCTACAAGCCTGTTTTCCCCAAAGGAGCAGAAGTGGTTTCAAGGACTGGGCTAGAGCAGTTCTGCATTGAACAGTTACGCTGCCAGGAAGCGGAAACCCACCACTTACTTGCAGTGGCAGCTTTCCTGCCTTCTGAGTAATGGCAGCCAAAAATATCCAGCAGAGGAACTAACATTCTGGTTTATTTTACATGAGTGTAAGTATCTCTACAAGGTATGAAGAAGAGGTGCATTTTTAACTAGATTCTCCTAACATGGTATCAGGAATAACATTCTCAAGAAGATAAACATTTGACCTGCCTTTTGCTAAGCTTAAAAAGGTAACCTTAAGTATTTTCAATGCAAATTTTCTCAATACATAAATCTGTTACATCAAGGACTCACCTTCACATTTTCAAGGAAGATATATGTGAATAGTAAAAACCAAAGAATTTGTCAGTTCTTTTAGATAACTATGAACCTGGTTCCCAGTATCTTCAACCTTATTACAGTCATCATTGTTGGATTCGCTAATTCAGCAATAACTGATACCAGGAAGTATCCTGGCCATTGAGATAATGACCTTAGGTGAATCTAATTAACTTTGCTAAAACTGGTAAACTTTTAAAACTCACCACTCCAGGGCTTTGCTTCAGTTTTTCACAGTTTGCCCTGGTTCTTCATAATCGATATGCTTTTCTTCCAAGGTTATTCAGACAGAAATATGTCCCTCTTCACTCCCATGTCAACCAAAGGAAACACCAGATGGGCGCAACTTAGTGTTATTAATTTGTACTGCATTGTAAAAAAATATAGCAAACCAGCCCAAACTATTTCCAGCTAAGTTAGGGAAAGCAAGCAAAGGTAGAATCAAGGAAATTATCTTACTGAAATCCACTTGGCTCACAAATCATCAAATTAGAAGTTAGAACTCTCTTGATTCCAAGGACAGCTGGGCAAGAAAAGATATTTTCCCATATCAAAAGAGTTTCCAAAATCTCAACAATTTTCCTGTTCTATAATCTGATGAAACTAAGCCCTTTCAAAGAGAAAAAAAGAATCCATTTTACCTGGGAATATTCAAGCATTTCAGTTGGCATCTAGGAAGTGAGAGATGAGGTCAGGTCCTTATGTTGAATGAAAGCACTTTTGCTTCAAGAATCCAAGGAGAATATCCTAGTCTTTGGTTAATCTGCAGTAGGATTCTTTCTCATTCTAAACAGAAATTTTATTCTTGTCTAACCTAGCTCATACGTCCTTTGGACAAGTTTAATCTTTATGAATTAGAATTTTTCAAATGAAAAAAAAAAGATTAAAAAGTCTAAGTATTCTCTAACATCAAATCCTTTATGTTATTTCAAAATGTTTTCCTTTCTTTCTTTCTAGCTTCCTAATAAACAAAAAGACCATAGAAGAAAGACAATTGAAATATTCTGGCCTTGGTATACACCTTAGAAATCACGTTATGATCTGTTACTAGGTAGAGCTGCTATAATACCTCTGGTGTAGTTGCTCACAGGTAGGACACAAATTATCAGTAGTTTAACATTCTAATGCCATCATCATACTTCTCCTTTTTAAATAAGAAAAACATATACATACGAGGTGGGCTTCTCTGCAATGTTCAAATATGACAATGAAGCTTACTGCTTGTCCTATTTCATGTAGAGCAAACATGTGTAAATACTTTATTAAAATTTAAAAAAAAAGTGAAAGCTGTTCCCCACTGATTGATTTTTCAAAAGCTCCCTAGACTGATTTGGCTACAGATGTTTGCAAAATGATTGGATGTAAAGTGGGCTTAATTCATAAAAGCAATAAAATGTTGCTTATTGACTGAACAGATGAACTAGCTGAGGGGACATAATTTGGAGTGTTCTTATTGGAAATGCTTTGAAGAAATGTAATGATAGTGCAGAAAAAAAGCCTTATTGGATGCGGTAGAATAAATTCACTGCAAAAATTTTCAGAAGATTTGAAACATTGCGAAAACAAATTCCTGAATTTTGGATTGTACAGTTACGCATCCAAATAAATTTGTTGTGTCTTCTCAGACTAACCATGTAATTCACAGTTAACAATAAAATTATTTAAGCCTACATTCAAGAAAATGTTAGGATGAACAAAAAGAAAGAAATGCTGGTAAAATTCTTCCCTGTCTTGCCAAAGGACTGTTCTTTCAAGCACTGGTGCCTACTGTGCATTTTCAAGGCTGTAAAACCTCAGGCATATTAAAAATAGTTCCATATAATGCCTTACAAGGATGTGTGAAGACAGAATTAAAGTCATGTTGCTCCAGGACCTCAGTGTGGTCTACTGTCTTTGTTCTCATTGTCTGGGTCAGATGTCTGAGGCCACACTTCTCTACAACTCATGGCTGATTTTTAATATTATTTTAGGTAGTTCTAGTACTCACCTGGAAATTTGTATGTTCTTAGCTCTCTACCTTACTCCATTTTTGACTTTTTAAACCTTTGCCATAAGAATTCTGGGCATCAGTCTTAATCCGAGTTCTGAAGGAGTCCTTAGAGAGAGATCCCATCTAAAACTTATGCTGGTAAGATTTCTTTCTTGAGACCTTCAAAAGCCCTTATCTCTCTCCATAGGGAACTCAAGCTCTTATTTTAGATCTATTTCTGCAAGTGCCTAGAATTTAAGCTTAGATTAGGTACCTCAAATGAGCAAACTGTATCCATATTCCCCAGGCCTTTCTCCAAACATGTGTTTGCAGATGTGTAAACTGCAATGGATATGACTTTCTTCTTCTGCTAGGCTAAAATATTCCCTTGGGCTGGATCATGAACATTATTCCTGATGACAGCAGGGTGCTGTGAAAAGCATTGCTGGGCGGGATGGAAGTTAATTCCTTCTCAATGAAACGATCATCAGTGTGAGCATCTACTTTTCTCCTGGCATGACTTACCGCAAAAAGCACAGGACTGTGAAAAGAACATCCAGTCAGGCTTTCAGCAGTTGCAGAATAGTGGAGTGCCCATTTGGAAAGCTGAAGGCCAGATGACACGACGTTGAGCCTCATTTGGGTGCAAACACTTCAAATGCCATATATATGACTATGATCTGCAATTCCCCGTGTTATATACTCAGCCAGGGGCAAAAATTTCTAGCAGGGTTGGATTCTGGAAACTAATGGACTCTCTAGGCAGTTCACCCAACCAGAAAGGGGCTGTAAAAGTAAGTTTAACAGAGGCAATGATTTATATTTTAATAAGTAATTGACAATGAATATATGTTTTATTCTTAAGATGTTTATGTTTTCAGTTTGACAGAGCTTAGTATTGCTTGCTATATTACTTGGTTTATGTTCTGGATTGAGGGGGAAAATAATCTTAATGAGGCATGACATTCCTGTTCAATTTTACTGTTTGTATGGGTAAGGGGTTGTTATTTTGCTGATTTAATTATTATATTTTAATAGATGTGTTTAGAAAATTAAAGTCACGGACTGCCATTTTAGTTCCTGCCATGCACCACTTGTCTGAGTGCGCTCTGGCTTAAAAAGGGAAGCAAAGCTATGTGTTTCCCTTGTTTAGGAATAATTCTGTTCCTAAACATAACTATGCAGTCCCATTTGATATGCCCAGGATGCCTGAGACATCAACATGGGACTAGCAGATATCACAAAAGACGTATAGAGGACTTCTGGACAGGCAGTTGAAGACAGGATCACTGTCTTTATTTGCTGTAACTGATGACAGCAGGGTGTCACTTGTGTGTACTAGCCCACTCTTGCCTGCCTAAATGGCTGTAATTGCCAAACCTCTGTTCATAGTGTTTTTAAGGTAGCAGTGAACACTTAGGCAAATCTTGTGGGCACATGCACAATTGTGCGCTAATTTGTGAGGTCAAACTCCTTATAATGTAGTCCTAAAACTGAGAAGAGAGGGGAGGAAAAAAAGGATAGATATAGATAGGAAAACCTGGAGGTAGTAACTTAACAATAGGATGTCCAAGTCTTGATTTCTGCAGCCTTTCTCTCACCACCTATATATGCCTTCTTCCCAAGGGCCCAAGATAAAGCCCTTACCTGTTCTTGGAATTCATCACAGTCCATGGGATAATAACCCATGATAACTTCCTAGAAGTACAAGCAGTTCGAGACAATACCTTGAATTTGAGAGCCTTTGTGGTTGAATTGTATTTTGCCTCACTGACATGATGCAGCGCTGAAGAGGTTAAACAAAAGTTGCCCCTCTTTCAAAACTGTGTTAATTAAAAATGCAAAACCCAAAGAAATCACAGCTGGATAAATAAAAACAGCCCAGATGGTATAGCAACAAACTTCTGGCAGGTCTTGAAGCAGACAGTATTCCTGAATATTTTATTTCCTAGCACAGGCTATCACCAGACCTCACCAGTGATGGCTTGGGCAGCACAGCAGCGTGCAGGGCACTCAAGCTGTCCTGGTGCTAAAACACACCTAAAAGGCAGCACAGTTCTCAGAAACACCTGACTACATACCTGGTGTTCGTTCATCACACAAAGCAGGTCCCCAGGTTCCTCCTACCTGTGAGTCAACTGGATGCCTCTTCACTGAGAGCAAATTCTTTTTCGTGATGCTCTTTCAAGTGCGCTTGTAGGCAAATTTTGGCCTTTCAGTTTGTGCATGTGCTATCAAATCCAGTGATATACTGCTGTGTATTTGTCAGCTTGATCTGAAATGCACTCAACCAGGGAATTCAGATCTACTTTTACGAACCTTAGATCATGTTCACATGTGCAGAACTCCAGCAAATTCCAAAACAGGGTGTTCTAACTTTTGAAATCAAATTGGGTGATGCCAGTCCTTCCCAGATGTGTCTGGCTAACACCTCACACCCTGTAAAGTGACTCTGCCTATGTACAGGAGATAAGCAATGGGAATGTGTTTTTACATCTGTTGCTTCCCTTGGGCTGCCAGATTCATGATATTCTAAACATCCAAAATCTAAGAATATCTGGACAACACTTTTGGGAGAAAAGGAAGTCATGTCTGGGGAAACATGGACATACGGTGACCAAGCCCAGGCTCAGGGCAGTAGATATAATGTTTATAGTTACTTTACACACTGTGTCTCGATGAGAGATTTCTCAATTTGTTAGCTCTAAGAAATCATTCAACTTCATCCCAACAGGTTTTCCTACTCCCTGGTAAGACAACACTAATTGAACAGAGCGGACTAGGTGCTGTGTGGATTAACACCTGAGAAGGAAATGATTGGGACTGGCAATAAGTATGGCAGAGGCACGAAAGAGAGAGTTATTGACTGACAAAATTAAAAATAAGCACATCTCTAGAATGATCATCACTCATCTTCTGAGCACCCTACAATAGGGGCTTGTATTTGTCTTTCCAAATGCAGCTTGCTCTTAGTGCATGTGATAAAACCACCATTAGCACTACACCATGCCATCAAGCTCATCACATGCCACATAAGCTACGCAGAAACTGTGTGGGAGGTGTATGGCATTGGAGTCAGTTTGTTGTTCTTTTGTTTGATGTGCATGCTGGCTGTGCTCTCAGATCAGCTCCACTTCAGTGCATGGCTTGGAGTCCCCTGCAAGGGCTCCCCACAGCTGGCAGGGTCTTCTCTGCAGGCTTGGAGGCCTACCCTCCTGTAATGGGGAACAGAATGACCTGGACTTGAGGCTATTTCTCTAGCCTTTGTGTAGTCTTCCACAGCCTTCATTTACATTTGGCATTATGATGGAAATCAGACTCTTTTATTGCCATATAAACTCTAAACATATGGCTATATCCATGCCAGAAAGTCTCATTAAGATGTATAAGTGGCAGAAAAAAATAGATGGCTTTTGGTCACTGGGCACAATGGATATTTAGGCTTTATAATTAAAGAAAGGCTTTGGTGAAGGAAAAAAATCCTGAAAAGCAACATGGCTGTTGCAGCCACAAACCTTATTATTGCTACAGCAGAAACTAACGGCATCCATTTTGCCTAGTAACTCTGAGATGGCCTTATTCCAAAGATGGTCTCCTGAGTGATTTGGATTAGACTTTGACTTCATGGCCAGATTTTCATGCAATGCAAGTTGTTGTTGTTTTTTTCTTTCTTTTTGTAATAATATATGTGCTGCTTTGGCAGATGTTTTATTTTCACAATTTTTTTTTCTAAATCAACACTACTGAGTGATACTGAGATGCTTTGATGGTGTAATCCTGACTGAAAAAGCCTTCTGGCACATTGGATAAAGACTCGTGATATGCGTGCTGCTGTGTTACAATAGATATACCACTGCTCAACCTCCTGTTCAGGTTGAGCCCCCACATACTTTTCTCACATCCTCTCCCGAGCCTCCCATATGGTTTTGGGAGCTGCTGAGCTTCATGGGCTGACTCCCACCTTCTGTGGGGCAAACGCAGCAGATTGAAGATCCTACACACATACATACCCACCCCCCCAAGCATGAGCAGGAACAGAGACAAACCTGCATTTCAATAGAAAGAAAAAGCAGCTGGCAAGAACATGACAGACATTTCTTCCTTCAATAGATCTCCTCCCGCTTCCTTTCCACCCACCCTTTTCTCTTTGGTTGCCTGTCCCTGGATCATTTCCTGCTCCAGGTGGTGTTTCCTTCTATGTGGAGAATTTAAAGACTGGAGTGCCAGCACCCTCGCTCCCTCAAGTAATAGCCTGCTCAATGTGCAAACATCTGTGTTACTGCCTGTGTAGTTAATAGGCTTGAGTGAAATTTCCATTCTCTGGCAGATAGCTTGGGCGGGACTGAATACTTGCCCCCAAAAGGGAATATTTGCTCTACTTTGATCCAGTGGGGACAGCAACCTCTGTGTGAGGCAGGTGACATATGCTATATTGTGTTTTAACTAGACTTGTCATAATGTTGATTCTCATGGCAGTGACGATGATTCCTCACTGGACTGAAAAACAATGTACCAAGCTCAGCATTGGGCTTAGTCTTGGTCTGAGGTAGAGATCAATCTATTAGTACTCACTTCAGAATGAACATGGATTTCTAATTAACAAAATGTTCATGACTGAATTCTCATTTCAGTACATATGTGTTAATGGCACATATGTCTTTTAAATATATATGTATGTATTTACAAACATATTAGTCTGAGGTATTTGATTATTTCTTTCTTCTGTTCCCAGCCTTTACTTTTCCCTTTGGTCCTGACTCTTGTTTACTGATACTTGGCTTTGCCTACTGGAATCACATTGGCTTTGTTCCTTGATTAGTTAATTCAAACTGACTGAATTATGAAGTAATAAGTAATGAGAAATTTATAACAGCATGCACATAGTGCATTTCTGGAGTGATTTATCAATGGATACCAAAAAACTGAAAAAGGTTTTGAAGACTCTTCCAAATATGTGTAAGGATTACCTGAATGAAAGAGTGAAGAAAAAGAGGCAGAGCCTTTGACAGAGGAAAGTTAGTCCTGAGCTCCTGAGCCAGGAGGCAGGGGAGAAGGGCTATGGTTGTTACCTGGACAAAAAGCTGATAGTCAGTTTGTCACTGCTTTTCGTTCCTCCTATTACTGGCTCAATTTGTGTCATGGAAGTTTTAACTGCATTAGGAGTTAATGTGATGGCAGAGGTAGCATTTCAGGAGAGATCTGAGAGATGGTTACTTGTGGTCTGAGATGACCATTTCCACAGTACAATGACATTTTTTTCCAGACTGATACACCTGCAGAAAAGCCAGAGCTCCACGGTCAGATCACAAAGGCTGGCTGCTCCTTGGAATGTGCTGGAGTCCTGATTGCTTGTGTAATTTTTTCCTACTGATAGAATCCCTCCTGGACACAATGCTTCTTATTTATGAAAGAAGTAGAAAAAGGAAAGGATTTTTCTACCTCCTGGAGTGAAAACACAAAAAAGCTGGAAAAAGAAATACCTTTAAACATATACACATATGTATATTCTGTTCCACATTTTTAATAATAATAATAATGTTTTGTAAAACACAATTTACAACCAAAAACAACCAAACCTCACAGCTGAAGCTCAATTGTACTTGACATTTTGTCTGGGATCGGGACTGTAGAGTGAGAAAGTAGCCTTCTTCTCTGATTTCATTATTATGTAAAGGCTCCCAAAAAGCAGTGTGTGTTTTAAATAGCAGATATTTGAGGGCTTGTCTGAGGATCTTTCTTTGGCAAAGGACAGGAACAAATTGTTGATGCTCATTTTGTTAATCACTTTATGTTCTGCCAAGATGAGATATTCCGAAGATTCTTTTGCTGTAACCTTGAAGAAGTTCCACTTGAAATCAATGGATTGAAAAATGCACCTGCAAGGGTAAGGGATGGATTAGGTATCCCAGCTCAGTGCAGAGGCTCAAGTTTTCTCTGTAAGACATAATTCATTAGTGCAGCAGCTACTGAATTATTATGATATAAGAACTCTTGATGTGTTTTCATGTGAAAATAAGCATTTTTCAAAGACTTTATTTACTGAACTTATATCTCAATTCAAAACCAGAATTTAATGTTTCACAGAGCAGTTTAGATTCTCCAGAAAGATCTGAAAATGTGTAGTTGTAGTCAGCAGTGGACTGAATTTTTGCAAGCAGTAGATTAATGTAGTTTACACAGGAAAACACTTTATGTATAAGTACTTAAAATTGCTCTACAAAATGCACAAACAGCATGAACACTGCAATAATGCATCTTCAGATGTAATGCAAACAGTTCATTTGTACATCTATCTCTTTAGCTCAAGAAATTAAGTGTAAAATTAGATTGTTCAAGTTCAGAAGCTTTGCTCATCAAATGCAGCATCAACACCACAGTGACAACAGTTAATTGAATGTTATATTTCACGATCATCGGACAATTCAGTGTTGGATTTTTTCTCACAGTTCTATGCACTGTTTTCTACTGGTACTTCCATAAATTAGTGTGTTTTCCCACTTAAGAAGATCTATAGTTGCTGCAAAATTTTCACTACTTCTATAAACGCATGAGTGATGATTATTGCTGCCTGTATTTGCTACCTGGCAAATCTGAGCAGTGAGTTCAGTTCACACAAAAGGGAGCAGACTGGTACTGAAGAGTTGCAGTTTCCTTTGAAACAAATAGAGCTGAAAGAAGCACAGACTTTTCAGGAGATTTTCAGTGCCTTGTAACATAGAGTCCTTAATGAACTTACAGCCTAAAGAGGTAGTGTGGCTTTAGAAGGGTAGTGCAATAAAAACTTTAAGACAAACTGGATTTGTTATATTGCTTTTTGTGTGTTCTTCACAGGACACATATAAACATTTTCACAGTAACTAGAAAGTGGTCTGCACAGCTCAAGTGTATTTAAGCTATATTTCACATGTCATCATTTGCGAGAATTCAGAACTGATTATGTTTGTTCCTGTTATTTGCATTTAGTTTATCAGATGTACTCCACAGGTAAATCTTATTCATTATCAGAGATCCATGAGTCACTGCAAATCATGGCCTAATTCTCACCCTGATTTACCCATCATGCAGCCTCTTTTATTTACTGAAATTGCAGGAGAGGAAGATAGCTTATGGACTGGCTCCTGTTTGTGAGCCTTCTTATATCTCAATTTCTGCCTTGTAATGAGCATTAAATACCTGCTTGTCATGGTATAGAGTCACATCATTGCAAAATTTGGCCTGTGAACAGCTGAAGCTGTTATTTTTTCTCTTTTTCACCAGAATTTACCTTTTACATATGTCAACAAAAATAGGCATTGATAAACATTATGACTGACTAAACCCAAAATGAAGCAAAAGCCGGTTATACCTTCAAGTCTGCAAAACAGTGTCAGTACAGTTCCTTCCGTTAAGAGAGGTTATTGACATCAATAGGCTATTGTACAGGCACAAGGAAACACAGTGCAGAGTCCAACAGAGGTCCAGGACTTATCATGAAGTTTCTCAGGCACAGTCAGGTCCAGGGTCAAATTTCAGTTTGATGCCTGCCAAGTTATTAAGCTACAATATTGTATTTTCCATAATGCAGTCTTTGCCATTGCTGGCAAATAGTCATGATTAAAAGTGCGTCTGTCTGGCTTTTATCAGGATAAATGATCACATTAATCTGTTAATATGCCTATATTTGAAATTACGTATTTATTTTCTTTTGTGTGAGTCACGCTCTATTTAGCAAAATGGACAAGGGACATAAAAGTGGTTTGGTAAGCAGCGACAGGAATCATCCTATGGAAAATCTATCTATAAGAGGGATCAGTGCATGTAGAGATAAGCCCAAGAGTCCCACAGTGAGGATTTGTGCAGAGGCTGGAGGATGAGAAGGACACAGCTTGAGCAAACACTTCATTAGCCATGAATAATGAATGAAGGGCTGGACAAAACTGAGTGCACTGTTTAAAAGAAAAAAAAATATGAACTGAACTGTCAATAGTTTGTAGTGTATGCAAAGAGAAAAGCAGTTTGCAGCACCGCAGTATGTACCTAACACTAGATATTTCTCCTGCCAACCAGCAAGTCAGGCACCTTTCTCCTCCAGGCTTACAAGGTACCAAATCTGCCCTCTAAGGATGCATAGGATAGCATGGGGTAGCTGGTTAATGATTTGGTTTTAGTGACTTTCCCAGAGGTCTTAGTGTATCTAAAAAAAACCCAACCAACCAACCAACCAAAACCTTGAAAGGATAAGATCGCTATGGTAATTCTATAGTTAAACTCTCAAAATCTTTAGAATTATAGTACAGCTAAATATTTGTGCAGACTTTTCATCACTGGCAATGTTAAGTAATGTCTCCTAGATCCTGCCTGAACATGTTTTCCATTGACTTTGTCAGAGGCATACTCAAAGGCATGCAAGACTTGTTAAATATATTCCAAGTATAAAGGAAGCACAAGAATTGTCATGAGGGCAACTAATAGAAAACAAAACAAATAATTTTATTTTAATTTTCCTAGCTTGTTGTCTTATGTATAAAATAAATTTTCTCAACTGATGTGAATGGGATTTATTAAAGTGTGGGGGGTTTTAAGTTGTCATTGGGGTTGCATTTTAGAGCTTATGGTTCAGTTGCAAAGTAAACACCAGCCTTTGTAAGACAGTAGATGGTGATATTTGTCTCACTGACATTTCTTGTGGGACATAGGAAATGGCAGGATCTTATAGTGCTTAATAAAAGATGTAATGAAATGAAACTCAGATCATCCTTTAAAATGCTGTAGAACAACATTAATGCTCCACAATTAGCCCTTTATCTTACGTTGACGTCTCAGCCATTACAGTAATATCTGAGCATCTTATATGCCCTATAAATAAAAGGAAATATAACTTCATCTACTGAAAAGAAAAAAAGAAGAGCATGGAGGTCAATAATGCTTTGAAAGCCCTGATTCTTGTAAGTACATTTAATGTGGTATGTACAGTGGAGATGTGAATTATTTATGTGCTGGTGGTGCAGGGTGGCATGTCATTTCACACACCATCAGGCTTAGAAAAACACCTCTAATTTAAAAAAAAAAAAAAAAAGGCAAAAAAAAACCCCAGTCTATTAATACAAAACAAGCAACAGACAACATGAAATGTCTGTGCTGAAATCTGCAAAGTGTATTCAAATTAAAGGCTAAAAACCCTGTGTCCTTCGTGTGTCCCAATATGGAGTATAAGGTAATATACATGCTGGGGAAGGTATGGAAATAGCAAACTGATAGGCAGGAATGTGGAACAGGGATCTGGGGACAGGATATTCATAAAGGCCTGCCTAAACCTAAGCAGGTGAGTCTTTAGATGCTAGAGTGGTGTGTTCCTCCTGGGGCAGTTCAGAGCACCTAAAGTTAGTTTTCAGCTGGAAACCTGAGTTCATCTCCTGGAGGAACAAACTTCTCTTTCTCTAAGGAGAAGTGAGAGAGCCTAGCATAACTAGTCTAGTCTTTGAAGATACCTGCAACACAACTTAGTCAAGTCTGCAATAACTGTGCCTTGCTTTGAAGTCAGTTTTAAATGACCTTGGTAAAATAATTCAAATCCAAATAATTTTAAACAAATTCACTAAACATCATCCAGCTCACACTATAAAGAATGGAGTCACAGAGGACCCATATCCTTTTCCTTTTTAGCTTTCCCAGCGGACTGTTGTATTACTTGCTTGGTTGACAGCACTGTCTTTTACGAACTTTTTTTAATCTTTCTGTTACCAGGAGCCCGTGTTAAGTTGTTTAAACTTTGGGCAACAAGTTTTCTAAATAAGATGTCTTCTGTACTCTTTCAGGAAGAATTTTGGAGGGGATTAAATAAAAACTAGTTGAGTTTTGATGAACTTTTCTAAAACACATTGGCTCAGAAAATCCCCATTTGTAGACAGCAGTGTTGCAGGGGCAAGCTTTCATGACATGTCTGAGAAAACACATTTCATTGGGCGACATCCTGACACCACCTTTGCAAAGGTGCAGTTCACTCATTCTATGTGGAGAATTTTGATTAAGTATCTGAATTCAGTTTAGTTTTTTCCAGAACAGAGTAGGCACCATCACAGGCTTTCCACAATGCTGCATTTCTGGACTGTCACAGGATGGGATGGATCAGGTCCAGGGCTGTAGAAGTGAAGAGGGAGCAGGGAGTTTCCTGTGTTCCATGCACTTCAGCTACTGCTGTAATAATAAATAAAATAATCCAGGATCTGCTCTCTGTCTGAGAATAAATGGCCTCATGTGGCTTGCATGCGTATAATTTAATGCTCTTCCCCTGGAAAACAGGATGGCTTTGTCTATGTCTTTCACCCTGGGAACACATTGTGCCCTAAACCACGTATGGTGGCTCTCTGACAAAATACTATTTGCTGTGAGCTAAACTTATGCCAGTGAGTGTGTAAACCATTAAATGATATGAAGAACTGGATGCCAGTGCCTGAGCCCAAGGTCTGGCTATGATCTTCTGTGGTTTCAGCGGTCTTCTGTGCTAGGCCTGGGCAGTAGTTCTTGCTGATCTGAATGCAGAGGGGACTAGAGAGAGTTTTGAGGGAGAGAAATGTCAACCATGAAAGCTGGTTAGACTGAAACAGGAAACAGAAGTTGGGAACTGACCAGCCAAGGTTTTTGGAAGGTGACTGGGACTGGAATCTGGACAGTGGGTGGATAGGTGCTGTCTGAGATGGAGGTGGGTCTGACAAGCAGATACGGTAAAGCTGGGGGGAATAAACTGCACTGGCTGGACAGAGAAACTAACCAAGTTTAGTGAAATAATTTCTGCCCTGGGCCCATATCTTCTCTTTGATCTATACTATGTATATTAGAAAGGAAACAACTTTTGATTTAGAACCTTCTAATAATGGAAAATTAACAACTTTGAAGCAAGTAGTTCCAAGAGATAACTTGTATTTCAAAATGTAAAATTTTAATCTAAATTTTGGATGACACCCAGCACATTGTTACCTATTTTTCTGGTAATATCTACTACTGTCTTCTTCATTGGCGACACTTATACATTGAAATCAAGTAATCTCTGAATCTCCTCTTGAGTAGATTCAGTAGGTTGATCCCTTCAATATCTCATCATAAGCAGTGTTTCTAGGACTCATCTCTGCAGCTCCTTCTGACTTACTTTACTTTACATCACTTTCACAGCACTATGGACACCAAAAATAACAGTGTATTCCCACAGGCTCTTATTGGCATGTTACTTAGTGCTGCATGGCTGTACTGTTCTTCAACACTCCCAGCTTAGCCGTAAAAGTGTTCACCCTGAAGTTACTTCCTTGCATTAGGGTCTCATGTTAAGCTGGTCTGAGTGAGTGCAGAGACACTGCATTCAGGAGTGCTGCTTCATCTAAGATTTAGGTAACCATTAGGACTTCTCCCTCTTCTCTCCATCATGCAGTTCTTCATCTAACTGTACTAAATATACTAAATATATGAAATTCACTAGTACTTAAAGGGCTGTTCTCAGGTCCCTTTGGGGGTCATTTAAGAAAATCTTATGAAAAAACAGTAGAAGAGAATGGAACTTGTTTGGTATGCTAGATTTATGTTTAATATCACCTAAATTTCATATATGAAATAGTAAATTCTTCCTTATTCAAAGGACAACTTTGAATTCAAAGGGCAACTTTGAATTGCAAAAAATTCTTCCTTATTCAAAGGGCAACTTTGCTGCTAAAAAATGAAATGTTTACCTTCTGTTGTTTTTTAGCTCTAAGCTATTGCAAACAAAATCCAAACGTTAAAATTTTTATTTCTTGAATTTTGATGTAGAACTTTGACATTGTCCGACCATGAAAATATCCATGATATAATATAAATGGTCTGTGTACTCTGCGGGTCTGTTAATAGAACTGTCATTAGAATAGTAATTTTTTTCAGTGGAATTATTCACAAAAATACAGACTAAAACTTCATCATATCACAGATGTCTTATGTTTTGATAGTGATCTACAATATTTTTTCTGGATTATTTTACTGACCATGAAAAAAATGTGAAGGTACATAAATCTGCAGCTCACCCTTTACACCTCTTTAGCAGAAGTAAAACATTTTCTCCCTCATAGTATAGGAGGGAAATGCTCCCTCCTGTATAGCATCTCATACAATGAGAGATTACATATGTGCTAGTAGTTCAGTTGCAACTACACTCTTAAATTTATGAAGATCTCTTGATGACCTACTGAGATTTAAACCATCAGCTAGTTCTAACTTCTGCCTTTCACACCTTGTTTTCTGAAGACAGCTCATCTTTGTTATCAGGAAGTACCTCTGTGGTAAATATTTCACCATCACCCTTTGTGGTAAATTAATAAAACAAAATACTTTAACTGCACCACTATGACTTTCTCTTTTTGCATTTCTGTTTTGTCTCCAAAGTGCTTTAGTGGTTCCACTGACTTTATGAAAAGTGATTTTTCGTTACTTCATGATTATGGAAACAGTTACACCACTATAATGAAGAATACACACTTCCTCAAACAGGCAGGTGCTAACAGGGATTATCAGTCACATTCTTGAATGACAGAGTATGACAGTAAAAAGATGTTGACTACTTTTTTCCTTGTCACCTTGTCAGTGTAAGCACTTCTTAATCGTATTTTCTACTCCTGGTGAGGTGTTGCTCATCGATGTGTTGCAATTTGGCAACATCAGTCTTCACATTGTTATTTTTGTTTATGCATCTTTTAACTAATTAAAGTTTAAGTAAATATGTTGATGGAGAAGAGGAGATGTCTCCAAGTAGTCTCAGAATTGCAGAACTAAGCAGGATGGAAGGAACCTCCGGAGGTCTCTAGTTTAACCACATGCCCAAAGCAGGTCCAACAGCTCAGAGCATTCCCCAGCCAGGTTTTTAGTACCTCCAAGGGCAAAGATTCCTCAGCTTCTCTGAGTTCCTGTTCCAGTATTTAATCACCTTCAGAGTTAAAAATTTTTCCACGTATTGTGTTGCAACTTGTGTCTGTTGATTCTCACCCTTCAGCTGCACTTGACACTTTGTACACAGAAATCTGCTCAGATACTACCCCAATAAGAAGAAAAATCTGCAATATTCTGAAGAGAAAGAAACCATCTTCATATGAACTTCCTGAGGTTCCTTCCAAACTGAATTAGCCTATGATCCTGGGCTCTACATTCCAGTGCTGCCATTCATAGATACATATTGTTTCAGGCTGGTAGGGTTCATGAGATCATGACCTGCCAGAAACCATTCCATGCTGGAATTAGAACTTCCTTTACCTAAAATACTCCCTATCTAAACAGGCAAATAAGTGGTCATTATCCAGTCAATTAACACATTAAAAAATTCATATATATTAGCTGGCTTTTAGACATGTAAATGATTCTTGGTGTTGACTTCCAACTCCTTTCTTTTTAATCGTACAAACTGGTTTTTTACAAAAGGAAATCCTTTTCTCAATATCTTGGAAATTTTGCCTTACAATCTCTGAGTAGTGAAAAAAAAAAAAACCAAACTGAACTATCACATTTCTGGGAGGCAGTTAATAACCACAGGACAGTACTCCTGAAGGAATCATGATGGATGAACAATAGCTACTTTGAGATACCTCTCACCAAAGGAACTCTTCCAAGAGTGGTTTCCTTTTCCTGTAAAAAGAAAAGACAAACATACTCTCACCGCAGCTCAGTGAACTCTCAGTGGATGTTCCCACCCTTGATGTCATAATGATCAGTGGAAACAAAATGCTAGCAAAGATGCAGTGTCCTGCTGACTATTGGTAGCCCTGATTTTAGGAGTAATATTCTCCACAGAGCAACTTCTTACCCCACCACCAAAAGACCTGAAAGGGACAGAAGGCTACACAAGGAATTATCCCCACCTACTGCCTCTATCCCCACCAACCTCACTGAGCTGCTCTAAACATTGTCGAATTCTTTGAATGATTACTGCATGTTGGCCTGCTCCATCATCCACAAACAGTGACAATGTCAGGAATGAAGTAAGTGATTGCTCCTCCAAGGTAGGGGAGTAGCTGTCATTGACATCAGTGTAGTATCCAACCAATGTGTCACTGCATGGGATTCTCAATGCAATTGTTATAACTGTGACAAGCACTGACAATAATAGCACTGATGATCCAAAAAGCCATATGAAACTTGTCCAGCTCAGGTTTTACTTACAGACTTTTAGGTCATCTATTGGGAAAGTTATTTGAACATTTTAAAGCAACACTGGGATCATTGGTAATTCATAGAATCATAGAATTGTTAAGGTTGGAAAAGACCCTTAAGATCATCGAGTCCAACCGCTAACCTATCACTGCCAAGTCCATCACTAAACCATATCCTCAAGCACCACATCTACCCTTCTTTTAACTACCTCCAGGGATGGAGACTCAACCACCTCCCTGGGCAGCCTCTTCCAATGTTTGACAACCCTTTTGGTGAAGAAGTTTTTCCTAATATCCAACCTAAACTTCCCCTGGTGCAGCTTGAGGCCATTTCCTCTCGTCCTATCTCTTGTTACTAGGGAGAAGAGTCCGACCCCTGCCTTGCTACAACCTCCTTTCAGGTAGCTGTAGAGAGCGATAAGGTCTCCCCTCAGCCTCCTCTTCTCCAGACTAAACAACCCCAATTCCCTCAGCCACTCCTCATAAGACTTGTTCTGTAGAACCTTCACCAATTTCGTTGCCCTTCTTTGGACATGCTCCAGCACCTCAATGTCCTTCTTGTAGTGAGGAGCCCAAAACCAAACACAGGATTCAAGGTGTGGCCTCACCAGGGCCGAGTACAGGGGCACAATCACTGCCCTGCTCCTGCTGGCCGCAGCATTCCTGATACAAGCCAGGATGCCATTGGCCTTCTTGGCCACCTGGGCACACTGCTGGCTCATGTTCAGCCAGCTGTTAGCCAGCACCCCCAGGTCCTTTTCTGTCAGGCAGGTCTCCAGCCACTCCTCCCCAGGCCTGTACCGTTGCATGGTGTAGTTGTGACCCAAGTGCAGGACCCGGCACTTGGCCTTGTTGAATCTCATACCGTTGGCTCCGGCCCAATGATCCAGCCTGTCCAGGTCCCTCTGTAGGGCCTTCCTGCCCTCCAGCAGATCAACACTTCCACCCAGCTTGGTGTCATCTGCATCTTACTGAGGGTGCACTCAATCCCCTCATCCAGATCATCAGTGAATATATTGAACAGGACCGGCCCCAACACTGAGCCCTGGGGAACACCACTCGTGACTGGCTGCCAACTGGATTTGACTCCATTCACTACTACTCTCTGGGCTTGGCCATCCAGCCAGTTTTTAACCCAGCGCAGAGTGCACTTGTCCAAGCCGTGAGCAGCCAGCTTCTCTAGGAGAATGCTGTGGGACACAGTGTCAAAGGCCTTACTAAAGTCCAAGTAGACGACATATACAGCCTTCCCCTCATCCACTAAGCAGGTCACCTTATCATAGAAGGAGACCAGGTTAATGAGGCAGGACCTCCCTTTCATAAACCCACGCTGGCTGAGCCCGATCTCCTGGGTGCACTCCATGTGCTGCATAATGGCATTCAAGATGATCTGCTCCATGACCTTTCCCGGCACTGAGGTCCGGCCGAGAGGCCTGTAGTTCCCTGGATACTCCTTCCGACCCTTCTTGTAGAGGGGCGTCACACTCGCTGGTTTCCAGGCGTCTGGGACCTCCCCGGTTGACCAGGATTGCTGATAAATGATGGACAGTGGCTCGGTGTGCTCCTCTGCCAACTCCCTCAGTATCCTTGGGTGGATCCCATCCTGCCCCATGGACTTGTGAACATCCAGGTGAAGGAGCAGGTCGGTGACTGCCACCTCTTCAACAACTGGGACTTCATTCTGCATACTAGCTCCATCTTCCAGCACAGGGGCCTGACAACCCCGAGGATGACCAGCCTGACTATTAAAGACTGAGGCAAAGAAAGCATTAAGTACCTCAGCCTTCTCCTCACCTTTCCTGGCAAGGTTACCTTCCGCATCCAACAGAGGAGGGAGATTCTCCCTGGCCCTCCTTTTGTCACTGATGTATTTATAAAAACATTTTTTGTTATCTTTAATGGTGGCAGCCAGTTTAAGTTCCAGCTGGGCCTTCGTCTTCCTAATCTTTTCCCTGCATAACCTCACAACATCCTTGTAGTCCTCTTAAGTCACCTGTCCCTTTTTTCGAAGGTGGTGAGCTCTCCTTTTTCTCTTGAGTTCCAATTGAGTCAGTAACCTACAGTGTCACATGGAAACAATCTGACACATAACTGTAGTTCAAAATATCATAAACCCCAGTGTTTTCCAGTGAACCTTGCTTTCAGCTATTTGACAGGAGACATGTCAGGTAGGAATGTGAGCCACAGCACATCACTCTGTGCTGAAAGCATCCATGAAAAGGCCTACCACAGGCCGAGAGCAGAATAGTCCAAGAAGGGCAACCATGGCTATTCCACTGTACCTCAGGGATCCCACTGCCTCCAGCCTCACTCCCACCCCTCATGAGGACCCAGAGGGTCCACAGCTGCACAGGGCTATGTGCAAGGTCAGATGTTGTTTGGCTGATTTAGCTGTATCAGCTGTCTGAACACACGCTCCCCCACCACTCCAGGGACCAGTGACTGGGCCAGATGGAAGCAAATTCTCTGCCAGATCTGACCCATGGGCCATGTTTTGAACTATGCTGATTTAGTTTTACAAGTCTTAGAACCCAGCCCTCTACTCGGTAAAGGCTAATAAAGATTTGACCAGTAAGCTTAAAGTCCATGCTGCTTCTAGTTCTTTGTAAAACATCTATCAACAGGAGTGTTTGAAAAGGAGGAATCTTACCTTTATTTTTGTTATAATCCATAGTGGAAATTTTCTCAGTTTCAAACTTATAGAGACTCCACATCCTGTAACTAATTCTAGTAGCTTTAGGGAGTTCCCCAGCTGGGACAAATCCAGGCTCATCTCTGTTTGGAGACTATCCAGGCTCATTTCTACTGGGGGGCCCTGAAGTTTTCCAGCATCCCCAGCCATGACACAGACCTTCAGGGACTCCTGCCTTCAGGCTGGCCATACTGTAGCTTACAGAGTTCCCAGGACTGGGGTAGACCTGCCAGAAATGCAGTTTCTCTTGGAATTTTGCCTTGGATTTTGCAAAACTTTATCAAACCCAAGCTGTTTTGAATGAAATTTCACACTCAACCAACTGCCATTTTTCAGAAAACTTTGCTTCAGCAGAAAAATTCTGACCAATTCTATCTATTAACAAAACCTCAGGTCTTTAGGGAATGCTAAATAGTGCCATCTGAGTTATGGAAATGTTAATTCCTGTGAGACATCCATTGTAAAAACATAAGCACCCATTTGGTATCTGGATTTATTTAATGATCACTGTATATGAAGTGACACTCTCCAGAAGTAATTACTATTGAGTTCCAATGGGTTGTTGCTTCTCCACCTTTTGCAGAATGAAATTCTCTTGTCCTGGTGGATGGCAGCTGCGTTTGGAACCAAGGGAGCCTCCACTTCAAAGAAATCCACCTATGTGATGGTGAGAAACATGCATGGTACATAGTGTGGGGATGACAGATAAAAGGTGAATCAGAAGAGTGAAAGGCAAGATAATAACTCCCTCAGCCACTATCTCTAGGCACAGTGCTCCTAGGGAGTTTGAAAGCTCATCTGCCTATGCTTTCAGGACCATCCAGGAGCAGTTTTATGCACTTCTGGTAAAACGGACTCAAAACGTCCTCAACAGCTGTAAGCTTCTCGTGACTGAAACCAACAACCAGTATGCAGATAACAGAATTATGGGAAGAAAGAAGCTATAGGAAGGGAACACATTATCCACAGGTTTATACACTTTCAATCTCTGTTTCATCAATATTAGGAATGAGTTTGCAGTGTAAATAATGGGAAAAGATGGCCTGTACCTAAGCCTTACATATATGATTCTTGCTGACATGATGGACATTTAAAGAATAGGAAAACATAATAATAAGCTACAGGCTATGTCCTGTCTGCACTAAAATCAAGCACTATTGTATGCTAAATAAACATTTTAAAGAGGGTGCTTCTTTTATGGATGGTGCAATGTTTCATGATATTTACAGCATTTATAAAGGGCTAAACAATATACATTAACCAGATCATTTGTCCCATTTTTCACCATTCCATTTGTTTTATTACTCCTATAAAACATGATTCTCTGGGCAGTTTAGATGAGCGAAGAGTGTGAAATACTGCTGGCCACATATCACTTCCTTTCATATCTGAGATATTTCTCTCTGGAGTGATAAGTCTCAATACTCCTATGTAGTACATAAGCATTAAATTTGTTTTGACCTGTTTATCAACGTGCTTTTGTAGCAATCCTCAGAACAAAGCAAAGGAAAATAAAATAGGTAAGAAAACTAAGAACATCGGTTTGCAGAATCAGTTAAATGAATTTGAACTGAGATCTAATACATTCAATTTATATTTAGGTTTAGGGTAGAAAGCTAGAATTGTAGTCAAAATGAAATCTGTTACCTGAAGTATGGAAGTGATGTAGCCACCCCCATCATGCTATGGGAGAGAAAGATAAAATATATGAAAGAATTGGGAAGGAGAATTAATTCTGAAATTCCTGGCTCAGTTGGCAGAGGTTATTATGTGAAATGGTGCAACTGCTGGAGGTGTTGCTAACCTGGCTTTCCCAAGAAAAACAAGCAGCAGGGCCCCAGTATTTTGCACTCTGTTGTTCTGCATAACTGCCTTATTTTCCTATGCCTTAAGTCAGCTAAGATAGGAAACAAAACCACCAATATTTAAATGGATGATGACAAACAAAACACACCAAATGACAGTGAACAGTAACACTAGCATTTAAATTAGCTGTGGTTATTTCCTTAGTAGAGTAAGGAGTACTGTTACATTACAGTAAACATAACCAAAAAAGACTAAGTGCTGCACTCTTCTTTGTGCCATGCACTGTGATTTCCAGAGACAATCCTTGCCCATTTCAGCTTTTCAGGCTGGTGAGCCTTAAGTAGACAGAAGGAGTGATGGAATGGACCATAACATCTGTTTTCTTTTCTAAACCAAATAATTCTTTACAAGGCCATGGGAAGTGAATTGTTCCTCCACAGCAGAAAGAGAAACTGCCACCGAAACACTCTCATCAGGTGAGGGACTGGGGTATGTTGTGGTGAGTGCTGCTGCTGAGGGACCATCAGGAGAGGGACATTTTTGGCACTGCCTGCTATGGGGTGCTCCTACAGGGTAGCATCAATTCAGCAAACAACCTGAGCCCCAAACTAGCAATCCCCACTTGTATTTATGAGTTCAACAGGGCAAAATTCTGTGTTACTGCACATGAGCAGCTGAAGGGCATTGGGCTTTGTGGCTTTACCTACCCAAACTGGGGCCTACCCACCTGATCTGTCCATACCATTAAATTGCTAGTATCACCCATAGCACAACTTTGATGTGAGCCAAATTGTGTGTTGTTGACAGCGGGTAGCAGGGGCCAGGCAATGGGAAGATTGTACAAGTTTGTTTTGTTTTCAACAGGTAACAGAGATTAGGTGTAGGAGAAGTGCTATGGGCCTCAGTGCTAGGATTCTGTCCCTAACCTAAACTTTTTAGCTGTACAAGCATAACCTGTGAGTACAATTGCATCTGAGAATTGATCCAATGTATCCTAGTGACCCATGCCAAAGCTCCTTCTTCATGATAAGAAAGAAAAGCAATGGCTTTCTTCACAGAGAAAAGCAACAGCAGAATTTGAATTTCTAAAGGTAGAACAGTTTGTTATCGGTGACTTTGCATCTTTTCATGGCAACCATTAAAAGACAAAGATTTAAGACAAATGTTTCAAGAAAAGATATGCGTGTTTTAGGGAGAAATAGGTTTTGTTGCAGATACATGAGTGTGTATCTGATGTCAGTGTTTTATGCATATTGCTGAGATTGTAGCTGAATGAAGGGGTTTTTGAAGTGGGTATGCAAAAAATATCTTACAGATAGCATACTTCAAAAATCCAACACAGTTCAGTGCCTCTCTATAAGTGATATTGTTCAGAATGTCTGAAGCAATACAACCATGTAAAAGTAAAGGTTATTATTACAAATTATGCTAGTGTCTCTTGCTAAGTCTGACATGATTTCAAGCCAACTGATTCTGACAGTGCCTAACCAGACTTTCTAAGAATTTTATTGCATGTTTTTATGTTTGCTTTTATTCTGATATAGCTCCTCCAGTGGTGACATAGTGCCATACAACACTCCTCGTCACTGAAATAGCGGAAGACCTTCAGGTTAACTACATCTCATCATTGAGGCTTATCCCCCATTTCTGCTCAACATTCACAGACATTTCTCTGTTGGCCAATATCCTCCTGCAAGTTCATCCTCTAGACAGCCATGCCAGGTAGACATCCAGATATAAAAGAAAACTCTTAACAGCTTTAAATTTGAGTTCTACCTTTATGCAAGATACCTAGATGATGAAATTATATAGCCATTGTTAAAAGTTATTTATTTATCCATTACGGGTTCCCATATGGAAGAGCTTATATTCTGTGGGGATGGGTGAATGGTTAAGAATTGAACATTTGTTGAACCATGCTGAAAACCTAGGTAGCTCTTGGTCTTTCAAAGAGTTGTCAAGCTCTTTTCCCAGAAAAAAACATTTGCCTGGAATACAGCCTAATGGATCCTCCGTGTGTTTAAATTAATGCATCCACAAAGCCAATATTCCAACAGGGGTACACAGCAGTGTTCACAATTTGATATGCTCTTACCCAATGCAGAAATTACTCTGAATCAGGAATTCAGTCAGACATTTCCCTGGCCATACTGTGGTATATCAGGTCTAGACATTGACGTAGAGGCCAGGTCTGCACAATAAATCCTGGCTTGCCATAGTTAGTTAGGTGTTGTGACAAAGTGTGATTGTCAGAACTATGGCAACACAAACTGCTAGCATAGACATGAATTTGTAGGAAAACTTTGCATGTGCCCAGATAGTGTCTTTAATTTAGGGAAGAGGGCACAAACTGAGCCAGCAAAATCATAGTTTTGCCAGTCTAAAATATATGGCTTCACATACATTCTGAGAATATATATCAGGTGGGATACTAGGAAGCTTTCCAAAGGCAGTCCTTTCCTTAATTTGTAAACATTTTCATTAGAAAATGAGTGTGTCTCCAACATTTGGTTTGTGTAGATTTTCCAAAGTCAGGAAAATTCATTAGGTCAACATTTCTTTGAAAAGTTGACTTTCCACCTCCATTTACCTTCATATATTATCTGTGAAATATGGATTATAGTATTTTCCTACTTGACAGGAGTTTCGTATATATGTGTTTATTGAAAAAGTTGAACGTCTCAGGTACCTTCAGCTCACGGAGCTTTTCCTGGAAAGAGAAACACTTTTTTTTTGTTCAAGTTCTATAGGAAAATACACTTTTTGACAAGTTCTTTTTGACTCAGAGGTTTCCAAATTTCCAAACATTTTCAGACATGGGAAGGAAGGCAGGTTCAGGAATCTGACATGTCAAGATGATGTATCATTTTTTACTTATTATTATATACAATGTAGAAAAGAAAAATCTGCCTTAAACTTGGATAAATATTCAAAGTATTAAATGAGAACACAATGTCACCTTGATTTAGCTACCATCTCTGTGAAAATTTGAAATTCCATTCCTTTCTAACTACAGCCTGACTAAATATTAGCAGAAGAAAGTACACATGGAGGAGTTAGAAAAGTTTCTGTAATTTATCAGAAAAACTTATTTCAAAATTAGGAAGACAAGTATGTGACAAGTGTATCATTTTAAAGACTAATGTATTTGGATGCTAAAATAAGACCCCAGAAACAGTAAATCAGGACTTGGTCTTGCCTCCAGAAAACACCAGAGTTTTGGGGATCACCATCTGCCAGCCCCCTGGCAGGTCCTGGTTTTTAGGTGACTGCCCAGCTAGAAGCATCATTATGCTTTCATACCTGGGCTGTATAACTGGGAGATCAGGGATACAGAACGAACCCCAGAGGGTAAGTGTAGTTACAGTACAGATCACTTAAGTAATTCTCTGAGTCCTGCCTTGTGTTCTAAAGTGAGAATACTGAATAGATTGAACACCTTGCCTGCTGTAGTACTGGTACTTAGTCATTCACACTCAGCTTCACACAGCTATAGTGAATACGGCCCATCAGCTGAGTCATCAAAATGTTGTAGTGTGTATTCTTACCTGACCCATTTGTAAGGCAAAATATGATTGCTTATTTTGGTGTAAGCTAAATAACCTCACCATACAATCAACTCAGCCAAAAAGCATATGCAGTAAGATTTAAGGTGACTGAGATGATCAATGGTAACTTGGTAAGACACTGTAACTCACAGACGCTCATGGCCTCATGATTTTTTTCTACTCCTATGGTTTCTACTTTCACAAAATTTCCACTAGGCATTCTGTAGATTGGCAGGTAGGAACACTTCTGTTTACTGTGGAGCAAGAGTAATGACACTGGAATATAAAGAAAGAACCTACATCCAGTTGGCATAGTTCTGTTTCCATCAGGAGCTATTTGTGAAGATCTAGAAAGGATAAGACACCAAGGCATGGATTGAACTATACATGAATATTGGCATAATCTTCAGAATATAAACTTCTCAAGCATGAATTTATGTTTCAGACTTTTTATTTCCTGACCATGACCAGATTTCTCCTCCATGAATTTATCTTCTCTCTTTAGAAACCCATTCATACCTTTGGCCTCTTAACAGGCTATGGCAACAAGTTCCATCATTTTAAAATGCACAAAAAAGATATTTTCACCAATTTGCTTTACAGTTGTTGTTGTATACTAGCACTAAGTGTCCTTCTTTCATGCTGAGAAATGTTAAACAGTCATGGGGTTTTATGCCTGGAGAAACAAGGATGAATTCGACTCACAGCTCTTTTGTGAAAATGGAAGAGTCAAGATGGTGATTGAAGAGAAGAGATTTATTCAAGACCCTGGTATAAATTGTCAAGTTATATTTCCTGAACTATGTTTCACTGGATGATCTTCACGACAATTAGCAGAGTGGCTTCAAAAGTTTTCAGATTGCTTTAATGGATATGCCATTGAACTAATGCTAACATTTTAATATATTGTATTTATTGTGAGGAAAACACCCTAGAGATTTCCTTTCATGAAAAACCAAAGAACAACTAATCAAATTATGTTAGCATATTGCCACTTTCACTACCATGACCACATTATGCAAAGGCAAATGGATGAAGATAGATCCTTTTATTGAAGAAAGCTTTCTGTCCGTAAGTACAATAAAAAGTGTATTGAGGAAAGGAAGAAAAAAGTACTTTAGCACTTTAGAAAACCAACAGACCACTGATATTAGTGGACCTTTGGTTATGCAGTGGATTAGCCTCCGCTAAGGGCCAAACACCCCCCACATCTGCTCCCTCACTCCCCTCCTTAGAAGGACAGGAGCAAAAATAGGATGAGAAAGCTTGTGGATTGAGATAAAGTCAGGGAGATCACTTACCCATTATTGTGGTGGACAAAAATAACTTCCAGAAGAAAATTAATTTAATTTATGGCCATTCACAATGGAGTCAGGTAATAAGAAAAAAAAAAAAGACAAACTTTAGAACACCTTTCCTCCCTGCCTTTTCCAGGCTCAACTTTACTCCTTCACTCATGTTTTATTTCCCTCTAATCTCTTTCTTCTACATTCTTATCTTTTGTAACATCGTTGTTTCCCTTCAGGCATCAGAATTACCAGAACAGAGAAAAGAAACAAGTGTTTGTTCTGTGAATCTTTTCTGTTGTTATTTCTAGAGCTGGTCTAAAAATAGAAATCATTTTCTGTGAAAAATATTTCTGAATATTATTCCTGTTTTTAAAGGGTCTAAACCTTTTTCAAAACACCATGAAAGTTGTAAAAATAGCAAATAAGTTCAATACAAAATGTAACAGATCAGTGGTGTTAAAATTCACTGAGACCTTTCTGACACGCTGAAGCAATCTCTATGAAACACTGCTGTGAAGTATTGCTTCCAAAGTGATTCAGAATGCATTTGATATCTATTGGTGAATAAAAACATTGACAAGTTTAGTGGAAATGTTCTTATTTCACAGCAAGTTCAGTGTCATTGAGGTGTTGATATTTTTTAGTTTGATGAATTTACCTACCTAAGATTGCATTACTTGATAATTGATGTTGTTTAGAAGTAGCTTTGTAATGCTATGGGAAAATATTAAGCATAGAAATCAGTTAATTTAGTTCCAGAGTATTGTTATCAATAGCATATTATGGTTAAAGCTATATTATCTCCAGCTTTGCTTTCAAAGTTATATGCTTATGTCAGCTACCCTATTTTATGGAGTACCAACAAGCTTATTTTGTTTCCATTGCCGCCCTGTGTCTGGAATTATTTTCTTATATCAATAGCAAATCTTGCTTTGTTCACAAATTCTATAGAATATTTTAAGATTTTCTATCACTGCAGTGACACCTGGTGTTGAAAGCAAAGTTGTTAATAGCTTAGAGGTAAAAAAGTTTTCATAGTACAGATTGTTTTAAAACCACCAGCATTGGGGACTTTTCACCACCTGCTAACTTGGAAAAGAAGAAAAGGGGAAGGCAAAGGAGGAAGGGAGATGGAAAGGAAAGGAAAGGAAAGGAAAGGAAAGGAAAGGAAAGGAAAGGAAAGGAAAAGGAAAGGAAAGGAAAGGAAAGGAAAGGAAAGGAAAGGAAAGGAAAGGAGAAGGAAAGGAAAGGAAAGGAAAGGAAAGGAAAGGAAAGGAAAGGAAAGGAAAGGAAAGGAAAAGGAAAGGAAAGGAAAAAGGCAAGGAAAAGGAAAGGAAGAAAGGAAAGGAAAGGAAAGGGGAAAGGAAGGAAAGGAAAGGAAAGGAAAGGAAAGGAAAGGAAAGGAAAGAGGAAGAGGAAGGAAAGGAAAAGGGAAAAGGAAAGGAAAAGGAAGAAAGGATAGGAAAGGAAAGGAAAGGAAGAGGAGGAAGGGAGGGAGGAAGGGAGGGAGGAAGGGAGGGGAGGAAAGGGAGGGAGGGAGAAGGAAGGAAGAAGAAGGAAGGAAGGAAGGAAGGAAGGAAGGAGGGAAGGGAGGAGGGAAGGAAGGAAGGAAGGAGGGGAGGGAGGAGGGAAGGAGGGAGGGAAGGAAGAGGAAGAGGAAGGATGGAAGGAAGGAAGGGAAGAAGGAAGAAGGAAGGAAGGAAGGAAGGAAGGAAGGAAGGAAGGAAGGAAGGAAGGAAGGGAAGGTAGGAAGGAAGGAAGGAAGGAGGAAGGAGAAGGAAGGAGGGAAGGAGAAGAAGGAAGGAAGGAAGGAAGGAAGGAAGGAAGGAGGAAGGAAGGAAGGGAGGGAGGGAGGAGGGAGGAGGAAGGAAGGAAGGAAGGAAGGGAAGGAGGAAGGAAGGGAAGGGAAGGGAAGGAAGGAAGGAAGGAAGGAAGGAAGGATAGGTAGAAGGAAGGAAGGAAGGAAGAGAAGGAAGGAAGGAAGGAAGGAGGAGGAGAAGGACAGAGAGGAAGAGGGGCGAGAGAGAAGTAATATTTTCAGAAGTATTAATTGATACTTCTCAGTCACTTCATGACAAGGACTTTTTTATTTTAAAAAACATTCTGTATTGTGAGCATGTTTTCTGATGTTCCTTGGTCATGATCTTCTTACATAGAACAAAAATACTGAAATAATTCTGCTTTGAAGACTGTTTCATGCATTAGCACAATTGCTAAGTTAATTTCTCAGCCTCAGAAGAGTGACTTTTCAAATTCACTAGATTTAGAGACGCTCAAGTTGTCTGTGAAAACAAAGAGAAGACAGAAGTGAGAGACCACAGTGTATTTTTTTTCCTGAGGAGAAGGACTGACATTTTAAAATTTGTTTTAAGTAAAATTAAAGCATTCCTTTGTACGTATGTGTGTTTGGAGGCATATACATAAGTTTCAGTTTCAACTAAAGAAACTGTTGCTTTGTGGCTGCATACAGAAAAATGCTTCATTAAAGCCTAAGTGGAATATACAATCAATGGACTTAAATCTATATATACAGTTTTGTCTGTAAAAGAATTCCTGTGTGCTAGCATACATAAAATACGAGCATCACTAATAAACAGCAGCTGGAGTATATAGCAAGCTGGATCTTTGTGTGGAATATCTTTAAGGTGTTTTTGGCACAACTTCCAGGACTGTCTTGACCAACACTTTCCCAGATGTGTAGGATTATGGGATATATCTGTTGGAATCTCTCAGGAAAGCACTTTAATTCACAGCCACACCTGGGCTGGATATTGCAATCAGCTCCCATTTTCCATTTACAATTTTCCTACCTCGTTCATTTTAATTTCTCTGTTTTCTCCCTTATCACTTAATATATTTTCCTCATTATTGGCATCTGGGCTGTGTGTTCTAACACAAACACTGAAAGACCAAACCAAGATTAAAAAAAAAGAGCAAAAATATTCCCATTTCAGATGGAAGAGCAGATGGAGCTCTTGGCACTTCAGAGGATTCAAATTGACCCTCTGCACCAAGCTCAGGGAAGACAGACTGTCACTGCTGACTGGAAAACACTAAAGAGACCTGTTTTCCCATTGAATATACAGTAGCATTTTCTAATTCTTTAGCTCTAAACTGTGCATGGCCATGAAAGAGCAGCTGATTTTTTCAGATTAGACTCTTTCATATCTCATGGATGCTCTTCTCTTACTATTATGTTGAAATGATTGTACTGAATTTTGAGATATAATTTTGATTCTACTATTTTCTTATCAGGGCCTGACAGGAGCTGTGATTAAGGGGTGACTGTGCCCCACTCCTTCCTCCTTGTGCCTCCCCCTCACCCCCCCTTTGGTAATTTTAGCAACCACATCACCATCATCCAGGGATTATAACACCCTGAACAGAAACAGCTAGAACCTCAGCTGGTGCAAAAGGGTTCAGCTCTGCCCAGAGCAGTTCACAATCTGGCCTGAATTCTCAAAGCCAACCTACAAATGTTCCCAGAATAACCATCTTTCCCAGGTACCATGTACTATGTTGGTTGCCTATATTCGGTATTAACACAATGTGTCTTTAATGAGCTTTTCTGAATGTTTTATGCTATTTTATTTTGATTACAGCGTTGTTTCATTAGCCTGATGTAAAATACTCAGACATGTAAGTAATAATTTATTTCTAAATGATATAAGGGAAATTTGAGCAATTATTTTTTCTGAAGGAGAGAAGAAAAGTTATACTTTGGATGAAGCTACTCATAAAGAAATAGGGCAGACACAAGTGGTAGAAATTATAGCAAAATATATATCCTCTTAAAGGGCATCAAAGTTTCAGCTAAGTTTAGAAGCTGAAAAACTGATGTAATCCAGAACCATGCAAAAGGTTCAAGTAAGTCAGATTCTGACAGGGCCTGAGAGACTTCCCCAAGACATTTCCCACTTTAGTATCTCCATCTTAAGCCTGTTTCTGATCAAACCATGTCTGTCATCCTTCTGCAGTCACATTCAGGAAAAAATCTGACCAAGGAGTAAACAGGAGTTTTGAATTTATTTTTTATGTGAACAAAATGGTGTTTCTGGTACTTGACCAGCCCTCCTAACATGTCTTTGTTTCTCTAAACCAGAGCAGAGGAATGAGTAAGGGAGTAAGCATGTCTACATGGGAGGAGAAACAGTAATATGTTGTCAATATTTTGGGAAGGTCATTCCGTGAAATGACCTGTGCTAAATCCAGTGTGGTAAGAAGCACACTGTGACAATGTGGGGATTGCCAATGCTGTGAGAGTTTTAATTCTCCATTGACACAATGCACAACTGAGAATGGACACATCAGGACTTGGCAATTACATGACTCTTGTTCATGGGCAGGGAATTCTTTTCTGAAAGACAGGCTGAGCACAGCAATAGTGCTGTGAAACACTCTGTTTGGCATATGTCATTTCAAGGAAAACACCACAAACTGAAGAGATTTTGTTCTTCAGTTATTATCTTCTTGATAAACATAGCTTGAGAATTGGGTGCAAGCTGCTGTATTCAAGACATTATTTTTCTGAGGAAATTTTATGAGCATTTCTAAAGAGAAGGTAGACTCTGAAAGACATAAAAATGCTTCTCGCTTTCCTCCATGGAAGGGAAATCTATCCAGGACATGCCAAGAATCCTCTTCCTAGACATCACTCGTGGAAACATCAGCCTTTCATTTCTTTGTCCACTCTCTCTGTTTTCTGTAATGAAAGTCTAAGTAATCACTTGGCTGATTTTAAACAGAACTCCAACAAAAAGCCACCAATCTCACTTTCTGTCTCATGTTGTTTTATGCCCTGGTGAATGTATTACATGGGAGACTTATATGTGATGGCATTACTTCCTCTGGCAGGAGCTGCAGAGCCACATCATGCAGAGCCTCCTCCAGGAAAGCTGCAGATATAATCTAAAATGTGCTGAGATCCTTCATGATTATTTAAATCCAAAATTAAAAGCCAGAGCTGTACAAAAATATATCTCCTTGTATTTTGCTGGAACTAGGATAATAAAGAAAAATAATTCAGTCTATTAAATGTATAGCAAGCTGAATTCAGTCCTTTTATTAATACAACTTAAGCTGTTGCTAACATAGGCTGGATTCCACATGGACTGAAAGTATATACTCAATATTCAACAAGCAATCCCACTTTACCTGGATTTTAAAAATAACACAATTTGATCACGTATCTGTATTTTTCTCTATAAGGGTGGCAAAACCAGACTAGCTTCAAGTAATATTTCCTTTGTAAATAGTTATTTTTCAGCTTTAAGAGGACATAAAAGCATCTGAAATTATGAACATAATTTGCCACTCAAATATATTTTTGTGCCAAGTTTTGTTATGAAGCAAATCTTCAGCTGAGTGACAAACCAATAAATATGTAGGCTTAGAGTAGCTCTTCTGAGAAACTGAACTTCAAAGAGTGTCTTTATAATACTAACAAAAATGTGCTAATTTTTATGCTTATTTTTCTTTCTTAGTTCATTTCTAATGGTTAGGAAGTTGATCGTTCATTTTTCTACTGCCATTCACACCAGCTGCTATAAAACAGCTATAAAAATACTCCCAGTGCAGATCTTGACCGTAGATCACTGTACCTAGACCCAGCTGCAGATGGATGGAGCAGCTGGTCCAGAGAGGTGCTGTTCCTGACTCCCACACACACTTGGTTATGATGCATGAAGCAGCACAGTTGCTCCCCAGCCACAATTCCCATTCAGTCACAGATTTATGAAGTAATGAGCCGCCTACCAGAAAAAAACAAAACCAGCAGCTCTCCAGCACACTTTAAACAAACACCCAAGAATATTCCGTAATTATAAATAACAGCAGCTTAGCCATCAGATGAATTGCTAAAACTTTTTACATAACTTGTTAAATGGCAAGCAAATACAGTAGAGCAAGGAAAGAAGGAAATATACCTATGTAGGGAGATAGCAACATAAAAATTGTTAATTATTTTTCAGGACACATTCTTTTTAACATTAGTGAGATGGTTGATGGGGCTGTTCTGCAATGATTTATGAATATTTCATGTGACCTGGCTATTCAATAATTATTTTGTGAACATGCCAGCTTATCCTGGTTGTAGCTATAAGTGAAACAAGCAGGAAGAATGAAGAATGGTGTGAGATAAGATATGGAGCCTGTAGTAAATGTTAATACACTGTGGAGGGACAATAGACAACCTATAACCTGTGGGGATGCAAACTCCTCACTCCAAAGCAATTAACATTATTTTTTACTATCCTGGAGAAGGCATCCACCAAGGACTCATGGCCAAAAAGAAATAATCTCTCCAGAGGGGAGGCAGGAATTTCTTGTGAGGTGTTTGGGCATAGTCCCTTTTTGTGGTATGTGTGCAACGCAGACCTGTCCAATCCACCAGCTTGAGATAATGGGATTTTTTTTGAAAGGATGACATGCTTAGAGAGGGCTTATTGTTGTAAAATTATTATCTTCTTGGAAGTTTTGCTTCCAGTTTTAAACTATGGATTCATAGTTCATTTAAGAAAATTAGTTATAGAAGCTACCAGAACTGAGGTGTTTTCAAGTTCCTGAGTAGTGTATCTCCCAGCTGTATCCTTATACTGCATTAAGGCATCATACTGGTGGAAGCTGCTATTCTCATGTCTAACGCTAAGGTTTTAATGTAAAAACGACCCAAGAACAAGACAGAAAAAGAACAGTGCATAACTTGAGCAGCATCTTTATCTGGACACTCCAGTTCCCAGAAGTGCACTATGGTGCGCCCCAGGAACTAGAGAGGCGCAATTTGCTTTCATCAACAATCATAGTCTCCAAAAGGCAAGAACTACAGTTGTCTTTACAGTTTGATCTGCTGGTTAAGTGCGGTGAATCTGTAGGAAAATAACAGTGCATCACACACTGGACAAAGACTAGAAATTGGAGCCCAAGAGTTAAAGTCATAAAATATGTAATTGCAAAAAGATTTATATAACATTTATCTACCCTGCTGTGCCTTTCAGAAACTTAATATTATTTGACTTTGCTTGGTATTATTTAGTGCTGATGAGACTTATACTCACTGCTTTAAATAACCCAGTCTCATGTATACTATTTGTTTGTTACTACAGATGCAATGTTATCTTGTATATTTATGTTCTTTACTACCAATTTCTCTTGGAAAATCTTAAAGCTTAAAAATATTGCAATAAGAGTGGCTGATTTTATCTGATGTGATTTATCCTTGCAAGGGCAGGTTCAACCCTTTAGGTCTCTCTTTTTCAATGAGCGTATGTAATTCAATGACTTTTCCTGCATCAGCAGGGAGATTGCTGCATTATCTAATAGGCTTCTTCCATCTCTAACTTGTAAGATCGTATTAATGCCAATAGGAGTTTGAATTGTGTAACAAGGCTAATGTATTTACAGAAGGCCAAGATAATGGAGATAATGAAATCTGGACTGAGGAACTTTCAGATTTTAATAAGATAATCTGCTGATTTTTTTCCTAGACCAAGATTTTTCCTTTGTACTCAGCAGCTCTCTTCATTGACTTTGTCCTCCATTTCAGAGACCTCTTATATGAATGTAATCCCACAAGAAATTAAGTATGGCCATATATAAACTGATTAGTTAAACAATGCTTGACAGCAGGGGCTTACATGCAGAGACTGAAGGGAATTTGGGACAAAAGTCCAGACTGCGACCTTCCCAGGTACTAACGTCATCATGTAGGAAGGAAGACTATGCACCACCCTAGAGGAGCCTGGAGTGAAGTCCCCTTTTGATCTTTGCCTACCCCTACAGAATTCATTGACCTTGCTCATTGCATTACCACTTTATCACAGTGAGGTCTATTCGATGCAGTAACATGGGAAATATAAGGGGTTTAAAACTGTCCCAGCCTGGGCTACCCATCCAGGCAGACGACAGCTAATTTCATAAGGTAATTACACTCTCCAGCCTGTCCCCCTCACAACACATAAGAGTAGAGGCAAGTTGGTTTTAGAGGAAGTACCAGTTGGAAGAGTCTATTTTATGAAGCACTCATGTAAAATGTGCTCTTTGATATTAGTGAAGCACCACTGATAATCCAATGTGGTCATAGAGTTTTATAAAACACACACAAATACAAAAAGCTTTTCCTTGCTAGCTGAAAAGTTTAATTTTATTTCCAAAAAGAATAGTTGCTGGGCAAAAAAAATACTTCTAACATCCACTTCAAACACTCTCAAGATAGAATGAAATCTAAAATATGATCAAAAATTCAGAGTTTGTTGCTCTGTGGCCTCTCTGTTCTGAAGCAGAGTGACATGCACCTGTCCACAAACATAACATGATTTTTTTGTTTGTTCTCTGAAGTGTTTGCTCAAACTCTGTGATGTTTTCCCTGTATTTTTGTGTGCTGCCAGATGGGACACACTGAGTACTAAAACGTTGACTGTTAGCACACCAGCATCACTTTCTGTGAAGCACTTTCAGACTTGAGTTTATTTTAGAGGCAGTCGAACAGTGAATGTCTCCAGAGAAAAGCTTATTAGTATTGTGGCATTTCTGAACCTGCTTTCCTGCAGCTCCTGTGCAGAGTGTCCGCTGCGCTTTTTGTGGTACTGCATCATTTTCCACTGGCTCCAAAGAATGCCTTTTTGTGTTGCAGTGGCTCACCTGCTTAATAATGGTAAATTGTTGTATAATCATTAACCAACCAATATCTGTTAAAGTAAAACTGAAATAAGGAAAAACAGATGTTGTTTTCTGTGTTTAATGAAAAAGGCTTATGCATCCTCATACCGTATTGTCTGACCTTTCTTGGGTTTGGACCTTATGTACCAGACAGAGGCATTTATCACATAATCCATGTATTTGAATGCAGTTTACAGAATTACCCAGAATACATTAGGAAAAGCAAAACAACAGCCCTTGGCAAACGAGTTAGTGAGCATAACCTCTGAGCAAATGAAAGCAGGACACCTGAGAGCTGCAGATCCCAGAATGCAACTGCTCACATGCTCAGTCATCCCCCAGAGGCATATGAAAAGTTTTACACTTAACAAGAAGCCAGAACATTTCACTTGCCTCAAAATTTCACAGCAAGGTGAGGAGGAATAAATATCACCCCATCACCAGTGCACTTCAATTATTTCATTCTGTTGTAGAAATAAAAAAAGCCACTATTTAAATTTTTTTTTCAGATTGAAACAGTTTCTGACACATCAGAGCAGAATGGAATAAGTACTTAACCCATAGGGCTAATAGCAAATGTGAAATGGGGACCACAAGCTAAAACTTCTGTCTTCAGAGGGCACAAGTCACCTTAGAGATAGCATTGCCATGGTAGTAAAGCAAACTGCAAGGATAACTTTGAAGGTATTGGACCACATTTTACTGGTATAATTCAGGTGATTAACTCAGAAGATTTTCCTCTTAAAACAAGAGATTTTATAGCCTGAAAGAAATGATCCTTTTATGGTAATCAAGGCTTCAGCAGGGTCATTATTCTCTCTCTGTGACCCAGTCACCACTGGAGAGGAAAGGTATCATACCAAAGAGGCAAGAAGAGCAATAAGACTAGCAGCTGCCATAATCTTACTTCATCACTAAAGACAATTGTACACTAGTGCAGAAGTTCAGTATCTCATGAGGGACCCAATCCACTGCAATAATTTCTAATATTAAGTAGCAAAGTCATATAGATAGGCTAAAATTAATGTCATTGCTATCAAAACTATGTCAAAAAAACGCACCTCCACCCTCTCACTTATTGTCCTCTAGGAAACCAACACCTTTCCTCTCAAGGGAAGTCTATTGACATGATTTTGGCTTTCCTTGTATTGAGCCAGATCAAAGGTTCATCCAGTTTAGTAACTTGACTCTTACAATGAGCAGCAACGGATACACAGGAAAGAATAAGAGTAGGTCACGTGTAGAGTGCTCCCTTCTCTGTTATGCACTTCTAGTTTCTGATAATCTAGGTGTACTGCATCTTGTTGAATGAAATACACAAGTTCATTCTGTTTTGATGCAAAGAAATACCTTTTATTTTCAGCTTTTTGTTTGTTTGCTTGCTTGATTTTAAGCTGTTGCCAGCTAATTTCACTGTTTTCCCTCATTGTATTTTGTCATACCATGGTCCACAGATACAAACATGACAACTTTCCAACTATACCAGTTGCTCTAATTAAAGATAGTCTCTCTTCCTGCAAACATCGGTCTGCCATTGGCTGCTTCCTAGCTCTTGCTTGCTGAGATATAAAGATGAATCTACCTTACATGCTTTACTCAAACAATCCATGGTTTTATACACCTTATCATATTCTTTTCCAATTGCCTTTTCTAGATAAAGAGTCCAGGTCTAGCCTCACTTCTAACAGAGATGAGAAGAAGGCGGAGCTACTGGTATAGTGTCCGAGGTGCTTAGTTAAGCTGGTCAAGAATATTTCACCAAAGTATTTATTCTTGGAAATGTCAGTTTGTACAAACTTAGTATTTTTCCAAGAGCATTCCAATCTTGACAGATCTTTAGTAAAAGATTTCTCGAGTCAGGGTAGCTCTTCTGGCCAAAATAAAAAGGAGGAATGAAGGCATAACTGCACAGCCTTTAGCTGTTGGGGTGGGTGAACACAAACATGTAAACTTCATGAACAACCTATCTTCAGAACTGATTCTTTATACTAGGTTAAAGAAATGCTCGCTAGATAAATAATTAGTAATTTATCCAAGTCAAAGAATGAACCAGTGGAGTAGCATATTGAACTCATATATTTTCATGCCTGTGGCATTGCTGGCACAATGCACTCCATTCTCCTTCACCCTAGAGCTCTTTTACCAAGACTAGCAATATAAAGAGACTTCAAATCATAAAGTAAGAGTAAATTATTTTCCATTTTCACATCCTTTTACACTACCTGTGTGCCTGAGAATCAAACAAACAAATTGCTCTGAAATTATAACAGAAAGGAAAATAAATCTGTATTTACAGACTGGGATTAACCAGAACTGTGAAATCTGCCTTCGTTACTGAATAGTGTCTTGAGCTACCTCTGGACACCAGCCTCTGTCTTTGGTGAATCTAGCTTCAACGTTTTCTTTTGGAGGACTGTAAAGATTGAGGCATCTAAGGGTCATTTATGGTGAAAGCCAGTTTTTCGGTTGTATGCCACAGTTGTCAGATAGTCAGCACGTTGCTGCTTATTTTGTATAAAGTCAGCTGTAGTGCTAGCTAGCATCGAGGATGTCATATTTAACATTTCATTTCTTGGCTCAGTTAAATATTTCAGAGAAGATGCTGCTGACTGTGAAAAGCTGGGAATGAAGTATTTGTACATGGAACTCAGCCCTTAGTAGATGTTTGACTTAACTTTAAAAAGTTTCAAGATTTTCTTTTTTTCTACGTTTAATACTGATATTATTTTGACAGAAACAAACAAGGCTGAGCCTTCTAAGGGCTCAATTTTCTCAGCTCCTGCCGAATTCCACATTAAGAGCAGCTCTGAATGGCTAGTGCATACATGATGCAGATCAGAGCAATACTGTGATACTAACTAGAGTTGTACAGCAATATTAGCAGTACAGTTGTTCCTAGCAGCAAGGCAGACCGTTACACCACTTCCAACCCTGGACACGATGTAGGTAACTCCACATAGCAGTAGGTAATTTCTTTAACCCAACAACCCAAAGGAATAATTAAAAAGAAGTATGCTTTGAAAAAGTTGCTACTTTTTTCTCCGTGTAATTCTCTTGTATATTGGAAAAATCTTCTCCCTCCATCCTATTGCTAGGAAAGCAAGTGATCTTTCAGTGAAGCTGAACCAAAATGGAAAAATCAGTGAAGAATCAGTGTTCTTTACTATTTAAGCACCATGTACAAGTACAGCTTGGAACAAATTTACCTCTGCTGACAGGTGGAAGAGAGAGGCTTACTTGTGTTGATATAGCTACATGAGAAAGGAGCTAAATTGTCACTTTTCTCTACCATTCAGTATCCATGCTGGGAAGAGAGCTTATTATCACTATGACAATTACTCTCCTGTGCATTGCAATATGGATAGTAGCTCAGCTAAAGTATGTTGTCTCTGCTGAACTAAAAATGACAAATTTCACAAACTCATATTCAGTGTCAGTTTCTCCTTTGTTCTTCAATTTTTGTAATCCACAAGATTAAACTCCTGGTTAAATTGCTTAACAATTTCAGCACATACAGCTTATTGTTTTCACATTATCTAGCACACCAAAATCCAAGCCAAAACATAGCCACCCAGATCAAATCTTTGAAAGGGTGTGGGTAGGAACAAATTTTTCTTTGTGAATAAGGAATCTTTTATATAAGGTTTTGATTAAGACTGGATACTGTACAACCAGTGACAAAAATATTAATTTCTTAGTGATGGTGACAACAAAATGTCTCCTATTGTCCTATTGGGTACCATACTCTTGGCTAAAGCAGGGAATACAGTTTGTACCCTTATTTTATCTGTCATTGTCCACAGTTCTCTGTGTTGCAACGAGTTTATGAAAATGCAAGGTCAGGTGAGGAAAGCCCCAGAATGATGCATGTTACTTTCAGTCACAAATATACCCTGAAGAATTATCAAAGATAAAGAATAAATGATACAAAGACAAAAAAAAGTAAAAAAAAGAACTTTGTAAAATATTTTTTAATCACTAAAAATAATTTTTTAACCTGCTAAAAAAGCTCAGATCTTCAAGAACCATAAATTTAAGATCTCTCCAGGAAGATAATACAACTGATTTTCACTACTACATACCTAAATCGCTTATAATTCCTGTCTTAATTTAATGTTCTTGGTCTAATGAAAAATTTCATATCTGTATTCTGGAATTAGTTGCTTCCATTAAAGCAGAGGCTTTACAGGAGGCCAGGTAGATTAGGTCTTCCAGATTTTCTTTGTCTCAAAAATCAGATATCTTCTAAAAAAAAATTGAACAAGCTAGTCTATATAATCTACCTTAAACTCGCTTTTTCTTCAGTTTTCAGTTGTATCTTCCAGTGCTTAACTCATTCTTCTACAGTTTATTCTACAGCCTCCCCAGCTTTTAAGGTGAGACCAGCAGCCCCCACCAGGTCCGCAGCAGCCAGATGTAGGGAAGACCTGGCCCAAGCCCTTTCTCTGCCCCAGACTTTTGCAGAGATCTTGCATTATTTATTTGTCTGTGACTCCAGTGGTTATCTATGAAATAAAACTGCCCTTCTTTTTGACAAGGCTGGGAAGAGATTTACAACAGTGATCAGTCGCACCCTATAAAGTACTTACATAAACAGCTGCCTACATGCATTTACATGCACACACCCAGCTTTTTCATTGAGATTTTACAGCTTTTACAAATGTTTTAGAAAGCATGAGAGTACTAGGCAGTATTTCTTCTCAGGCAACACATCTTCCTGTGAGTATTCATGAGGCTGATAGACACAGCTAATTGGATACCAATCAGTCTTTGATAAAGGTTCTGGATGTCCTACAGGGAAGGAAACATCACTTGCAAAACATTTATGGCTATGCTGCAGAAAAACACTCATGCCTCCTGCTTGCACATGCTACCAACTATTGTCTTTGCAAAGGAGGCAAAACATGAAATTCAAGGCACTTCTGCTTTAGAAGAGACACAAAAGGAAGCAGAAGGAATAAGTGTTGCAAATGTAGCTGTAGGGGATAAAGCTATCTTCTTTCCACTAAAAATGTCTGCAGAAAAACACTTGAGATAAGCTTCATTATCCTTCTATAGACACTTTTCTAACACAGGTGGGAGTCACTTAGGTAACTAGCAGATGAAGGGTTTGCTCAAGGTCAAGCAGAGTCTGTCAAAGTCACTTGTAAACCCAGTGAAAAAAATTACATTGAAATCCTCCTACAAAAAAGAATGCACGTTTTTTCACAGAACATTTTGGGGGGGGGGGGAGATGATTAAGTTTTTCCATAAAGAGAATCGACAAATGTTTGCTTTTCAGTTGTGTCTTTTTTAAGGCCTTGCATTTTTCATGCCTTTCCAGTGTTCTGTGTGGACAATACTGCTTCCCTCTTAGCTGCAGTCAGTGCCAGTAGTGGAATCTGGAAGTACTGATTTCCAGACTAAGTATTTAATTTTATGCTACAATATTTCAGACACATTATGTTAAAAACAAAACAAAAACCAAAAACCAAAAACCAACAAACAAAAAACTCAAAGAAAATAAAACTCACAAACCAGCTCCAAGCTATCTACATAAAGCAAACAGAAATGCAGACACTGGATTGCGTCCAGGACTCCTGGTTTCCTACAACACTTACAAGACAAAAGTTAGGGCAGCATGCTGCAAAAAGATATGGGGCCTTTCCAGCAGTGATAGCCTTCCCATGTCTGCGATGCCACAGCTATAGAATTAGCTGTCAGACCCAAAATATCTCTACCACAGGCTGTACTTCCCAGATTTCCAAGGCCATAAATCAAGGCCATCCCCTGGAGATGGGGAGGGGAAAGCTGGGCAGTCCTGGCCTCAGCCCCACATGTATCTCCCACCTCAGTCCCTTTGCGGCAGCTCCTCTGCACCTGGTTTGACATGCATTGGCCTGCTGGAGTCATTGGGGGATCTAAGGGGAGAGGGATCAAGGATAGAGCTTTAAGATGTGTATTTCCAATCAACTTCTTAATCTTTCCAATGTTTTGTTTGGATGGTTGTTTTTTTTCTCCTCTCTTCCTTATTATTTTGTGAAGGCCATGGGAGCTGCTGAAACAGGTGCTGGTAGGAGAAGCATAAGGTGCCTTCAGCGCTGACTCTTTAATTAACAAGTGAGGCTATTATAGGAGCAAAGATAGGCTAAAATAAAAATAATATTTCTGGATTTAAATGTTGCTGAGCTGTGACCAGCTCAGACAAAAATTTCAGGTATAGACAGGTACCTTCAGAAGCAGCTCAACCAAAACAGCAGAACTGAATTAAAACCTGGTTTGAGCCAAGTTCAAAATAAGAAGTTTGATCTTACATCTCATTACTTTACACTTGTCTTTGGTGATTCCCAAATTAATGGAAAGGCAGTATTTGCACTCCTTTTTGATTTTAAATTTTTCTGACTTCAGAAAAAATTAAGAGCTTCATGGGAGGGGAGAAAAATATGTGAGTCTTGGAGTGGGGAGGCTCCTGCATTTCTGAGGAATCACAGTGAAAAAGAAAATTTTCATCAGGGTTGGAAACCTGAACGTACATCCCAGTAGGAAGGCAGCAGGCAGCTGAAGTGCCACAGCACCATCTCCTGGAAGTTGGTCATTCCTGAATTTCTAAAACGAATTTAATAGTCATACAGATACATGAAATTTAATTGTCAAAACTTGGTGTAACTTTAACACACTTTTCTTTATGAAAATCCTTTAACAAATTATGAAACTAATAAAAATTATTCACAGTACTTATAATCTTTGCAGATATTTTTCCATATAGGACATTATCATCATTGGGCAGCACTTACTCCTTGAATTCAAGCATTTGATAGTAAATTATGAGAAAACGGCTAGTCATAAAACTTGCCAGTAAAGTTGGTTAGAAGTTGTCCTTCAAGAAAAAGAATTTGGTTAGTGTTTTTATTGTCTATGGTGAGAAAAATAATAATAAAAGTATCTAATTAATTCTGCAAAAAACATTTACAGCAGTCTTTAGGTCTTTAGAATTTTTAAATTATCAAGTTCTGCTGTCCTAGAATCATCTTTATAACCTGAAAGTATAACCTGAAAGTAACCTTTTAAAAAAAAGTGATAGTTAATGTGTAAGTATGTCTTCTAAAAACAAAATACTAGTGCTATAATATTTTTCTGCCATGAGGGTTCTTGACGATTTCCTCCCAAATACTTACCAAAATTATTTAGCTTATCATAGCATCAGTCTTTGCAGGTTTTTCCTGAAAGCAAAGGTTTTCTTCCATCTTAAGAGAGCAATTTCCAACTCCTGCTGAGGGCATGACTCCTTGACTAAACATGCCCTGTTCATCTCCCATTCCAGCTTAGACCCTGTCCCCAGGGTGCCAATAACTTCTCCCAGCTACTGTTGGAATATCTACCTGAAATAACGTTGACTCTCATATAGGAGGGTGTAGAGGACAAGCCGCAGTTTAAAGAGACCTGAGTGATGCAATTCACAACCTGGGTTTGGTAGTTCAGCTTTGTTTTCCAGTTCAAATATTTTGTGGTGGGACAGGACTTTCTCTTATTTTATTATTTTTCCATATTATTTTTTTCTGCAGGTGAGTGGACCCTAACTTTGAAAAAAGAGCAGAAAAAACTGAGTTTAAGAAGTAGAATTTAGGTGAAGTCTTGCATGAATTAATAATTCAGAGGCCCCTGGAAAGGGATTCCTTTGCTACAACTTGGTTCAGCAATATTGATGAGCGTAACAGGCACACACCACATCTCAATCGGCTGTACAACAATTTGCCCTCATGTACCACCATTGCGGCATATTTTGGTTTTTAGCCTGAATTTTTCTCTCTTTTCTTCCTGCTCTCTGCAAGAAGCCATGTCTTGTTGAGACACATCCAGAAACAGCTTATGTTTTTGCCGTATTCAGATTTCTGTGTTAAATTTACAGTGTGAAATGTATCAGCCAAGTTCTGCAGTTTCAGGCAGATCGCTCCATCCTGTGGCAGCGCTGCTTCTTGCAGCAGCCCTTCCAGGCTCCCCCCGGGCAGGCTCCAGCGAGTCAGACCCCAGCAGCCGGGCACAGCGCGGGCAACACACTGCTGTAAAGTTCCACACTGTCTGCACAGTCTGTGAACAATACCACGTGTTCTTTAATGCCATTGGCACCCCATCTATAAATATTGCACGTTCCCTCTGCAGAGTGCCTCTTGTAGCACTTGCCTTGCTGTTATGGCTCACTTTAATGTGCCAACTTGGAACATTGTCTGGATGCATCCCTTTACGGCCAGCAAACAGTCCCCCAAATGACATGAGAGACACCTCAGAGGTGGCAGGGGTTTCAAATTTTACTCCTCTGAACATTTCTGATCCCAGCTAGTTCCACCAAGACAGTAACTTGAACTGAGCACAGAGGGTTAACACAACAGTGCATTCAAGATGGAAAGTAAATTTCTGTGTAGAAAAATAATGAAGAAACCACATTCAAAGACAGTGTTTAGCATAGGGCTTTTCCAAAATTATTTCAATAGTGAGTGAATCATGATCAAACACTAAAGTGCTATTTCATTTTAAAAAAATTAAAAAACATAGAAAAATAGGGCTAGAAGGAATCTCAAAACCCATACTGCTATAGGGTGAGATCACTTATGCTTTTGAATTATACTCTAACTATGCCTTCTAATTATACATACGTACTATACCTAGACCTTCTAACCCCCAAGCAACCTGTTCCACTTGTTCATTAACTTTATTTTAGTAAGCTTTCCCAGTGTCTGACATAAATGTCCCCTGTTTTTCTTCAATTCCCCTGTTTTTCAGTATAACCCTACTGGATGTGAAAAACAGAGTCGCCCTTTCCTCTCTGCACCAGCTCTCTACATACTAGAAGCCTGTTATTTTTTCTTCCTTCAGGTTCCTCTTCTTTAGGTTGCCCTCCCCTTTCACTATTTATGTCAATATTCCCTCATGCCTCGTGCTTTCTAGACCTCTAATTCAGCTTCCAGACTTTCCAGCTGGTTCACGTATTTCTTGTAGTAGTATGGTACTTGGAAGTACGGTACTCAAAACTAGTTGTAGTGGTCCAGCCAGGCCCTTACCAATGAAGCAGAAAACTTTTGTTAGCAATTCTTCTGCCTTGCCATTTTTTTTTCTTTGGTTGTTGTTTTTTTGTGGTTTTTTTTTTTTTCCCCCAGACACGTAGATGTCTGCTTCTTTATATGCTCTTCTGGTATTCTGTCACCAAAGGTACAATATATTATATTATAATTATTATTCAAAATTCCAAAATGAATAAAAGCATACCCACCAGCTAGAATTCCACAGCCTTCAGTTTTGCATGTGAACTCTTCAAAGTCAAAGCACTCTTGTCCTTGAAACAGAGACTTGGTACACGTCAAATATATTAAAGATTAACTTTGTGATGAATGCTACAGTCTAACAAGAAGCTAGAAACCAAATGGGCTCAGAATTTAGAACAATAGCAAAATGCAGTCCTGGGTTTCTGTCCATCATACCTGGCTCAAAGGATTTCTAAGCTAAAGAGTTGTGCTGGCATCAGCTGTAGATTACATATTTTTATGATTTTTGTGAAATTCCAGGAGAAAGAATGTTGAAACGCTGCACATTTTACATATCAAAACCACCTGGACAGATGTTGCTGCAACTATTGACATTACATCATGACAACTGAAATAGCATTGCATAAATCTCTCTAATGACCTTCATGAAGGTCATCAATCATTTTTAAGTGTGCATAACACTGAAGTGTAAGATAGAGAAGGTAGCATTGCTCCTTCAGATTTAGGGATGCATGGCACTTGGCCACAGCATTTTTAATAAACTCTCAATAATGAGAAAGTACATAGTGGTATGATCATGGCCTTGATTTATAGCTCAGTTACATCTGACAATTTTAAGATTTTATTTTTAAGCAACTTTACTCACAGTGTATCTCATTCTCTATTTCTGATAGCTGTAAAATGGACTTACCTAAGATACAGTTTGAAATCACTTCCTGACCAGAAATATATAAGGGACCTGGAAACATATAGCTATTATTTTCACATCTAGATAATCAGGATAGACTTAAGTAAAAATTAAAGACTTTCCTTAAACAAATAGTTTTATGACCCTTATAGCCCCCTATTTGCCTGGTTGAGGAACAGCAGAGGAGGTAGTGTATTGTAACTTGTAAAAATCTTGCAGTCTAAAACAGACTGGTAAAGAGCAGGGCTTTGGGATGGCTAATAAAAGGCACTGGGAAGAATATCAGTTGGACAGAGTGAGGGACAATATTAAAGTAAAAATGGCATGTCATTAGATGAGCAGCGTATTTCTTCTTTCCTCTTTGCCTTGAAATTATTAGTCCATGAATTTCCTGCACTCGTCCTGACGGGTGTGCTGAGCAGTACCTGCCTGCAGAGGCAAGGAGCTCCATGCATGCTGCTTTTCCCACACCAGACCTGACTGCACTGTCCAAAACCCCAGATGCCACATGCAGACCACCCCTGCACCACCTGAGTGGCATGGGGAGAGGTTGGACCTGGATTATTTTTGTGTACAGAGGTGATGCTGCAGATCACTGTGCCAAGCAGCAGGGACAGGTATTCCTCCACAGCAGGGTAGTCTGTCTTATGGAGCTAAGGGATCAGCAGATGGGAGGAAAAGAAAAAGGATGCTGAGAAAAGGATACTGCAGCTAATGAAAGGAAAGGTAATGAAAATTGGTGTGAGAACTGAAAGGACAAAGTGCTGGAGTTTGGAAAAAGGCTAAGCATCTCACCCTCCACCAGGTCCCAAAGGCAGCAGAGATACTGGGAAGCTCTGCAATACACACCTTCCTGGAGCAGGTGTCCCAAGCTGGCTCGTCCCTCCTCGCTCCCCTCGTGGCCAGGTAACCCACACCTCCACAACTCTCTGTGATTTGGCAGTGTATTAGATCTGTCCCTAGAGAAATGAAGAGGCAGTTTGATTGAGGAGGAGGGCAAAGAGCCTTTACTCCCGTTGTGCTGAAGGCAATGGTAAGGAAGAAGAATTTCCATTTATATAAGCACTAAATCCAGGCTGAATGAGCGGGAAGGTCAGTTTTGAGTCATTTGTCCTGGAAATGTGGGGAAACAGATTTGATGACTTAGGGGCAGAAAGTAAACCAAGGAAAGGTGGAGGTGAAAACTGTATATAACCAGATGACAGGAAAAGTGGGGGAAAAAAAGGCTTGCTAAAGGAAATTACAAATTGAGGGTCAAAGTGACTGAAGGAAAACCAGGAGAGGACAAAATTGTGAATTTCCGAAAAATGACAGTGCATGCATACTAAAAAGAGCATTTCACTAGGGCTGGTGAGAGTTTCAGAGAACCTGAGGAGTGTCAGTGACACAAAGGGGACAGATTATATTAAATAAAAGACATATTAATTATTTGGGATAAGCTTAGTAGAAAAACAGCAATTTGAAAAAAATGGTTGCTGGTACAGGAGTAGTTGCTCCTAAAAGCTGAAATAGTGCTGCAGTTTTACCAGATTCAGGGAAATCCAGGAAAACTCCTGTTCCCTTTCTCCTCCTGATTGGAAAACCAGGAATCTGATAGGACAGGCACAAAAAAAAGAGGTGAAATTGTATCAGAAATTGTATTTAAAATACAAACATGCAACGTAGGAGGAGGAATGGGAAGAATTAGATTGAAGATGCGTTTAAAATTCAAAATAAACCAAACCAAATCAGTAACTATTTTTCCAGAATTAAAATAGCGTATTGTTTTTTATCTCTCTGCTCGCTGCCTATGAATAACATTTCGCAACCGATATTCTGGTCCTTTGCCCAAATGTATACTGAGACCACTGATAGCTCTGCAGTAACAGAAGCACTTAAAAACCTCTGTCAGACTTAAGCAGATGAAAATATACTAATGCTCATCAAAAAGAAAAATATAGCACCAGCAAAATACAGGAGAGTGTGTACTTCATCTTGTTCTGGAAAATCTACCATACCATAAACACAACTCTGATTCAATGTAGAAAAATAACCACACAGCAAGCTGGAAAAATAAGCTTTGCCACGTTCCTACTATTTCTTGCAATCTCTCCACATCTTCCTCTGTCATAGGTGATGGATGAAAGACCTGTGTGGATTTTTTAGGGTTTGGGGTTTTAGGAACCCCTCAAAGTACTTTGATGAGGTTTCCAACTGAAACAATAATAGTCCTAGTCTTATGCTACACTGTTTAGCAGTAACTCTTAGAAGACTTTCTAGAATAGGTCTGTGTAATTATTTTTTTCTATCGACAAGTAAGTAACACCTGGCTCACAGGTAGTTCTTCTCTGAAAGGACTTTTCTTTTAAAATAAATTGTAATAGCAGTTGACTAACAATCAGCCTACTCTGAAGACTACCAAAATGAGTGTAAAAACTCCCAGTACTACTAACCCCAATGGCTTAAGTCAGATTCAACTGCAGCTTTCTTTTAGATCCCTCTCCACATCCCCTGCCAAAACCTACCGACCTTGTTTTGTTTCATTTGCCTCATAAAAAGTGCCAACCTAGGAGCTGCTGAACAACAGGTAGGGAGTTTAGGTGCCGTCCTGGAGATAAGCACAGAAGTCAGTTCCAGAAATGAGTGGGGTCCTGGAAAGCCTGTTGTGCCTAAGCACAGAAGTTTAGTCCAGACTGTTCATCTGATTTTAACTGTGGTGGCTCAGACACAGCCTTTGTGGGGGTTAGCTACCACTTGAGAAATGCTTATTGGTAAAATGTGATTGAAAACCTTTTCAGGTCATCAGCTGACAGGGTATCACATTTTGATTTAAAAATCAGTTTCAGCTTTGAAGTATTAAATCAGGGACTTACCTAGAAACACCCTTTCCCCTAGAAAGGTTGGGATTACTTAACCAGCAACAGATGGCAACAAGACAGAACTTTTTAAGGAAATTGGAATAAAACAGGATTCAGAGAGTTTACAGGGCTATGGAAAAGAGGGTAATAAGGCTGAGCAATTTCTCCTTGCTGGAGCTGACTCAGCAGCCATCTCTTCTACCTGCTCTCAGGGGAGCTATGTCCAGACTAGGGTCCCAACTGCAGGTGCTTTTATCTGGTTCACAGTCTGGATTTTCAGTAAATGTGGTTTATAGCAGAACCCAGAGAGCCAGGAAGTGTAATTTCCTAGAAATCAAACGGAAGAATTACAGGTAGGGAGGGTGGGCTGAGAAGCATGAGGGAACACAAAGACTTCATAGACATACCAGACCTGGAGACTCCAAGAACAAAGGAGCTGAGGTCTGCAGAAGGCCCAGCAAAGGAAAAAGGAACACATTTCTCCACAGGGAGAAAGCTGGCTGTGATCTACTGCTTCTGGCAGATGGAGCTTCAGCCTCAGCTGGCAATCTATCAAGCTTTAAAAAAAAGAAGTAAACTGTCTTGGCAATGAATGGAAAACCAACTGCAGTGCTGAACAAAGAAAAACCACATGGTCTGATGGCTAAGTCGTTCATGAACCCTGGTCGCAAAAGAAAATGAGAGGTGGTAATGGTTGGTGACTCACTCCTTTCAGTAGCAGCAACATCCATTTGTTGGTATAACCTAATGCTTATGGAGAGGTTCTGCCCAAATCTGAGCTATTTCACAAGCCTGCCAAGGCTCATTCAGCCATCTGACATGTCCTCTGCGTGGCTCATTCACTTGGGAACTGATACTACTGCTCCAGGAACACGCTAGAGAAAACCATAAGAAACAGCAAGGCTCCTGAAGTGATGATGAGAGAATTGGAGCCTCAGCTGGTGTTCTTATCAATCCCATCAGAAAGGGTAAAAGCCTGAGCAAGGACAGACACATCCTGGAGATAAATATATGGATATACAGATGGTGCAGCTTAGAGGTCTTGGGTTTCCTGAAGGGGGGAGGAGGTATTCATAGTAGGGTCATAAGAGGGACGAGAAGGAAATGACTGAATCAGTTGTAGATATGTGTAAACTATTTTGCCTTATATGATGCAGGATGCACATGTTCACTCTGAGATCTGGAATCTGGTGGGAGACAGACCTGTTGAAAGTCTCCAGGGTAATAACAGAAGGAGGAAAGGGCATCTTTGGGAAAGAAATACAGCAGGACGTAGAGAATGCAAAGCTGGGTATATTTAATTTAATTTTAGTCTTTTCATAGTCAGGTATCTAATTTAAACTAGACATGTAGGCTCCTATTGCAATCAGATCCCTCCACCTGTCTTAGACTGCTATTTTAGGATGGGAAGAATTGCCTCTGGATGAGCCTGTCTCACTACATAGACTATGGAGGAAACCTAGATAACATAGTGTCTAAGATAGTTAAAGTTAAATTAAATGATACTCACTTATACTGTAAATGTTGTAAAAAAATGCTGAGTGGAAACCAAGCCTCTTCTTGACTTGCTTCTGATCAAAAAGAAGGAAATGACTAAAAATGGGAAGGGGCAGGCAATTTAAGGGAGAATGATCAGTAAAGTGGTAGAACTGATAATTGTTTGAAATGGAGGAGGAGAGAACAGTAGAGAAGAGGCCAGTGGGCTTCAGAAAAACAGGTTTTCATAGCTCAGAGAATTGATTGCTAAGACCCAATAGGACACACAGCTGTAGGAAAGACAGTCCAAGGAAGCTGGCAGTTTCTTGAATAAAGGCACAAGAAAAATGAATGACAAAGTCAGTGTACGGAAGAGCAGCCATCTTGGTGACCGATTTGAGATTCTAGTTTAAAGGATCCAAAACTGTTTTCAGCAGCCTTGCAAATCAGAACAGAGGAGACTCCTTTCACTCCCTCAGAAGTTTCTTCCTCTCTTGCCTCTTAGTTTCCCTTTAGTTGTAATGAAGATTAATCTTAGTTATAAGTTCCACCTCAAATTCTCCTCAATAACAAATACATGAACTTAACAGTGAGAGGCTAAACTTGGATTAGCTCTTCAGTACTTCACTCTTAAGAAAGAAATGAGTAAAATAAACACAGGTCAAACTGCTAGTGGCAAGCATGAAGAATAATATAAACATGCAGTGGCAATGTCAGAAAGACCAAAACACAGGATAACTCCAGTATAGTTGTTACAAAACAGTAACAAGAAAAAGAGTAACGAGAAAGCATTCTGTAATTTTTTAAGTAGTAAGATCTAGTCTTCTGCTTAATGGAGAGGGAAGGCTGATGACAGATGTTGCCAATGGATCTGAAATGTTTCGTGTTTTTCTGTCTTTAATCTTCACCAACTGTGATTAGATAGCTAAGACAATTAACATTGATGTCGAAGAAGTATGAAGTCAGCTGGCATAGAAAAAGAGCAACTCAAAGACTATCTAAATAAATTAAATGTTTTCAAATAATTTGATAACCTGTTTAAACTCTCCTCAGAGTACTTATGACACTGTCTAGCACAGTACTAGAAAATCTAGTGATTATGGAGGATAGCCAGGCTCCAGAAGACTGAAAAGATAAAATACAGTATAACACATATAAAAAGGGGGAAAGAAATCCTGAATCATTTATGGACCAGTGGAGCTTAACTTCAGTGCTAGAAAGACACTGGAATAAATAAAAAAGATTATAAGTATTTGATACATGGATTTGTAAAGTAGGAAAACTATCAAGCCCATTGAAAGGCCTTTGATGACAGAAAAAAAGGCTGTGTGAATAGGAAAGAAGAAATAAGTATGACATACCTTTGTTTTCTAAGCTTTTGACTTTGTCTTCTATCCCAGTTTCACAAACAGGTTAGGAATATGTGGTTAAAATAAATGTGCACACAGAATTAAATGAGAAAATCCCACTATTTAGTACTAGTTTTTTAGAGACATCAAGCTGGGAGGATGCATAAAGGTGCGATCTATAAGGTTCTGTGGTTGGTCTGGTACTCTCCAGTATCCATATTAAATAACTTGGACAGCAGAACAGAAATAATGTTTCTGAAATCTGAGGTTGTACCAACCTGGAACTGCAGATGTATTAGAGGGCAAGATTAAAACTCAAAATTACCATGATAAATTGAATACATTCTTGATGTCAAGAATGACACTGAGAAATTGAATAAATGACATGCAATAAATGGGGCAAAATTCAACAAGGATTTGTGCAAAATATAGAACTGTAAGAAATAAACAAACCTGAAGTATAAACACAACAGGAAATCAGCTGGTTGGAAAAATTCTAGAGGAAAAAGCTCTTGAAAATATGGTGTATTATGCACTAAACGTAAACTGGTGGTGACATACATTACAAAAAGGCTAACATCACACTGGTAGTAATAATAAGGTGGAAGACATGATGGAATCCCTTCCACTTAAAATAAAATGTGACTTCAGACAGTGCTCTGTTCTACACATGCCCCTGAAAGACTTCTGGAGAGGGTCTAGAGGTCAGTGACAGTCTGATCAGAAATTTGATGATAAAGACCAAGCAAGGAAACTTGAATTTTCTTTGGCAGTTTTGTTTTTGTTTTGTTTTAAATGCAAGTAAAAGAATTGGGGGAGAGACTTAAAAGTAGTTTTCACCTATATCAAAGTTTATTGAAAAGGAGGAAGAAATATTTAGTTCTAGTTGTTTTGAACGTCATTTTTTTTCATGCACACAAGAGGTAGAACAAGTACTGTGGGTTTAAAATTGCAGCAGTGGAAATTTGCATAAAATTTTCTTACTGTAAGGAGAGGGAAGTACCCGATTAGCTTGTTAATGACGATTATACTATCCTAAAAGTTTGTGGACTAGGTTAGGCAAGCAGCTATCACACACAGTAAATAGGTAGGTAGGTAGGCAGAGATTTTGCCTTAGGCTTAGACAGTTTAGATTACTTCTTTTAGGCTCTTTCTTACATACTTTCTTTGATTCCATAATGTTTACTGGATCTTATTCTTTTCTTCTTAGGGAACAAAAATGATTCAGTGCAATTTTAATCTCTTTTTGTTGTTTCAATCCTGTTTTCAGTTACTGTATCCATTTTAAGATAGATAAATGTGGAGAAGAGACTATAAGTAATAGTCATGACATTGAGATTACAGTCTGCTCTGGAAGGGTGCAAGATCTGTGATGGACATTACTGCTCCTTTGAGAAACTTTCATCTCGCTTGCAGATGAGACTTACTGTAAGGCATGCGGTTATTCCAAAGGAACTGAGTTATATATGAGCCTAGAGTTAGAGTTATTTTTAGAAATCCTTGGTTTAGGCTATAGAGTATCTCGAAGGCTTTGAAACCACCGTAAAGCTCGGAAGACAGGTTGTGTTGCTGACAGATTCATATTCTGGAGTATGGTATGCTGTTAGTCCATTTGGGGAGTGAAAAAAGGCATAACTAACTGTTCCTTTTCCTTATCTGTCAGGTAGAGCATTCTTTTGTCAGCAGGATATGACTGAAAGTTTTACACATGAGCACTTCTGCTTGAAACCTTTGCACATAAGTCAAAAATCCTTTTCACCTTTTCACCTAAAAGTAGAGGGCTACACTCAGTTTTAAATATGTACAAAATAATTAAAAAGGAAATACAAACACCACCAGGAAAACATTTCCTTTCAGCTCTTTGTTTAGTAGATTTTGTCTCATAAACTCTAATGAAAAATGTATATGACAAGCCACTAAAAATATAATGTTTACCTACAAATTGTGTGCTATAGACAAAAAGAAATTATGCTGCTTTCTTCATTTAATAAAGGCTGGTTTCTTGTTTTATGTGAAAAGCACATAAACATGAGTAGGCTCCTTTATGATAACAAATAAATAAAAAATAAATTTCAGTTCTAATTACTGTGGAACTATCTTACCTCTCTCTTTTTTAATACATATCTTAATCCTACAGTTTCACTGTTGCTAAGGGCAGTTTTAATTTTTCTCATGCATGCATAGGAAGAATCTGTATTTCAAGACAGCTTAATTGATTTTGCTTGTGTACTCCAAGAAAAAGAGATTTTAAAAAACTGTTAACAGAAAAAAAAACACCAAAAAGACATTTTTATGTACCAAGAGAATCTATCATTTTATAAAATTACTTCTAACACCTAACTGGCCTGGTCCTTTTACATTTATATACTAGCTGAAGAGGGAAAACTCAAAAAAAATAAGTCTTCAGCAGTCCCTGTAAGTATTTGAATGTCTTCTTCTGATTTCATGTGAAACATGGAAATATACTGTAGGCCCTTATAGGCCTTTTTGATGAACATTTATTATCAATTAATTTTGCATTATTATAAAAAGAAGAAAACTTGATTGATTAAAGACAGGAATTTTTTATTATATACATGTTTTTTAATGTGCATTAGAAGTTCAAATAAATTGATTTTAGGAATCTTCAGGGGACAAAAATTTTCATATGTCTATTCTATGAAATTACATGAGGCTTCATCTAGGATAAGTCAGGCAATGATTATATTCAACAAGCTTTTACTATATCAGAGGAAAAATGGTCCATACCTTTACTGTTCTTTTCAGCTGAGAATGTCTTGCTTTTTGAGAGTGCTATGTACTAGAACTAAACGATGGTTCACTTAAATGTTGTTTCTTCCTCTGAAAAGTTGGAAAAACAGTCCTCAGATACTCTTCTCCCTGGTAAGGTTTTTCAGTGCAAATAATCAATCAATGCCAGTGAAATCAAGGTAGAAGAACTAGTTAAGCTTAAAGTTGCCTTTGAATTTGCATCATAGAATCATCACAATAGGAAAGGCTATGGATCAGTTTGGCTAAATAAATTTTGTAATACATTTTGTAATAGTGATTTTACATTATATTTGCACTATCTTCATGACATTGCAAGGTAGCATGAGGATGATAAAATCTCCATAATATAACTGTTTGATAAAATTCTCTATACCAAAACCTGTGAAAGACAGATACTAGTGGGGCACTTCAAAGACAGTGTGGAGCAGCAGGGAAGGTGGTCCATGTGTCTGTGTCTCCCAGGCATTGAATGAACAATGTCAGTAGTTCTAGAAGTCTGCTGAGTGTATTTAAGGTAGATTTCTCCTTGCAGGTTTCTAGTGTGACTGATCCAAAACTAAGTCAAAATGCTGAGCAAATAAGAAATTATGGGCATATACATCCACAGAATCACACATTCACATGATCACAGAACTGTTGAAGCTGAAAGGCACCTCTGGTCTAGTCCAACCCCTTTTCCAAAGCAGGGTCAGTTAGAGCAGGTTTCTCAGGACTGCATCCTGAGATGGGGACACCACAGTCTCTCTGAGCAACCTGTTCCAATGTTCAAGCAGCCTCACCTCAAAAAAGTTCTTTTCTGATCTTTAAACAGAATTTTCAGTAGTTCAGTTTGTGCCCATTGCCTCTTGTACTCTAACTAAGTACCACTGAGAATCATAGGTTACCTAGTCCAAACCGCCTGCAATGAACAGGTGCATCTTCAACTAGATCAGGCTGCCCAGAGCCCCCTCCAACTTGACCTGGAATGTTTCCAGGGATGGTGCATCCACCACCTCTCTGGGCAACCTGTTCCAGTGTTTCACCACCCTCATGAGAAAAAATGTTTTCCTTGTATCTAATTGAAACCTACCCAATTTTAGTTTAAAATCATTACCCCTTGTCCTATAGCAACAGGCCTTGCTAAAAAGCTTGTCCTCATCTTTCTTATGAGCCCCCTTAATGTACTGAAAGGCTGCAATAAGTTTTCCCTGCAGCCTTCTCTTCTCCAGGCTGAACAACCCCAACACTCTCAGCCTGTCCTTATAGGAGAGGTGCTCCAGCCCTCAGATCATTTTTGTGGCCTCCTCTGGACCCGCTCCAACAGGTCCATGTCCTTCTTGTGCTGAGGGCTCCAGAGCTGCACACAGGACTCCAGGCGGGGTCTCACCAGAGCGGAGTAGAGGGGCAGAATCACCTCTCTCGACCTGCTGGCCATGCTGCTTTTGATGCAGCCCAGGATACGGTTGGCCTTATGGGCTGCGAGCACACATTGTTGGCTCATGTCCAGCTTTTCATCCACGAGTACCCCCAATTCCTTCGCCACAGGGCTGCTCTGAATCCCTTCATCCCCCAGCCTGTGCTGATACTGGGGGTTGCCCCAACCCAGGTGCAGGACATTGTGCTTGTCCTTGTTGAACCTCATGAGGTTCACATGGGCCCACTCCTCAAGTGCCACTTCTCCTGGTCCCTTCAAATGACATCCCATCCCTCGGGTATGTCAACTGTACAACTCAGCTTGGTGTCATCTGCAAACTTGCTGAGGGTGCATTCAAACCCACTGTCTATGTCATTGATGAAGATATTAAACAGCACTGGTCCCACTACAGACCCCTGAGAGATACCACTCATCACTGATCTCCATCTGGACATTGAGCTGTTGATGCTACCATCTGGATGCGACCACCCAATCAATTCCTCCTCCACTGAACAGTCCACCCATCAAATCCGTGACTTGCTAATTTAGAGAGAAGGATGCTGTGGGGGACTGTGTCAAAGGCCTTACAGAATTCCAGGCAGATGACATCCGTAGCTCTTCCCTTGTCCACTGATGTAGTCACTCCATCATAGAAGGCCACTAGGTTGGTCAGGCAGGACATGCCTTTGGTGAAGCCACGCTGGCTACCTCGGATCACCTCCCTGTCCATATGCCTTAGCATAGGTTCTAGGAGGATCTGTTCCATGATCTTCCCAGGCACAGAGGTGAGGCTGACAGGTTGGTAGTTCCCCAGGTTCTCCTTTCTACCCTTTTTAAAAATGGGTGCAATGTTTCCCTTTTTCCAGTCCCCAGGGACTTTACCTGACTGCCATGACTTTTCAAATATCATGGAGAGTGACTTGGCAACTACATCAGCCAATTTCCTCTGGACTCTGGGATGCATCTCGTCAGGTCCATAGACTTATGTATGTTCAGGTTCCTCAGGTGGTCACAAACCTGATCATCTCTTACAGTGGGAGGCACTTTGCTCCCCCAGTCCCTGCCTTGTGGTCCATCCACTCAAGAGGTGTGGGAAGAGAGGTTGCCAGTGAAGACTCAGATAAAAATGTTGTTGAGTGCCTCAGCCTTCTCCTCTTCCATTGCTACCACTTTGCCAGTCTTGCTCTTCAGGGTGAGTATGCTTTCTTTGACCTTCCTTTTCTGGCTGACTTACCTGTAGAGGCCCTTACTATTCTCTGCATCCCCTGCCAAGTTCAGCTCCAGCCTCGCCTTGGCCTTCCTCACCCCATCCCTGCACAACCGGGTAGCATCCCTACACTCTTCCCAGGATACCTGCCCCTGCTTCCACTGCCAGTTCATTTTCTTCTTTCCCTTTAGTTTAAGCAGCAGGTCTTGACTCAGCCATGCCCATCTCTTGCCTTCCTTGACTGATTTCTTATGCCTGGGGATTGAGAGCTCTTGCACTTTATGGATAGCGTCCTTAAAGGTCTGCCAGCTCTGTTCTGCTCCCTTGCCCCTGAGGGCAGTTTTCCAGGGGGTCCTATTGACTAATTCCTTGAACAACTGGCAGTTTGCTCTCCTAAAGTTCTAAAATTCAGGGTCCTGACTTTATTCTTTGCCTGACCCATATACCTCAGGACTTTGAACTCCACTAGTGCATGATCACTGCTGCCCAGGCTGCCTCCAATCTTGCATGTGACAAATTAGCTCACTTGCATTGGTGACCATTAGGTCCAGTATCACATCCCGTCTGGTAGGGCTGTCTATTATTTGGCTTAAGAAGAGTCTGACTACGTCTTCTCATCAGGTATTTATATGCATTGACAAGATTGCCCCCGAGCCTTCTCTTCTCCAAGCTGAATCAGCCTCTCCTCGTATGTCAGATGCTCCACTCCCTTCATCATATTTGTGGTCATTCACTGGGTCTGCTCCAGTATGTACATGTCTCTCTTGTACTGGAGAGCCCAGAACTGGACTCAGCACTCCAGATGTGATATTCAGGACTGAATAGCGAGGAAAGATCTGTTACCCTGACCTGCTGTCAATGCAACCCTAACACAGGCCAGGATGCTGTTGACCTTTGCCGTGAGGGCACATTGCTGGCTTATGATTGACTTGGTATCCAACAGAACGAACCCCCAGGGCTTTCTCTGCAAAGCTGCTTTCCAGCTGGCTGGGCCCCAGTGTGTACTGGCGCATGGGGTCATTCCTCCCCAGCTACAGGTCTTGGCATTTCCCTTTGTTGAACTTCATAAGATACTTCTTGGGCCATTTCTCCAGCCTGTTGAGGTTCCTCTGAATTGCAGCACAAGCCTTTGGTGTATTAGCTACTCCTCCCAGTTTTGCAACCTTACGGATACAGGCTGAGGCCATGGATTTATGTGCAGCATTGGTGGTTCTCCTTAACACAGAGACATATATACACACAAACATGGATATTATGCACTAGAATATATATAACAGGCAGTTGGACTAGGTGATTGTTGTAAGTCCCTTCCATCTGTAATGTTCTATTCTGTTCTGTTCTATATATATACACACACACAAATGTGGGGGGTGGTGTGTATATATATAGATAAATACACACATTGATATCCACATAGGTATACATTTGGTGAGGTAGACAAGTTCATAGGGTGTGAATAGGTTTTAGGTAGCTGAATCTCATTTTTAGCACATTTTAAAAAGTGTCAGTCCCATCCATATTCTGCAGATAATGGAGATAAACAAGTTTATGGACAGTGAGGTCCCCTCTCCCCCCACACCAGATCTGATTGCCAGCATGTGCCAAGCACAGCCACAGGGACAGCACACACCAACATGCTCCTAGTCTGATTGGTTTTTCAGAAAGTCTGGAGATTGCTCTACATAATATCAAGGTTCACTGAAGCAAACGCATACTGTCTGTCAGCCAGCTGAGCCAAATACCCCTACCTTTACAGTAAACCATTGGGAAGATGGTATTAAAAGGTCTCCTTGCCTCTACCCAGTGCAATGTGAAGGCAAAACACCTTTAAAAAATTCTCTCCACTACAAGAACTGTGCAAGGTGCTAGGGTCAGATATTCAAAATTCAGAAGTCAGTCCCACTTTGATGAGCATTTTAATTAAATGGTACTTAAAGGTGAGCTGACATTCTTGAATATCCCTTAATAGGTCATTCCACCAACACCAAATCTAGAAAACAAAGCTGTATTTAATGTCCTTAGTAAAAGGGTTTGAACGACACAGCCACAGCAGGAAGTAAAACCTGGGTTTATGTAGAAGCAAGCGGATGATTAGACTGAAATAGATTTAGAGATGAGATTTAGGCAGAAGGAACAGAAAAGATGTAGATGGGTAGACACAGTGCAGAGATGGAGAGATGAAGAGATAGATAGAGCAGATAGATTCTCATGAAATAGTCCTTCCGTGTTTGGTGTGCAGCTGCATAGCACCTGCCTGACATTTACAGCAGATAGCTTTTATTCATTTCATGGGATATTCATCAAAATGTGGTTGAGAGATGGAGAAAATTCCAAGTATGTGTCATCACTTTACTGGCTTGTGCAGCTGTTTCCTAAAGCACACAATGATGTTGTGTAGTTAAGGAAACACACTGTCACCCTGCTGAACAAATAAAGCATTTAGTTTTATTGAGTAACATTACAATAATGATGGGAGATAATAGACTAAAAATACTGTTTATTCAGTGAGAATGGACAAAAACTTTACTGTCCATGAAAGAATCACTTCATGTACAGAAAATAAAAATTGTGTGATGTATTTAGCTAATATTAATTAATTCAAGCTACCTTTTTAATAGTACTGGTGTGAAATACTTACTGACAAAAGCTTTGGTCAAGGGTAAGAGCCAGCAAGCATCCCTAGCAGCAGAACGCATCAAAAATACTAGAGCTCAGACTACTGGAACCAGACAGAGGACTGTATCTGGCAAGTCTAATAGATAGCAAGTAATTTTGCTGGGAAATGCATAAGCTGAAGATAGAGGGGTTTTTTTGTTGTTGGGATACTGAATTAATAATTTTCTGACCATACCTAGGGCTCATGATAACCTTTCCCAGGAATAAACCTGTTTTGATTTCACATTTTTATAAGATGCTAAATATTTCCCCAAAACTGATGCCTTTAAAAAGTTTTATTTAAGATAATTCTGATGATGGTGATGATATTTCATCTAAGTCTTCTAAGCCACAGTCCTAGAGGAATGGACTGTTAATTGTAAGGGACTCTCTTGCACAGGCAAATCTAGCCCCATGTCACAACATTTTATACTTTTAATTTTATTTCTTAGATTTTTGCAACTGTTGCAAAAGAAAAAGAAACCCTCCATAGTAGTTCCTTTCAGAAGGGCAGCTGGGACTAATTTGCTGGTGGCAGTTTCATTTGTAGTGGTTCTTCATAGATTTTTCTTATGTTTGAACGTACGTTTTGAGGCTTTTACTTGAATCAACTCTTCTCGCAAAAGCTTAGGGGAAAGATATAGGTTTTACATGGTTTGTATGTGAGACTCTGTGTTGGTCCAAATTGGGTCAAAAATCAGACTTAATTTCTTTTCACACATGTTTCACTTGCTGCATCCTGAACCTGTTATGACCCTCCCATACATCTTAGCTGCCTTTCTGGGAAAGTCACCAGAGAGCACCTTGCATCCTGCACTGCCCCATGCTAGCTCAGTGGCATTACTGTACAATATAATGACAAATCCCACCCTTGGGGTTGGAAAAGCATTCCCTTGAAGGCAGTCCTGAAGTACACACAACCTACAAAACGGCTGTGGGATGAAAGCAAAGGTAAGACCTTACTGGCCCAGGATTACCCAGCAAGCTAGCATGAGCTCCCCTTGCATGGCTAAAGGCCAATGTGCATAGGAAGGACACCAGCAATACGTGATCAGCTATACCTGGCTGGAACAAAGTAATGTATTGCTGCTGGGAGCCAGAAAAGATTAAAAAAAGAAGACTTCTACAAGTGAAAGAGAGGGGAAAAAAAAAGTGTTCAATAGATTGATGATGTTTACCCATTTATTGCAAACCTAAAAAATACCTTTTACAAAGAAGCTGCTGCAGAGGGCTGAATGCTGAACTACTGATGTAAGCACTTAGGATGATCTCTGCAATCACAGCTACAGTGACATGCAGTTATGGACCTGTCCAGGCCATCTGTGGTGGCAGCTGAAGAAGGGAGTTGACTTGCACTGTTGTAATTTATGGAGAAATCTTCAGAGCCCCCTGAGAGCCCTCACTGTTCTAGAGGCAGCCCTAACCACTGCAACCACAAGCTTTTCTAACTCGAGCACTCAGTAGCATCCTCTCGACTAAAAGGATAGTGGATTCAATTCATAATGCAAACTGTTGATTGAAGCCTCCTGCAGCTAAGTAAGGAACTCACGAGGGTTGGAACATTTTAGGCTTTGTCCTTCAGAACAAAGTTGTTAAACTGTGACCTCACGGTGCCTCTGTCCTTATTGTGGCCTAGATCCAAAGGCAATTGAAGTCAACTCCTATTGACTTCTGCGGGCTTTGGAACAAGCCCTCTTCCACTTCAGCACAAGGCTATTTTTATTGAATCAAGACAGCCTCATCAGAATCCGTTTGGCCTTTAAAAATGGAGTGTACTGTTGTACTGGAACTGAAAGTCTCATCATGATGCTTGGCTATGATATCAGGATGGAAGGAGAGATAAAAGCCCTTTTCTTGCATCAAGCTGCTTCTGCTGGAGCTGCCTTTTTTCTTGTTTCTAAAATAGGAGCACTATTGTTTGCTTTTATTGGTCTCATCTTTTGGGATTTGGAAATCCCTTCCAGGGGAGCAGAGGACAACCTTCACGCACACACACACAGAGACACACCTGTCTTGTGTGCTCATTGCTGTCTGTATTTCTGCAGAGGTATTTTATCTTTGTTGTCTACAAGTCACCAGTTGTCTGTACAAAATGAATTTTTTACTTACTTGTAATCCAGGAGAGATTTCCCAGAAGAAGCCACTATCATATTGCTCTGCACAAGCACTTTTTCCATTCCTTAAATGTGCAGCAGAACAACTTTCACACTAGTTTTTGTGCTCAAGGGAGACTTTTTGACTTTATTGCCTTTAGTTTTCCTAGTGTGTTGTCCTGCCTTAAAGGACCAAACAATTTTATTATAACATAACAGGAGATACTGATTAAAGAAAGAAAAAAGAGGGGAAAAAAAGAGATATTTGATTTGTTACTACGTTACTACAGAACAGCTCCCCCACAATTTAAAAAAATTACCAAAAGCCAAACTGGAGTTTTCAATCATATTTCTATCAGATTATGATGTGTTACAGGCAGTGATAGTTTGCATTTCAGAGAGCAATTAATGATAGATGTTGACTGTCATATGTGTAAAAGATGAAAATCCTATTTCATAAGTAAAATATAAAACTGAAGATGATCTCTGATTTGGTGTTTCAAAATCTCAATAACTTCTTAGGTTATTATATTCGATAACATTCATTTCATAAGAAATGCATTGTTCTAAATCAAAATGAGAACACTTTTCAACATGTTACAATTTCTTATTCAAAATTAATTACAATTTTCAGCTGGCTTTGAACTGTGAGAGTAATAGAAGGTAAGGAAGACCTGTATTTCAAGTCAAAAGGCCTTTATCTTGCTTGATCTTAGTAGAACTTGTAAGAGGAAATATTCTGAGCTTTCACTGAACTCTGTGGATGGAAGTTACTATAGAAGTGGAAAGTGTTGTTATTAAAAAGAGCAACAGTGATGTGAGGTCCTTAGCCAAAGCGAGCCAGGATATGGAAAAAGCCCAATCCAAAGCCCTCTGGAGTCAATCAAAGTCTTTTCATTGCTTGCTGTGGAACTTGATTCAAACTGTGAATTTCTCATGGTGACATCTGTGCGTCCTTCATTGATGGATGTGGTGAAACAGTGCTGGAGATGATCACAGATAGATGCCATTGCTGCAAAATGACAATTTCCTGGCTTTGTGTAGCATTTCTTCAGTTATTCATGACATTCCTTGAATGTCATCATTCATCTGTTTCCCATGGCACCTTTCTGTTTCCTACTTTGATTTCTTTCTCTCTTTTTTTTCTTTCACAAGATAAAGTAATAACATATACAATCAGATGTAAAACATATACAATCAGATGTAAAACATTATTTTGGAATATGACCAGTCAGACTTTATACTCTGTTTTATTCTGTAGTCTTTTTTTCCTTTTGCAACTATTGAGATTGCTTTTTTCATTTTATACGATACAATACAGGTAAGAAGGGTGGAAATGAAGTACAGTATTGCATTTGTGGCAACCTGAAGAATAACACCTTCCCTCCTTTCCCATGTGAGATTAAATGATGAGTCACATATTTTCCCGCCACTCCTCCATATGTAAATTCTGCTGCTATCTTACATTAGAAATATGCAGGAAAAATGAAAGTGCAGCTGTCTCCTTGCTTTTTACCTCATAGGAGAACACATTAATAGGATTTTGTTCCACTGCTTTGGGAGTAGGGGAGAGTTTATGTCCAGCTGCGGTCTACCAAATGTGCAATATTGTGTGAGATCAATCTGTGTAATGCTTGCATGAGTACTACCAAGCCTGACTACTGGTCCTCAGTATGTGTATTGTTCTGCAATATAATTGTCCAGCTCATAGCTAGCCCAAAGGGACTAAGGAAGAATATAGTGCACACCTGGAAAACAGTAACTTGCCAGTATGTTCCTGGGAATATTATCTGCACTTTGATCTACACAAAGTGAGAGGAGGAACAATTTGGTTTTGTGCAGTTGGATGTGTAGGTTTAAAAAGGGTCTCTAGATTCCGGAAACACCATGGCATGGCAGGCTTTTGAGAGATTATTTCACTCCACTAAAACAATCAGAAGACAAAGAGAGTAGAGATTTAGCCTATTGACTTCCCAAGTAAGCCTGACTTGGCAAACAGCACTGCCTGCTCTTTATTTCCCTTCCTAAAAAGCTTTCCTTAAGTGCTGCAGCCAGTATCTGCAAAGACAACAAGTTTTGCCTCCAACCAGTGAAGTATTTAGTTCTGTTTTAAATCTAGTCAACCTGGCACAGCTGGTGTGCCAAACTGCCCCACAGGTTGGTTATCAAAAAGAGAATAAGGTTATTGAATGTGTCTACATCAGATCTTACTTTCTGGCCAAGTAAACTTGTCTTCTATTGCAAGTTTGACCTAAGTATTTGAAACAAGGCTTTCCCTTACCAGAATTTTTGCCTAAATACCTTTTTTCTCAGTGTTCTTTTGTTTCCTCAGCTCTCTTCACTCCCAAGCTTTTGTTGAAACTATTTCAAAGCCAGTTATTTTGCCCTCTTACTTTTCTCAAAGCCTCTGTAAAACTGAGCCCATTGCACAGGGTGGTCTTTCCTTTCATTCTCTCTGCCTTTATTGTGGGCCAGTAGAGGGGCAATAAAAACAATAAAAAGCCTCTTCCATTTACTAAGCAAGGTGTTACCTCTTTTGTTCACAAACAGACACTTTCTAATGATATGAATACCTACACCCCTGTAATCATGAAGCAGCCACTGGGACAGACCCAGACTCTTTCCTTCATACGCTATTTTGAGTACTTGTTGCCAGGGAGCAAGGTTTTGGTGGTCACCCTGTATTCTAAAACACCTTAGGGGCCATAATGACTCACCCAAGTGTCTGAACATGTCTGAACTTTCCTGAAGGTTTGGAGTAGATGCTACTTGAATGGTTATTGATAACACAAGATCTCACCGTGGATTTAGAGTTGTTGAACAGCAGAGTTCAGAGAGGTTTCAGGAGGTCCCAGTGCATCACCAGAACACCCTTCCTATGAAATATTTGTCCAATCTCTTATTAAAACTTCTAACACTGGGAAACCCCAAAATCCTTAGCCTGTTCTGAGGCTTCATTAACTTAGCCATTAGTAAATCGTTGTTTCTAGCTTCACTCTCCTTTTTTGGAGGCTAAAGCCACTGTTTACCCATCCACTACAGACAGAACATGCCTCAATCATCCAACATCTTGCTCTGAGGAAAAGAAAGCAGCTCAAGCATTGCAGGATAGCATGCTACAGTGAGAAAAGGTGATAGCAAATAACCATAAAGCCCTGCCAGGTGAATTTTGAGATAATCTGATTTAGCCATATAAAGTATATATTTTCAAAAGACTCTATAACTCCTGGTTCATAACTCAGAATATTACAGCTTAGCTTTTCAAGGCCTGAATACCTGCAGATGCAAGCAAGTGGCTGGGGGGTGACCAGTTTTCAGGCAGAAACACCCCTTACCCAGCCATTAGAAGGGCTGTCCAACCCAAAGAGAGCTGAAGAAATCCTTGCTTTTGCCATACAGCCAACGCTGCCCCGCTGTGCAGCTAGGATTGCAGGCTACAGCCCACCCAGCAGCCAGGAGCTGGGGCATCCTCTTGAGACATCTTCTCACTTGTTAAACTCAGCTTCTGGTGTGGAGGGTTGCAATAACCTTCCTCAAATGCCACATATACTTCAGCAGCCTTGTAGGCTGCTAATTGCAGAATCCCCAAAACAGTCAAGTGACTAAAAAATAAATTATTTTTATTTTCATTCTGTTCCCCAGAACTTTGCCACTTTGAGTTAGAAAGGGACTTAGAGTACAAAATAAAAATAATTAAAAAATATAAAGAAATAGGTGTTTCATCTTAGGTCTTACTACTACAGAAATAATACTATTGTTCATGGCCTTCAGATTTAGGAGATTATGTTTTCAAACAAAAGTGAATCTAAGATGTAAGTGTGAGCCCTGAATTAAGCCAAAATGCATTAGAGAGGTAAGACTTGCCAAAAGTATGTTAATGACAACAGTAAGAGAATTTAGTTCAACCTATATTTTTTAAACTTCATTTTCATTAATAAAATATAATTTTGGAATATCAAACAGCTCAGAAAGAGGTCAATACTTGTGTTAAGCAAATCTTAGAGAGTTACACCATGTGAAGAATTATTATTTAGCACATTTTTGAATACGAAAAGTTCAAAGCAATCATTCTTCATTGCGATTTTTTGAATGTAACATACACATCTATTTTTAAACTGATGAATTGCTCCAAAACCAAAGATCAGTCAGAAACAATAAACCAAAGGGGACTACCGACTACTTATAAATATTCAAAGTGAAAACATATGGCTTCTGACATCAACGTTCTATGGTTATGTTGGAAGAGACACACAGGAACTAGAAGAGAATAGCAAGAAGGAATATTATATAAAATTATATTGATTTAAGCTATGAATGTCCTGATGTGGACCTTTTTATATACAGGCTACATCTGGATATACGAAACTGTGAACTGGTAGCTGGAAAAAGCACACCTGCATATCTGGTGGGTATAAACAAGAATAAACAGAAGAGTTGCAAAGATGGCCCCATGTGTTTTAGGTGAGTTTAGGCAAGTCTGCTGCACAGACAACTCAGCTGACTGTTTCGAATCAGAGTTCAGAATAGAGAACACAAAAGTTAACCATTTGCCATTTTTAATCTTAGTCAAATTCAGTTAGTGTTTCCATGTATGGCTACATCCAGTTCACTGTTTCCACTTTCTCCAGTATCGGGTGCTTCCCTCAGGAATTCAACTGTTGAAATACAGAGCGTATGCAATACTCTGTTTCCATTTCCCAAAAAGGTTTCTTGCCTTTTTTTTTTCTTTTCACAGAAATAACACTTGAAAACAGCAAGTGTATCCTGTCAGCTCAGAAACCAGAATGGGAACCAACCTCTGTAGTAAACAGTCAGACACATAACCCTCTAGCTGGTCCCACAAAAACAAACACACAAAATAAAACAGAAATAAAATTATCTCAGGAAGTTTAAGCAGCTAAAAGTTATTAAACTCAGACTGCAATTTTACAGTGACTCCAGTGATTCTTCTGACGGCCTGCTAAATAAACATGTGGAAAAGGATCCCACAAGCTCCTGTGTTGGTCCTTGGGAAGGGAAGAACCAATGACTCTTAGAGGAAAGGCCCACATCAGCCTTCAGTCAGACTGGCTTGGGCTACCGGGAAACCAGCCCCATGCTCCTTCAACATCACTGGACTGAAACAGTGAGCAGTTCTTCTCATCCCATCCCTCTTAGACACCAAACCTAAGACAAATCTAAATCTCACATAACTTGTGAGATAAGCCCCCTCTGGAGGTAACAGTTTCTTTCCACTGAATGTAATAGGAGACTTTGCTGTCTGGCTATCTAATTAGTAGACATCCCGTTTGGGTGAGATAAAAAACTGCAAGAGTCAGGGTGAGAAACTCAGTTTTGGGCTCCTCACCACAGCTCTGTGAAAGGAATGAATTAATAACTCTGTGGAGCAACAGAAATTAAGCACACCAAATGTAAATACTGGGAATCTATATGTATGTAAGAGGGAGAGAGAGAAAAAGATTTTTAAGAAATAAGGCTGCCTTGCACATATCTATTTCTTTTAAACACATTTTCACTCTTGCTACCTACATCCCAGTCCCAGACTGAAGTGGGATGGAAACTTGCTGGGTTGCTGCAAGGTCTTGTTGCTTGTTACCTGACTGCAGCTTCCCTTGTTGCTTTTAAAAGTCAGAAGTTTCTGCAAGATATTTAAGGATTTGCCTGTTTGATAGAATGAAAGTAAAAAAAAGAAGATGCTGGATAATACAAAACAAGTGAATTTGTGGTTGGCTTTTCCAGCCATTTCTCAACTGGTCTTTGTGTTTGCTTCTGCCACTGAAATGCTCTTAGAAACCAAGGATGGGAAAATCAGGGTCAGAAACTTTGCAAAGGTGGTATGCAACCATACTTTATTAGAAAGACATCAGGACCCTATCAGCAGGGCCAGCATAGGCGTAGTTTTCTATGAGAGGCAGCAGTTCCCAGCCCTGCCTTCTGAGGAGTTTGAACCTCTTATCAATGGCACGTTGTCTGGCTGAGCAGCAGTGCCCCTCGCTCCTGCCAATTTCCTACCAGCATGCTTAAACTCTAATTTGGGCAGGAAAATTACTGACTGGCACAACACCCTTGAAAGGGTGCCAGTCCCTGATTTCAGACCACTTTCTGCCAAGGTCAAATTCTTCTCAATTTCCAAACTTATTTCATTCAGTTTTATCCCCTGTGGTTGAGAAGAGTTTCCCATGGACACCTTTGGAACTGCTCATCATTCTTTATATCAATAAAATTCTTAATAAATGTTGAGTGACAAGATGCTAAAATTGCAGTATCACAAGGTTTGGTTCTTGAACTTGCCCTGTATGAAGATGCAAAGTGCCACCTCTTTGGTGACCCTGGATGGAGTGCTGAATGAAGGCAAGCCTATTTGTGCTCAGCCAGGTGGGAGAGCTGCTAACACTGAGGGAAAGTATCCTCCCAGCAGTCCTGGCTTGAGCAGATTTGCATAGTGGGTGCAAAGTAACCCTGATATGTGCTTTTCTACACAGACAGTTTATCAGACGTACCATTAGGAATATAGTCTTTGACCCAGGTAGTCTATTAAATTAAGTACATTTTACGCCTGCTCAATTTACATTTGGTGGTTTTTTTTTTTTCCTTTCACTCATATTTGCATGGTGTTGGGTTTTTTAAAATACACTGCTGTTTGTTTCCCTTTTTAATTAAATACAGTGTTCTCTTGTGTTCTACTGGATGCCTCTCCTCTGACTCTTTGTCTGAGTTTTTGTCCTTGCCCCCACTATGAATCTGCTCTGCCAAGTTTTCAGCTGACATAATATTGCTCATATCCAGGAAGTTACTGGGCTCCAACTGCTTTCCCACTCCTGGTTAACTATAGATTAAACATACAGACTCTCTTCAGCCGCCTGCGAGGTCTCACTGTTTTGCTAACTGGGACTGCATTTTTCAGAAGCGGCAATTTAGGAGCATGCTTCTGGGAGAGAGGGGTTACTGGTACACATCAGTCCTCTTAATCACTGTTTGCTTGCCTGTGCATATGGAAAAAACCTGTGTCTCTCCGCATAAAAGAAACAGTCATTTAAAACAATATCCATAATAAATGGCAGTAGCCATTTGTGGAATCATCTGAAAACATGCTAGAGCAATTCAGATGCTATAAATCCTCCTGTATTGTCTGTGGCTATGAAGAAGACTGGCTACAGGCAGTACAGATACAAAACACAGAAAGAGAGCCTCAGCTAAAGCACTACTCCTCACAGTAACTGAGGACTAGTAAATCTGTTTGCTTCCTTGTCTCTTACTCATTGTCTGTTAGCGTCCCAGGTTTCTTCAGAAAGCTGATTCTAAAGTGGTATCACACACCAGAATGTCTCCATCCTCCACCTTGGGGAAGTGTCTACAACCCTCAAATATTTCTGTTGAAGAGCTGAGTAACTTTCCTTCTTCAGAAATGCAGCTAACAGAGTCTTTGTTCATCTCTATGATGCTCCGTATTTGGAGACAAGAGGAACCAGGAAAGGTGCCTGGACTTCTCTTATACATCTGGTAAGTGGATCAATTCTCCAGCACTCCGCCTAGAAGACGTGTCAATGTCTTTTTCGGTGCTTGTTGCTACTTTCCCCACACGTTCTTGCTCAGTTGCTGTATGAGTAGCTGTTGTTCTGACACAGAAATTAGTCACAATATTCAGAGATTAGTTATACAATACCACTGATCCCTGATGTCAAACTCAGGTGATATTATCTTCTGGAAATTCCACTGTCAGCACATCTGCGCAATAACTCCCAGAAATTGTGTTGAGGCCACAGAGGCAAATAAGGGTGGAGAGACTTACAGTCAAAGTGCCCTCCAGGTAGCTCTGACTGTATGCAAAGACATGAATGATGGTGAGGTTTACAAGCCCTCAGGACTGCCTAGTGCTTAATTTCTGAGGGATTATCAGTTTAGTTCAAGGTCTTCTCTTGCATACTTCATTTAGTCAAGAATTAAATGCAGACTAATAGCTAAATATAGTCTTTGCCCCCTCCCTCTCCCCCCCCATTGGATATAGCTTTCTATTCCAATAAAAATTAGCATTTCTCCTTCCATTTGAAAATGAAAGAGAATATCCTGTTTAGTCCGTGCTAAATTGTTTGTGATTACCTGATACGTGGAACATGTAATTCAGGACTGACTTGGCACAAAGGAAATAAACTGCATGCAGAACCTTTCGTACAAACAAAAGAATAAAAAAGCAACACCTTATTAGATTTATTATTTATTCAGAAATCCTACTTTTGGAGGTTTTGCTGAATCTCAGTTTTGGTTTTGTTGTTTGTTTTGGGTTTTTTAAACACATTGATTCTGGTCTTCATAATGAATGAAAACTTGCATACATGGATGCTTATGGTTCAAAAGCCAAGAGATGGACACAAAGAATCCAGAACTCCCCTTTTCTTTATGATTTAGACCTTTACACCTCTAATGATTTTCGGGAAGCTGCCTCATAAATGGGTCATTATTCATCATATGGGGGTTACTTTGTGTTACAGAGAAAAGAGGCTGCAGGGCAATCTCAGCCTTCACAAGATCTCCTGCCAACTGTGTGGTCCCTTCACAGGATGCACCGTGCTTCTGCAGGTGGAACTGCAAACTAGCCTTGCTGGTACAGATTTGCTGACCTGGTTTTCCAGGTGTAAGAATGCTATCTAGTGGTTAAAGGCTTGAATTTAGCCCTTTATATTGGAAAATTTATGCAATATATGACTTTTTAGGAAGGCAGAGCAGAAGAGAAAAGTGAAGAATTTGGGACTTTGTATTTGAACGAGCAAGTGATACACCTGTTAGGCTGGAAAGCCTAATTGAGTTTTCTTTGAGTTCACTTTGTGCACCATCAAAGTGTCATAAAGGTTAAAGCATCATGATGTCAAGGCAGGTACTGAAAATTTCTCAGATTAAACACATTCTCATATCTGATTACTAAGCCCATAAATCAAACATTTTTAGAAGACTTAACAGCAATGTGCCTTGAGCTGTTGCTATTAAAAAGAACGTGCTTTGTTTTACTCATGAAGTTTACTAAAGTTTAACAAGCTCTGTTTCTCTTAATCACTTACTACTTTTTTTTGCTTCTCCCTTTGAATCTTCTTTTGTCTGATAACTTTGAATTAAGCCCATCATATAATATAAGTAGAGGCCATCTTGCCTGGATTATAATTAATTTTGAATTCTTCATGTTGCCATAACACCATACATGGAAAGAAATGGCACACATTGTGCAGCACTCAAGAGCCTGTTGGAATTTTGGGTTTTGTTTCCTATGTTTCAAATAGCAAGAAAAATCCATTTAAGTGAAACAAAAGTCAACAGTAACACCAGAGAGATTTTCCTTTCTGTGGTGTGGGAGAGGGATGGATGCCAGATATCTTTTGGAATGTTGCTTATTGGAGGAAATAATGATTCAGAGATGTTTGCTTAAATTGCCTGAATCTACTCCTGACAAATCAAGTGATTATCACCTTTCCTAATCTTTGTGGACTACCCTCGTTTAATATTCCTCTGTGGCAGCTCCCTCCCAGCTCTTTCAGAGGCAGTGATTAGCCAGAGCACAGCACACAACCCCCACACAAACCTTATGTTGACTCTTCAGTAGCTCTTTAGCGGTGCTAGGAGAGGGTGAAACACCTGTTTTATACAAAGGACATACAGGACACTCTAGAGAGTAATGGAATATTTTTTGGACCTCATGTTCTGACTGCTTTTATGGCCTTTAAAGAGATTATGATATTTTCCTTCCCCTACCAACAGATTGAGCACTCATTGTATCCAGGAGATTTTACAGTCTGCGGTGGTTCACACGTGGTTGTTGAATACTCAGAAACATAAAGACCTATAAAACCCTTCCGCTAGGACATTGTCAGTTGTTTTATTGGCAAATCCCACCCGATATAGCCTCCGGACTGAGACCAATAACCACCGCTTGAAGCAAGGCATTAGGAACACCGCAGTCATCTCTGTGGGGCTGCTGCCCACCCATATTTGGAGATGATCATCTGTGAGCAGAAACAATCATGAGCGTTTCTTACTGAGTGCTCCAGCCACAGCAAAGGGGCAAGCAGACAGCTCCCTGTTGCTTTGCTGGTGTTGGGTAGCAACTAGAGTTCCTCTGTGAGCTTCATATTTGCATTGCCGTAAGGAAAGTCACAATCCATATAGTCAAAAGAAGTGTTATAACCTTATTGAGCTGTGCTGACAGGCTGCGCGCTTGAGGTTGCCATCAAAAGCTTTAAAGACCTTAAGTACTGAGTGTCCTGAAGGGTCATTAAGGTATCCTGTGATTTAAAGCAGATGTTGCTGAAACCTAAGGCATTTCTCAGTTTCCTTTACCTTGCAGCTACAGCCTCTGGCCAGACCCTGTGGCTCAGAAGGGGTTTTCTCAGACACAATGGTAAAAGCTACCAAAAGGAGATGGTTGCCCACTACAGAGCTCTTTGGATATAAAGGAAGCTTTGGGCTGTATGTAAAAGGACCGAGGATACTGCCTGCAGGGTCTGTAGCTTTCCACGTTCATTTCCCACAGACAAATGGCAGAGAAAATGTCTTGATTAATTGCCTCAGTTTTAGTGCAGAAGAGGAGCTGACTCAGATAAGCTCTCACATAAGGCTCTCAGATATTAACCCAGTCACAACCTCCCCTCTGCCTCCCTTACCAAGTCTTAGTTTTTAAGGAGATGCCAGTAATTGCCTGTAGAGCCTGCAATGCAGCGTGTCCTAAGATCACAAGTGAAAGCATGAAAATTGCTGGTAAGGGTGATGTCACTAGGCACCAAACATAAATTTCTATCTGTCACCACATAGGCAGAGATGACAGAGAGAAAGGTGCTCTTTCTCAGTGACTTTTTGGTTCTGCTCCTCTGGATCTCTCTGCTTTCTATTTCCTACTGTGGAAGCAGTGGGATGGCTCCTACAGACCCGCATCTTCCAAGGGCCATTCTTCAACATGCAATGCTGCTCTGCACCTAGAAACCATAACCTGCTGCTGGGAAGCCAGGAGGATTTGCAAGCAGCACTGAAGGTCTGGAGGCATCCTGCACTGAGAAGTTTCACAGCCTGATCAATGCTGAAGGCTGGGGAAATCTGCTGAGCAAAATGCAGTGATATGGTGGAAGCAAAGTGCTAGCAGATTGGTAAGACACACTGTACTACCCCAATCCCCTAATTGCACCGTATTGCATAAGATAATTGCAAGGTCCTGAAAAGGAAAAATGGATCCAGCTGAAAAACATGCTCCAAACAGGCTCCATACATTCCTAACAGGCTGTAACTGGCGTGAACCAGAAGTTTCCCAGGAGTCTCTGGAAGTTTGGCAGAGAGATGGTGGCAGCCGGGACAGCACATTATATTTTCTTTAAAAGTTAGAGTTTGTGTTAGTGTTGGCAGAATCCTGGAACATACCTCTAGGCCACAAAAAATACAAGAAACTAACTTTTCAACTTTGCTTTATTCAGATACACTGGGGGAGTAGATGGAAGGAAGACATATGAACACTGGAACATATATAAATAGAGTGAGGAAAAGGCAGAAGGACTCACATCAACCCCCCGTTGCAGCTTGCCTCCCCTGCCAAATATGTTGACTGCTAAACGGATGGTTAGAGGTATTGTTTGGACAGTTGCATTGTTTCTGCTGAACATCTGTATTGAGGAACACAGATACAACAGCAGGCGTGGGTAGGAAGAGAGAATAGAATAATTTGGCTCAGTTACAACATCCGTCAATTATAAACTATAGAGAAGATGCAATGTTATTAGCCAATACTTAATCTGTTTTGAACCAACTGACTTTTAGCGTTCTCCCTGCTTCTCTCGGTGCTGATTAATCAGTGCTCTCTGAACATAGCATTTTTTTGAGAGACCTCTGGTTTGCACCTCTCATTTTACATTTGCAGATTAAAATGTCTCTATGCTTATATCAGTTTTCTGAAAGTTCAAATACTTAGGCTTTTTCATTTTCAGAAAAGGTTTATATACACTCAGAGAACAGGAGCAATAACATATGTTAATATCCAGAGACTAGAACAGCCCCGGCAGAGTGTTCAGGCCCATCATAACGTTGTTATTTTTAGCCATGATGTCATCACAATTAACTCTGTGGAGGTTTTGAAACGCAGACTTTAAAAGCTTGAGAGATAAATCTTGTTGATATGGATTTATGTGCAATACTCTCAAAGAAAGCCAGTCCTTATTGCCTGCAATGGTGTTCAGAGACTGCACCCTGCTGGCTCACAGCAGCACCGCTTACCACAAGGGCTTAAAATACCCTTTCCCATGTACTTTTCTAATGCATCAAGAAGTTTATCTATATTGCAGCTCAGGTGTCCCTCACTCGACCTATACCCATCATAGAAGTTAGATGTGGCTTCAACAAAATGAGTACACTAATAATTACTGAGGAATGAAAATAAAGAAATGCTGCATTATGCTGATCTGCCAATTTTAAAATTAAATTTTGCACAATATCTCATGCATTTCTCCTGTGGGTAATCCCACAAAATGACAGTGTCATTCTCAAAATATAATGAGAACTCAGGATTTTGAGGCAGCTCAAGCATTTTTGCCACCCACCAAAACCCAAAACATCATCTTAAGAGAGCAAAGAGAAAAAACTAAAATGTGTGCTTGTTTGTAACCATTCTCAAGAATAAACCACAGCAGAGTAGATCTCAGGAATGGTTGGTCCCACAGAGTTTAATTTAGACTGTCATGAGCAGGTCAGGCCTACAGAACGTGCTAAATTAGTGTGTTATGTTCACTCTCTTTTAATGATATATAACTTTTTTCTATTATAGTCCACAGCAAAATCAGTCTTTTGGATTCTGTCACACAAAACAGATCATGACAACTGAAGCAAATCACTGGCAGAGAAAGCTCTGCAGAAAAACAGTTCTTTGTCACAGGTGCTCTCTTACCCAGCAAGATGAGCTCATTGCTCACCTAAAATGAAAATCCAGACTCCTTAAAAAGTAGTGGAAAGACTAATCTGTTTTGATGGGCTCTGAGGATCCAATTCATAGCATACATGAAGTATTACTTACTCAAGCTTATAGGCATTTGTTTCCAGCTACTTGAGAAAAAAAAAAAAGGCAGTGTTTTGAAGGAAGAAGTGACTTAATTCTGTTCCTAATACGCTTTTTTCCACCTAAAGCTACAAAAAATATCCTAGAACCTTTATTGATCTATTTCATATGGGCAATCTGCATTGCTCCAGGATCAGATTTCTTGCACTACTACATTACACAGTAGAATTTCTTCTTCCTGTAGACATATACAAGCTACACTGACTAGAAGCCATATTTGACATTTAAGGACATGTTGTGCATAGAAATAAAGTACCACACATCAACTAGACACATATTTACATTCAGATTTTAAAAAATGGCATTGAGTTAGGACACCTAGAATTTACTCCCAGGGGCTTTCTTCTTTGGGACCTAGGTTTAAATTTAGTATTTATATACAGATTATAGTGTTCCTTTCATTTTTGGCTTAAAAAAAATCCTGACCAAGGAACACAAGGAATAAATTACCAGTTAGCACATACAGCTTGATGTTGTTCTCTCCTGTGCACACACCACAAAAGAACTGGACTATTCAGTCTTTCAAGTGCATTTCCATTGCTTGCATGTATGAGTTGGTTTGCATGATTTACAGCATCTAAACATTATGTATATGTGCCACATATGTGTCAAGTTAAAGTCATCACACACACACACATACTCATCTGTAAACACCATATGGAAGCTGAATAACCTGGTTCTAATTTGCATCACCAGGTTCTGCTCTGGTATCTGAAAGCAGTACTGTGATAAGGCACTACACGACTATTTCACCCAGCTTTAGCCATGTAAAAGTTATGTGCCTTACAAAGGCAGTTGCCTAGACTTCTGTCATCAAGATGGGTGGGCGAGAAAACCACACCTGAGAAGCACCTTGAGATAGCTAACTAAGCTGTCAAGATAGCTATCTTAGTAAGCAGTACAGGAAGGGAAGGGTCCCAAAGACACAGGAGACATGCCTTTGCACTGACTACCATCAGTTAAGGCCAGACACCTGAATGTTAAGACAAACCTCATACTTAGGTGAATGAACATTGAATCTTGGTTCCCAGAGCGCAGATTATGGGCAGCAAAGGCTTCCTTGTACAAAATAGTCTTCTCTCCCTTACTTTCAAAACTGACAAAAGTTCCATCAGTTTCTATATATATTTCTGCATAAAATAAGGCTCTTGGTATAGATGCACTGCTAATTGGTAAGTACCCACAGCACAAAATCCCAACAAAACAAAAAACAAGCAGGTTTGTGGATGCACTGTGCTTGCAGGTTGGCAGTGGTAATGTCTAGCACCACCTCCATATATGTGTGTGTACCTAATTTAATGTCTACTATCACGTCTATTAGTACCATTAAAACTAGTAGGCTGCTAGAACTAGCACTGTGATTTTGTGCTGTGGTATTCAGTTGCCCCAGTCGTTCAGTTCTTAGAGGACTGGCATGATTTTGACTTAAACTGTGTCACTCGGTGCCCAGGTACATTTCAGAAGTAACTCTGGGGCTGGGGCCACTCCTAACAGAACTTACTACTGTGGATATGGGTCACTTCTGATGACTGAATGATCCTAGACACTCTCTATTTGCTAGAGCATACAGAGGATAGAGGCTTGCCATTTAAGAATTCAACTTAAATGTCCCAAAGTTAGGTCCTCAAAGTCTGTTACTCCACTTAAGAGTCTTTTCAGTGCTTGAATCTCCAATTACAGACCTGTTGTGCAGAAATCCAGTAATAGCTGAAGGCACTGGGTAAGAAAATCCTTCTACAGCAAAGTAAGCTGAACATGGCAAGGAGACTGAGGAAATGCTCAGGAACTACATGTTACTAAACTACAAGATAACTGCACATGACTGAGAAATAACCCTCCTTTATAAAACAAAGTTTCAAAGCAAAACATACCCTAACTGGAAGCAACTGGCTGTGGGAGCAGAAGAAGAAAGTAGAAATATTGCTTTGTTAATAATACCTGTTCCTAGAATAGGTCAAAACCCTTTGTGGCATTTATTGAATATTTTCTGCCCAATTAATTGAATAAAATATCTAAACTGATCTTTCCATATGGAGAAAAAACATTATGCTCCATGAAATGGAAAGAAAGGAGTGACTGCATAGCAGCTATTGTGGCCTTGATTTTTCTTAAACTACATGCATATTGGTTATGCATACCATTTTTTTTTTAAGAAATTGCACTTGTACTTCTTTCAAGCATGTAGAAAAATTGTATCCTAACAAGCAAGAAGGAAACTGTGGGGACTGAAGAAAAGACTGCATCCTCAACTGCAGTTCAGGCAAAATGGCTGCTGATGGAGTCAAGAACATGAGAGTCAATTCCCACTGTCAAGAGAGTTATGTTCTGTTGTATGGAAGATTGGGCTTTGCCTTTAAAAGTTTTACCTCCACAACACAAACTGAGGGAAATGCAAGCTTCCCACTGTGGAGGGATCTGTTACAGCCACCTCTACCAGACCTAAATCTGTGGTGCACGAATATACACACATCTCAGTGATCCTTGGAGCAGCACATTCACCCAAACAAAGGGTACACCAACGACTGCAACAGGGGCTCTAGAGATAACCAGACTCACTCATTGGGTAAGCTGCAAGATGATGAGTCAGAAGCTGCAGTTATGCCCAGAAGTGAGGCAGCAGGTCTCCAGGCCACAGGCTCTGCTTGCCCTGAAGGATGAAGAGGCAGATAAGCATAGGAAGTCCTACCACAACGAAAGCACTTTCCTTTAGTGAACATACAGCACTGAAAAGTCACTATGAAGAATCACAAGAGACACATTAATTTAAAATATCTATTGAAATTACAAATTAAACTCTTCAATATGATTCAAAGTACAAAACACAACATTAAAAGGCATTCAACAGTTCTTTTATACATCACAGTGTTAGTGGCACAAAATGTACTTACATTTCAAATACATCAACAGAACTATTTTTACACTGGTCAAATACATTATTTATACATATGCATGACTTCTTCATGCTTATCCCTATACAAGTTTAAAATATAGCCATGATAAAACGATCAAGAAAGGTTCAGTTATGTACCTGTACCTAATGTTCCTGGAATTCTGGTAAGAGAGATACACAAATCAAAGCAATAATGAAGACCACAGGGCTCTAAACACAAACAGCATGCCTTACTTAGTATAAGTGCATTAGCAATTAAGCACTGATGCAGGCATTTTTGATGTCCTTAATATCACTGTCATCAAAAAATGTATTCTAGCTGTTTTTCTCAGGATTTTAGATTATGTATGTGAAACGTACAAACTTTGGTTTTAAAAAAGCAAACCTGCACAAAGCTTTATGCATGCTGCACCTCACAGGGATGAGAACGGCCTGTATTAAATACATTTATTCTTATACAGTAAAAGGCCTACAGATGAAAAACACAAAACTTAATTTTTATTTTCCTGCCCAAAACAATTTTAAATCAAAAGCACCTCATCATTTTCTGATCTATGAATATTTTATGCTGTCAGCTCTATAAACAAGAGAGCTTTTCACTAATTCTGATTGTGTTTCCTGCATGTCAGGTGACTAACTGTAAGCCGAGAGCTGATCCAGTCAGCTCATATTTTGGATTTTGCCTAATTCATAAACTGGAGTATTTGAGGAAAGATCATGCTCCTTGGTATGTAGGGGAAAGCATCCCAAGTTCTTGGCATGCTAAAGTCAGTAGTAGGAGGTTTCAGGATGAATTCCAGCATGAATAAAATTGAAATATTAACATAAAAGTACAGTAAGCATTTATATGTAATCTTTAATCACAGAATCTTGAAGAGCTTCAAAACCAATGAATTTGCCCTCACAGCCCTCCTGTGAGGTACATAAACATTGTTCCATCTTTTTAAAAGATGGTTAAATTGAGATAAGAAGAGAAGTAACTTGTCCAATGTCATGTGGGGAAATCTCAATGCCATTGACGTCGGTGCATGCCATGCTACTGGTCTCTCTCTCAGGACTGGCTTCAGCCCAGCTAATGAATGGCAAGTCAAGGGAGATGCAAAGCCTCTGGAGTCTGGACTCAGTCCCATGCTTGCTAGACAGGACACCACTTCACCCCAACAGAACATGCAAATGATGTACTGTTACAGACTCCATTAAAAACAGCATTTAAGACAACACCAAAAAAAACCCTAAAAATAGTATAACCATAGAAATGTAACAGAAATCATGCAGTGAATCTAATTTTTGTGGTGTAAATCTAAAATGCCAAAGCTGTTGTAACAGAATTTCATCTGAAAAGCAGCATAGTCAAACATTTGCTTTTCCATTGCAGGGGGTTTAAATGTCAGAGTTTAAAATAATTTATTTACAGTTCAATTTCAGGGTATTAAATGTCACACTATCAACATAAGCTGCAACATAAAACCACTCCAGACTCAATATATCTTCAACCAGAAGTTGCTACTTTGGAAACAAAACAGCATTTAAAAAAATAGAAAAAAACAGTGCCAAAAAAGTGCCCAAGAAGAATGGAATGACATTTAGTAAACCTGAAAGGATTAGGTATTTGGTAAATACATGTAGGCATATAGTCTATCCCAACAGCCAGGATGTGAAAGAAGAGCTATGTCATAAAAATCTCTAGCAACAATTCAAGTATGTTGAGATCGGAGACACAGATAAGATATACTGACAGAGTACACAGTTCTGATTGTATATAATATTACCTGTGAGCATTAATTATAAACTGTCATTTTAAAATGTCTGTATTTGTAAAGGACTTTTTTTTTTTTTCTTCTTCAGTCTGGAAATACATTTCTTTTGACATTGATTAATAACTGGTCACACAACTGTGGAAAACTCAAGCTTCACTATATTGCCACATAAAAGCCATCTCTAAGAAAGGCACAGAGAAAATAAACCTCATACCAGGACAGTCTGGTACTGTTAACAGGCCACTGCACCTCTGCTGTTTACTGTCATCCCAGTAGTAGAACTGGCCATTAGAACCACTGCCACATACAGCAAAATCCTGTAGTGCTCCCAATTAGAAAATGGACAACCCATGAAATCTTGATGTCCTTTTGTCCCATTGTTTTCTCCAGTTAAATAGAATTAAAGGGCCAAGGATATAAGGTCATAGTTTAAGCTTACCTGGAGGAAGCTGTCCTTCGCAGAAGGGTTTCCATTACTCCTGCACACTGAAGCTATGGCTCAGGGCGAGCCAGGTGCTCGGCTTAGGGTACCTCTGGGGAGACGGACTGAGTTGCTGCCAGAGCTGGAGTGAGACAATCACTTCACTGCCTACTGAACCCAGCAGCGCTTCACACCCCACCAGGGACCGGCAAATGGTGATTGAATGCACTATCCAGACTCCCCTACAGGCATTTTTGAACAAGTAAGGAATTTTTAATAACAAAGATACCTAAAATACTAAAAATTCTGTGATAACAAAAACAGATATTATGAGTGAAGTTCTGAATTGTGCATTGCCATAAATAATCTGAAGATATCACAAGGAGTTCAGACTGGCTGGAAACCAGCTATCCTTTTTTTTAATGTTATAATGGCTGAACTCATTAAAATCAAGCCAAATAATTTGGCTTGAATTGCAGATAACCTCCAGTTCCTGGAGCTAAAACCTGTAGTTAGATACAGTTTGATTTTGGAAACTATTAAACCTGGAAGAAGGGGGAGGAGAAGAAATTCAAGAGTATTTTTATAAAAAGACAGTGGCCCTTTCCAAAATTGTACCCTACAGTCTTTTTATTTAACAAATGGACAGTATAAAATGAAAGATAATAAAGAAAGGAGTCATTTCCTTATGCTTGAGTTATGAAAACATATTCCCAGCCAGTGACAGCAGCCAGAAGCAGTTGTATTTAAGGGTCTTATATTTTGAGTGCAAAGTTATTCTGGCTTCAACATATTCATCCACCCTTGTACATTGGTAATACAAAGAAATAAATGATGATGAAAAAACCGCAGTCAAACGTCAGTCCACAAGCCATTCAACAGAATGTTTTCCTTCAGTACTACACACAGACATACACGTTGTTTCAGATGCTCCATATTTCATGGCAAGGAGTTATTAGTCAAATTCTTGTATGCTTTAAAATCAGAACAAAATGGTTTTCAATAAAATATTTTTAAAGAGAAACTACAATGATTAATAGCATGTTGACTAGCATGCTTTACTACCCTGGAGAAACAGCACTGTGAATTCCGTAAAACTATCAAATCAAGTGATTACTTCTCAAAGAAAAACTTGTTTCATCACAGCATTGTTATTAACAGCATACACCATACATCATATGATATCAACTCTGAAAATGGGCTAAGTAGTTTAAATGTAAAGTACAACTTCCACAAATATCCCAGGCATTTTTATTATTAACTACAGGGATAATCCTGATGTATTTTTATACTTAAAAGGAAAGATTCATTGATAACCGAAGAGTCTGCTAAATAGTAAAGTTAGTCCTGTATTCTTTAATAATTGCCCTAAAGACAGAAGCAAGCTATCTTGAACTTCCAAAATATTTCAAGAGCACAGCTATTTACACATTTGGTTTAAATAGGATTTTATATATATATCTATATAAAAAGATTAAGATACCTGGATTAGAAGTTACGTAGCCCTGTAAGTGTAGCAGAATCCTAAACAACAGCAAAAAATAACAGTTCAGAAAAACACTAGTGGTCCAGCGGTAATCAATACCATCAATGCATTTTTAAAAGAACCTTGATTAGATGGCAGGTTTATGTCAACACTCACCCTTACAGCTTCATTGATTAATTTTTAAAATGTAGCTTTCGATCAAACAAATTTCTTATAAGACTTCAAAAAATTCCCAGAAGGCAACAGGACCAACTTTGTCCTTCTAACCCTCCGCAAATTTAAAGAAAGGCATAGGATGGCCTATATGCACCTTATTGATTTTCTTATACTGGAAAAAAGGTACTAAAAAGGACGTTGTGATGGATTTAATAAAAACAAATGTGTAATAAACATGTTAAAGTCACACTAAGTTGACTATCTGATTTAAATGATAGGCAACTTAAATATATACAGGAATAAGACACCAAATTTTGAAGTGAACAGATATGCAGGAAGTTTAGATGTGTATGCATTTCTAGCTTGTTTTGCTGATGTGATTCAGCACAGTTCCCAGTCCACCAGCAGGGCATCAGAATTACTTTTAGAAGTATCACCTCTTCATTTCAGATAGCTACCTGGGTCCATGCTCTCCCTTTAGCACCAAACTTGCCTTCCATTACACTCCTTGTCTATTATCAATTATCTATGCAACAGTTCCTGGAGCCAAGACTGTGTGTCAATGAAAAGCAGAACGGGGCAAGTAAGGCTACAGCAATGTAAGTGCAAGAGGGAAACATCAACAGCAACAATAAAATCATAACACATGTTGTGATGAGTCCAATCTTCTCTCAGTCTAGGTAGGTAGAGGGTCGTCATCTCCTTTATTACATTTGCACTTGCAGCACAGAACAAATGGTGTAGCAAGTAGAAGGAAGGGGGAAGCCACCAAAAGTAGAAGACCAAATCCTGCGAAAATTCCTACCACCTGTAAAAGAAAGGAATAGCATTGCAGTAAGGATAAAAACTGTCTAGATTCTACTGATGCCAGTGCATCAGTGTACTTCAAAGGGATCTCAGCAAATGTCATTGATCTTACCAGAGCAAGGACTTTCCCCTACAGTCAGCTCCTGCGATCAGTAAACATGAGTGAAATCAGAGAGCGAATGTTCATGTTTCATTGCTTGGGTCAGAACCATGCCACACAACTCAGTTCCATCAAAGTGATGCAGATGGTTATTTGCCTTTTTGAGTTTTGCTGTATCTCAAAGAACTGGTGAAGCAACTGGCTAGATATTTAATATTTAGGTTTGATCATGAAAAACGTATCAGTTTCAATACTATAAGAGAGTTAGAAACTCCCACTTTCAGATGTTCCCCTTTTTGCTGGAGGAAACTCCAAAAAGAATCAAAGTTCTGGTGTTATTCATGGAGAATCTGGGAAGATTTCCACAAACTTCCCACCAGCAGGAACACAAGCTTGGGAATCTCAGCCACAGATTACAAACAGTAGAGACTATAGGAGGACTTTGCATATGCCAAGTGGCTTTTTGCAGTCAGACCTGAGCCCATCCTGCTGCTTCAGGACACTTGACTAAACTCTACCTAAAAGCATTTTTTTCATTGACATTTATGATCACCCTCTGCCCAGCACGGGCAGAGGACCACAGACCTACCCATCCGGTCAGTGTGCCAAACTATATTAGTTTCTACAGAGTTTAAATTTGGGAAATTATTAAAAAAACGTTCTAGTTGAGGTTCATTGCCTGAGGAAGTTTCCCATTTGCAATAAGCAACTGTAAGAGTAATGCTGCAACACTATGCCCGCAAATTATTTGAAAAAATAATTTAGATTTATTCATAGGAGAGCATCTGTGAATAATTTTGAATGATGAAGGCAGGAGTGGAATGCTAATCTGCTAGAAAAGCCTCACAACAGAAGGCAAAAAGAAATTAGAATGCAGTACTCATTAAGAATTCTTCTAGCCAGGGCTAGATAAGCTGCTTCAATTAGCTGGCAAATATTTAATTAGGCATGGTATGGATGGGATGATTTACCGGTACTTTTGTCGGCCACGGACAATTTGTTGTTCTGATTACTATGCATTTCTTTTTGCAATTCCACTATCCAGGGATTTTCAACGGAGGGGCTGAGAGGAAAGGCTGCTGGCAGGAGATGGCGCTGTGGGACAGCAGTCACCACCTTCAGACTGCCTCCTACTATGCCAAATTCCCTCAATCTTGGATTTCAGCTGTCCAGGGATAAGGAACTCAAATTTCCTTGCCCTAAGAACTTTATTTCTTGGCAAGAGCAATTTCTTTTACAGCTTCACAGGTGTACACATTTCATTACTCTTTTTTTTGGGAGATGCTGACGATCTGATGCAACTTCCATTTACTAATCATTGCATTTACTACAGATGTAAACCAAAGCTAAATTCTCATCTCCTTTAAAAACCATGAGCTGCAATTATTGCCATACTGGCTCTTTGGAGACAGCACACCCTTGCCCAGCATTCTGCAGCCCAGACTAAGAGTGCACTGGCCAGAGACAAGCTGGAAGTTAGCAATTCAGTGGACCAGATTCATTACTGGCACTTTTTAAGAGATATCTATTTACACCTTCTTTTCAGCCTCAATACGACATCAAAGAATTCATTAAGTTTCATTTTGTTTAGGGTTTTATTGTTTGTTTATTTTGGGTTTGTTTTTTGTTTTGTGGGGGTTTTGCTTGTTTATTCTTTAAAAAAAAAAAACTACTGAGTGTTACTTACTCATTTTCTACTTGGTTCTGTTGCTTCCGAAGAAGTTGATGTCCTACTCAGCACCAAGCCATTCCCTCTGGCCAAAGCAAGTGTTTTTTTTTAAATCCACAAACAACAAACCAAAGGCTCACCTCAATTTGCCTTGGATAAATATTGAAAGGAACTTAACATAAGGAAATAATTGCAATGTTGATTTGGATTTAGTAGGTTTAGGAGAATTATATCCTGATTGGTGGAGAATTATCACTTACTTTCTCAACAATGATCAGAACACCAAACATACTGTTTATCAAAGATATTTGCACTAACTGCTGTGGCTCAGAACAGATTCCAAATACCAGATTAATGACCTTATATTACAGGTATATCAAGAAAGCTTATGTACCCACACACTTCCTAAGATACCATTAGCTAAGCCAAGCAAAACCCAGTCTACAGCTCAGGCACCGAGGGGTGTATGTGGAGGGGGAGGGGTGTGATCTTTCTCCTTTTATTTCAGTTTAGCTGTTTGTCCAGACTTGGGGTTTATTCTCTAGACTTGGGGCTTATGTTCAAATGGAAAGAAATCTGCCCATCATGAAAAGCACTTCATCTCAAGCTGAGGTAGATATTTACTGGCACATAGTTAATTTAGGAAGAGATGAGACAGATACCCAGATGCCTCTGTGTCTCTGAAGTGACTGTAAAGGCAGTAGAATGGACTAAGTCACACATTGGCATTTATTTTGGATGCATCAAAGTAGTGCAGAGAGCACTTCCATTACCAGCATCCATGCTGGGTCCAGCAAGACTGGATCTAGACTACAAGAGGTATCCCCTCACTCTTTGTAATTGCCAGTTTGAAGCTGTGTTTGGAACTACTGATAAGGTCACTGGGTTGCCTTCTGTCCAACCTACATGAATGGGTTAACTGAAGTCCATAGCAAGATACTGAGCATACTCAGGCTAATTCTTTTCCAGTTCTGGATCTGGAGCCGAAGAACCCTTGCAGGATGAGCTTCCCTGTTAATAGTCTAGATGGTGGCAACCTAGTTTGTCCTCCCTGTTTACTGAGAGCATACCTTGTCACTTAACTGGCTCTGCAAACACACCCTTCCTAGTTTGCAGTGGCTTTCTGCCAAGCAGTGTCCTCTCTGGGAGAGCTACTTGTTCCTCTCCAAGCTACTGCCCTCATTAAATCTGATATGAAAATTTGTTACCATTTGGCACGGAATTTTTCCCTAAGGTGTTAAAATAAGTACAGCCAAGGAAGGCACTATGACAGTAGTAGACCTGTACAGAGCCTTTAAATATCTGAACTTTACCTGTGTTCTGTGCCAGATAACAGATGCCCTGGAGTGTCCCAGCTTATTTCGACAAGGTCCTTTGTCATAATGTATAAGGAGAAAATCATCCTACAAAATATTAAATTAAAAGGTAAGTAATAAACAGAAGTACAAACTGTTCTTCAAGTTATAGAATACTATCTTCTGAGAACTTATAAGCAGATATTTTAGAAAATAAAAGCTTAGTGAGGCGGGTACAGCAAGGTCGAACCTTTCCAAAACGCTTAGTGAAAAAACTTAATTGTAAACAAACAGGTTTGTTTAGCAAGTGTTATACATCTGTAATGAATTCTTCTTCCAAAGGCTCTCAACCTATATATTTAATTGCTAGTAGGAGTTTAGCAAGAGGATCCAAGGAGCGGCTGAGGGAATTGGGGTTGTTTAGTTTGGAGAAGAGGAGGCTGAGGGGAGACCTTATCGCTCTCTACAGCTACCTGAAAGGAGGTTGTAGCAAGGTGGGGGTCGGACTCTTCTCCCTAGTAACAAGAGATAGGACGAGAGGAAACGGCCTCAAGCTGCACCAGGGGAAGTTTAGGTTGGATATTAGGAAAAACTTCTTCACGGAAAGGGCTGTCAGGCATTGGAAGAGGCTGCCCAGGGAGGTGGTTGAGTCTCCATCCCTGGAGGTATTTAAAAGAACGGTAGACGTGGTGCTTGAGGATATGGTTTAGTGATGGACTTGGCAGTGATAGGTTAGTGGTTGGACTCAATGATCTTAAGGGTCTTTTCCAACCTTAGCGATTCTATGATTCTATGATTCTATAAGCTGCCCACTGCATATATTTTACACACATACAGAATGAGCAAAGGAAAATGAATACTTGTACCAGAGACTTCCCAAACTTGGTTCCTTTTATTAGTTGAAGAATAAAAGGACAATACAGATTTTTCATAAATGATGCCCCTATCTGTCTGCCATCCTTTGGCAAACCAGCCAAGATATCAAGCCTAGTACCAAGGGAAGACTGCTTTTTAACTGAGCATGTGAGAAGCCAGTAACTTAAGGACTGTTGGTAACGCATTCAAGTGGGACAACCACAGGATTTGAATAGTCAGAGTAGCTTTCGGGAGCTTAAAACATTTCCTTTGCTATTGTTAACAATGCTATAAAATAAAACAGATGACATGGAAACAGATGTTGTACACACTGTGATCCTTGGGCATGATAACAGGCTGATTTTAAAAAAACATAAACATGACAGCAGCAGCTTATAGACTGACAAATTCCTGGTGTTAGAACATCGTTTTCTTTTTCGTATGTCAGGTCTATTTCTTGTCCCACAGAATACAATGAATGATAAACAAATCTGACTGCTAGAATCCTGCATGGTGATGCATCAAATCTAAAATTTATCTCATAAACTTTCACAGACTGAGAACATTGCTATACTCATCCTGTAATTCCTTCAAGAAGAGGAACATTGAAAAGTCAGTACTAAATGAAGTATTATTTAAAAAAAAAACCAAAGAAAAACCCCAAACCCATGTTAGTTATCATGTAAAGACTGCAGACAACACTTCCATGAAATTTTACTTTATAATGATTATTTCCTGACTCGCATAGGCAAAATGCTAAGATCATAAAGGTCAGAAAACATAAAACAGAGCATACAAATCCTATCAAATTACCAGTGTCAGCTCTGGTGGTAGCAGTCCACCAACCTGGGCAGAAGCTAGTGAGCTACTATTTAATTCACTAATGAGACAGCTGAATGGCAAAGCAATGAACTCCAAAGCTTCTTAAAATCAGAGTGCATGGCATGTACTTACATCAAGAGATTCCAGACAGTACCAGCAAAAGGCATGTTTGCAGTTCTTACACATCATTTGGGCACAGCCTTCATCTCGTTCAATGTAAACTTTACACTTTGGACAGCGTTTGATTGGAGCATCATCATCTTCCATTTTAAAAACTGAACTGTGGGAGAGAATGATAAATTAATAAGATGTGTGGCCATGAAGAAGAGAATAACTAAAAAATATGCTAAGATGATAAGCCTACATTTTTATTAAGAAAAAAAAAAAAAAAGATAAATTAGTAGAGATCCACATATTTAACTGATGCCCATGTAAGAGTCAGGACATTTTCTCTACCACCTATTTAACTAACTGTTTGTGTTATCTAGTGATACTAATAGTTATTATACAGTTTTCTCCTGGAATATATCAGAGAAGCAGCAGCTAATTCACACCTAAATGCTTTGTATGTTGTTGTGGTTTCACCCCAGCTGGCAGCTAAGCACCACACGACGACTCACTCACTCCCCCACAGTAGGATGGGGGAGAGAATCAGAAGGGTAAAAGTGAGAAGACTCATGGGCTGAGATAAAGACAGTTTAATAGGTAAAGCAAAAGCTGCGCGTGGAAGCAAAGCGAAAAAATGAATTCATTCACCACTTCCCATGGGCAGGCAGGTGTTCAGCCATCCCCAGGGAAGCAGGGCTCCATCACCCGTAATGGTGACTTGGGAAGATAAACACTATCACTCTGAACGTCCGCCCTTTCCTTCTTCTTTCCCCAGCTTTATATGCTGAGCATGACGTCATATGGAGTGCTGGTTTTGGCTGGGATAAAGTTAATTTTCTTCCTAGTAGCTAGCAGGGGGCTGTGCTTTGGATTTGTGCTGGAAACAGTGTTGATAACACAGGGATGTTTTTGTTCCTGCTGAGCAGTGCTTACACAGAGCCAAGGCCTTTTCTGCCTCTCACCCCACCCCACCAGCGAGGATGCTGGGGGTGCACAAGAGGATGGGAGGGGACACAGCCAGAACAACTGACCCCAACTGACCACAGGGATATCCCACACCATACGGCATCATGCTCAGCCTATAAAGCTGGAGTAAGTTGAAGGAAGGGGGGGATGTTCAGAGTGATGCATTTATCTTCCCAAGTCACCATTACGGGTGATGGAGCCCTGCTTCCCTGGGGATGGCTGAGCACCTGCCTGCCCATGGGAAGTAGTGAATTAATTCCTTGTTTAGCTTTGCTTGCATGTGCAGCTTTTGCTTTACCTATTAAACTGTCTTTATCTCAGCCCACGAGTTTTCTCACTTTTACCCTTCTGATTCTCTCCCCCATCCCACTGTGGGGGAGTGAGAGAGCTGCTGTGTGGGGCTTAGTTGCCAGTGGGGGATAAGTCACAACAAACATCTAGACCATCATCCTTTTTCTTCCTTTCTTCTTTCTCAGAGAAGAAGAGGAAGCAATTGCTTGATGGCACAACAATCCTAGACGACATTTCTTCAGACTGGGGCACCAGGGAGAGATTGCTTGTCTCTGTCCTCCTTAAGGGTCTTCCCTAGGAATTTCCTTCCCAATCAGGAACCATGAGGTTTTGGGGGCATGCCATTCTTTCAGAGTTGATCTCTGTCTCTAACACTGTCCTAACATGTCATGGTTCATGAGTTAGGGTCAGCATTGCCTCTTCTTGTCTTGCATCAATGTGCAAAACCATAGGATGCCCCCTCATATAGTAAGCACAACAGAGGAATGTGGAAACACTAGAAGAACCTTTATCTCCCTCAGGTAGCTTTCTACCAACCATATGAAAGTTTTATGCACACCAACAACTGAAATGTACCTTAATGAATTACACTTCCTGTAGCCACTGCCAGTGGGAGATAAAAGAATGACTGATGGCGAATCAACAGTTTGCTGGAAAACAGGACTGACCCTTAACTGATTGATTGATTGACTGATTGATTGATTGATTTGCCCAACAGCAGGATGAAAAGGCATACACTCACCAGTCACACTAGGGGCAATCATAATACAGAAAAAAAATTTGAATCCATAAACAGTATGTGAAACTCCAAATGCATTGTAGCACAGACTGCTACCAGCACATCATGCTCCAAAATCATTAAGAAACAAACCGTAACGGAGTGAAAAATGAAGCATGAAATAAAAACTAAAAGCAACCAAAACACTAAGGAAAATAAGTAAGGGTTTTTATCTTGCTATGAAGTTTAGTGAGCTTCAGTTCTGGTCAAGCACACATAAAAAGCATGTGCAAAAGTTACTGTATTTGACCAGGAACTCATAACAGCATCCTAGCTAGTCATCTGTTACAGCAAAGCTTGAAAAAAGACAAGTTATGAATAGCTAAGTCCAAGGCTGGCCAGTGCTTTGATGATACCTTGAACTGCTATACAATCTTTGAAAAAGCCCAAACATTAAGTAGGACACATGCACAACAGCCTTTCTTATTCACTGGCTGCAGGATGCTGGTGGAAACACCTTGAAGCAGAACTTAAGATCATTGGCCAAATGTGTGGCAGTTGGGATGACTGACAAGGTAGCCTAAAAAATTACTGTCTGGCATGATGTTACCAACCCTTATGCTCATGAGCTGCCTGGATATTATATTTTTCCCACTGGGGCGAAAGAGTGGCTTGCTAGAGGCTCAAGCAGCTCCTCTGTGCTTTGCCAGGAATGGTGGCAAGGAGTGAGGCTGCCAAGAGCTATCCAGTTTTGGAATACAGCATTAAAGAAACAGGAATTACTAAGTGAAAGGAACAGCTTTAAAATATAATATCAGGAAAGCACTTTTTTACTATTCATATTCTGGTTTGTTCAAAATTGAGTGATTTGTTTCTAAATACTTGATATTCTGCAATACTTTACCTTGTTTCTCCTGGAAGAAAAGAGATTGGCATGTTCTCTTGACAGCCTTGACCTGGATGCCAATTAGATTTGCAAGCAGAGCAGAACTCAATGTCACAGGCTTTGCATTGGACCAGCTGGGGGTCCTGTGGGCTTGGTTCCTGGAGCTGGCAAACTGCCTGGCAAGTAGAGGATGGACACCAAGTCCGACACGGATCCAAAAGCACTTCTGTAAAGGCGCACAAAAGAACAAAATTCAAAGGCAGTTACAAGACCAGCCTTCCATAACAATGTATTCCAGCTGAGGTTGACTGGCACGGCATTTGAAGACACACATTTTCAAAAGAAGCCTTTTAATCTATGTTACCCACTCAGACATAAATCTGGCCTGCTTTGCAAACAGGCACCAAACTAAAGTGAGTTTCCGAGTTTGAATTAATTGCCCACTTTCATTCACTGAACTAAACTTGGTCTGAGAATGAGATGATGTATTTTTTCTTCAGTTGTACTTGCAGTTAAATACAGCATATACTATGGAGGTATAACCCATCAGAAATGTTTTTACAGTGCCTTGCCCAGCAGGACTCTATTTCAAGTTGGTCTCTACCCTAATGTAACCACATGATTAACAATAACATAAACTGTTATAGAGTTTCATCCCTTTCTTGGAGGCTGCTTACTGGTAAGTCATTCCATGTTTCAAAGCCCCCTGAAGTCAATAAAAACCTACCAATGACTTCAGTGGTTTCTAGGCTGGGTCCTGCCCTCAGCAATACCTTACTGTAAGTTCTCTATGGCCACACAGTTCCACATCCCCACAGGCACCCTGTCAGCTTATACCCTCATAAAAATTAACAAGGTTCATGTTATCATTACACATAGAACCATCTAGTAATTCTGCACCAGATGCCAACACAGGAGACAACGGTGGCTCCATAAAAAGGGTCAGTCTGCCTCCCCAGCCCCTAGAGTACTGGTAGTCAACTCAAACAGCAAAGCTCGAAATTGAAGTCACTCCCTCCCTTAGTTATAGAGCAATATAATACATAGCAATTTTCTTTCCTTAGTTTATTCCCAGAATGTTGCAATTCTGGGAATCACGCAGGGAAGAACAGAAACAATGTTTTTTGCTTTTTTGATTTTCTGGGGATTTTGGGGCGTTTTTTGTTTGCTTGGTTTGGTTTTTTTTGTGATGACCAAACAATTAATGTACAATGCTACTGCATGAACATGTGCAGAGACAGATTCTGATTAACGGGATCGCTCTGGAGTGATACTGTCTCACAGCCTTGAAATGGGTAGTGTTACATGCATTACCTCTTTCAAACTGGAGCTTCTTATACCTTTGCATGATTTCTGATGCAACCATGCATTCAATCTGTTGAAGGAAGGAAAAGGAAAAGAAATATTTCCAATTAGGAACAGCAATAATCTAAGGCATCTTCAACAAATGAAGACAAAATATTTGACCTTTAGAAAATTATTAAAAACATATGTTGGCAACAATGGCAGCTGTAACACACAGAGCAAGACACTTTTAAACATCCTGGGAAGAAACGAAAAAAAAAACCAAAACCTATTTGCAGTAAAATTGTACCTCATTTTCTTGCAGATGACCTCGCTTTGGGCAGGCAGCATCAGGGCAGCTGATTGCTGTTTCTAGACCTTCTTTGATCAACAGTTCCACATACTGCTTTAGGCACTGTAAGAGAGCCAAACACTGAATTAACTATCCCACCCAGAATAAATCACTCAGTATGCTAACAGCTTTCCTCTGAAAATCTGAAGAACTGAAACTTCTTTGAAAAAACAGATACTACTCTGTCCCTTTTACAACTTGGCCATGCTCACAGCTTTTGCCATGGTTATACCTTTAAATAGAAAACAGCAGGCTGATTTCCCCATCAAATAACTCTTTCTCAATTTAAAATACACAACAAATTAAAAATAACAATAAGGGGGGAAAGGGCAAATTAAACAGGCAGCTAGGAAGGGAGGAAAAAAAAAAAAACACCACTAAGCTAAAATTAGATTAACCACACTCCAAAAATCTTTATGTGACTGGAAACCACAACACAGCTTAGTAAGCAGTAACTACACATAGACAGACATCTGTCAAGCATCCTAGAGAGCAAAAGGGATTGGTGTATCTTGCCTTCTATTTCTAGAAAATAACTATCTGAACTTAATGGCTAAAGGTTTATCTTTCCCATAGGAAGGAAAAATATGAGAATTAGGACTCCCAGAAGAACTACAGTTTCCATGGGGACCGAATAATAAATGTCGGTAATACTAATACTTTTCTCCCCTAGCAACCACAGCATTTTACCCAAGTCATAATTGAAAACGTAGCATCTAACACAGTCATGCACAGCACAACTGTCAACAAAACAGAGAAGAAAGGGGGATATTTTAGACTAAGCACAAATTAAGACCAAACCTAGTTATTCTTGAAGACCAACCACCCCCCTCCACCCCCACACTTCCCACATCAAGGTGAGAGCTACTGCATAGGTGTCTGCTGGGGAGGCAAGGGGAGCAATGGAGACAGAGAGGGAGATACCCTGCTCTCTGCGGATACTGCACAACTTCTACCAGCTTGACACTACACAGAAAGAGCAAACAAGTGTCTGTTTTCCAGCAGATGGGTCACCCTGTGGTGTTCTCACCCTGCTTGTGAGGTCAGCTGGCAGTAGCTAAGTGAAGACAATTACAGAAAGTAGGTCCTTAACTCTCTGCTACTAGATTTGTGAATATAGAGTGAGCCTAGACCAAAGTGAAGACACAAAACAAGCCTAGCATACAGCTGGGTGGGAGGCAAGGATTACATACCCTGCAGCAAGCTGGCAAAACAGGGGCTTCAAGTACTAACTTGAGGTAGAACTTGCAAAAGGTATGCAGCCTCCGATTCACCATCAGCCTAGGAAGGGAGAGAGCTGCATCGCCCTCGCTGAGTCCAGTGTGCCTAACTGTGGGTCAGAGCACAAAGCCACTTCTTTCCCTGCAACCATGCCACCAAACAGGCCCATCAACAAGCACATTTCCAGCCTAACCCTTTGCATGTGGCTTGTAGCTGCTAAGGTCCAGACTTTGAGTCTACTCACTCAACCTCTTCTCTTTCTGTTCTGCCTCTCTATATGTCTATTCTGCTACTTTCAGAGACCTTATCAGCTATATTAACATTTTATTGTAGGTTTTACCTCTCGCAGCTTGATTACAGCAAAAACTTCACCTCCTGTTCGGGTAGACAGCTTTTCTGGCAGCAACATGCCACCACCTTGACAGCACAACAAATAATTTCTGTCAGATTACCCTTCCCTGTGTCTCCTACTATTTTCTTTTTGGAAAAGAAAACCAGAAACTGGATAATCGATATCTTTAAAAGCTTTACATGTGTAAAAAAAAATCCATATGTGATAGATTATGGTTTCTGTCTTCCTCTTTATCAGTAGGAAGTTAATGAAGACAACTGTTCACTTACTAGATGGTTTGACTTGCAGGCAGTTTCCAAGCCTTTGCTTAGAGCTCTGCAGGTGGAGCAATTCAAGAAAACCACTAGCAGCAACCACAGAAGGCAGAGCTCTGCAAGAACCAGGCCCCAGGTTACCTGCCTTGGCAAACTCTGATTTCAGCTGTAGGGAGGTATTAGTGCTGCCATAATGGCAATGTTGGTTCTTCCTTTTCTCCTCCATTTGCAGACACCAAGTGTGGATTAAAATAAAATGCATACATTTTTAATGCCAGCACTTAGCACTTTTCAAGTGCTAGTGCCAGCACTAGCTTGAAAGTACTTTTCAAGCTGAATGAGCTTTGACATCGTTAATCATTAATGTGGTTAATTCTCTTCCTCAACCTGTTTGGGACCATTGCCAAAGCCCATCTAATTTATTTCCCTTTCCTCAAATCTTCCAAGGAATGACACAGTTCATCCTTGCCACAAACAGTGTCCAGGGCCTTCCCCTGATATGGTACTGGTCCCTACCTCCTCAAAACCAGCCCAGCCAAAGTGCACTTCTTATGCTACATTTTCTGGAAACACAGATGCTATCTCAAGGCCATGAAATATCACTTAAATTAGGCAGAGGATAAAACACTCTGTCCACTCAAGACTTCTTCACTCCAGAGATTTCTGGGTGGAGGAGTTATACAAAGTGGTTGAAAGAGAATTTGAAGGAGAGGGTAGCAGTGGATTCACTTGAGAGCAGACATAAAATGTGCCACTTGTATCAGAAAATTTTAAATCGGCTACAGGACTAGAAATGCACCAGCATGCAAGCAAAACAACACAGTAGAATTAGCTACTCAGTTACATACTATGAAAAATTCATTACAAAACAAATACAAAATGATGACAAATAAATTGTTGCTCATTCTCTATGCAGCTTGATGTTCATTCTATGCTGGAAGGAAGTATCTTCATAGCCTTTTCATTAAGTTAATAAAGCACTGTATAGGATGACTGAAAAATGGGGGAGCGTAAGTCACCCCAAACAACTTTCAAAATGAACTGTAGTACATAATTTTTCTCAGAGAATATAGGAGCTGAAATCAGGTACCTAATGTCACAAGATATCCTTCTTGTTGTACATTGACCCTTACAAAACCAATACACTGAGGAGCATCTTTATGCTTCTCTTAATGGATGTATGTCAATGGAAAGTTACTTTTATTCAAAGCAATACTTCCACCTGTTTCTTTCTTTAAAAAAAACCTCATTGTATTTCAGTAATTAAATAACCAAATATTATTTAAATAAGTCACACTTAGAGATACTCTAAACCTATCAAAACTGATGGTGGTTGTTCTGTACGTTTCTGTTTATGTGTATAGTCTGACATGATGAAACCTATATAAGACTTGGCATGTCACAAAAAATAACTCTACTGAATGAAGCAGGTCATAAGAGGAAACATTTCCTTTGCATTCAGTTTTGTATTTAATTTCTGTACTCTGATAATCTTCACCTGGAATCATGAAGACCTTCCTAGCCAGCAAGAAGAGGGGATCAAGTGTGTAAATTTTTAGTCAATAGTCCAGCTACAGTAACAAACCATGTGTGTGCTCCTACTCCTTTCCCAGTCCAGAACCATAACAATCATTAGGCAAGCTACCCTGTTTTTTACGCTACTCTGTTTACATTGCAACTAGTGAACAGGTAATTGTAGTAGCTTAGATTTCTGTCCAGCATGCATACTATCGGTATGCCAAATGACTCAGGGCAGGGAAAGAACAATTATTATATGATGGCACTCTAGGACACTACTAAGGTGGTTTGGGTTCCTTAGCTATACAGACCTATACCTTAACATTCATTTTACAATTTCCTATACTTGTAAATTAAAAGGAGATTGCAATATACTACCATATATGAATGTTAGACAGGGAAGCCCATGAAAACTACCATATAACTTGTAATTTCCCATAGACAAAGGAAAGCAAAGCACTGCAAAAAAGAAGCCAAGTGTGTTATATATAAAAACTATATATAGGCTATATAAATTATCTGTATAAATCACATATATAAAAACTATATTTAAAACCGTATATAAGGTTATCTAAACTGCAGGTCAAGATGCATCGTGTGCCCCAATTGCTGCCAAACAGCATAAGATCAGTGAGAAGAAACCGGTTAGCTCCCCATAGCATTACACCCGTATTTTTCCCTCTGTGTGTACACTCCTCATGCACCCCTGCTTTGTCCTTTTTCTGCACATCACTATTGTCCTTTCTGGTGTCTGGATGACTTTCTTTCACCTGGTAATCCAAGAATCCTACTGTCGTTTGCTGTGCCCATGACAAAGGTCAGGAGCACATCCACTTTGAGGAGTTTTGGCCCAGCTTCATTTTCTCACAAGGATCAACTGGAGCCCAAGTCAGCAGTGGTTTTACCATCAGCTTGCTATATAAATTAGGAATACCTATGTTTTTGCCTCAGCCTCAGAGACAGATGGCTAATAAAGGAACAACTTCCTTTCTGAAGCTGCCAAGCATAGCCTAATATTTAAAACTCTGCGAGGTGATTTGTATTACTAACCTTTGTACATCAAGGATGGCACCACACAGGAAGATATATTCAGTGACCATTGATGTGCTGTTGCTTTAGAGCTGCACATCATTGTATCTAACATTATAAAGACCAAAATACCCTATGAGAATCAAAATAGTTATTTTTTTGCCTAATTTCCAATTCATAACACAAAACTTTACTCTGCTGCATTTAACTCTAACAAACCTGCCCAGGCCACAGCAAAATCTCAATATAAAGAATTAAAATGTCTGGCTTTTAATTTTCTTTTAGGAGAATTTGAGCAACAATTGTACTTATTTCTGATGGTGGTGCTTTGACTCATTTCTCCTGACACCCAAAAACAAGTAAAACCATCAAAATTCATAAAAGGGAATCTGATTTTCATTTTTTCCATATGGGGCAACATTTATCTACCATCTACTTCGACAGAAAAAATGTGTTCACTTGGTGCCAAAGGTAATTTTATAATACAAAATGCGTGTAATTAAAAACACTTGAAGATTTTTTTTGAGAATATCTTCATTTTTTAAAATAGAAGATCATACCTTTTTGAAAAGTTATAACAAATTTACTTTTACGAATATGTTATTGCTACTATCATGGAGACAATGAATGGCTTTTCAAGATGTCACCTTTTATTTGAGAATTAGGTAGGCAAAAAGATTATCCTGTATTATTTTCTTAACAGCTGCTAGGTGGATTTTGTCAAAATGCAGACTTCTGACTACACTAATGTTGCAGATGCAAGTACCAAGTCATATGGGAAATTTTATAAATAAGTCAATGGATTTGGAAAGGCCAAAAAGCATGACAGGATTGCAGAGCCAAGTATAGCATCACCATACCATTTGATTTATTTCTTAAAACTTTAAATGTATTTTAGTGCTGGCACTAGGCCACAGCCATCCCAAACAAAATGTGCACCACACAAAAAATCATCATAGGCTGGTGTTGGTAAAACACTTAAAAAACCCAGAACACCTACTGATAAAATTGAAAGGGGAAAAAAAGAAGAAATAGAAGGAAAGAAATCTAGCATTTACCAAGTTCTAAAGAAGAAAGGGAATGAATTTCTCACAATGCACTTGTTAAAGGTAGACAAAGGCAGTTGCTATGGTGCACAAATATTAACCAAGTAAATAGCCCTTCACCTTGGGCAGGCAATCACTAAGACTTTTGCACTGCACTTCAGGAACACAAAGAAGGGCTGACATACTTTTTCAACAAAGGAGTGGTTTGGGTTTTTTTTGTTTTGGTTTGGTTTTTTTAACCAAAAAGTCTGATTCTAAAATTAGTGAGTCTAATAGGGGAATATGCAAATAGGGGAAAAGGAAAATAATACTGGAAAGAAAGCTCAAGCTGAACAAGAAAATGTTTCCAAGATGATTATTACCGTGTAGATTAAATTGCTGAAGTCTTGCAAATTCTATATCATCTGCAAAACAGGATTAGATGAACTTCTAAAAATATACATGCATTTATACACACATACATTTATATAAACTTGCATTCAACCACATGAAGAGCCAGGAAACCCTAGTTGGTATTTTATAATCCACATTATAAGTGACATCAAGCTGGGTAAATGTAATGATTGGTTTTGGGCTTACATTCTAGGAAAGAATATGAAGAATATGAGAGGATATTGAGTGAGAAGCACTTATTCAGTGTTATGTAGCTACACATCTACAGTTTGGTCTACAGGTAGTTTTTGTGCTAAAGGGATACCAAGCCAAAGTTCAAAGTTCATGTGATGACCCTACACAGGTGAACAAAACTACTGCAACAACTACTTTTGATACTCTTTTGCCATATTCATATGTTCTGCATACCAGGCATTTTTTTTTTACGTTACTTACAAATTAATACTGGGAACATATCTTTTTTTTGCCAGAAGACAGTGTAATAGCAAGGTTACTCCACTGCTCTGTGCTAATTCCACTAAGCTAATTCTGCAGGCAGTCTGGTGAATAGGTATTTATACTGGTAGACACACTGTCCATAAGTCTTTCAGGTAATGGGATGTAATGCTCATTTTTAGCTTCGGATTAGAACAGCAAATAGTCATGCAGTGTGCAATACTTACCAGGGCAGGGGGACAGAGTACATGAGAGTCAGTGAATTAATGTCTCTCACTACAAATAAATTAGAGAGATATTAATTTGCGTGTCCAGAGCTCAGGTGGAAGCTAATACTCTTGGAATAATAGCTCCCCTCCCTTTTGTCCAAACATCAAATTCTCTCTGGACTAGACAGCTCTTCCCTGAAGAAAACATCGCTTTTTCTAGAAAAGCTTTCCATTTAGACAAAGCTGAACAGTCCCAAGAAGAAACACTCCCTAAAATAAACAGCCTACACCTGCGCTATTCTCTGAAGAGGCGTGAAGAATAACCAAGTACAGTTTGAGCCTGAGTCTTTTTGACTCCTCTACAGCAGGAATTCCTGTAGCCCTATATAACTATCATATCCTACCTTTTTTTAATATTTCAGTGGATACTTCTAAAAACAACAGGAATGCTTATCTGGTAATAAGACAAATGCACTTAATCTTAGTGTTTCGTAAAGAAAGAAAACTACTTTCTCCCAATCTCCATGGTACACTTGGAGCATGCAAGGAAACATGTGAGAGGAAAGAAAGAAAACAGTAGGTTCCTTGAAGAGATTTTAAGCATTTTTCAAACTTACTCCATGGCCTTTTTGTGTAAAATAGTCGTTATAATCCTGCTCAAATCTATTCTTATTTAATCACAGGCTTAACTTTGAAATACTCTTGCACTGCTGCTCCATTGTGCACAATTGTCTACAGCAGATCTACAACATGTTTTTTTTGGTATCACCCTAACCCTACTTGGTTGACAGATGACTTACTGGAAAATATCTATGCACACTTAATCACACAGACTGTGGGAATTACTTTTTTTTCTTTATTAGATATACTGTCAGCTATACTGACCAAATCCAAGAATAGAAGCTATATCAAACGTCACAACCCCCCCCAGATCTCAGAGACAGATGTATATTAGACAGATGTTTAATGTTAGTGATACTACTTTGAACTTTAAAAAATCATTTCCACTTCTGTAGACATCTTCTCAGAGATAATAATCTGCTTTCAAAGAAACCTTCACTATCAAAATTCCAAATTTTATTAACCCTGCAGCACATTCAACCTTAAGAATAAATAACAGGAGGAAACAGTCACTTATCTTGACATTCAGTACTTTGAATTTACAGATGTGAAAGCAGTAACAGAGAACAGTCTTACATGTTTGCTCTTTATATCCTTTGTTTTGTTGCAGAGACAAATCATGCTACACAAGCATACAAAACCTTGACTCTAAGATAAGCACCTGCAAGGCTCTCCAGAGCTCTGCAACAGGGAAATACCTAGTGCCCAAATTTGGCCTTCTATGCTGTGAACAAGAAGGTACACACTGAGGAAGGGACTTCAGCCAGCACCAGAGATGGATAACATCACAGGTGATAAAACATTTCCCCCAAGTGGCAAGTAATTTGAAAAGTGCTGTTCAACAGTCTTCCAGCCACTACCTGTGCAACACTTGGCCTCTTTTTTAAAGAGGCTTTTTTGTTCAAAATTGGTAAGGGTAAATGCATTTTCCTGCCTCTAATGCTGCCAGTTTTTAAAGACTACACCAGCTGTTCTGCAGCCCTTCTAGAACCTATATTGTCAGCCTAAATCTAGTCACACCATCTTGCCTGTGGATGATGGCCAAACAGTGTCTTGGCTGGGGAAGATAAATGAAACCCATGTGCTTCTATATCTGAGGACAAACCATATAATCATTGTTTCCTGAGCTGTAAAAGTTGGCCTTGTCTAAAAGCCCTCATGCTCCTTTCAGCTGGTAGAATCTCAGGATAGGAAATGGCCAGCAGCTTGCCAGGAGCAGGGGCTCACCCATTGCAAATGCCACTGTGCTTAGTGCAAAGACAGTTGTTGATTTAGCCTGTGGACAGCAGAGCAGATTTTTGCTGCTTTGGCTCTACATCTGCCAAAATACTTTGACAGTACACCCAAATATCACAGCAGTCCCTGGTACACACTTCTTAACAGATGCAAACAACTCACAGGCGAGCTATTCACATTAGGGATTAAGTACAGCACCCCTCTACTTGAGTGCAGCCTCCAAAACCTCCACATTGGAGGAGCTGTGCCAGTTTGAGTACAGGGAAATGTCAGCATCAGGCCAGCAGTCAATGATAAAGGTGAGGCAAGTAGTAATGTATGTGTCAAAGATGCAGGTATTTTCAGTGAAAACTACCCCTGAAAGAGGAGCCCTGATGACTTCTTCAGCTTGAGAAATATTAGACTACGGCAAATAACCTGAGACACAGCAATCAATGGCTGTGGAAGTCACAGGCAGGACCAAGCAAGAAGAACTAAATGAACCCAAAAAGCAAGTGCATGTTTCCAGCTGAATGTCTTATAAAGGAAAGGGAAAGCAATGAAGACTTACAGCTGCCTATGGTGGGTTACTGGGATCTTTTTGGTGGATTTTTTTTTTGAGACAGAGTTTATATCCACATTTATATATGAGTGTGTACTGTAAAATATATAGAAGATGAACAATTTTTCTTCAGAGAAATCTTTCACATCAGTAGACAGTCAGCAGAAAATGGCCAAATGATAGAAGGATAATATCTTGTAGCTTATGCATATCTTCATCTTAGAATAGCTATTGCAAGTAGATGTACATGTAAATATTTTTTTCATGTTGGATTTTCAGCCCTGTTTTCTTGCATCAGCTGCTTGTTCTCACTTATTCAGGGCTGCAATTAGTAGAATAACACAGAGTAAACTTTTAAAATAATTTTATTTCAAATGCCAACATATGCAGGATGAAACACTCAGGAGGCAAAAGCAACAAAAAGAATCAGTCTCCCCTTATATGGTTGTTTGAGAAGAGTTCATTCTATTTCAGAACAGAATGAATATTTCTGAGTGGGAAGACAATACACTTGCAAACAAAGGACCTTTCACTTTTACATGCAAAACCTGATGCAAACAAAAATGAACTAGTTTTCCCAACAACCAAATCAAGACATAATGTTAATCTTATTTGGTAACATCACACAGGAGAGGGGACAGCTGAAGGCTCTGCATCAAGTTTAGTTTTCGCTCAGGGTTCTGCAGTTTTCAACTGTGCAATACTCTGTAAATAGGCAAGTTTATTATTTAAGCAGGGGGTTTTGTCATCACAGCACCTACAAGGCAAGTCAGAACCCAGGCAGCCATGTGAATTGCTATGCAAACACATGACGACCTCTAACCATGAAGCCTCTACTAACACATCACATGTCAAGATTAGTATCAGTTCTCTGCTAAGGTTTAGGGGAAGTGAGCACAAGCAGCAAGCTCTAAGCTTTACCAGCAGCTGGCGGGAAACAGGAAAACATTACAGCTGCTAAGAAGTACCCAGATTCTATAAAACCTCACAAGCCATTAGGTTCCTCCCTCCTCCCTGTTTCAAAATAATCAGGGCATCTCCTCTTGGTAGAGGTGGGAGACTGTCTGGACCCAGCCAGGCACTGCCCTGCTAAGGCAGGTTTCCCTTGGCAAGCAGGGACAAATAATGACAGAGAAGCAAGGCAGCCAAGTCCACCTGCTCCCATACACGCTGCTCTTGTTATCTGCCTTGCCCCAGGGGAAGCAGAAGCTGATGCTGCCTCATTTGAGTGAGGGAGAACACTAAGGAAATTGTGCTTTTTCCTGTCTTTCAACTCAGAGGCCAGCAGAGCTCTATGTGCTTCCAGTCAAGCATGACAACAAGGAGCGGGAGGGAAAAAAAAAGGATTCCTACTGCCAGTTACAAGCAGGCTAATGATATTTGCCTTGCTGATCATAGGGTCTTGTCTTCCTTTCAGGTCTTCAGCCTATGAATAAGCTCAGTTAGGGGAATGACTAGAATTAAGTAGACATGTACAGTCATGATTAGGTAAATGCAGTAAACCTGGTTAAAGAGAGCTAGTGATAGCAGGAGAATCTATCACTATCCCACTGTCATGCCACTTGAGATGGAATACACTTAGAAATAGACTTAAATCACAGTTCTGGTAAACTCAGAGGGATACCTATAGGTCCAGGGAATGTTAACCAGCCATCTCAAGGGCTTAAGATAGAGCCTATGGGTAAGAATCAAAGTACATTATCTACTAAACAGACATAAAATTGGCATAGCAGTTATTAATTTCAAACACCACTAAGCTCATCTACATGTCCACAGCTGGCCAACAAGAAATCACAAACAAGCAGCAGAAGGTAGGTCTTAACATTAGTTTTCTTACCTTCTATTTGATTGTAGGACCTCTCTCTCACATATCTGAAGAGCACTTTTTCCTTCCACCAGTAACAAGGTGAATTGCAGATGAGTAATCAAATTTTTTTTTCCCAAAGACAAGTTCTCTCTCAGGCTTCATATTTCTTCTAGACATTTGCTTGTCTGGATTGCTTACTTGACTGATTTTTTTTTTTTTTAAATTTGAGAAAGGTAAGCAACAAGTCCTCTGGTACCAGAATGATCAGCACTGCATAAAATCTTGAAGGGGACTGAACAACCTAATGTGAAGCCAGAAGGAGCTTAGCTTGTGTTGAGTTCCACTTAAACATGAAAAAAAAAAACTTTCCTGTGAGGGTGACAGAGCAGTGGAACAGGCTGCCTAGGGAGGTTGTGGAGTCTCCTTCCATGGAGACATTGAAACCCGCCTGGACGCATTCCTGTGTCGCCTGCTCTAGGTGTCCCTGCTCAAGGAGGACGGTTGGATGAGATGATCTCTACATGTCCCTTCCAACCCCTACCATTCTGTGATTCTGTAAGAGCAGTGGCATCACTGTACTTGCAATACATTATTTGGCACTTCTATGTGTATGTCTGTATCTATAAAAATTATATATGTACACCCAATATACCTGTAATCCTGAATCACACCGCATTTCAGCAAGTAACTGATGGACTTCCATGCAAGAATATAAACTGGAACAAAACCAGTTGTAACTTTAGTACCTATACAATTGGTAACACATCAATGAAACATCCTGTCCTTTAAGACACATGAGAATTTCATCATAGATTATGAAATTGCCAGAATTTCAGACAGGAATTGGACTAAAATTGCCCCCTCCCTTTTTCACCTCACCCCCAAAAAAGCAAAGGCTAAGTAATAACTGAAAAATTTTGGTGCAGTAACTAATACAAAACAAAATCAAAAGAAAGAAAACACAAAAAAGTGATGCTCTGTTTGCTTTAACCTCCCTTTCCTTCTGTAAGGAGATAAGGGTCATAAGGAAAGCTTTCCGATGAAAACATGCAAAATCAATTACTTCTCTGGGGACAAACAACTGCTAAGTGACTATCTTGAAATTTAAGTCTACTAGCTATCTACTCTGTGCTATTTAAGTAGGGAAAAGTAATTTGATGAAAAGCAAGACATTTAAGCTTCTTGGTCCAAAATTTTAAAAGCACACTTAAGATTGATCCTGTTGCTGACATGATTCCAGAAGGGAAGAAATATTAGCTTGCCCCTTGACAATACTCGGAAAAACAACCAAACAAAAAGCCAACAGCAGATAGCTTGTTTTCCTTTCTGCTCTCTAGACTTTTGTTCCTCTGGTACCCTAAGCAATCCAACAATGGATACATTCCTAATGGATGAGATACACAAAACTTGAGAGAGCTCACAGCATTGTGGGCGCATTAACGATCTTAACGATAAAACCCATAATGGAGTATTGTACTAATGGCAACCACTGGCAAAATAATATGATGGGAAATGGTAGCATCTACGCCTTATCAGCAGAGGAGTGGCAGTCTGCTCTATTCAATCCATGCACAGCTCTGCCAGAGACCAAAAGGAAACAGTGTCCCCATTCTATCCTTCTGAATAGCAATGTTGTGTTATTGTATAAGCGTCAGGAAGAGACAATTCTTCATGAGATCTTTACCACAGCACTTCCATGGATATAAAGAGTGAAGACTCTTTATATATAGTGCAGACAGAAATAATATAGGATTGAGAAATCTGTGTGCTGATCTAAATTCTGCCTACATACCCGTAGCATTGCACTTGAAAGATCTCTTTGTAATACATACTCATGCTGTATCAGCTTGCTGCAATTTAAACAGAAGGGCTAGAGCTAGGAGCGAGCAAGAGCTGCAAAAATAGTTTTTCACACTTTTAATGGACATCCCTTTTTCATTTTTGCTCATATCACTGCAGAAACCATCAGTTACCTCAGATCATTTACATAAAAGCAAGAAGCCAGAACAAAATTATATGTTGGTCCATCAAGAACAAAACAGAGACAGTCAAATATTTCTCAATTGTATTTCTACTTATCCTACTATAATGTACTGGAACTACTGTATGTAGGCTCCATCCAAAGTCTTGAGTCAAAAAGATTATTTTTTTTCCCTCTGTTGGTTTTCAATAACCTTAATTTGGCTGTTTACAAAACACAGTTCATATTGAGGGCTGCAACTATGATTTCCAGAAACACCAAGTTTCTGGAAATCACTGGAGGAACACCAGTAGAAGAATTAGTGTGTACTTGTGACACTCTTCCTTAACATTTGCCAATGGGCTAAACAGTCTTGCCTGACTCATTATGGGAGTATTTTCTTATGCAATATATTAATCTGCATGCTGTCCACAAGGTAGAGATGGAGCCCTTGGGTTTCAGTCATGCTGAATTACTAGGCTGTAACAGGTTTATAGCTATTGCCTCTTGCGATTATTGGGCTTGATTCTTATTTCTTCCCCCACCACCATCAATGAAAGCAAGGGTAATATTATTTCCTATTCATTTATGGGAACTTTAGGGTAAATAATTTTTGCAGGGCACCCAACTCACTGTAGTGAAGCTCATACAAATGGCAGACAAGCAGCAGACAAGGAATGCTGGTTTGCTTAAACAGGATAAAGCTGAAAGAACTATTCAAGACAATCAAATACAAGTGATAAAAATGGACTGATGATTCCACCTGGATAGAGTTCAATACAGGAATCTAGTATCACCACAGTAAGTTTACTTATGCCAGGTCCTAACAACAGTTTATTGGCAAAAGTTTTACCCTTAATAACTATAACAGATTATGGCTTTCGAGACAGCAGTATGAGTCAGCAACTGTATTCTACCAAGAAAACAATTGAAGATCAGTGATGGCAGCAAAAGTCAGAAGGAACAAGATGGAGAGCAAAAGATGTATCAGGTAACCTGGCCTTTCTGCTGCCACTTAAATGTTACTGAAAAATGAAATTAAAATATTGTCCTCATCTAGGCAACAGGGAGACACAGAAAACTGAGCTGTAAATACTAGAACTATCCATTGTGCAGTAGAGAAGAGTCTTCACAAAGCCTATTATTCTGTTTTTCATGAAGCCTATTATTTTATATACTTTTGCATGCTTGAGCAAACACTCCTTTCAAAGTGCGTAACGAAGCAATACTTATTTTTTAATTGAACAGGCATAGCATTTGCAACAGACTATACCTGTTTACCTCTTGTGTACTAACTTTCTTTTTTCCCATGGAACATCAAAGTTGGAGTTTATAGAATATTATGCATACTAGAAACTGAGCTGTTTGCATTATTTTTTTTGCTGTTTTCAGTAAGCAACAGAAAGGAGCTGTCTGTCCTGTTGGCATCCCCCAATAACTTCACAACAACCATCAGGAAAAAATCTACTATTTAGAAAAGGTAATATTTCCATAAAGAAAAATAAAAGATAGAAAAAATGACTTTAAAAGGAAATCCTTGTTCTTCAACATTACCCCTCCCACCACAAAAAAAACCCAAACAAACCCAAAACTAGCTTTTTTGAAAAGGACTTTCAAATTAAAAGTCACCTGATCCCATGTCTGAAACTATTATTTCTGAAGAGTTTATGACAGTGTTAAAAGTTTTGAGCATGTATCCCAGAAATTACATTCTTACTGATGTTACTGTAATTTTTCCACTGCTGAACAATCATTACAAGGCCATTGTTTACCTGCACCCATTGCAAAATTAAAGGATCTAACATTTTCATTCCAAATCATTAGGAATGGAAAACTACTATTATGACTTTTGTTTCTCTGCTTGTAAACTAGCAATACCAATTTATTATAATATTCTTTGCTACATACTACACTTACGTTCACCAAATAGTGTTTTATAATTAACTGACAAGACCCTTCTTATTCTAGGCACACATTTGTGCAATATGGTATTGAAAACCTGTTATGTGATTGTAATTATGATAGAGTGAAATTAGAATCTAATATATTAAACACTTTGCTAGTTGCAAGTGTGTGCATGGCTCTGTTCCAGAAAGACTTGGGGCTAAAGTTAAAAAAAAAAAAAACCACCACAAAGAAACACCCACCACCACCAAACCACCCACAAATCCAAGCCGCTGATAGATAAAAGGTAAATATGTGAATGCAGCAACCATATTTCTACTGCAGCATCAACACTTCTGGGTAAAACCCACTCAGCAGAAACACACGATTTCTGCTGTTAAAATCGTGCATGGTTGTTTACACCCATTAAAAAAAGCAAACTCACCAGGGTACAGAAGATGCATTGGCATTGTGCTATTGTTGTCATCTGCTCAACAGGATATTCACCAAGGCAGAGCTTGCAGGACACTAACGGGTCAAGTACCAAGTCCCAGGTAGGCCTATATCTTGCTGTAGTCATTGCAGAACAGTCTGAAAAAACAGCACAGAAGTAGAGATGATCTGTCATTCCTTTATATTGATACTCAGTACATCTCTGCCACTGAAAATTTCATTGTCAGCTGCTGCCTGTTAGCTATGTGGGGAAAAAAACCAACGCTATAAACAGCAATGGCTAATTTGACAGCCTCAGCATTTGCAGTAGGCTATACATCCCCTGCCTGATAGAACATGCATATAGCAAGCGGGAGGAAAAAAAACCACACCCAAACAAGTAATACACTCACAAAATGAGAGCAATCAGGAAATATCCTTAGGCCACAGAATTTTATCTGACATTATATATGCAAAAATCTCATTCCCAATTCCTGTCATTTTCACCACTAGTTACAAGCTTTCTTTCACCAACACAGATTACCCATCACTTAAAATACATTCCTTAACCCCCACAACTCCAGCTACCCAGGCAAGACTCAAGGTCTTTCATGAACCAGCCTGATGATATTCTAACTCAGAGCCAGATATTCTTGTTCCTAAGAGCATGGCAGATCGATCAGTTCTCTAAGTTAATTTTAGAAATAACAATGAATATTCTGAGTACACTCAGAGTTTTAGCCCGCAGTTTTCTCCCAACCATTGCCGTATGCAAAGAGCACAACTTTGTTTTAGCAAAAACCAACTGGGGCAAATAAGAAAATGAAATAAAAGCTATAAAAAGAGGCTGTAATACCTATACATCACCACCCTCAAGGCAGCAATAGGATAGGACCATGCAGAGCATCTTTATCCTAGACTTCAGGGCCCAGATGGAGAGTTGTCAAATGACTAACTACAAAGGAAATCTCACACATAACAAATGTATTCCCACAAAAAGGAAAGCTAATTTACAAGTTATACACATGGGGGGGAACCACCAAAAAAACAAAAGAAAACACAAAAAACCACACTCCCCCAAACATCTAGGGTTATTTATATAGTATATCCAATCTTAATACCATATCTACTAGTATTGTTTTGTCACTGTGATATTGACCTTCCAAATGTGGAATATTCATATCCTGAGGCTGCTGGAAGGTCCACATTACCTTGCCTCTCTCCTTCCCAAAATTAACTGGATCCATACCTTCCCCGCACAGCCAGTTACACTACTCCAACTACAATTACAGCTTCTTTTTTTTCCCCTCTTGTAGGCACTTGCAGCAACTGTTCATATCTACATCATTATCTGTGAACTTCTTAAGACCTCCAGAACTGCACAAGTTACTTTTATTCTTATTAGAGTAGGTTTAGGCAGATGTTCAAGAATATGCTTTTTGCCCCAAAACAAATCATATGGAGAGTTCACAGAAGTGTTTGTGAGTCTTTAACATTAAATTCATTGTAGACATGACTCCACCAAGTTCTCTAAGTTCTCTGAAACCAAGTTAAGATTTTACATTAGCCCTCCATTCAGTCTAACTCATTAGAAGATGCCCTTCAAAAGATACATGAAGGATACCAAAAGAGCAGAACCTGATAATACTTATTTCTAGTGCAGCCATCAGGAGGTGAGGGGGAGAGAAGAAAGGTTAAACAACTTAATTTCCAGGAATGCTCTGGATCTCTTCCTCCAAAAGCCCACACACCAACTCCACACTGCTTCAAAGGAAACAGGAGATGTAGTCCGGCAGAACAGCACATGAATAATGGCTCACGTCACAAACTAAGGCTTGTGCTTGGCAGTCTTTTCTGAGACTAACATGGAAGTCTGACATGGCAATATGAATGAAAACCCAAGAGTTTTAAGGCTATTAGACTGCTGCTTTACTGTCTATTGCCACTACTTTTTCATTTAACACAAGATATCAATGAAAACCATTTTCTTCTCCCAAACTTTTGTTTATCTGACATTTGCAGATAGACTCATGATGTAATTGAGAAGTAGTGATCAAACACACCTGAACTAACTCTGTTTGCTATTAGTTCAAGTATCCTTTGCTGCTGCCCAGTTTATTGCACATCTGTTGCTTATAGCAGCAAGCAGATGAACAATGAAGAGGGATAAATTTAAGTTAAGGATGCATGTGCATACATCAGGCAGACCAAAATCCTATTAAGTTTTATGATGAAGACATAAAATTTGACACAACCCAGAAAAAATATATTGATACAATTCAACCCAGAAAGAAACAAGAAGTTCAAATATATATATTTAGTGTGGGTCAATAAATGATGGTAAAGGGGATAATATTAACCTTTCAGCTCCAAGGCTTATGCTTGTTCCCTGATCCTCAGGACTTTCAGAGACTTACTGGTATCACTGTGGTGATTTCTCTTTTGCAGCACAACTATACTGCAGTAACAACTTACTAGAAAGTATTTACCATCTTTGTCATCTCCTGCAAAGTGAAAGTCAGTTAAAGTGAAACTTTTCAAGCTAGCATGTCGCAGGCCAGCAGAAAATGGCTGCCCAGTACAATTGGCATGTAATACATGACAAGCTCAGCCATGGTGATAACAGAAAGCAAAACCTGAACACAGCTTCAAATGGCAGCAGAGCCATTTCTGCTCACCATTCCTTGCCAAACACCTTCTGCTGAGACAGTAATATGTGCAGCAGAGACTGATTGCCCTCCATTCATACAGGCATGTTAAAAATATGCTTGGTTGACTCCCAAAAAGGCTTCTATCCCACACTGCTAAAGAAAACAAGTAAAATACTATTTTGGTGACTTGGAACTTTTTTCTGTATGTCAGTTTTTCAAACAGAGTAGAAATAGTACAAGATAGCATTGTATCACTTTACACCTTTCACTTTAGCCTACTGCAGCATTATAGCACACACAATCCTTACAACCTCAATTACGCACAAAACCTCTGCTAAAATTATCTTTAATTTTGATAATGAGATATTACATTCACATACATGGGAATAAATATCTGTTGCTGCCGGTGGCATTAAAGCAAGGATCAAGACATCTGCCACCTAACCTTGGAAAACACATACAGAAAGCTACCACATCCCAGTGGAACATTTCTGCTCAATATCCCTGTAAAGGAACACAGGGAATGAAGGTTTTCCAACACAGACTAGATTTTGCTTCTTGATCATCTGGCACACCATTGCAACTAAATAATAAGCTTCTGAGTTCACATCATGATGCTTAAGAACACCAAACCAAAAACAACAAACTCGCAAGAAAAGAGCAGAGAAGAAAAAAAATCGTGTTTGTTGGCAGCCGGCTGAACATGAGCCAGCAGTGTGCCCAGGTGGCCAAGAAGGCCAACAGCATCCTGGCTTGTATCAGGAAGAGTGTGGCCAGCAGGATCAGGGAGGTGATCGTGTCCCTGTACTTGGCACTGGTGAGGCCACACTTTGAACACTGTGTTCAGTTTTGGGCCCCTCAGTATAAAAAGGACATTGAGTTGCTGGAGCGTGTCCAGAGAAGGGCAACGAAGCTGGTGAAGGGCCTGGAGAATAAGTCTTATGAGGAGCGGCTGAGGGAACTGGGGTTGTTTAGGCTGGAGAAAAGGTCTCCCTTCAGCCTCCTCATCGCTCTCTGCAACTACCTGAAAGGAGGTTGTAGTGAGGTGGGTGTTGGTCTCTTCTCCCAAGTTAGCAGCAATAGAACAAGAGGAAACAACTTCAAGCTGCCTCAGGGGATGTTTAGATTGGATATTTGGAAGAATGTCTTCCCTGAAAGAGTGGTCAGACATTGGAAAAGGCTGCCCAGAGAGGTGGTGGAGTCACCATCCCTGGAGGTGTTCAATAAAACGTGTAGACGCGGCACTTCAGGGCACGGTTTAGGAGACATGCTATTGTTGGGTTGATGGTTGGCCCTGATGATCTTAAAGGTCTTTTCCAACCTTAGTGATTCTATAATCTGTCAAAATCAGATTAAGTCTCCTACTGTTCCATAGCTGTGGTCTCTTATGGCTTCAGATTGTATTCTTATGCTTTCTAGTGATGTGCAACGCTTCAGGGAGAATGTAAAGTAACAGCAAGAAAGAGAAGGCAACTGAGAGGACCTCTAGAGGAACAAAGTATTGAAAAATACGTCCCAGTGTGCCCTCATGCTGAAGATCACCAGTTACAGCAACAGCCAGTAGAAAATTTTTCTATCTTCTAGGGAACCCCAAGAAATAGTGAGAGGTACAGAACTACAGTCCAATCCGCTTACTGAATAGATCTTAGCCCAATAAGTATCCAGATCATTAGAGATTTAGTGTTGATTACCAAACTCAGTACAAACATCAATATTTCACAGGTCCTGGTAATAGGTGTGACAAATCAGACTTAGAGACACAGAAAACCAGAGAAGATGGTTGTCCGTTCAAACTCCAAGGTCTACTTCAGTCAAGGTCAGACTCATTTGCATATTTTTGCAGTCTGTGGTCCATATCTGGTGGTATTGAATTTGTAAGAAATATAGTAATGCAGCCAATCATTTTCTAGGGCGGCATGCCAAAGCAAGCTGGGAGTAGGAAGCACAGGAAATAACTATTGTAATAGTGGTTCAGACCAGTCTTTTCCGAAATGGTCATTAATCATATTGTTGATTATTTAAATCCGCAACCATGTGCATGTCCACGCAAAAAAAAAAAAGAACCACAGCTTAAATACACAGAAGTGACTGAAATTTTGTTGCTGTAACATCTTAACATATTTAAAACATGACTTACACATTCTGGGAGATGAGTATGGAGGGGAAAAGAATAATTTTTTCTGCACAATAATTAAGTGAATACAAACTGGATTTCTGAACAGTAATCCCTTAGTTTTTGGCTCACCTACACAGACTACATTTTTCAAGTGAGAACAAATGGCTGACTTGATCTCTGATAAGTCAAGAATAGAACAATTCTTTCTTTCCATGCTTCAAGAAGTTGCAGAAAACAGTTAAACAGAAATAACTTGAAAACATCTGTGAAAAAAACGCTGTGAAAGCAGGAAATAATGCAACTTTCTTCCATGAAAGTAATCCAAGAAATTATAAAATAGTATGGTTTTTCTCAATGCACTGTGGTGAATTATTTCATGGCACTGTACAGTCAAACTGCAATTGCATCAAGTTAACACTTCATGCATATATGACCAACTACATGAGAAAAAACTGGCTAGAAAATATGGTTGAATACAATAGTCCTACACAGCATGCTTTAACTGGCGGGTCTATTTTCAGCAAGCAAGACCCAAAATAGAGCTTTCAACAGAATCTAAATTTCAGCTTTAGATCAGGGATGGGTTTAATTTCTAAATAAAGGGCGTCAGTCCCCTGTCCTACTAGACAACTAGTTAATAATGTACACTTAAAGTCATCTGTCTTCAGGAGTTATCTTAATATGAGTTTACTAACATGGCGGAAAAGAGCTCTTTTAGAAGCCAAAGGAAGGGATTTAAATGGGATTTACAATTTATTCTCATTCCCATTGTCCCTCTTTGATTTCATATAGTAGCCTGGATTATTTTCACTACAGTTATTTCAGCAAAATCATCTGCTATAGTACAAGATTTTTATATATTTACATGTATAAATACATATGTTTATATAATACAGGCTACAATTCCTAAATGAAGACACACACATCTGTCATAGTACAGTTTTATACATGTATTTATACATAAAGTGTATTTATATATAAAGTGTATTTATATATTAAATTTAAACTTAATATTTATAAATATATACAAGTATAAATCAGGTAAAATATCTGGAGAAATTTTTATAATGTGGAGAAAGAAATACACATTTCTGAAGAGGAATCAACTGCAGAAAGGCTATTATAGTACACTCTGGAACTGGCACTGCCTGCCACATGTATTAAGTGAATATTTTGACTCTGTGACCTAAGCAATTCTGAGCTTTCCTCTGTAGCCACAGCTATAGCTCGCTGCAGTGATTTGATAAGTATCTCCAAGACCTCCAGGTCAGCAGGGACTAGCTTACATGATCAAGATCAGTGACTGCAAGTTTTCAGTGACAATCCTGCAGCTTGGATTATTTGTTACCCCTTGATCAGAGTTTGAGCTTGATGCCATTTTCCCTGTTCCTAGGCTTTTCCAGTAGGACTTTTCAGCAGTATTCATATTTCTCTAGCAATATAAAGAAGCCTGTATGACAGAACTGAACAGTTAACAAGTATTTTTTTGTCGGTGTTGCCAGTTTTTACTATGTAACTGTACCATAGACTGATAAGGCCATTTTAAAGTCCCTCTATTAAAAAAAAAATTAATAAACTCACCCACTAGGTAGATTTCATGGTTATAAAAGTTGGCAGGCAGACTTAGTCTCTCTCACTTACCAATCCCAGTTAGGAACTGGTATCTATCACTACATTAACTGTCTGCCTCCAAGTCTTCATCCCCACAGAACTGCTTGGGAGGTAAAGTAGAATAATTCTCTCTGTGAGCTATCAGGCAAACTAACACATAGAAGATTGGATTTACGTAGATATTTAGACATGACTAGCTTACAAAGGTTTGGTGCCTGCCTTAGGTTCTTAAATCCTGCCAACCTAACTCTTAAGGCTAACTCATAAATCTGATCCACAATCAACTGCTAATTCAGCAGATATCAGGCATCCTTTAAATTCCAGACAACACCAACCAGTAAAGCCATGTTCTGCCTTCCAGCAGTATAACAGGCTGCTGTTTTCAGGCATAACTTTTCAACACATAAGAAACTTCAGCTTGTACAGAATACTGCAGAAAGTCATGTCAACACATAGTCTATCATGAACTCTGCAGACCTGGCCTTTAAGTCCTTACACCAGCTAACCATCAACTCCAAGCTGACCATCTCTCTTCTTATCTCCGAGCTATTCCAGGGCCTAAGGCCAGAAGAGATAAAAGACTATATAAAAAGCTGAGCATTGTCAGCAACTTCAATCTCCTGGCCAATACAGTGTGTGGGAAACAGGCTCTTTTTTGAGTTGAAACTGAATTATTCCAGGGACTTCAGTCTACCCCATGAGTAGCCACTATGTTTCATTGCTTTACCCTCCTGACACAAAATGGTATATATATAAAAGTATTTAATATACATGCACATGTATATATAGTACAAAAAATATATACATATGAAGATTATATTCAAACATTCCAATTCCCAAGGGAAAAAAAATAAAAAAAAGGTAGAAAGAACAGCTGATTTTTCACTAGTAAAAGGTGTCTGAACAATAGCATCAAGAGTGGAAAAAAAATTTACTGGACTGCTTCTGGGGCAAGTCACTGAGTTAGGGGAATTAAAAAAAGGTTTCTTTGCTAAACATCTGGATAACAATTTTTATTTTTTCCCTGAGAAATTAGAGTATCCTATAAGGCAAAACAAAAAACAGACAAAACAAAACAAAAACAAAACACCATTTGCTTACATCACAGATCATGTACATTACAGATCATGAAAGAATTTTTTTTAGAAAAGTAATGGACAGCTGCTAGATCTATGGATGCATATGACAGTGTTCCTTATCAGATGCATGGGTGGGTAGACAGGAAAAGATATGGAAGCAAATGCAGAAAACATTTTTAAAGCTTCAACTTCTAAAGAATACTACAAATAGACATGACACCAGCTCATCTTCTGTCCATGCAGAAGTACCTCAGAGGGCCTAGAAAAGCCTAGACACTGTAGCACAGGTCTATCACCTGGACCTGAAACTGGCATGAATTCAACACATTTTGGTCTGGAAAGAATGAGCCTGCCCATCTGATTTGCTTGCTTTAAGAGTCATGAACCCATTAGATCCTCATTTCATGTATCCCAAAAAAATACAGCTGCTGAATAATATGACAGAGCCTAAGACTTTTCTGACCTTACATTTTCCTGTGTTTGTCACCAGCTCTGGTGCCACTGTGGCTTCTCAAAGCACTGCCAAACAAACTGGGTGTGGCTGTTATTCAGGCCCTGTAGGCAGGGGTGAAAACATTTCAAAGAAAAAAAAATTATTTTACTCCATGTAAAAGAAATTGCAGTCAGGCAGAAGGGAAATAACTGTAAGATTTAAAGGTATGAAACCCCTTGTAATTTAATAAAGAGGAAAGAGGCATGAGAAGGAAAACAGAGAACACAGGAGAGATGGGGGAAATGAGGAGAAAATGGGGGAAGAGAGATCTCCCGGGCTGTTCCCAGAACAAGTGTATTTTGTTGTATAGCATACAACTGAAGTGGAATTCTACTGCATTATGTCCCAAACATTCAATATCCCCAAAAGACGACACGAATAAAAGGACAGAGATGTGGTAATATTAAGAAACATTGTTCAGAATTCATGAGTCTAATCGATGTATACTATCCAAGAGATTATGAGTCCTGGAGCAGCACAGCATGTGAGACAAGAGCTGGGAAGTCCTTGCACCATCCCATTTCCCAGCAATGGAGTCCCAAACCCTTAGCACACCTCAGGGCACTCTCAGCAGCCAGAGAGACAAGGCCTCAAGATAGTTTGAGACAGCGAGGCAAAGACGATATGCATTTTAAAAGCATCCTCCTCCATGCAGCAAAACTCCATCCCCATGATACTGGAGAGAAGTCTAGACACTGTAGCACAGGCGTATCACCTGGATCTGAAACTAGCATGAATGCAACACATTTTGGTCTGGAGAGAATGAGCCTGCCCAGCTTGCTTCAAGAATCGCAAACCCATTAGATCTTCATTAAAAACTCCCATGAACTTTAATGCAATGAACCACTGCCTTCAATACTAGGGCCAAGACCAAGGTACTATATGTGAATTATTGTGGCAACCATTAAGCCCATGCAAAAGTGTGGAAGACTACGGGTTAAATCATTAACAGTTGAAATGTTTAAGCTCTATAAGTATCTTAGGAAAATCAGCTGCATGGAGCATCTAGGAAATAAAGGTTTTTCTCCATGTGAAGAATGACACTCTGCACTCCATTGTTCCTCTTCTCCCCGGGCTTCAACAAACCGGAACCAAGACTACACATTTGAAATAGTAGTAAGGCTGAGATCAAGCAGATTAAAACAATTTGTTGGCATCATGACTAGAGGAACAAGAGTTTAGGAAAACACCCCAAACATTCCCTTTCCAGTGACAGCTGAATACAACAAAAGTAGTGTAATCTTCCTTGAAAGGAGTTGTGATATGAATAACCATCTCAGCAGATGCCGGCAACAACTGGTAGACTTTCAGAGTGAAAGAGCAACATCGTCTTGACTTAGGGCTTGGTTTTCTTTTTTTGTATCAGAAGGCAAAAATCAGAAACAGTCAAACTCATTTTGCTGGCTGAATGTTTTCAGATTTTGCTTCTACTGAAAGAAAGATGATGGTTACTAAGTTTTCAGATTTACAGAGTATTCTGCATCTTGTAGCCACTACCTTTGTTAACAGAATTCATGCCCAGAACCGTGGGTACAGGAAGGGCTATGCAGCTAGTGTTTATCAGTCAAGGCAGGCAGCTCAGAATGCAGTTAAGTCCTTCTTCAGATTAACATGGCTAAGAAGGTACTTCCATGCTTTCCAGCTATGAGCTCCCATCATAGTTATCGTGGCACCTCATGGCTGTAGGTGCCTACTTTAGGTTGTGCTGACTGTTTCGGCAGTTTTGCTGGCCATACCAACTAGAGCTCTACTGCCAGCTGCAGGTAACTAGTAGCCACCTGCATTTAAAATACCTTAAATTTCCACCCATATGCCTTGCTCTCTTGCTGGTCCTAGCTCTCCCACAATGCAAGGAGCCCAGGGTGAATTGATCAGACAACATCTCTAAGAGGTCTTAAGGTGAGGTAAGATGAAGCCAACCTAAAAGTGACCAAAGCCAGTTGTAAGCTAAGCATACAACTCATGGCTCCAACCCCCAAACACTATCTAGCAGTGAGAAGTCACTCATGACTGAATTATTTTCTGGCTTGTGAAGGCAACAGTAATAACAAGGGCAAAGGCAATTCCACTGCTCTCTAGGGTAACGTTTTATTGTTTTCCAGAAACCTGTAAGCCACCCAGTCAAAAGCAATTGATTTGCTATGCCTTTCCTCCCATCCCTAACCTTTTCCCATGTTTTTATTTTCCTCTTCCCCAAGTCCTTCCCCCTCCACCCCTTTCCTTGCTTCCTCCTATTCTTTCCCTCCTCCCTGCTTGCAAGGAACTGATGAATTAGTGTACTCTGAGCTGTCGGCACGCTAGCAATAAATCAGTAAGGAGCGGTTTGAAACATTAACATACCACAAGGTTTTTCTTTCTCCACAGCTGACTCTCAGAAAAGCAAGAGCTATGTTTACACAAAACCCAAGTAACACCAGGCTTAAGATCTGTGGGTTTTTTCTTTGCTGGGGGGAAGGGAAGAGAAAAGCCTTGGAAGCTTATAGCTAGAAACCACATTTAAAGCTGTGCAAAATTGCTGAGAAAATGCAAATATGAGCAAGGGCAGTGGAGCCTTAGCTCTGACAGAGACACTTAGAGATCAGTTGAGCAATTATCACATTTCCACCAGTCAAAACTGTGTTTTTCCTTGCAACTATGAGAAAATGCATGCTGGGTGCATTGCCCAGTGCTGTACTTGCATAGCACTTGACAAGTCTCAGATGAGAGAGCACAGTACATTGGGGTTGAAAAAGCCCACTGCAAACTCTTGCTGTCTTACACTTGTATCCTAACAGTGGAGCTCAGGTTTTAACAACAGGTCTTATCCTAGCTGTAAAACAACAGATACACAAGTACCAGCCCTTCATATGCTACACTTGAACCACAAAGCAGTAATGCTGGTAGCTGAAAACAGCATTCAGAGGGGAGTGAAGTTTAACTACCCACAGCTCTCTGTTCCTGTTCCTTTTTCCCTCAATAAGCAGCACAAAATTCCAGGCAGATATTTGTAAGAGACAACATTTTTCACAGCTCCCAGTGTGGACAGAGTTGCCAGTCTCATGCCCCAGATCTGCCCCTCAGGGATTAGCATGAAGTTCTCCCCTGTGCTGAAGGGTTATTTTCTGCTAACAATATTGAGAGGGAGAACCAACAGAGCACATCCAGTCAGTAAGACTTAGGAGGAAAATATTGCCAAGTACAAGAAAAGAAAAACACTTCATAGAAAGAGTAAAACTTCATAGATATGTTTTGTGCAGTAATTACAACCATCTGGAAAAATGCTTTTACTTGGTCTAAAACCATGCCTAAAACAGCAACTTCAGCTAGAAGTTGGACAGCTTCACTACAGAAGTAACAGCTTCCATCATACCATATCGCACTGTGCATCAGCTGTGACCCAGAACTGTTCCTCCAGTCTTCAGAGGACAGAAGAGTACAGTGTATTTGAATTAGATATCATGGTTTACAAACTCACTCACCATGTTGGTGTGACACACCAGACTAAGCAGAAGGAGAAACCTCGGATGGGATCCAGGCTACTTAAGATAGTCACTCTATTGTTGGTGCTTAAAGGAGCAGATTTTTTAAGATAACCACCAATATTACCTACTCAGTGAGAGAAAGCAAAAAGATTTTGAAGGCCTTCAGAGGGAGATTGGAGGAGTTTTTTGGTTTTGTTTTGTGGGTGGTTTTTTTGTTTTGGGGTTCCCCTCTCCCCTCCTCCCTTTGGCTGAGGTGCCTGACATACAAACAGGAAAACGCACCACATCTTTCTGGAAGAATTCCATCTCCTGATAATAGATCTAATGGCTTGGGCTGTGCAATGGGCTGAATTATACATCAGTAAGATTGTATTCTTTTTCCCCCCTCAGTGTCTGAGGGAGAGAAAACACTAATACAGCCCCTTTGGTACATCTTGCAAACATGATCTAGCCTGATCAACAGCACCAGCTACTCACTGTTTCTCTTAATAGTAGTACCAAATTTAAAAATGGGTAACAGAGTAAGAGATTGACCATTTTACTGTATCCTCCTAAAAGTTTTCATTTTGTCTTTTTATCTCTTTTCCTATACATAATACTGTTTCTCCTAATAATCTCCTCCTGCCTGAAGCAGCCTGCCCTCTTCCCAGCACATCTGCATTACAATCCAGTTCTTTTCTCACCTCCACTGCACATTATCCAAGGCAAGGTAGCCCAGGTCAGCCAAACAGGAGATGTCAGGGTGTTCTACTAGGAAACTGGTCTGGGACAAGTTTTCCTCTTCTCTCTGGGAGAGGAAGTTTGCCTTTGTTAAGCAGAGTGTTACAAAATTTAATTATCTTATGGCCTGTGTTAACATGTCAGCCATGCTAGCTTGGTGAATAAAGTGTTGTTTGTTCCCAAGTTGCCTTTCACACATTACAGGATTACATGTTCTAACTACATTTCTGCAAGTCATGTCCCAATGTGACACTCAACCAGGACATGCTTGGTCATAAACCTGTCACTTGCATGGGCTAGGGAACATACAGACAGATTCTTATTATGTAATATCACTTTGACTGGGGCATATGTTTACTTCCGTCTGGTTTATTCCTACCTTCTTGTTGGTGATCTGATCAAGTCATTTAGCATAGGCCTTGGAAGACCTTCAAGCATGATCAAGAGAAAGCTCTTACATCATTGTAAACCACTAAGATTTCACACACCAAAAAAAGATGATCTAGTGATTAGAACATCACATGAGATATAAAAAAAACACTGATAACCTCTTCTGCCTCAAACTTACTGCATAACTGAACAGCTCACAAAGTTTAATCATGCCTCAGACACTTCAGCTGGTACCTACCACATCACATCAGCAGCTAATGCACTGCTCATCTACCCACCAGCCTGAGTGCATGTTTTCCTTCTCCCTCTGCAGAGTTAGAATCAGCATTTACAGTATTTTCAGAGATATAATCTCAACATCAGCCCCAGCTCTAATCCTTCACAGTAAAGTTACTGTTGCACAGTAATGCTTCCTTGTCTTGTTTGCATTTTTTTTTCTCCTCCCCACATTTAACAACGTTTGCAGTATAAACATGCATACCTGTTTACTGCAGAAAGCAGAAGCACTGTAGCACCCCATGTGCACGTGGGAAAGACTGTGCATAACGCCTCTGCAACAGCAAAAGCAGAAAGACTGAAACCGAAGGTTGAAGTGCTCCGGCATTGAGAGACAGCAGAAAGCATAAGGGGAAGAAAGGAAACAGCACAGGTTCACCACAGTGGAAACACTCCCTTCAGAGCTCCCAGGGCTACAGTTGTCCAGATAACAAGTACTGATCAGTTAGACCTTTGATTTCGGGAACACATGCAGAGGAATGCTATTGGTATTTTCTCCATCCTGCTTTGTATACTTGAGCACAGCTCTTAAAAATCAATAGGTGTTGGGCCTTGGTTTATTACTTTTAGTTTCCATTTAGTTTTCTCCTCTTACTTATTGATTAATTGTAGTAAATTAAGATGCTTTTGGAGCTTGAACTATAATTTTTCTTTCCTCATTTATAACAAAACCTTAAGAACAAACTACTGGCAGTTCTACCTCTGTAAATGGCTTTTCCTGCCCATTAATTAATTTAGTAAAGACAGTATGGAGCTGTTTAGGACTTCTTGGGGTTTTAACCTTTAATATTATGGAATAGAGTTGACTTTTTAATTACCCAAACAGAATATACATTGAAAATTATTAAAAGGAACGCAACTCAGTATAGAATAAACTATCAAAAAATGTAAATAAAGATTTTCTGACATGATATCAACATAGTTGATTTGAATTGCAATAAAAGTATAAGAAAAAAAATCATGTTGCCTTACATGTCACTGCATTGCTAGAAAGAGAAAACTGAAGGTACTTAAGCCAGTCCTTTACACATTCTACATACCCACATAATTCATCCTTCTAAAGAGGGAACACATCAGGTGATAATGAAGCAATGCAGAAACACCCAGGGTGATCAGAGTCCTTGAATTCACTATACATTTGATGTGTCGTGAAAGTGACAGCCTACTCAAGATAAGAATTGCCTGCTAATATTTCCCATTGCCTCTTTACATTCCTAGACCATATTAACCCCTTCCCCAAATTAAAACACATACATTGCAACAGCTATGTTTTGTGTATATCCTAGGCTGCACGTTCATAGGAACAGATTTGGTTTGTGGCTCTGTTCAAGCCACCTGCACTCTGCTCAATCTCTAACTCCTACCTGCTCATGAGTGTGAGAAAGGATACTGACACACAGCCCTCACTGCATGCTCCTTATGGGTCACAGTGCTGACCTGCTTACTAGCAGAGAGCATGCTGGGCATAGGGATAGAAAACACATACATATTCTCCACAGTTTCCCAGCAGAGAGATCTGGCATGCAGCATAAAGTGAGGGAAATTTGCATAAACTTATTCTGGCAGGGACAAAAACATTTCTAGGGCAGCTTAAGTTTGTGCTCACCATTCTAGGTGTTTATAACAAAGGGCTTTAAGAACACCACAGTCAAACTAAGAGCTTTTTTCAGTGAGCATTAATGTTAACTTCCTTTAAAAACTATCAACAGATTTAAGTCATTTTACTTCCTAAAGAAGGTAATAAAACAATGACACATATTTAAAACATTGCTATACACAATATATTCCCTAAGCCACTTCATAAAATGAGCTCCTTGCACAAGTCCAAGTGATCAGTCCATTATCTAAAAGGTGACTGAAATTTATCCCACAAAAATAATACAGGAAACAGGTAATAGCTCTTTGAAGACATGGTTCTCCCTATGTAAAACATCTACAGCAGGCCTCTCACCTTGGACATAAGTTATGTCTGAAAAACCTTTCCATAATCTTGACAGATGCTCAGATGGTTGCTCTGCACTGCCACAGCCAGTTTATTAACAGGAATCAAACAAGCTACCTTAAACACTAGGACAGGTCTTGCTCCATATAGTAAGACACCCAGAATAGGGTCAGTATCACCCTCAGACTACGAACTCCCCTGTGGGAAAGATATTTTACTTTTTTGTTTATGTTTCCATAGTGCATGCTGCAGTGGACTACAGGTTCCAGAAGGTAACATCAATGCAAACAAAGTTATAAAACAATTCAACTAGTACTAATACCCTTAGGACTAAATTCTATGCCTCAAGGAATGGATGAGTAGCTGAATTTAGTGGACAACCATTTTCTCTAGACCCTAGACCCATTTGGGTGTCAGGAAGTATCTTTGCAACAGTATTTGACTGAGCAGTTCTGACTCCTGTAACTTCCTCCCTTTTGTATGCAGCCTGAAAAAGCAGAAGAGATCATGTCAACCAATTTCAAAAAAATAAAGCAGAAAAGCCTTAGTAAAACAAAATTTTACTGGAAAAAGTTATTATTAAATAGGCTGAATTAAAAAACAGTAGTTAAAGATATTCTACACTTTCCACAGGCCACGTGTTGAACATCTTAGTAGGAATCTTTCCAAGTTCAACTCATGCTTTCCCAAACCAAACAAGTCGTAAACCACAGAAGCCTGCCCTCTTTTCAGCTTCTGGGAAGATCACAGATGAGGTCATTCATTATGGTCCCAGCCAAGTAACATGGTACACACACCCTTGAGACATACTCCCCTATTTAAAGGGAATCCACTGTACTAAGAAATGAATCATTTTTGGTAAGTTCTGTAATTGTTACTTTCTCCTATTTACTTTAATGGTCGCTATTGCATTTTATGTTAAGGAGACCGTGAAAAAGCAGCCACAGTGGTCTGACATACCAGTTTAAAATAGAGATGTTTGGAAAGGAATTGCTCCAGAGGTTTTAAATTAAACAACAGGGATTGCGACCCACTGCTTAAAATTAGCTTTTGTGGTTTGTTTTTAGATATTCCTAGTAACAAACTCAATCTGATATTTCTCTCTTGCACCTAGCAATCTAGGCAGCCAATAATAGAAGTTTCGTTTAAAATATGGCTATTAATGCTCCCAAAGATAGTCTATTACGTGAGTAAGCTCTGTCACAGGCCTGAAGTAATTCTCTAGATTTTTCCCTTCTTTTTATTAAAGGACAATAAGTGCTTGGCTAAGAGTTGAATTCTACGTGCTTTTAGGATGAAATAGTTTGTCAATATTAAAACTAGACAGGAAGAAAACTTTCAGAGGGAAGGAACTGAACCCTGGAATGTCTTTGAATTCCTATTCCATATTTATTGAAAAGACACACCACCCACTCATCCCACCCCCTGCCAAAGAACAAGTGTTTAACCATCAAAGGTATCCCACATTTCTTTTTCTGAAATCCTTTCTTAACTTACATAGTCTAGCAATACAGTATTTTGTCCTAGTTAATTGGCAAAGGCAGCCTTTCAGTTTCTTTCCAGCAGGAAGCCAATTAAATAGATTGAAGAGCAAAGCAGTGCTACTTTAAAAACAAATAAGAGGGAAGAACACAGTAGCTGGCTGGTGCTTCTCCAAAAGGGTTTGAACAAGACATTTTTTTAAAAATTGGAGACACAAGGGCAGTGCATCTCCTTTACAACAGTTAGCACAGATGGGAGCAAGAGCATCACAACTTGAACAAAGGTGCTCTGTGGGCTGCAGGTCTCATTTACAGGGGCAGAGGCCAGGGCAGAGCAGGTAGGAAGACCCCACAACATAACAGAAGATGGGAAATTCAGGGTTTCTTTTATCCATACCGAACTCTGTTCTGAAGGGAGAATAGGGAGGCTTTTACACCAGCTATAAGCCAAGGCAATGCTACATAAGCATTAAGCCTCCGAAGACTAATAGCTGAAGTCATGCTGTTGAGTTAATAGGGAGTTTGGGAATATGACTGACAAAGCAACTACATTGGTAACTACCGGCACATTTGTAGTCTATCCATACTTCAAAAGAACAAAAAACCCAAACCCCACCAATGAAGGTCTACAGAGGACAATGAAAATGAGGAGATGCAGACCAAGAAACATCCAAATACAATATTTAAAAACAAAAAGCATGAGCTGACCACATGGGGCTTCTAAATATATGGTTGTTAGCAAATGAATGAAAGTAACCATTTGTAAAAATGGCTTGATAAAGATGACAAAAAAAAAAAACAGTAAAAAATCAAATCAATGTAAAAGGAACAGATTATGTTCACAGAAAAATAGCACTAGAGTGAAAATCCAGGCTGCTGAGCAGAGACCTCTTCCCCCAGGTGCTGGTCAGCAATACAGGCTTTTGCACTTGGGTGCAGCACTTTAATACTGAGTGACGAACTGGACTTAACTTCTAACCATAGGTTTAAGTCAACTGACCTGGGTTGAGGAGGATGCACCAATACCTACTAACAATAACCAGGATAACAATAAATAACCAGGAGGCCCGGGTTCCTGCAATGCCAGCAGTAGTCGGAGACATAGCAGATGGAAAAAAGCAGGCAAAGTGTTATGTAGTGCATAAGGCAATATAATTATCCTGTGTCACAGACAGTTTGTACTTGCCTGCCTTTTCTACTAATACTCAAAATGAAATGTTTTCTTCTGGGGAGATTGGCTTTGTGTTTTGGTTAAAGAAAGCGTGGTTGAAAAGTGGGTGTAGTGCTTGGAACAGCAAGCAGTGAGGTTTGAGAGGGCTCCAAGTTCCTGGAGAAGTTCCTTCCACAGCTTCTGAGAAAACTATTTTGCTTGCGCAGCTCAGCTTATGCCTGTGACAGAACAGCCACCAACCTGCTTCTTCTTCAGCCTTGGGCTCTAGTCTTTACAGTAATGAGAACCAGCACCTCAAAATTATGAGGGAGACATTAAAAGGACTACACGGCAAGCTGTAAATCAGCCTTCTAACATGGTGGCAAGGGAATGGGATAAAGCTCACAGGTCCCCTCTGAGATGCAGAGCTCTTTGGCAGCTTCATTCCCACTGGCAGTTCTTATCCTGCAGGATCATTTCAAGCCAACCTGCAAATTTTATAGGAAAGTGAAACTGGATTGAGACATGCAGAAAGCAAGACAGAATTAAAGAAAGAAGGAAGAGCTCGATTTCTAGATGTAGGGGATGGGAAGAAGATTCAGTAATCCTGAGATGACAGCAAACGGAGATATTGATCCCTGTTGGGATCAATATATTAACAGGAGAATCAAAAACTGATCAGAGGTAAAGTTAGAGGTCCCATAGTAATGTCTGAATCTAGGAAGGGACAATAAATTTTCTAAAGTAGTGCTTTAATTAATTTGTGTAAGTTGTGTTTAAAAAAAGTAGAAAAAGTGGAAGTTCTGCTTGTGAAAGCTCAGGAACTGACTTTGTTATACAGCAGCGAGACCCTTTTGCATGAGACAGATGTTTGCTAGAAGGACTGGTATGCAGTGGTTGCCTAATTTTTCTCTGTGAAGGTCAAAATACACAACAGCAGACAAGTGTCTTGACTTGTGCCTCTTTCCTTACTTTGTAGGTTGCCAGTACATTCCAGCACATTTAAGTACTGGAATCCTACTGCTTTTCCCTGTTGCTTCATGCATCTGCAGTAGTCAGTGTCCCCTACTCCCTTCCCACTTGCTGAACAGGAGAAAAAAGTTAACTACCCCCAACTCCACTGACTCTACCAACCCCTTCTTTACAGAAAAGTAGCCAGTTATACAGAACCTGGAAAAAATCTACTCAGAAAGCCAGTTTCACATATACAAGAAATCTGGCTGCACTTTTTGAACAGATTTCAGTTCTACAGACTGCAAAAGGAGGGGAGATAACTCCCATTTAGTTTTTGGCATATTGTACAACCTCCAAACTTCTTATCCTATCTGAACTTACTAGAAAACTAATACGTTTAAAAACAAAACAAGAGAAGCCCCACCAAAACAGCAAAGATAAAAAATCTCCAGTATTTGAAATAAAATCCCAGAAATGCAGCCTACAGCTATTTATTTCAATAGAATGCTAAGTTCTTCTGCAGTAATAGTGAGACATTCAGAACTAAGAATTAGAACTTTGAAGTCTGAGAAGGCCTTGCCTGGTTAAAACCACTCCATGTTGTTCTGCACAAGCCACAGTCCTGCACATATAAACAACTAGGCAAACAAAGGAATGCAGATGGCTCTAGAATGAGCTGATATAAATTACTTTAAAAATTTTGCTTACTAAAAAGAAAGTAATTTCCCACCTTCACATATTTCTTTGCTATTGGGGGAGATTTTTTGTGGACTAAAGCCAATAGATAGGTTTAATTTTACATCCTGTTTCATGAACTATAATTAAAAACAAACTTTACGTTGTGGCCACAGAATGAGTTTGCCACCTCTGCAGTACAGTTCTTCCTTCTTGTCACAGGCTAAAGAAAGCACTACTTGACTTTTGTAGGCAGATCTTACTTACATCTTTACTAAATCTCATTTTAGCTATGTTGGGATGAGTCAAGCTGTGCCTTTGGCTACTGCTACAAGACATAACATAATAATAGTAGTAATAATAATGCAAATTATAAATGTGTCACTGGAGCTAGATCATCCACACTGCACACTTGTCACTAAATTATGGTACACTGACTCAGAGGTCTCAGCTGCTCTTAAGGTTACCGACAGCTACTTAGAAAACATTATCTGAAGCAAAGCCAAAATAATTTTATTTCTTCCTTCCACAGCAAAATGAAACATTTAACTATTTTAAGGTTATAAACAATGGGATGGAAATAAACAACTCCATAAGAAAGCACAACAATTTCAAGCAAACACTAGATCATTAGAGAAGAATTTTGCCTTTTACTGGCAAACTCTGACTTTCCCCATCTGCTCCCTTCTCTCCCTCATAACGAGCAGGAGCAAGCTTACATCTATGAAACATCTCTAAAGATGACAAGACACACAAGCTTTTCTCTACAGTCTTAGGAAAGATCAGTGAACATAGTGGCAGAACTCACTATCACAGTGACCGGGGTGGTGGGCTTGTGCCTGCTACATGAGGAAAATCAGAGGGCAACACTCCTCTGCTTTGTATTAATAGTCTAAAATATGTATGGCATGTTCTTGTTCATTACACAAATACCTCATGATCATCCGTATGCCACAAATATTTTCCAATACAGACCTCTGCCAGGATATGCTCCATTTCAGTAATCCTTCTGAGCCATTTCAGTGAAATAGGGTTGGTGGGCAGTAGAAAGATTCAAAACCTGAAGGCACATTTCAGCTATGTATGTGCATAATACATCAGAGCTGCTTTCACAGATTGATCACAGAATTCCACAAAAGATTGTAGAAGTCCACAGTTGCTTCATGTTTGCCAGAACAATGACCCTAAACTGAGGTTTCTGCTTCTTAAGAAAAAGAAAAAAGAAAGACCAGCTCTGCATGCTTTTCTGAGAGACTGGACAAAGTTCCCAAGAGTTCTTTATGAACACTTTTCCCCTTGTATTTCAGAAAAGAGGATATGGTGCCTGGAGAGGTTTTGGGAACCTTTAGAAACACCTCAGCAGAAAAGTAAACGAACAGGGAGTTGAGAACAAGCTCCACTGCTGATAAGAACACGGTGGGGAATATAGGTGCAGAGGCAGACCACTATGCCTGAAGGCATGGGACCCTCAGAGAGCCAATGGAGAGCTGATCTCAGGGGAGGAGGCTAGGCTAACAGGACCTTAGCTTATTTACCTTCACACATGGAGATCAAGAAGAGATATGGTCACTTCCTGAATACACATAGAATCACAGAATCATTTAAGTTGGAAAAGACCTTTAAGATCATTGAGTACAATCATTAACCACTAGCACTGCCAAGTCCACCACTAAACCATGTCCCTCAGCACCATATCTACATGTCTTTTAAATACTTCCAGGGACGGTGACGCTACCACTTCCCTGGGCAGCCTCTTCCAATCCCTGACAAGCCTTTCAGTGAAGACATATTTCCTAATACTCAATCTAAACCTCCCCTGATGCAACCTGAGGCCATTTCCTCTCGTTCTATCACTTGTTACTTGGGAGAAGAGACAAACACCCACCTTGCTACAACCTCCTTTCAGGTGGTTATAGAAAGCAATACCATCTCCCCTCAGCCTCCTTTTCTCTAGGCCAAAAAACCCAGTTCCCTCAACCTCTCCAATAACACTTGTGCTCCAGACCCTTCCCCAGCTTTGTTGCCCTTCTCTGGACACACTCCAGCACCTCGATGTCTTTCTTGTACTGAGGGGCCCAAAACTGAACACAGTGTTCAAGGTGCAGCCTCACCAGTGCCGAGTACAGGGGCACGATCACCTCCCTGCTCCTGCTGGCCACACTATTCCTGATACAAGCCAGGATACTGTTGGCCTTCTTGGCCACCTGGGCACACTGCCGGCTCATGTTCAGGTGGCTGTCAGCCAGCACCCCCAGGTCCTTTTCCTCCAGGCAGCTCTCCAGCCACTCCTCCCCAAGCCTGTAGTGTTGCATGGGGTTGTTGTGACTCAAGTGCAGGACCCAGCACTGAGCCTTCCTGAACCTCATACAGTTGGTGTTGGCTCATTGATGTGATGGGCACATGATGCAGGGTAATGTACATCACGTAACAGAAGAGGAATTATTTAAGCTAAAAAGACATAATTGACTACAAGGACAGACATGTGTAAACTAGCCATTGCTCATTTATTATAGAAAATTAAGTTTAAGTATCAGAGATGCATTACATGTTTCTATTATAGTTTCCCAAAAATAAAGGGAGCAGAAATACTGATTATTTGTAAGGTGAAAGTTTATGAAAGGAATTATATTATCTACAGCCCAAAATATGAGGGACCCAAGAAATCCTTGCCACTTTTTTGTTATTAAATCAACTAGTTAAAATAAAATGTAAAGCAATTAAACTGTAGAACTGCTTCTTGAACCTCAACTTGCTTTTTAAGCAAGGGATGCTGAAAATAATATCAGACATAGTGGTTTTAGATTTAAATCTAATCTCTCTCCCTTTTCCTTCCCATTTGTTTTTCTGCTAGTAAACAAGATGTGACAAAAAAAAGACTGTTTCACTGAGTATAAAAAAAATTAGTAGAAAAAATCCCAGATGAAAAATATGTAATCAAGCTTTATAATTAAACAGTACTTCTTTACACTAAGATGTGTTACTCAAGCTGAGCATACAGCTTGTTACATTAAAACCTCAATATTTAAATTCAAGCCAATGAAAGTATGATTCAGTTTTCTTCACAAGAGGTTTTTCCTGTGATCAGAAGTAGTGAAGCAAGAACATCATTACACTTTAAGCTAAGAACATGAGTTTCAATGGAAAAGGAGAAAAAAATATAAAATCTGCCAGTCTGTAAGTATATGACTTTTCAATACTATTTCCAGAAGATGCATGCATGCAAAAGTGGCATTGCTTGGGAAAAATGGAAAGCTACCAACAGCAAGTCACGAGCTCAAGCAAATGAACAATCTAAAAAAAGTCATTATTTTTTGCATATAGCCATGTATTAGAATAAGCATAACGCAGCACTGTCAGCTCTAGTGATATTTACAGGATGATCTTTTCCAAACTGCAAACAGGGAAAATTGACATATTTTAAATTATTTAAACAGAATTTTTACTGCCTTCCAGAAGACAAGAAGGTAAGTGTGCTATGTTGTTTTTTTATTTACTGGAAATGCATTTATCAAATACGTCAAAAATTTGCTATGAAGTACATATAGAGCTATAGCCATCTCAAAGAGGAAATCACTTTTTTGTTATCTCACTTTCTTTAGAGTGTGGATTTACTGCTGTTTAAAATTGAAAATGTAGTATTGTAGTACACTATTAAATCAAGGACCATATATGAAAGCAAAATAGGCTTTACAGAAATATAAAGATACATATATATGTTATATAAAGATATAAAAATAAAAGCACAGTGAACCCATTTTAGGTAGTATCATAAAACTGTGCTTTGAAGACAGTTATCGAACTGCACCAAAACAAGTCTTTCTCTCTGCACAGTGGACTTTGCTAGGAAGTTAACTAGAATGCAGATTTTGTTGTTTTCCTACATTTAATTGGTAAATGAACCAGCTCTTTTCATTCTAGAACTTCATAATTAAAGCAATCGTTGACAAATTCCCTTCTCTGTAGTAGTTTGGGCTATGTGGTTTTGATTTTTATGTGAGAAAACAACAGCAATTCCAAAGATTATAAAACCCATCTCAGGCACTTTTCCACCCCAGCTCCTCTTGGCATGAAAGCCCTATGAAATAGTGGCTGCATTGGAAACTGCATCTGTCTGTGCCCCGGCCAAGTGTTGTCAAGACAGTCAATGCAAACGCCTACCACAACAATCTCTCCTTTGTCGGTCACAGGGATCCCATGAGAAAGCACCAACCAGTCTAGGAATTTGGCTCAAGGTAGTGTTAGACAAGCCTGAAAAACAAAAAATAAGGGTCAGAAGTTATTTAGATTGACTGTATAAAAGCGGAACTAACAGCTCCATTCTGTAAATGAACTTTCAAAATTGTGTGGTGAGACAAGTGGTCTTAGTGCACAAAGACAAAAATCACCAGGTTAAGAGTAAGTGCTCTCTGCACTTACTGGCTCAGTTTGTACTTATCAGCTTGGGAAGATTAATCCCATCACACAGGAGTTTGGTTGGTTTTGGTTTTTTTAATTGTTATTATTTTTTATTTTATTTTTTATGCAATGATTCAATGGATTTCCAAGCCGGGGGGAAGGGGGGCGAACAAACACAAAAACACACAAAACACCTCACACCCCACATTTTATTCTTGTTTTACATAGCTGCAGCCCCCATGATCCAGAACTTCAGAAGAACATACTCTGAAGGATCACAAATCCAGCACTGGTTTCAGGGACTTCTTTTGTACAAAACCAACAACAACTTTCCACACACTTCGCAAAGCATTTCTAGAAACTGTACCAGGAGAACATACCTATGAACCCACATGAAAAGCCCAACAGTTTGAGCAAAATCCGTCTGTAGGCAGAGCATTTTAATAAATGTGATGAGATGCCAGGGAAGAGGAGGAATTCAGAACACAGCAGTTGGCAGGAGTCCTACTTTTACTTCAAGCTATTTCCCATTTTCGGATTTATCCAACAGTATTATTTCTGAGACAGAATTTCTGAGCTCAGCTCCTTTCCAGTGAATACTCAGAAAACTTAGATTTAGGATATAAGTATGTAGATTTTTAGCATAAAACCTGCCCTTTATTCAAATCTTAAAAAGACAGCTTTGGAATTAGCTTATAGTCAACCATGCAAGATTCTGGTCTTCCTTATTTATCTTAAGTTTTAAAAAACATGCTATTTAAAATAATACTTGAGATTGTTGAGGTGTGCATTAACCTTTGGAACTTCTAAATATGAGCATTTAATTTCTGCAACATTCTCATCCTTCAGCCTTTGATTTCCATTTAGAGAGATGTGATATGGAAAAAATATCTGCTATACTTTTAGAAAAAAAAAAAAGGCAAACCAAACTAGTAGATAAAGGAATGGCCTGACAACTCAGGCAACCTTTACTTGAACAAGCTCAGATATATATGCACTGTAATATTTTAGGCTACTCATCAGTTATTCAACCAACACTTATGTCACGAAAAAGACATTCCCTCCTCCCTCCTTGCACATCCTCCTCTCTTTAACCTTCCCCTCCTTCTTGCTTCTTTGCCACAAATCCTGCTTGAAAATTAGGAAATCTGACAAAATTGTGTTATTGCCCTCTTCCCACGTTCTCTTGACATTTTGGGAGGAAAAAAGTGACAAAAAATTCTATTTTCTTTACAGTATATCTGCTTGTGAAGTAAGAAAACAGCTTCCTCAAGCTTAGGGTCAGGACCACTGGATACATTAGCTTGTTAACCTGAACACCACACACTACCCATTTCCCAAGTACCCTGAAAGCAAGACAAGTAACTTGCACATGGCTAACAAATATTGCCTGGGCACATAACATGCCTTGGACTAGGCACCTCAAGAGATCTACCGCTTTCTCTAATGGTGGGAAGTGCAATTTACTGGTTTGAAAAGCTGCAGCCATTCACCTTCTTTCCATTTAGAACTTCAGCCAGTGGTACTAGTTATGCCTCTTGCTCTTTAAATGGAAGGAGAAAAAATAAAAAAAAGGAAAGTAAAAGAAATTTAGTACAAGATACTTTCCTTTCAATGCAGCTGTGCTGGTTTTGGCTGAGAAGGGGTTAATTCTCCTCACCGCGGGGGGTCGGCTACCTTTCCAGCTTCCCGCGCTCTGCCGCGTGGCGGGGGGGGGGGCTGGGAGGGGCGGGGCCATGGCGGGGGCGGCTGACCCCGACTGGCCAATGGCAGGTTCATTCCATACCACGTGACACCGTGACCAGTATATTGAGGGGGGGCAGGTCGCGGCTCAGGAGCAGCGCGGCAGCGGGTCGGCGGGCGGCTGCGGCGCGTGCGGTTTCTTCCGGCGGTTCGTTCCCCTCCCCCCGGGGCTTTGCGCCTCTCGTTGTTCTCCTTTACATCGCGTTTCTGTTGTTGTTTCTTTTAATTTTAATTATTAAACTGTTCTTATCCCAACCCACGAGCGTTACCCCTACTGATTCTCTCCCCCGTCCACCGGTGGGGGAGTGAGCGAGCGGCTGTGTGAGGCTGAGCTGCCGGCTAAGCCACGACAGCAGCTAAGATGCTCGGTCTCTTCTCATACTGTCAAGGTATGGTTAATTTTCAAGCTGCCTGCAAACTCCTTTCCTACAGCTCTTCTACAGATGTTTTCCAGCTCTTCTGCCAGCCCTTCTTCCTTAGCACAAAACTTGTCCTGGCCAGTACTCTCAGTCATCGCGTTGGCTTCATCTGACTCAGGCATCTCCTGACCTCTTTCTTCCTCTTAAAATCTTGCCCTTGCCAGCACCTCACTCAGCACTTCATTTACTGCTCCACCAGCACTGCCTTCCTGGGGCCCTCTCTCCCACTTCTATCTTTCAAAGGCATGAGGGATCCTGAGAAAACAATACCCTCTTTATCAGTGGTGTTCGTCTCTCCTCCTGTTTGCTTCTGGGCAATCTCTTCCACCCACAAAAGTTCAGTTATGCTCTCTACAGAGGGACCTCACAGATCTACCTCCTATTCCAAGCCTCCCTCTCCTTATCCAAACTGGGAATTTCAATCCTCCTTTCTGACATTTCCTTGGAGATATCCAGCTACTAGGTTAAGCTCTACACAGAGCCAGACAAGCCTCTTATCTCCCCTCCCACACAAGGCTTTCCCAAGAGGCTCTTCCTTGATTAACCAGCATCCTGCCAGTCCCCCAGCCTGCAGGCTGATCATGATATTCACCAAGAACCTGTATGTCTAAATCCTGTAGAAATAACATGCATAATACACAAAATGCTGTCAGACAACAAAAATAATCATCCAGGCACTCAATATCTTCCTCATTTTCTTGGGCTTCAACCAAGAAAATTTGACTTTGCGAAGTATTTCTGAAGGGACATAAGCAATGGTCACCTCACCATTTTAACCCTTTTTTGCTATTTAATTTATATTAAAAACCCAAACTCCTCTCCATAATTTAATAGCCTCCTCAGCCTGTTTTCTACTGATTTTTTTTTACTAGTGTTTAAGAGCCATCTGCCTATTTCTGGTCAGCTGGTGACATTGTCCTCCATTACCAACAGAGCAATCTCAGAGATGGACCTGACGGATCAATCCATCCAACCTATTTTAGACATTTGTCTTTGGATGAGATGAAGTCTGTCCTAAAATTATCTGTACCTGGATCCAATAATTACAAATAAGACAAATGCAGGAAAATAAATAAAGCTGCTCACACCCCACCCTTTCCACATTAAATCACTACCAGGAATTTCCTTTTAAAGATGTGAAAACTAGGACCAGGTACAGAATTTGAGTATTACTGTCATTAATGCTGTGCAGAGAAGAAATGTTTCTTTTGTAAACCCATTCAGCCAAGGATTAAATTAGTCCTCTTTCCTCTCCTTGCAACAGTGCACTCGTAACTTTAAGTTCTGTATCCAATATGATACCTAACACCTTTGCAGAGTTGCTGCTTTCCAGGATGCAGTCTCTCATGGTACGGATGTCCAGAAAAACCTCTCACTGAGAAATCTGACTGCATTCAGCCACACCCTACATACCTACCCTTGGCTTTACCTATCAAAAAGAAAGAAATATTTTTTGGTGACCGCTTACTTATCATTAAAATCTGGGAATGATAGACTGGTAAACAGCTTCTTTCTCACAAAAACTGTTAAATGGTGTCTGGTTGAGGCCTAGTCCTTCTGGAGCATCTTGATTTCCAGTTTATCTCCCACAGACATCTACTTGTTTATATTTTGCAGTCAGCTGCTGCTCCATTCACCCAGTGTGCTTTTGCTGACATGCTGTAATGGTTTTCCCAACAAGAAAGCTCTATTGTACAGAGCCACAAGCTGACAGGCAGAATTAGAAAACCTGTGTCAGGCTGAGCACAGGACTAGTGACAGATGCAGAAAGAAAGGTTGTAGAATCTGCTCTATATTTGTGTGACAGCCTATGGCTCATCTGTTTTTTGTGTCAGCCAAGAGTAGCTGGGAGGCATGAACGGCCTTGAAACTCATCTCCCTCCACCCTGTCAGAGCCGACGATGGAGCTCATGGCCGACCAGCCACAGGGTCCAAGGAAGAAAGCTTAAGGACACCTAGGAAAAAGGATGAAGTTTGGCGGGTTACATGCACAAGAGGCAATTTCAGCTTTGGATTCTCACCTTTACTTATGGTGGTGACAACATGTGATTATGCAAAACATGATGCCCGCACCAGCCTCCTTGGCCTTGCCAGGAGACTGCATTTCATACAGCCCCACACTGTCACCCCTACAGAAAGAGGGAAGAACCGCAGGGTGAAAGATGAGATCCCTCAGCAGCGACAGCTCCCGCAAGAGCTGGGGACACAGCGCACTTGTCAAAAGGAAGTTCTGCTGTGCAAGGTATTTACATGCTGCAACCAAACTGAAGGCCTGTGAATATCCTTGTGCCAGAAAGGTTACATAGAGTTACATATTGAAATATTTAAGCAGAACTTAAGTGTGCAGTTCAGTGAAGAGAAAAACACGAGCGCTTTGGGAAAAGCTCCTTGCTTCGCAGTGTTAGCCTAGCTCTGCTGTTGTTCAAGCCAGGAGGTGAAATTCCCAAGGACTCCCTGGAGCAGAGTCTGAAGCTACCAACCCACCACAATCCTTCCCCTCTTTCACTCAGGTTTACATATCCCACATCATTTTCTCTTGGCAAGCATTATTCAGGTTACCACAGCTAAACAGTAATTCATCTGGCTGGTTCATGACAATAAGATGCTTTTTATCAGATCAGATGTGGGAAGCTCTTTAAGGGCTTTTTGCAGAAAGCAGCTACATGATTTCATGAAGACAGAAAAGCTTCAAGGAGAGTGATAAAAGGTATTTTAATAAATCCATTCATATTGATACATGAGATACTGTGTGCTGAAAACAGGGAAATATATTACATTACTAGCATGATAGGCCACAAGATTTAATTACTAGCTTTTCTTTGAACCTGACAGCTAGTACTACTCCACTAACTCCTGGATGCACTTGCAAAAGAAGCCTTGTCATTTTAGATTTATAAGAAGAGGTGGTCTTAACTTGGATTTAACTACCAGGTTTACTGTAATGTGTGCAATAGAAAAGCACACACAATTAATCCTTCATGAGAAGGCAACTCCCCCCCTCACACACACCTGCTCATTAAAGAGTTGAAAGGAAAATATCTTCCCTATATTTATTTTTCCCTCCACTGAAGAACAAACAATCAAAACCTACTGTTAACATAATGAAAACAGCAATTCATATTTATCTTACAGGAGAAGATTTTGTAATCCTTCCAGATGATCTTCAAATGCAGTAAAGTTGATGAAATGTTGTATGGATTCCTATCAAAAGGGAGATGTAGGAATATCATACCACTTTGAACAGTCTTAATACTGTGTAGAGAAAAAAATGCTTTTTCCATGTGGCTTGCTAGTCTAGTTTAAAGAGAAGTATTAAAATAATTTGTCTGGAAGGAAGAGCTAGATGGTATAAAAAGGGCTGAATTTTAGGAAATCTCTATCTATCCCTCAGACATGTACAAGAAAGTAAATACATTTTTAGTTCCCCGATTTACAAGTATTACTAAAGTTATTGTTCACTTAAAGCACTAAAGAGAAATTAAACATGAGTCCAAAAGGAGGTTCAGCCTGACCTAGAATTCCACACAGATTTAACCTGACCTCATTTTGACAGTCAGTCACAGAGGCACCAGAGAAGTTGCTGCTCATCTTAGGTACTTTGAAACACAAGAAGAATCTGGCGGAAAAAAATGGAGATGTTATTTTGTTTGTTTTGGGTTGTGGGTTTTTTTTTAATGAAGGAAATTTTAATTTTAAGTGCCTTAGATTCACATTCTTACAGTCCTGAAGTACCTAACGTTCCCCTTGAAGCTTGAGCATGCAAGAGATTGACTGGGTGAAGCAAAATACAGGGGACTACTCCTTCCAGACTACAAATTGTCCACAAAACATGCAACAGAGGTGCAGAGGTTAACAGAGGTACAACTGCATTTTGTAGAGTCTACAGCAAAATGGACAGACTTGGCAATGGTTTGATCACTGCTGACTAGTAGTGAGCTACACAGCCAAAACAGAGGCAAAAAAGGAGGCAAGAAGAAATTGATGGAGTAGTATTATCACTATAGCTCTATCACTGTAGGCATACACTCCCTATTTCCCTGGAATTTTGTGGGGGCACTCTCCCTACACTTGTTGGATGAGAGCTGTGCAGTGACTGCCAGTCCTCTTCCCCCAAACGTTGTGTTGTATCAGCACATCTATCAAACATGCTGTATCAGTTAAGAGAGGACTATTGTCCTTTGATGGAAAAGGGAGTTGGATACGTGGTTTATCTTCTGTTTTCTGCCTCAAGTTTCCCATGTAGCCTCAAAACTGAGCCAAGCAAGCTACACACCCTTACATACACAGGGGAACACAGGGAGAAAACGTAAAAGAAGATGGAAATGATCTGAACAAGAACTGCCAGGAAGGAAAATACAGCTCTGTATTCAGGGTACACAGCCCCTTCTCTGTGTGCACTGTTACTCATTTATAGCATGGCATGCAATGCTGTAATTCGTAACACCGCAGTAGTCAAAGGACCCCATTCAGCCTGGCTGCCTCCATGGTTAACACCAGACAGTCTTCCAGGACGGTTCTGAAATAACTCACATCTTCCCTGTCATACAGTACTGCTCACTTATTCACAGATGCACCAAGTCTTCACACATTAAGAGTTCATACTTTTAAGATGTACCATCAGATACCCACTGCTCTTGTTCTTTTGAGACAGATTGCCCTGAAGCCACTCTTTGCTTTTGCATGCTTTGCATATGTGGTACTTCCCCAGAATAGATGACCAAATAGATGCCAAAGCATACAGCATTGAGAGGAAAGCCACTATATTTACATTATTTTTTTCTGAGGAACTCATATCTTGTTCTCTTTGACAGTTCCATTATATTAAGTGTTAACATCCATAGGAAATGTCAACATTCAAAACCAGCAAGTATTTTTGAAAATAATTTAGGCAAAGTATCCCTGTTTCAAAATACCCTCATTTCCTTGTTTCAGTGTACCGAATGGCTGCTGAGTAGGAAGAAAAAAATGAAACTGGAAGAGGCTTTTTATGTTATTATTATGAAAAGTAACTGTTGTTTTAGAGAAATATGAGAATAGTATATTTAGAAAAAATTTCTCAGGCAAATCAAAGAATCTTTTCTGATCCATGCAGACTTCCTGTCACTGTAGGTATATATTAGTTCTAAGTGGATGGAGTCACCTCAATTAAAGAGAAAGTCAATTAGGCACTTAGACTGCGTAAGCATATAATGCTGAAGTCATGGAAGATATGTTTATCATGAAGTTCTCTTTAGCTTTTATAAATGCATCAAAACGTGGTGAGCATATATCTGATATCTGTATTGAAGGTAAGACGTCCATATCAGATAGGTACCTAGCTCTTAAATTATTTTTTACTGTCAAGTTACAGCATTTACCATTTTCAAGTACTACAGTTCTGCCTATCTTCACCGAATGGAAATAATCAAAACTCTGATAAATGCCTAGGACGGATCTTGTTGAGGAACCTCTGATTTTCTCCCACTCAAGCACTCTAACATTTGGACAGGAGGCAAAGACTTTGGCTAACATGAAACACCTAAGCTCAGGTCTATAGCTTCTATAAAGAACACTTCCCACACATTCCTTGGAAGACCTACTTGCTCGCATACTAACCTCGAGCATCCTTCCAGCAACTTTCAAGTGCACAGGTACCCATTGTCTTCCCAATCACCACCCCAAGTACCTGTTTAAGAGGTGGGCAGTTCACTTTTAGCTTCAGGTAGTTCTCAGTATGTCCTTTAAGCTGCTCTTTTCCATCAGATAAACATTCACCCACAACCTTACTCTGTATGTGCTGGTTTTCCCCTTCCCAAAGGGTATGTGAGCAGCCTGATACATGAAGGAATGGACCATTTTGATTTGGTAACAGTTTTACACAGGCCTTGCAGTATTGCAGGCAGTTACACAGGGAAAAGACAGGGCTGCAGTTTCTGAAGCAATTAAGTTTTACTTAAAGGTTATTTGCTTGGTTTGCTTCAGACCCTCCCCCCCCCACCCTGCCCCCATTAACAACTTTTTAACATAATTGGCAAACATTGAACAAAAATGAAAGTCCATAAAACATTTATCAGAAATCTTTGAACTAGAAAAGATCCAGACTTTGCAGTAATCTGACAGATTTCCCTTAAGTTTCCTTGAATATAAACACTTGGTTTGTTGGTTGGTTTTTTTTTTTTTGGAGAACAGGAATTCTTCTCTTTCATATTAAACTCCAGATACTGTGAATTTTTCAAAATCTTCATAACTAGTAGGGCTTGACTTTTCCCGTGTCACCCACATTAAGGGAATCATAATACTGCCACATATACCCCTTAATGCTCCCTTGGTATTGAGAGGACAAGCGGATTTTCTTGTCAGTCGATGTGACTGATAGGATGTCCTGATGTGCACATCTACATATTTTACCCTGGCACTCTCCAAGTTGTAATTTTAATAACACTCTGTCCAGGTTAGCACAAAAACTGTTTTGCTGGGTATTTTTCCCTGTTTTTTTTTTTTCTTCTTCTTCCAAAGAACAGCGCCATCTTTGCCCTGTTCCACAGTTCAAGATCAGAATTAGTTGATACCATAGTGAGAAATAGGCAGTTATTTCAGTGAAAAGAATGGTTCAGTCTCAAAGGGTGAAAAATTAAGCTGTATGAGAAAAGATACCAAGGTGAGAGGAAAAAGCAGAGAACCTGAATCACCCTGCTGCCCTTCTAGTGATTCCTCCTGAAGCTGCCAGTGGCAGCAGCTTTGCCTGCCAGAAAAATGGTACATTGCTATTATTAGCACAAAGAGGGGCCACGATGATTTGACTCTTCCTTATATTGGCAGCTATGTTAAATCATCCCATCCAAAAGCAATGATTGCCATTGTTACTTTCATTAAATACAGGCCTGTGTTGGTCTGGAGATGGGTAAAGTCATGGAAGAGAATAAAACAAAACCAAACCCAAGAAACCCCCAAAAAATCCATGCAGACCTTTCAGACAAGAGAAAACAAAACAGTGATCTTCCCAAGAAAAAGCAGCCCCTGAGAACTCATTTACCTGTAACTATAATACAGCTTCATAGCAGTAGTCTAAATTGAAAGGCAGTGAACACAGCCATAAACATTACATTTCATTCAGATCCGTGAACTTCAGCTGTTTAAGGAGCTAATAGAAATGTGAAGTGACTGGTGAAAATATTTAACGCTAACTGACAGTTTGCTAAAAAGACTATCACATTCTTTGGATTTATGAGTCGTCTAAGGATTTGTCATAACTTGGTTTAAGCTAAATATCTAATGTGAACTGAAGCTAGAACTACATTGCTACTCCCTCTAAAGTGAGATTTTTCAAAGGCAATGTCAACCTGGAACAAAAGATGAGAAGTGGGTTATCACCCTATTAATGTCTCTTCACAGTTGCAAAGGGGACAGTAAAACAAGCGAGAACTATAGGTTTTACTCTCAGTAACAGTTACTGGTAAAATATTTGAGAATGGATTTTCAGACACAAATCCATGCCAAGTACGTAGCCAACGCTGCTGCTCCAATGGGACATCACATTATGGAAGAAAAATATGCAAGGTTACATATTCTGACACCACCACAGCTGATGCCCATCAATGGCAGCAATTCAATGCAAGCCAAGCTCTGGCAGCATTTGCTTAGGCAAGCAGCAGAGGTGAGAAACTGCAGCAGAGAGAAGGATGAACTCACACTGTGGAGAACTGCTCCCTCAGAGCCACACAGATTCAAAGTACAGGACACAGCCAAACAGATATACCGGAGGCAACAACAGCACAGACAGGTGCCAGGGTCAGCAGTGCTGTTTAATGCAAGCCTTGCACAGCACAAATGCCCCTAGCATAACATTTCCCAAGGCCAGGGACTCTCACATTGCAAGATAAAGAAAAACAAACTAGCTTGGAGCCCCAAAAGAAACTTGTACCCTGCAGGTCACTACAAACAGATGAAAGGCCATGAACATATAGACTTTTAACTGTTTACCATCAGAGCCTTAGATAATACACACCACACCCTTGGGAAGCAGTTGGTATCAACACGTGTCACAACTACAAAGTCCAACACGATGTTGCGCTTAGCAGCCTTTACAGATTCCACCTTTCAGTGATTAATAGGAAGAGTTGCCTAGTCCCTTTTACGTACAGCTTACCTGGGCTACGGCCCCAGCTTGGTCTTAAGAGCAAGCCAGAGCCCAGTAGGCTCCTGACCTGTTTGCCCCATGCACATGTGGCAAAGTTGCCAGTGACACCTTGATCCTTCAGCAGCCCTCCCGCATCCTCCCAGGCAGCCTCCACAGCTCACTTGTAATGCTACTGCTGGCACACCTGGCCAGTCTGGTCCTGAGGATCACCTGAGCACTGGTCCAAGCTGGCACAAGCGTTCCACAGCAGTGACCATAGTTATCCTACCTCTCCCAGCTTTCTGGCTACTGCTAGTGGATGCCATCACTACATCTTTGCTAGAAAGCTATACACACAATACTAGGAAACAATGACTGATGCAAGCATGACCTAGTAATTTAAAGTAGAGCAAAGTCACCTGCAAACGTTTCAGAATCTGAGATGTCAACAAATATCAGAAGTAGAAATAGCATCAGGAAAAACAAAACTGGAAAGATTTAAATTTATATTGTGGGTTTTTTGTTTGTTTGGATTTTTTGTGGGGGTGGGGGTGGGGTTTATGTTGTTGTTTTGGTTTGGGGTTTTTTTTTTTGTAATTTAAATATGGACTGCCTCTCTGCAAATATACTCAACATGTATATTTGGTCAGTACTTTTTCCACAAAGGTAAGAAAGAGCAGTACACATCAAAGGTAAAAGTAGCATATAATTAATCTAAAGTAGGTATAGGTGTTTTCTCCTCTAGGCTCCAAATGCATGACAAGAAATATATTATACATAAAGGAAGAAGATGGTACAGCATTGTTCCTTCATGCCAACTTGATTAAACAGAAGACCGTAAGATGTATTCAACAGATATCACTGTGCAAAAGTGATCAGCTAATTGAAAGGATCACACAGGGTATGTTTATGCAAAACAGAGAGGAGAAACACAGAACAAGACTGAACCATTTCAGTTTCTGTCCTATCAAGTAACATGCTCCATTCAGGGAACTACCTTTATACAAGAAAACCACATGAATCTTAAGAGTTTCTGGGTGTCTAAAGAATTGCTATTACAAGACAAAATTAATAAAAGACAAGAGTTAAAATAATTAGCTTAGCAAGAGGGAATTAACATAAGCACCACATTACTATAATATATGATGAACAGTATTATAATGTAAAGTTTAAAAGCAGCCTTTTCTTTCTCATCATGCACTTTCTGCAATATTATAAATCTATTTGGGGCTAAAGACCAAGCACTTGCTCTTCCTTCATATTCAAATTTGTTACAAAAATATCAAAAGAGGAAGTGAGTCTAATTTGAGACAGGGTCAAGAGTAGGAACACAATATAAGTTGATTCATAAGCAACTTAGCCAGTAAAATCCAGTTTCCTAGGAATGTGTGTCAAAGTTGTAGAAAAAGTTCAGACTGCAATGTCTCCTTCAGCAGGCATCTTTCCATCTGCCTAGGCTGCTTACTGCCAGAAAGCTGGTAGATTTATTGGAGATAAGCTTCTGCCCCTCTCATAAATGCTATTAGAATTCATCAAAATGTTTAGAAGTTATGAGCAATAGCGAAGACAGAGGTTCACAGAGAGAGTTGCACATAATCTCTATTTTCTCAGAAAACCAGGCTAAAATATATATATATATATATACACTAACTGTAAATAGTTTGGTCTTGAATTTGAAGTCGCTGTTACAACACTGCACAGGAGACATAAGCCTCACCACGCAAGTCACAGAGCATCACTCTCATTCCATCAGGATGGATATATATTTTTAATGCAGGTACAGAGAGAGGAAGGGAAAGCTGTTTCCTTAAGTAGCAATAGAAGGAAAACCAGAGTTAAATAACGTTCATTTTCCTCCTAAGAGGCTTTAGACAATGTTTACATCATCAGAAAAATACAATTGCCTTAGCAATATGGCATGACCCCTCCTGTTGCCCCAGGGAGGAGGCATTTGGGCAAGGAGTGGGCTCTGCAGACCCACACCACCACAGATACCCAGCCTGGTTGCTATGGGCACGCAGCCCTACCTGCAAATGGGTGCAAATTCCTCCTGAGAGCCTGATGTCATGTAATACTCCTTAGCACGTGGCAACAGGTAGGCATTTCCCTGAAGTCCTTCAAGCAAGCACATCTGGCTGGACTGCAGGCTCAGGGCAACAGCAGATCCACCACCCTGAGTTACCCTGGGGATTGCACTGCATGTGTAGCTTCAGAAGTCATCTAGCAGGTTCATCTATGGTAATAACAGAAAGACTGATCTGCCAGAAAGATCCTTTTAAATACCAGAAAAAGAGAAATAGCCCCAGGTTCCTCATCACTGGAAGTGCTCAAGATCAGGTTGGATGGGGTTTTGAGCAACCTTATCTAGTGAAAGACACTCTTGCCCATTGCAGAGGGCTTGGACTAGATGATATTTGAAGGTCCCTTCCCACCCAAACCATTCTGTGATTCAGTAACCTGGCTTCCTTGCCACTTCGCTGCCCCACCAGGAACCGGCTGCACGGGTCTGTCACGGTTTGTGCATACCAACTACCTGCAATAGGAGAAGGATTCTCTGAGTCTGCACTGTTCAACAAAATGAAAACTTCATTACCAGCATATCCAAGTCTGGGGAGGATGTACCTCAAGGGCAATATGATGAGAACAAGAAAGACACCATAAGTCGTAATAACAAGTGCTTCAGGAAAGCCAGTGTGGGTGGGACAGTATACAATCACTTTTGACAATTCTACTAGATCCGCCCCCTACTAGACATTGTTTAGAGAAGTTCAAGGGTAAAAAAATAATTTTTATATAATATTTTATGTTCTATAATGTTATATTATATATAACTATATACATTTTTATATGTGCATGTATATAAGGAGATTATTAATAGCTGTGAGATGAAGAAATCAGCACATGGTTCCCTCTCTCATGTCTTATTGCTTGCAAGGATAAATAAACAGACTGGTAAACAGCAACAGCAGAAATAATAAGCACAGGAAGAAGCTGATCACATAATAGATTATGGTGGGCTAACAACAGTTTGTTGTCTTAATATGTTTTCCTAAATTCATTTTCATATTCCTCACTAGCTAAATATAAGAGTCCTCCACAAGGGCTGGATGTTTGTAACAGTTGTCAGGTATTATCCAATTCTTATGCTGAGGATGACCTATTTACTGGAGGCTGGAGCTGGGATAAAGGCAGGTCCACTGAAACTTTCTGCAAGAGTCACAGTGATAGCTTTCCCAGACTGTAGTTTGTTGTGGAGTTTTAAGACGACAGGAAATAACCCCAATACTCCAGAAACAGAACAGTCAGTAAAATTTCTAAGGGAAAATCGAGTAACTATAAGGACTTCAAATATTTGGAACTTAGTTCCAAATCACCACAAAGTGATCAAAGTTGAGCACTTGTAAGTAGTGAAAAAAAATTATGCCTGAACATGCTAAGTCAGAATCTATTTCCCAGACAACCTGCAAGACTCACCTTCACTCCCAAGTATTTCAGATTATCATTTGGATATCATATGGTAGAAAAAGGTTCTATTAAGTAAGCTTTAGTCCATTTCTTCAATCATACGTCATTTCCATTCAATGAAAACAAGTTGTATTAAACTGTCATAGTGATACCTGTTATCTTAACAGGAAAGTATTTTAATCCAAGAAGTGTCCTGGTTTCAGCTGAGGTAGAGTTAATTTTCTTCCTAGTAGCTGCTATAGTGCTGTTGTTTGGATTTAGGATGAGAATAACATTGATAACACAGTGATGGTTTTGTTGTTGCTGAGCAGTGCTTACACTAAGTCAAGGATTTCAGTTTCTCACACTGCCCTGCCAGCAAGGAGGCTGGAGGTGCACAAGAAGCCGGGAGGGGACACAACCAGGACAGCTGACACAAACAGGCCAAAGGGGTATTCCATACCATGGGATGCCATGCTGAACAGAAAACTGCGGGGAGTTGGCTGGGGGGGCATGGCCGCTGCTCGGGAACTGGCTGGACATCAATCAGCGGGTGGTGAGCAATTGCATTGTGTATCACTTGTGTTGTATATTATTTTTACCATTATTATTACTATTTTCCCTTCCTTTTCTGTCCTATTAAATGGTCTTTATCTCAACCATAAGCTTTACCTTTTTTTCCAATTCTCTCCCCCATCCCATCAGGAGAAAGCAAGTGAACGGCTGTGTGGTGTTTAGCTGCCTGCTGGGTTAAACCGCAACAACAAGCTACCACTCACTTGCTATTCTTTGAATGAAAGGATGGAAATGATACTATAAAAAGGAAATAACATTGTCTTGCCAAGACTAGAACCATCTGATGAGAATTTTTTTCCTCACAGTAAGTAAAACTACCAGCCACATGGGTTCACTTTCTCTGTTCCTCATTTTCTTCAGCCTTTTTGAGAAAGGACACTTATGGTGTCACCACCATAAATGGCACCATCAGCAAACAATCAAGCTATTCAAAAACCCATTTGGGAGTAGCACTGCCAGCTCCAGTATTCACTGTCTGCATATGCAGGAAGACTGTAAGCATTTCTGATCTGATTATGAAATAGAAAAAATCATTCCCATTACTTTGCAGTACGCAGCCAGAGGAGCAAGTGTATTTTCAACACAGCCATCAGAAGTGGAAAATAGAAATTATCATTACGATCTTTTTGTCTGATCTCCTTCAAAAGGTCAGGGAAAGATGATCATCATGAGCTCCCTTCTGCAAAGCAGAATAGAAAAGGATCCTGTCTTATAAAAAGAACAGCTGACCACAGCCTAAGTTAGATACAGCAGAATTGCTAAACCATTCACACTGAGTGGTGGGTTGGTTTGTAATTGTTTTCCATTTCCTTTTTGTAACTCAAGATACGAAAAGGAATACAGTTAAAAGCAAATCTCCTAGATAAACCATAGACTGTTAACTATTAACACTACTCCACAGGAAACATTGTGGGAAATACAACAGGTTCCGATTCCTCTACTGCATCAAGTCTCTAGGAAAGAAAAGGTCTATGTGCCCAGATCATGCGGCGGGTTGATCTGAGTTGTTCTTTTTCCCTGAATCGGCACTGGGAGTGCAAACAACAGTTTTCTGCCAGCCTATGACAGCATTCTTGTAAATACAGCAGATACACTGAAGCCATTCATACCCCCGGTATGGCACTGCAGCCAAAACTCATGGTTAAGACAGCAGCCTTGTCCTTTGGCTCAACTGAAAGGAAAGTTGTCAGAAGTTATAAAAGAAAGCCACAGAAAATGTGACAAAGACTTGGAATGTAGTACTGGAAAAATGTTAGAAACAAAAGCAGTTAAGTAAATACATAGTCTTTTTCACCCTTAATTTTTGCCTTAAAAAACTGGAATATGAAAAATCCAGACTGTTACCAAAGATAACTCATAATACTAGACTATGCTTCAAGGGCAAAAATCTACAGTAAACATTTGTAGATGATAAACACATGATTTTATTTAACTGCTCCCAGAATACAAATCAGGGTGATTTAGAAGGCTGGAGTGGGAAGGGGGCGGAAATCAACCTTTTGTTTCACCTAAAGGATGTCTCATTCAAAGTAGTTATATCAGATTGAAACATCTGTCATCATACTCACATTTCAATCACAGATGGTTTCTCCCCTTCGTGAACAATACACAGATTGCACAAGAGGATAATGAGACATGATGGCCAGGGAAAGAAGGGGTAAAGGAATAAAACTTCATCATAGAAGAAATCCTGTATTTTTCAATTAGTGCCTATGCAAAAGCAAAGATGTTTTTTTTTCCAGTCTTTTCTCACTTGATCTTGCTTCTGTCGCGTATTTAATAAACTTCAAGCCAAGTCACTTTGACTGATGCCCTAACATTACCAGGAGGCAGTCACTCAACTTCTCCCACGCTGTGAAGTCCCATCTAAGTATAAACAGAGCAGTCTCTTTAAAGGCACAAGCCTGCCCCTCAGCACACCACATCGCCGCACACCCTGCTCCCCCCCACCCCAGCCCTTCACTACATCTCACGTCTGTAAGAGGAGCACACACCAGCGAACACGAAGGCCGGCAACCCGGAGTTTAAACCGCCGATGTAATCTCCGCAGTAGCACTCTGCCCAGAACATGGTAACTTCGGCTGTAGCCACTCCTGGGGCGGCTCCGATAAGCTAATGTGAAACGAAGCAATCCATTTCACAATGTATATGGTCGTTTGTCTACACAGTTAGAACATAAACAAATGTATCTATTTATAAATCATCGTTCAAGCTTGCTGTAGAACAGAGAATAGTATGTTCCAGGGCAGAAATTACAGTATTTCCAAGAATTTCCAGTGGAAATTCAAACAGCTTGTATCTTCTTCCACCAGCCTGCCCCGTTGACACTCCCTGTTCTGATTCTTTAGCAGCAATAAAAACAGAGTGGTACAGGGCCTGATTTTTCAGGAATAAGGTACCCTTGATTTAAAACGACATTGGGGATCCAGGGTGTGTTTGGGGAAGACGACGACACGGACCCTCATTATCGTGCATATGGTTTCTTCCAACATCTAAAAAAAGTCAACGGTAGCATCTTTTAAGGGCAATAAGGAAAGAAGAAACAAATACAAGCATGAAAATACAAGCACCGAGCCTTACTCCTCGTTCTTCCACCCCTGCAACCCAGACAACGCAATTTCTCCCTAAACCGCACGCTTCACTTGTGTCCGAGATCACTGGCGATGGATGTCGATCCACACACCCCTTTATTTATTATTTTACCTCCTCGAAGAGCGGCTGCTGCACTCCGAGGCACTGGACTGTTTCAAGAAGCTCTAGCTGATTGATGGAAGTCACAGAAGAGAAAACACGCGAGTCTAAGTAACCGGTTTCGTTACGTGCGGCTGGAAGCCGCTCCGCCGGCGCCCGCTTGCCGCGGAGGCAGCCTGGCATCCGCCACGACCCCCTCGCAGCGGTACCGCCCCCGCGCCCGAGCGACCCCCGCCTCGCACCGAAACCCCACCGGGCCGACGACGGGGCGCCCGGCGGGGCGGCGCTGGCTGCCAGGGGCAGCCCCGGGCGCTCGGAGCCACCGGCAGCAGAAACGGCGCTGCCCCTGCCCTCGCCGCTCCCCCGGCGGCGGCCCGCAGCCGGCCGCACACCCTCACGTAAGGGGATGCGGGCGCCCGCGCGGCCCGCCGCCTCCCGCTGCCCCACCGCCGCGGCGGGGAGCGGGGACACCCCCACCCGCGGGGCCCGCCGCAGCCAGCCCACGCCCCCGCCCGCCTTACCCCGCCGCTCCAGCCTCTGCCGGCTCGGGGCGACCCTCGGGAGGTGCGCGGCGCCCCGCGCTATCCCGCGGAGCCGCGGCAGGGCGCCGCCGCCCCAGGCATGGTCCCCACCCCCGCGGCGCCGTCAGCCGCGAGGCCGGAGCGTGCGCGGCGGGCGCCGCTCCCGGGCTTTTCCCCGGCGGGGGCGGAGGAGGCGGAGGGTGGGGCGGGGGCGGTCGCAGCCGCAGCGAGGCGGGCGCCATTAACGGCCGCCGCCGCCCGCTTTGAAGCGGCCGCCGCGCTCCCCCGCGCAGGGGTCAGCGGCGCCCCCTGGCGGCGGCGGCGAGAGGCGCCTCCCGGCCCGGCGGGCGTCGGGATCCCGGGATTTCCCGCTTGGCAGCGCCGGGCGCGCTCGCTGCGCCGGTCCCAGCAGCGGCGGTGCCGTGCCGTGCCGTGCCGTGCCGTGCCGTGCCGTGCCGTGCCGTGCCGTGCCGCCGGTTTCCCCGCCTTATAATTTATGGTGATTTTAGGGAATCGCACCTCAGGCTGTCCCAGGGTGACGCCCCCCGGCCCAGCAGGTCGTTCAGCGGCAGGACAGGAACAACAGGGGACTGGTTTTACAAAGGAGGGCAGAAGGGTTTGCCTTGCTTGCAAGGAAGGAAAGAAGGGGAACGTAAGGAAACCATGACGGTCATGGCTGTTTTGTAAGCGCCGTTTAGCAAGAACAGCTGCTTTCCTGTCGTTGGTTTATGTATGGAGCAACGACCGGCTTTCTTCTGTAACGCACAGAGACAGGAAAGACAGCACACCGAGCTGGAGAGAAGAACAGGAGATGTCTGGCTGATTTGGTACCACGCAGCTCACGCCCTTGCTGAGCCGTCTCAGGGGTGACCCAAGGCAGCAGCCCCGGGCGCTCCTCGCGGGGGTCGGGGGAGGCAGGAGGCATAAAGCATCTCGCTGCAGCTCTGCTCCTGGGCACCTTCGCTGCGTTACAACATGCAGGAAAGAGCCCGGCAAAGGCAAAGCGGGGAAAAAAGCTAAGCCTCCCGCCACACGCAACGAAATACTGTGAAAAGCTCCATTTCGGGTTGCCTAGTACAGCAGTTACACTGCAGCCTGGAGAGAGACGAGCTTGAGAAGCCGCTTGTCTTTCCTCCTCCTCTAAACTGACTAGCTTCTGTCTCTTGTTTACCATAACAGAAGATAATCTTTTTTTCTGCTCAGATATTTATGGATAGTTCTGTCTTTCATAATGGCTGTCACCTGAACATCACAAGGTATTTTAACGGTCTTCTCCCAACACAGCCCAGGCCACTCAAGGGTGTAACAAATGCTTTTCATCACAAGGAGAATCACCCCTATTGTTCTCCATTTCGGCCTAGGTGCTGCCCTTGGCACTGCGCAAGCAGCCCCCTGTGCTAAACACAGACTGCATCCAGAATTACAGACCTCTTGTGAATGCAGTCACACGTTCTGCAATTATGGTTCTGGGTTATATTTAACAAAAAAAAAAAAAACAAAAACAACAAAAAAAAAAGAAATTACAGGCAAACTTAAGAAAATAGAAACATTTATTGAAATGTGCAACATACTCATGTGAAATATTTAGCACTAACTATGTGATAGTATAATTTAAAACTTAATCGTTTGTAACATTCAAATATATCAAGCATCCTTCACATTGAAAAAGAGGGCATCTTAAAATGCATCTTAAATGACAGTTCTATTCATTACCCAGGGTATACTACATGATGACTTTAACTGAAGTAACTCATTCTCCCAAACGCTCCTTCTCTACAAATTTTACAAATATGAACAGCTGCACAATGTTAGTAAACGACAGCGTAAGTTCCTTCCCAACTCAGCATCTCTAGCAAGTGCTTAGCTGCCGTACTGAGATTGCACGTGAAAACACAATTAAGCATGTCTGTGTTTACAGGGCTTGAAACTGAATCTGACTCTTCAGGAGTGCGCATGTAACCATGTACACACTTCACAATGTGCGTGTAACCTCTAAGCTTGGGAGTAGTTCTGCTGAATTCAGTAGTATTTTTCTAGTCCCGTGCTGAAAGTTAGGCCCATCTACAGAATGAAAGCCTGAAGTTCATTTTTAGTCCAACATGAACTGTGTGTATAGATTTAAAAAAAATAAACTAGGTTAATCAAGCTGTGGCCAAAAAAAAAAAAATGTCGAGATTTTACACAAAAATGAGTTTTGCATATAAAAATACAGCTAGTTATTCTTTAACTTCAATGATTGTCTGTCAAACTGTGTTATGTCAAATTCCTCATTTCCGATGTACACGACTGGCATTTCCTTTGGAAAAGGGTATCACACAGAGCAGAAACTTTTTCTTAATTATGTATGGTAGCAAGAGGCGATGCAAAATCCTTAAGATTTTAAGAAGATAACAGCTTAAAACCTTCTGATAAAATCCATCTTCAATGGCTTTATATTATTCAGTTCATTTTCACATTTTCAGCTCCAGTTTATCCTGCAGCTTCCTCTGTAGGCACAGAGGATCTCTTGCAAGGAAAGAATAGCCATTTACAGAGAAAAATGCAAAGCAAAGAATGGCAGGATTTCTGGATCTGAATGGGAGTTTGTACCCTTCACATCTGCGTGCTGTGATACAGCTGGCATTTGCTGCAGAAGCGGCAAGCTGGTAGGTTTAGTGGTACATTGATGCACTGAATCTTTCCCCATGCTGGGAATGAGCCAGCAGCAAAGGAAAATGCTTCTTTTCTATCATGCAGCGTAGATGCTGAAGATGCTCGATTTAACATTTGAGCAATGGGAATGCAGAGGAAGTCAAACCCCACAGTTACATAAATTTGCGCTGCCCGTAGTTGCTACTCAGGCAGAACTCCAACTGAGGTCAGTGAAACAGCTGCCAAAAGACTGTGGGGTTAATGTGTGTGGGCCACATTTTAAATGTCACTTAGTATTAATACAAGAAAAAAAAAAACTGAAACGTAAGTGTCTAGGAAGTGTTGTGATTGCAAAATGCAAAATACAAAGAGACAAAAGAGCACCAGTGAGACAGTACAATTACAGATAGGACAGTAATAATAGAAACTGAATTAATTATAAATGGAAACATTTTCACAGGATATTCAGAGATGCCCCTTCCTTTATTCAGAAGTAGCACCTCCTACTTATGCACTTTCCCCTTCAACTTTGGAGATGAATGCAAAACATTTGTCTTGAAAAACTCCTTAAAAAAATCGACTAGCATTATCAGAAAAAGGAAAGAAGGTGTAATTTTCTCTACACAGTACATTTAAAGCACGCTGGCTCCCAACTGCTGCAAATATTTAAATGTGTGAGACAGTCCAGGCATTGAGTTCAATGGACAGTAAGAATGAGTAGTGCCAGCTCACTCCTGCTTTGTGCAATGCTTATCCCCGTGCCCTTCATGCAGAGCTTTGGGGAGGATGGGACTAGTTAATTTTGGAAAACTGTAATTATAAAGCCATAAAAATTGCCAGAAAACCAAGAACAAGGGCAGCATATTAGACGACTGTTTTTGCAGAGGTTTTAGACTTTTCTCAATCTTATGTTGATGTTGCCAGCTCTTAAAATCAAAGACAGCTATGACAAAACCCAATTAGTTTCACTTAATACCTGCCTGTTTGTAAGCAGCAAGTAAGAATAATTACTGAGCCAAGCAACATTTAAAACAAGGCTACTTGCTATATGAACTTTGTTGTTTGTATTCCATGGCTTAGCAAAATAAATAGCATGCAAATAACGCAGACAGTATGCAACAGAAGATGTGTGTTAGGTGTGCTGTATAGTATTAATTAATTTCAGAATAAATCTTTATCAAAACTCTATGTAGGGGACAGAAAAAATGTTTAAAATATTAAGTCACTATTTGCAGATAAAAGGAAAATGGAGGAAGTTATTAATAAAATGCAAATATTGTTTTTACTGTAAATATTTGTTAGGACTAAGGTCATTGCCAACGTGAAATAAGAAGTTGCTCGCTATTGGGTAAAATGCACTTTTATGGTTTAGGACAAATATAATATTTTTTCATGACTTAAAATATATTTTCAGAGAAAATTACATCCCTCAACTTTTTTTGGCAAACACTGTGTGTATATGGAGGAGAGGGAGAACAAGGACGCTTTTACAGTTAAGTATTAAAGAACGAAAGCTGCCAAGTTTTTCATCTTGATTTCCTTTTAAATATATTCCTACAGATAATGATTCCTAGGTTTTGACTGTTATCCCTGAAAAAGGCAAGGGCTCCTTCCAAAGGACTGCCGGATGGCCCTCTTGTGATCGAGTGAGGAACTGCTATCTACCTTTCTGTATGAACGAGGTGGAAGGTGCTGCCTATGAAGAGTTTCCACTTATCCACCATTACAGCTGTTTATAATGAATTAGAGACTGGGGTGGGTTTTGGCTTATTTTCTGGCATGTGCAGTATGTATTATCTTAAAGCTGTTTCCTGTGCAACATTACTTTAACAGTTCGCCTGTAAGTCCTTCACGCAACGGAAAGCCAATTTCAGAAATCTGTTTATATGATGGCTCTGTAGGTATTTGGTAATGTTCAACCAAACCATAGATAAGAGCATAATCTACATTCTAAAAGCTTTTAACACATTCACACATAGTATTATACTGCACATCAACCTGTGCAACACACCAAGTGTAGTTAAAAACATTAGGTACTTACATACATATATACATACCCATATATACATATCCTTTTTCTTTTTACATAATGCACCTGCCCTAACTCAGTATATTGAGTTACCAGTCCAGTTTCATGTCTGCTTTACTCCACACATACTTCCCTCCTCTTTTCAGGAACATCTTCTCATCAAATCCGCTGAATTTTATCGCTGCTTCTACACCAACATCTAGGATAGACTTGGAAGGCTCTTTCCGTCCATTTCTACAGTTTAGAAACCGCATCTGGAACATCAATAGATAAGACGTTAGAAAGTCAATTTGTAAAAGCTGAATTTTTCTACAGAGTGAAATAAGTTGCAGTGCAATCTCACAAAAGCCTATGTAAGCGCATGAACAGTTTCACTCTAGTCCTTAGAAGGCTCAGAAGCTCACAGTTAGACACACTGACACATCTCAGCAGGAACAAAGCCATTCCATAGTTCCTGAAAATTAAATATTTGGTCTTCAGTTACATGTAACCTAAGTAGGCTCTTTGAAACTTAACTTTCAGGATTTCTGTATCTTTCAATTAGATAAAAACAGCAAAGACATCCTGCAAAGATACACAACTACACTTCAAGATCCCGGATACAACGACCATGCATGCAACTTGATGGTAACTCCTCCTTAGGCTATACATATATTCAAGTTCACAATATGTTTAATGGGAAAAAAATACATCTATTCCTTGTACTACATGGTGAAATTATTTTATAGAATACACAGTAAGTAGAATTGGTTATCACTGTTGTATATATACATGTATTAGCATACAAATACCAAGTATCAAACAAAGACTTACGTATTCATCCAGAATGAGATATGAATCCCTCATCTGCAACAGATGAAAAGAAAAAACTAAATTAATATACAAACCAAAATTCCATTCTAGTGAAAAACCAAGGACAAAACAAACAACTATTCCTTCAAAGCCTGATCCAAATCTTTGAAACAGGTAGTGTCTTCCCACTATTTCAGTGAGCTTCGATAAAATTTATAGAAATAAACAACAGTATTACTAGCATGACTTAATGCATGAATAAACCATGAATTACCAAAGTAATTCTTCAAATACGACCTCTCAAGTGCCAAACTGAAATGTGGATGCCCAACTGGATAAAGGTGTTTTAAATAATGTCCAAGTTTTCTCTTAACTTCTACATCAGCAGGACTTACACTGTTTTGCATACTGGAACGATCATGTCATTTTCCAAACAAATGACATGACCATTTAAGCTGGGGTGTTTCACTCCAAGAGACAAAGGTGTTCTCCCAGCTCAAAGGTGTTCTCCCAGCTCAAAAAGCTCTCAGGTCTGCACCAGGAAATAGGCCAACAGCTGAAATAAGACATGTTTGCCCAGCTAACTGGGCATCCCCTACATGACCCTCCCTAAAATTCTCTAGGTAGCTGGAGCTTGCTGCTGTGTAGAACAAGAATCTGATCAGTTTGGTGCCCATCTTTCACAGAGGTTCAATAGAAATCAGAAAGAGTCTTCTAGAACCAAACCTACTAAGGGAAGTCTACTCTTTTTTTCGTAGGACTTCTTACATGGGAAAAAAAATGTAGAAACAGTTTTGATTCTCATCTCTGATGAGTGCTCTCTCCCACTGAATGCCTTAACCAATAGACTGCACTTCTATTTCTTCATAGTAGAGGCAACCCAGTCCGCTTACTTGAGCTCTCTACACATTAAAAAAAAAACTGTGAATGGAGAGTATTAATCTGTGGAGAGGAAAAGGAAGGCAAGATGGGAGATTTAAGGCATTTGTAAACATGGTTCAACTTGGTATCTCCTCACTCAATTCATAAACTTGCTTAACAGTGGGTCTTCTAACTCTCCTCATGCCATGTATAGGGTCTGTAGGCATCTTACAAAAAGATCCTGAGCTCCACCCATAGGCACTTTACTGCAGCTAACAGAAGCTGGATGGCAGCTCATCAAGTTAACTGCTGAGCTCTGCAGTAGCACAAGGAGTCTCGTTGTGAATAAAGAGCCTGAAAGCGCAGTCCAAAGGAGTTCAGATATAGACAATGTTAAAAATGTGACTTCATTGCAGACGGGAGTACCTAGTAATATGTGTCAGGCAAAAATACTAGTACTTGTTGCTCAATACCCAATATAATGCTGACTGGGATAATATCTTACTTCATGTAGATCAATGACACTGCCATAGCATATCATAGTGAATCCCTATTAGGAAACTACGCTTAGAGTATAAAGTGTGCTTACATTAACATTCACCTTTTTCAGGATCTTGTGCCCTGGTGGGGAAGAGCTATTCAATTCCAAAGGTCCTAATTATTGTTTAGAGGTCACCACTCAGCTGTCTAAAACTCAATTTCTCCAGTTTCCGTGCTGGTACTTCATACATCCACCTCTCTGAGCAGAGGTCACAGATCACAGAATCACAGAGTGGTAGGGGTTGGAAGGGACCTCTGGAGATTATCTTGTCCACCCCCCTCATTGAGCAGGGACACCTAGAGCAGGGGGAACAGGAACACATCCAGGAGGGATTTGAATGTCCCCAGGGAAGGAGACTCCACAACCTCCCTGGGCAGCCTGTTCCACTGCTCTGTCACCCTCACAGGAAAAAAGTTTTTTCTCATCTTGAGGTGGAACTTCCCATGTTCCAACTTGTGCCCATTGCCCCTTGTCCTGTCATTGGGCACTATTGAAAAGAGTCTGGTCCCATCCTCTTGACACCCACCCTTTAGATATTTATAAGTATTGATGAGATCCCCCCTCAGTCTTCTCTTCTCCAGGCTGAACGAACCCAAGTTTCTCAGCCTTTCCTCATAAGGAATATGCTTCAGTCCCCTGATCATCTTGGTAGCTCTCCTCTGGACTTGCTCAAGCAGTTCCCTGTCCTTCTTAAACTGGGAGGCCCAGAACTGGACACAGCACTCCAGATGTGGCCTCACTAGGGCAGAGTAGAGGGGGAGGATAACCTCTCTTGATCTGCTGGCCACACTCCTTTTAATGCAGCCCAGAATATTGTTGGCCTTCTTGGCCACAAGGGCACATCGCTGGCTCATGGTCAGCTTGTTGTCCACCAGCACTCCCAGGTCCTTCTCAGCAAAGCTGCTTTCTAGCAGGTCAGCCCCCAATTGTAGTGGTGCAGGGGGTTGTTCCTCCCCAGATGCAGGACCTTGCACTTCCTTCTGTTGAATTTCATGAGGTTCCCCCCGGCCCAGCTCTCCAGCCTGTCCAGTCCTTGCTGGATGGCAGCACAGCCTTGTGGCATATCAGCCACTCCTCCCAGCTTGGTATCATCAGTGAACTTTCTGAGGTTACACTCTATCCCTTCGTCCAGGTCATTGATGAATATGTTGAACAGGGCTGGACCCAGCACAGACCCCTGGGGAACACCACTAGTGACAGGCCTCCAACCAGATTCTGCCCTGTTGATCATGACTCTCTGAGCTCTGTCATTCAGCCAGGTCCACTTGATGCTGTGAGAAGACTCCTGGTGGTTTCCACAGGACTGGGATCAATGAGTTTCTACTCTTCTGTTAATAATGTTGTGCTCAATAAAATGTCTTAAAGAAAATTTAAAACCTTGGCTTCCACTATAACAAAACCAGTTCCTGACAAATTTGTACTGTATCTCTTCTAAACCAATACAAAGAGGGAAAGTGTTAATTGCCATGGAAGCTCCTAGTTCTTTTCCATCTTTCCAACTTGGTTTCAAAATAGAGTTACAAAAGGTGAGTTTCAACTTTACCTTCTGATTAGATTCTGGTACCAAACAGGAGACATCTTTGTGGCGATCCAGGAACTGTTCAAAGTCTTCATCGCTGATAACAAATTTCTCTGCTTCTCTCAAAGCATCCTCACCAGTGTTCTCCCCTTCGATGAGCAGGCACTGGAATACCTGAAGACAAAAGGCACCTGGTAAAGATTTGATGTTTTCACTTGCCTTGAGTATAAGAGACTGTCACCATGACAAAAACCTTCAGTTGTCTCAGTAGCGATGTCTTTAGTTTTTCTGTCAGTGGAGCCACACTGACACAAATTGTGATAAGTGAATACTATACAAAGGGCATGGGCAAATTAACATTACCTAGTTTTAAATGTAATTATAAAGTTGTGGTTCATGACCATGTTTCCACAGAAATCTTAGCTGCTCTGGTCAAAGCTCAAGTTAACTTTTGTTTGAACCTCAAATAGTATGGCTGTATTATAAACGCCAGTAAGAACTATGTACAATGCAGACTATTGAGTCAATCTGTATTTTTGAAGATTTTAACCTGATTTGTGACCGTAAGTTTAACTATCTTCACATGGTCACAGAAAAGATAGAGAAGACTCCCCAGAAACAAAATGCAATAGCTTATCTATTTAACAGGCCTCCTTCTAATGGCCAGGTCCTCAATTACATTCAGACTTTGAGGGGAACAAAGGTGCCTTTGCCATCAATGTGCTCTGTAACCCCAGTAAGAAAGTAGACCAGGAACCCTGATAAAATATTAAAATGTATGTCATATTTTCCTTACACTCCCTTAGTAGGACCAAGATTTCACAGTGATTTTTTTTAATGGGAAGTCATGCATGTACACCAATTTTCATGAAGCAAATAATGAGAAATTATTCCGCAAGTTCTCCCATATTTATAAGTCACATTATCTCTACCCATTTTCAAACTGATAACAAAACGTATTTTATACACTTCCAGTAGAAAATACAATATATGCACACTAACCACTAATACTCTATAATAGAACATTAATGTACATTTACATATTGCTGATATATTGACTCTGATGTATCACCGTACACTAACTTTTCCTCATTTTCTCGACACCATGACACATTTTCAAAAGTTAAAGACTTTCCATCTTACTTTTAATATCGTAAAAAACCTAGATCTATGCATGCTGAAACATATATCATACAGTGCTGACAGGAAGTCCGCTAATGCTGGTCTGAGCTGGAGCTGGAGATCCAACTGATGTCATTAGAGGTTCAGACAACTCCAGAACTTCACCACTGCTTTCCCCTGAGGAAACCTGTGGTATACACAACTTTCTTACCTTCCAGCGCACAGGGTTGAGTGCCTTGATCTCCTCGGTCATATCTTCCTCAACGTTAAATCTGTTGATCACTGAATTTATTTTGAAAGCAACAGAATACTCTCGGCACCACTGCCTCAGTTTATGCAGATTTTCCACATGGTTCTTCTTTCCTTGACCACGGCCAATTAAAACATTGACACTCTCATCAAAACTGTCACATGAAATTGCCAGAATGTCTAAATATTCACCTGAAAACAAGTTTAAAAAAAATTGATTAATATTTAGTCCTTCAGTTAAAAGCTGCCAGGACTCTGCCCTCTTTCGCTTCCTTGTTGTCTGTCACGAAGTGCCATATAAATACAGTTCCGTGAAGTCATCACATGAACCACAAAAGCCACAGCAGTGGCATCATCAAAACACATATTCTCTGTGTGTGTGTGAATGTGTGTGTCCAGCATATGGAGACAACAGGACAAGCCGCCTATGTTCACAACACATAATTAAAAATATTTCACTGGTATTTACATTTGGTTTGCGTTTACTGTAGCCGAACCACTAACAAACAACCTCCCACTCGCACCGAAAACCGTCTTGCGGTGCGGCTGCCCCGCGGCGGCTCTGTGCGCCCCCGCCTCTGGGCACGCTGCGTTTTCCTTACCGTACTTCTTGAACCACCGCTCTCTAATCAAGCTGCCGTTGCTAACAATGCTGACACTTGGTAGCTGCAGCTCCTGCTTGCAAAACTGGACCAGTTTGCCTACAAATTCGCCTCTGTCCTGAAGAAACGGTTCCCCTCCTGAGAAATTTATTTTCTCCATTCCTAGAAAAGGACCAAAGAAAGATGCTGTGAACTTCTGCCTGCCCTATTGCCCGCTCCTTCCACAGGCTGTCAGTGACCGACTGACTGCAGCGATAGGAAGGGGGACCCCGGCCGTGGTTACAGGGATACCTTCTCCGACGCCCCTCGGTCTTGCTGGGACGCGGCCGCCGCGCACCCCGCGGCCCCGGCTCCCCCCGCACTCACCTGCCTCCTTGAGCATTGCCAGCCCCCGCTTGGCCTCCTCCAGGGGCAGCACGAAGGAGGTCTTGGCCGTGTGGAAGCAGAAGCCGCACTTGTAGTTGCACTGCCGGGTGAAGTGGTAATTGACGCTGGTGGGCGTCGGGGACGCGTCGTCCCACTCCTGCTCCCGCCGGGGGCCCGCCGGGGCGGCGGGGCTGGGGGCCGAGACCCGCCGCCAGCCGGGCAGGGGCAGGGACAGGGCGAAGGGAGCCAGGCTCCAGCACAGGGCGCCCAGCCGCCCCCGCAGCGCCGCCAGCACCGCCCGCGCCACCGCCAGCGGCAGCCGGCCCAGCACGCCCAGGGTCATGGCTCGGCTCAGCTCGGGTCGGTTCGGTTCGACGCAGGTCAGCTGGGCTGGGCTGGGCTCGGCTCGGTTAGACTCAGCTCAGGTCAGCTCGGTTCGGTTCGATTCAGGTCGGCTCGGCTCGGCTCGGCTCGGCTCGCAAGCTGCAGCGAGGCGCCCGGCGCTCGGTATTTAAAAGCGCGACTGCCCCCTCCGTCCCATCCCGTCCCGTCCCTCCCCGCCGCGGCGCTGGGTTTCGTTTTCCTTTCTCGCAGAAGGGAAACTTGGCACCGAGCTTACTCTAGCTTGCTGTTTCGCTTCTCCCACCCCAGCCCTCCCCCCGAGCCCCCGCCCCCACCCCCCACCCTCCAGACCCACTTCTGGGCCCTGGTGGGCCACCCCGAGCCCCGCCGGCTGCCCGGGGTTGGTAGCACCTCTACGTTAGAGCACGTTGAGCATCTGAGGACGCCTTTTGATATGTGGGGGCTTCAATTCTTCTGGTGAAAAAGGATGTGACCCGTGAAGCAGAGGAAAAGCTGAGCTTGTGTAACTGCGCTCCATCCTTCTCAGAGACAGCCATGAGCTCCTGGAAGTTTACACAGGTTTGCATTGCAGAGGACTCCAGGTTAGGGAGCCTGATTACTTCAGATTTATGAAAATACTTGAAGGTTCTTTAATTCTTGGTGTCCAATACCACCTAAAGCACCTCAAGCAAAACTCCTGCACCACGTTGAATATAGGGTTAGCCTTAACAGCAGGAAAAGTTGGCAGCTGCTTGAGATGACACATTGGTGGGGCAGATGGCTGCCCCCCTCATAGCAGCACCAGGAGAGACTGGCACCAAGCTGCCAGTTCCCATGTTCCTCAATTCCTCAGTGGCACAACAGCTATTGCCAGAGCAGAGCACCTCCATCATAGCACCAGTTACTCTCTGCAGTCCTCCAGTGTGTCTAGACACACCAGGATGTCCTCCACAGCTTTTCAGCCTCCACTGCCTTCAGTCAGTCTGTCCTCATTCTTGGACACTGCTGCCAAGGTATGGAGCGATACTTAAATCTCAACAGCTCCCAACTGCATGTTTTCTATGGCAGGCTGAAATTAGAGCTTCGGTCACTTCCACTGACCTGCCAGAACTGCTAATGTAGCAGGACAGTCTTGCCCTCATGTTGACTTCTTTTTTTTTTTTCCATTGAAAAAGGGATAGGAGAACCGGCTTCATCCTGTTTGCAAATTTTAATGGGAAACAGAACCTGCTTGTGAATAAAAAGTGTTTCCTTTATATTAATTAGTACTGTCATTTCTATTCTTAAGTTCCCATCACCTTTCCTTCACTTTCCTGGAGGTGATCTACTGGCTCCGTAGTGTCTGGATCAGTGAGTAACAGGGCTTTAGGTTTTCCCCTTCAGTCAGTATTTATTGTTATCTCTACCAGCTATTTTTTGCAGGAACAAATTCATGCCAGTAGGGCAGGTTGGGAGGCTTCTTGCTGTGTCTAGCCCCAGTAATGCCACCTCACAAAGGTACTGCTGCAGCATGATGGGAAACATCTCAGTTCCTGAGGCTTTCCAAAATTGTCTCTCTGAGCTTGTCAGCAGACACTATTTCAGTGAGTTACTATAGCAGGAATTATCCATGTGCCCTTCCAGTTCCTTGAGGTTTATGTAAGACACAAGCTTAAGGTTGAAAGCAGGATTTTTTATTAAAGGGTTTGTTGATCAAAACTTGAAAATGAAATTGCAAAAGGAGGATGACAAGACAATGAAGTTTAGACTGAAACCTGACATTGAAGTTACTCCTTGGCTGTTTCAGTGTTTCAATGAATTTGGATAAGTTTGGTATGCTCTGTTTCCCCCTTGCTCCATACATCCTTTCTGCTTCATGTTAGGAACTCTATCCCATTTTATCTCTTCTCTGGCCCCAAATAAAATTCCTTTCTCACCTTCTATTTTTTGTTCATGTCAAGTTGAGCCAATGCAGATATAAGGAGTACTTTTACTGACAATACTTGTGGTAAGCTCAAGATCTTAAAGGCAATCACAACAATTCAAATTGTGCATCTGAAGAAATACTCTGTTTTGTGTCTGAGTATGCCACCAAGCTCACATTCTCTGCATTTAGCTTTGCATAGAGATCTTATTGCAGGTGACAAATTATCACTTAGCTCACCTTGTCTCAGAAACTTCCCTGATCTGAATGTTTGGGCATCACAAAAGATCCACTGAGGCTGGCACAGTGACCTAGACCTATTGCAGTGTCATGGTTTAACCCCAGCCAGCAACTAAGCACAGTCCCTTCGACTCGAGTTCACACCAGAGTTCCAGCGTGTCCAGTACAGCAGCACGGAAACAGCAGTGCTGCTCTGGCCATCTATCAGCCTAGGGCATCGCCATGGCTGTTATCAAATGTTCCCAGGCACAGCAGAGCAAGATGACAAGCAGTACATCAAGCAGCAAAAGCAAAAGGCAGCTACTAGGGAGCACTAGACTCTAATATATAGTAAGGCAAGGAAGCCCCATGGAAAGCACAGGAGCCTGCCAATTAATAGCTGAACAGTAATGACAGCTATAAATTTGATCTAGCACATTCCACTCAAGCTTGTCCTTAATTCAAACCCTTCAATCACCATGCTGAGTGCCAAAAAGGACTGTCGTGGTTTAAACCCAGCTGGCAACTAAGCACCACACAGTGGCTCACTCACTCCCCACACAATGGAACGGGGGAGAGAATCGGAAGGGTAAAAGTGGGAAAACTCATGGGTTGAGATGAAGAGAGTTCAATAGGTAAAGCAAAAGCCATGTGCACAAGCAAAATAAAACAAGGAATTAATTCACTACTTCCCATGAGCAGGCAGGTGTTCAGCCATCCCCAGGGAAGCAGGGCTCTGTCATGCATAAGGGTTATTTGGGAAGACAAATGCCATCAGCCTGAATGTCCCCCCTTCCTTCTTCTTCCCCCAGCTTTCTATTGCTGAGCATGACGCCATATGGTGTGAGACATCCCTTTGGTCAGTTGGGGTCAGCTGTCCCAGCTGTGCCCCCTCCCAGCTACTTGTGCACCCCCAGCCCACTCGCTGGTGGGGTGGGGTGAGAGGCAGAAAAGGCCTTGACTCTGTGTAAGCACTGCTCAGCAGTAATGAAAACATCTATCATCATCACTGTTTCCAGCACAAATCCAAACCATAGTCCCGTACTAACTGCTATGAAGAAAATTAACTCTATCCCAACCAAAACCAGCACATGTACCTTCAGCCCTGAGCTCATTGCCTAGTGCCTCAGCTGGATAGGAAAATTAGGTTCAAAATACTTCATTTCCAAAATCGGCAAAAAATCCTCGATGATTACCAGTTTCTCTCAACACAAGACTTATATTTGATACACAAACACTCCAAAAGCATGTGAGAAGCGTGTTGCTTAATGACTCAATAAAATCAAACATTACCATTACCATTGAACTGTTTTTCTTTGAAGGGGAAGAGCTGTGTTTCAAAAAACAAAATATGCAGAGAACCTAACACTGAAGCTTATGCAAGACTTCCTGTTTTCTCTAATTTTATCTATGCTTTCTTAGAAAATGGCAATTATAAAAGCTCTCTATTTTTTGCCTCAACTAAGTATGTTTTCAGATAACACTCTTTGCATTACAGAAAAGCCCCACAAAGTAAGCCCAGACTGGGCATGCCCCTTACAGGCGTGCAAGTCCTAGCAGCCACAAGACAGACATGCACATGACCGTGCTCTATGGTGAGACCTAAGAGAAAAAACAAATGTGCGTATTTATGCACTAGCTTTGAATCTACAAGGAAAGTTGCAAGCAAGAGCTGTAGTGAGATTTTCAGTCCTGGGGCCTTCTAGAAGAGGCTCAGGAAGTCATGATGTTCTTTGAAAGCAGTACGATGTCTGATTCCTTCCCTTACTTTCCTATAGAAGTCATCCTACGGTGGGATGATGGAGTCCCAGTACTCAAAATTTTTCAGTTCTGCAAATCTGCACCAAAAAACATTTTCAACATAAACTTTTCAAAAATTATTGAATAATAGTAGTAATGGTGTACTGGGTGGTACATAGGTCCAGAACTAGCATGGAAGAATCCAACTGGATAAACATGGATAATGCTGTTGTGCTTCCTAGTTGCTGGAAAAGCAAAAATTTAGAACAATGAGATATTAATCTAAATAATGTATTTTTATTTATGTAACTGAAGAGGTTGCTTTCTCCAGCGTGGCTAGTTTGCAGTTCCAGTCATACAGTATCTTGTATAGAAAGCAAATTACTAACATGAACCAGTAACATAAATAAGGTTAAAGGAGGAGCTGTTACGTCAACTGTGAGGACCAGAAATGGCCCAAGGACAACCAGGCAAGTGACACGATGGCAGATGTAGTTTCTAGCATTTGATAAATGTATTACTCCTTACTCCACTCCCAGCTGGAAATTATCTCCCCCATTGCATCTGCAGCACCATAAATGGGATTCTGTGAAGGACCTTGTACTTGCAGTGACTCATTCCTCCTCAGGATGCATGAAACCAAGGGGTGCCACTGAAGTTACCAAATAGAAAGTTAAAACCCACATGCAATCGAGTTATGAAACACATATAAAACACAGAATGTAAATACAGACACAGATTAGGCACATTTGAAAGAAGTCTGCTATGGTTCCTTACTGGTGTGTGTGTGATCTCCAGCGCAGGAAGCATTTGAACAGATGACTCCTAGAATCTGGGACAAGATGTTGGGAAAAGGATCCTTCTGTGTCCTTTCCATACTCTCCAAACATCTGGCACTGGCCACTGTCATGGGGAGAAGAGGAGGATCTCTTGGCCTGACACTATACTAACTTCTTTGTTCTTATGATCTTATCCACAGACCTTTAACTTTATTGGAGGGCCCTTTACTGGTGCCCTTTGAACTTTATTCTGCATGAAACCCCTATATTCTATTTGTGTGTATGTTATGTAGCTACACATTTCATGGGCCTTCAACTTAAGTAATTCCTGCCTTGTGTCTCAGACAGCTGTTTATCTACATTACAGGGTGGTGCAGTTAGATATATTTTTAAAGTTCCAGGCTGATTAATTTTCAGGGTTTTTTCCTCTTTTTCCACTTCCAAAAGTTTTAAAATGGTTATACGGATTCTTGTTGTGTCTGTATCTCTTCCTCATAACTACAGTGGGCCCTCAAAGATGTGCAGAGGCTCCAAAACTGTGTTTTTCACATACTTAGCACATTTGCTCTTCAACATAATTTCATATATACTGAACACAAAATGATTAAGGTCCTTGTGAAGAAACAGAAAAATACTTACTATAAGTTAATGTCAAAACAGATTCATACTCTCTACAGTGACTTTAAATACAAAGGTCTGTTTTGTACACAAAAGGCAACTCTCTTTTCCTATATTTTAACCTGAATTGTTTGTGTATAATCTGATGGGAAAGACCTAAAATCTTGCAAGAAGATACTTTTAAGTAATTAGCCAGGAGGGCAGGCATATATGCCTATTACCAATGACCTTACAAGCCTATTACAAATGAAGAAGGAAGCACCACCAACTTGGCTCAGAAATGCTTGTAAAAAAGTTTATATCAATGCAGTGGGAGGGGAAAATGGAAAACGAAAGTAAGCTTTTTCCATTTAGTCAGCAGGGAGGAGAAAGGCAACCGTGGCATCAGGAAAACAAGAACAGAAGAGCAAGGAGCCAGACATGTCAGTGAGAAACATGGCCAGCTTTTCAAACACTTTGGAAACGAAACTAGGCTGCAGGCCAACTGGACTTCAAAAAAAAATGAATGAAAAGAAAAGTAGCAGATAAGCTTCAGTGTAGATAAAGGTAAGGCAATGAACATCATAAAAAATAATCGAAACCTTGTATACCTAATACTGAGCTCAGTAGTGACACATACATCTCAGGAAAGAGATCTCAGAGTCACTGTTGCTACCCCTCTGAAATCAGTGGCTGTCATTGTCAACAAAAAGCTCAGTACCACCCAGAAAGGTACTGAGAACAAGGGGGGTGACATTATTTTGCTTTTCTGTGAAACATTGGTATGTATAGCCATATCCTGACTAGTGGTACAGTTCAGGTCTCTACATGTCAGCAGGACCTTATGGAGTTAAAGAAGTTATCCCTGCACCTAAATGATCAAGGGGGTGAAGCAGTTGCCTTACAAGAGATTGAAGCTCTCATTTCTCACATGAACAAGCTGAGGGGAAAATCTGAGTGAGATTTACAAAACCATGAAGGTGATATTTATCACCTTCAGGTAAATGTTGAACTGTTATTCACCAAAGTCAGCAATATTATTAGAAGGGGCAACTGTTGAAACACATAGGATATGAGTTTAAAACAAATAAAATAAAATTGTTTATATGCAACAGGTTTTGCATTGCTGGAATTTGATACCCCAGGAGTTCATGGAGGTAGACTCAATCACAGAGTGAACAAGGGTTTTAGACAGATTTATGGAACAAGGGTCCATAAATAGGTGCTGAAACGAAGAGGTGAGGATGTGCTGTCTAACATTCCTTATCCAATGACAGTGGATGCTGGAGAAGCACAAGGGCTAGGGGAAGGGACCACGGATAAGCCATGCACGGCATGTCATTCTTCCAGAGCTGGAGACAAAATAATTGGATGTGAAGAGCCACTAGTCTGACTCAGTAGTGCATATTATTATGTTCTTAAAATTGCCATCTCTTTGCTTACTATATAACGAACCATGTTTTGCCCTGTATCTTCTGGCATCCATATCCAGGAACCATAGCCATGTGTTTGAGTGATGTGGAATGACACAGGAGTTCTCAGGTATGAAAAAAGACAGATTGCACCTGAAAAAGCTAGTTCAGTACCTGCTGCTGAGGCTACTGAAGAGCCTCCAAGGCTGCATTCCCAGTTCCCATTCTGGCCCAGCCTTCCACCAGCTTCCTCAGCATGGGCCGTTTCCAGCTAGTATAGCTGATCTCTAGCTGACCGACACAGCCTACCAGCTGCTTCCCTCTCCCTGCAGATATGCTAAGCAGAAGACACTTGGACAGCATGTTTGAGCTGACCAGAGGAAGACAGCAAGTTTCTGAGGAGTTTCTGGTAGAGTGTACTGGCTTGTATTGAAAGGGAGAAATAGGATTCTGCAGAGGCGCAGGTTCTCTTACATCTCAAGCTACTTGTTTTGAAAACTCAACATCCACATTTTGGGCAACATTGCTCACAGCAGCTGGCATGAAACTGACTTACAAATATTTGCAGGGCTGCTGCTTCCTGCCCCTGAGCTGATGAAGCTGAAATTGACCATCAGAAAGTCATGAAAACACTGCAGGCTTGTAAAAGTCCATTTTGCTTCCCAAATTATTTGAGCCCGTTAGTCTTGTTATCAAGGCACTGAGTAACAGAATTAAGTTAAGAGGTATGCCCTGGCAGCTCGTTGCAGAGCTTGGGCACTGCCACACAGCAAACCAGTTCAACTCGTTTTATGGTTTGCTTATCAATTTGGCCCACTCCGAGCAGCAGAGTGTATTTGTGCTTTGGGTTATTTTTTATTCTGGAGACCGCCAGGATTCAGCCACTGGAGTCCGTGGGAATGTGACCCTTTTTTCTGGGGTGGGGTGGAGGGTGGGGAGTGGGGGGAGCGGGCAGACCAGATCGCGAGGCCAAGCCCACAGTTTTCACTTTCATTTCCACTCCATCCATGCACAGAGCCATTTCCCGCGGGGCCCAAGCCCATCCACTCCAGTGCCGCGACAGCGGGAGGCGGGGAGGCAGAAAACCCTCCCCTGCGAGGCGCAGCGCTCCCCTGCCGGGCTTTGACCCGCAGCCAGGCGCTTTCCCGGCCGGCGGGTCAGTTTCGTTTCCCGCTGGCTCCGGGCGGCGATGCTGCGGTGCTGCTCCCCGGGGTCGCCGGGCCCCCGGCCCCTCCGCCGCGCCCTCCCGCCCGCCGCCTCCGCCGTCCGCGACCGCCTGAGGGAGGTGAGGGGCCGCCGAGGCTGCGGGGTTGCGGGGCCGCCGGGGCTGCGGGGCTGCGGGACCGCCGGGGCTGCGGGGCCGCCGGGGCTGCGGGGCTGCGGGACCGCCGGGGCTGCGGGGCTGCGGGACCGCCGGGGCTGCGGGGCCGCCGGGGCTGCGGGGCTGCGGGGCTGCGGGGCCGCCGAGGCTGCGGGGCCGCTGGGGCTGCGGGGCTGCGGGGCCGCTGGGGCTGCGGGGCTGCGGGACCGCCGGGGCTGCGGGGCCGCCGGGGCTGCGGGGTTGCGGGGCCGCCGGGGCTGCGGGGTTGCGGGGCCGCCGGGGCTGCGGGGCTGCGGGGCTGCGGGGCCGCTGGGGCTGCGGGACCGCCGGGGCTGCGGGGCCGCCGGGGCTGCGGGGCCGCTGGGGCTGCGGGGCTGCGGGACCGCCGGGGCTGCGGGACCGCCGGGGCTGCGGGGCCGCCGGGGCTGCGGGGCTGCGGGGCTGCGGGGCCGCTGGGGCTGCGGGGCTGCGGGACCGCCGGGGCCGCCGAGGCTGCGGGGCCGCTGGGGCTGCGGGGCCGCCGAGGCTGCGGGGTTGCGGGGCCGCCGGGGCTGCGGGGTTGCGGGGCCGCCGGGGCTGCGGGGCTGCGGGGCTGCGGGGCCGCTGGGGCTGCGGGACCGCCGGGGCTGCGGGGCCGCCGGGGCTGCGGGGCCGCTGGGGCTGCGGGGCTGCGGGACCGCCGGGGCTGCGGGACCGCCGGGGCTGCGGGGCCGCCGGGGCTGCGGGGCTGCGGGGCTGCGGGGCCGCTGGGGCTGCGGGGCTGCGGGACCGCCGGGGCCGCCGAGGCTGCGGGGCCGCTGGGGCTGCGGGGCCGCCGAGGCTGCGGGGTTGCGGGGCCGCCGGGGCTGCGGGGCTGCGGGGCCGCCGGGGCTGCGGGGTTGCGGGGCCGCCGGGGCTGCGGGGTTGCGGGGCCGCCGGGGCTGCGGGGCTGCGGGGCTGCGGGGCCGCTGGGGCTGCGGGACCGCCGGGGCTGCGGGGCCGCCGGGGCTGCGGGGCCGCTGGGGCTGCGGGGCTGCGGGACCGCCGGGGCTGCGGGACCGCCGGGGCTGCGGGGCCGCCGGGGCTGCGGGGCTGCGGGGCTGCGGGGCCGCTGGGGCTGCGGGGCTGCGGGACCGCCGGGGCCGCCGAGGCTGCGGGGCCGCTGGGGCTGCGGGGCCGCCGAGGCTGCGGGGTTGCGGGGCCGCCGGGGCTGCGGGGCTGCGGGGCCGCCGGGGCTGCGGGGTTGCGGGGCCGCCGGGGCTGCGGGGTTGCGGGGCCGCCGGGGCTGCGGGGCTGCGGGGCTGCGGGGCCGCTGGGGCTGCGGGACCGCCGGGGCTGCGGGGCCGCCGGGGCTGCGGGGCCGCTGGGGCTGCGGGGCTGCGGGACCGCCGGGGCTGCGGGACCGCCGGGGCTGCGGGGCCGCCGGGGCTGCGGGGCTGCGGGGCTGCGGGGCCGCTGGGGCTGCGGGGCTGCGGGACCGCCGGGGCTGCGGGGCCGCCGGGGCTGCGGGGCTGCGGGGCTGCGGGGCCGCCGGGGCTGCGGGGCCGCCGGGGCTGCGGGACCGCGGGGCGCGGTGTTCGGGACTTCCAGCTGCGCGGGGTGATGCGAGGGCAGCCTGTGCGGGCGGCGGGAGCAGAGGGTGACAGCTCTCCTTGCAGTGCGCAGCGCGGCTCCCGGAGGCTGGGGCCGTACTCGACCTGCTGGAGAAATGCCCTGAGCACCAGAAGAAGGGAAGTTTTCCCGTCGTGGTTTTTGAGGGGCTGGATGCCACAGGTAAGAGCAATGTGTGGTTGAAGAGCTGCAGATGAGAAATTGTTGGAAAGCAACCGCTATGGCTTTCAGCCAGGCGTGAGGCTTAAAAATTCAGAAAAAATCCTGGAAACCTGTCACAGATTTGAAAGAATTAGTAATATAAATCCCAGTCTGTCTTCTCTTATTTGTAAAAGATCAAACAGTCTATGCTGATTTTCATTTAGCGGGTGAATTCCTTGTTGGTATAAATGAAAGAATACCAAGAGTGGAGTACTGGAAATTAAATTTCTTGTGCAGATGATGAGTCACAGAATCAGAGAACGGCAGGGGTTGGAAGGGACCTCTGGAGATCATCTTGTCCAACCCCCCTGCTTGAGCAGGGACACCCAGAGCAGGGGGCACAGGAACGCGTCCAAGCGGGATTTGAACGTCTCCAGGGAAGGAGACTCCACAGCCTCTCTGGGCAGCCTGTGCCCCTGCTCTGTCACCCTCACAGGAAAGAAGTTTCTTCTCATGTTTACATGGAACTTCCTTTTAACAGAAACATACTTTTACCAGAGAGTTTTCACATAAATGAACTAAACCAGTGATAGTCTGGGGAACTGGCAGCAGTTTGTCTCAGAGAGAAATATTAGTTGCCTCTGAATAACTTTTTTTTTTTTTTCTGTATTTTTGGTTAAAGAGAACTGAAAAGGCCCTCTAAAAAGAATTTATTGGGTGACGGTGTTGCAATATCCACATGAATTGTGACATAGGAAAGTACTGTAAATGGATAGAGAAATTGCCATGTGTTTAATGTATTTAAAGGAGTGAAGACAGAAAGCTGGGAAGAGGGAGCGGAGGAAGGCCCTGAGAGGAGGAAGTGGAGTAATAATTCCTGGAGCCAGGAATCATAATCATTTTCCACTGAAAACCTTACCACAAGATACTCAGGTTACATAGTCAGGTGTCAGAACATGTGCTCCGGGTGAACATATAGAAGCATTTTTCAGTTTTTAAAACTCAGTTGAATCTGATATGTAATGTAACAAATGTTTCCTACTGTAAACAAAATGCAGGCAAAACCACTGTAACCCAGTCTGTCAAGGATACCCTGAATGGCATTCTTCTAAGGTCTCCACCAGCCTGCATCAGCCAGTGGAGGACAATATTTGATGACGAGCCAGCACCCATTAAAAGAGCATTTTATGCTGCAGGCAACTACATTCTTGCTTCAGAAATAGCAAAAGCATCCACTCAGGCACCTGTGATCATAGACAGGTTTGTATATTTAAGAAGTCCTCTTATATGTCATGTATATGTATGTTTTTGTCGTTTCTTGTTTTCACTAACAGCGTAGGCAGCTTTCAGTATTACTCTTAATAAAGAAAGTCTAGATGTACTTTGAAACCCCTAGCTTGTTTCAGTAGATGTACTCTAACCTCTCCCTACAGCACACATACACAGAAGTTGTTTGCATATGTGTGAGTGCCATTTTTAACCAGCCTCAAAACCACTGAAATATCGAAAATACAAATATAGAAAATACAGTGCCTCATAGTGGTGGGTATATTAAATGCAAGTGAAATGCATAACCATTAATAAAGACCATCTTCATTCACATGTAGCTGAAGTTTGTGTGTTCTCTACCAAATCTATCACATGAAGTAGGATGGGAATCACAAAAATGAGACTTTGAGTATTGTCTTTGGATATATAATGCAACTCTTCGTTTGACCTCTCTTATTATATGAGAATACTTTCTTTTGTTGTCTGGAACACTCTTTGCTTAATGTGTAGCTTCTGCCATATGTTTTAATTAATGATTCACAGTAATACTGAATATTGCATTGAGTATTATCACTGTTAAGAAAAAATGGATAGCAGAGAATTGTTCTTTACAGTTCCCTTCAAAACCACATTGTCACCTACCTAGTCATTATTGCACTTGTCATTATATTGACACTTGTCTCCTATATTACTGAAGAGTTAGTATCCTCTTTAAAATTTCTCTCTCCTTTTTGTATTTTCCTGACAGATACTGGCACAGCACAGCTGCTTACACAATTGCCACTGAAATAAATGGGAAAGTCCAGGATCTTCCACCAGTTCATGATGAGGTCTACCAGTGGCCTGAGGATCTACTTAAACCTGATCTTGTTCTCCTCCTGACTGTTGACCCTGAGGAACGAGTTCAGAGGCTTCGGTGTCGGGGGCTGGAGAAAACAAAGGAGGAAGCTGAGTTGGAAGCTAACAGCTTGTTTCGCCAAAGGTACACCCTAACAAGGAATAAGAGGATGGAGGCAGTCTTGGCTCCCATGGGATCAGCAGCAAAATGTCCCACTCACATTACTGGGAGAAGGACTTCCTATGTCTAAGCTTTTGGGTTGGGGTTTTTGTTGGAAAGAGTTTGTGGCTGAGGAGGGTAAATTCTCTCTCTTCTGACTGAAAATGTTTGAAAGCTGCAGGTGAAGAACTTTGTTGTCCTGCAAAGGACCTTGGAGTTAAAATACTTGTATTTTGCTACTTGCTTCTTGTATTGTAGCACCTTTCTTATTGAGGTCATGAAGGAGAGAGACTTAAAATTTCCAGAACTGGGAAGCAAGAAGTTGAAACACTTCTTCCCCAGAAAAGTCTGGAATTGAGCTCCAGATTAGAAGAACAAAATTTAGATCTCCTGTTGTAGATGTCTTTAGTTGTGCTAAGTGTTTCAGGTCCCAATATAGTCAATATACTCAATGGAACCTTTGAAATTATTCAGCTCACCACCCGCTTGGAGCCCAGTGACCTAAGTGTAAGTATCTAGAGCCATTTGATATGATCTGAGACATCTGCGTGAGGCTGGCAGATGTGATGCAGAACCTGTAGACCCTTTCTGGACCAGCAACTGGAAGCTAAATGAGATACTCCAGTGCATCTCAAGCAGTACTAGGTACATCTGCTCAGGCAATGGAATTGCACCCTGAGTATCCTCCTTCAGGGTGCCCTGAATTGCTGTCTAGGCTCCGCCAAATGTATTGGTTAGATCATCATTGTCTACAGTGGAAAATTAAATATCTAGTGCTCATGTAGTTACCTTAGTATAGAGACCTGAATTTTGGTGTCCCTATCTACAAATTGCAAACCTAAATTCTACCTCCAGGGTTTTAGCATTTCTGATTATGATATACCTTAAAAATATCCATTGCTTTATTCTGCCAGAAGCTGTGTGTGGACATGCAGTACATGTAGGGGGACCTGCAGAGGGATGAGAGTGAGCCAAGGAAACATGCTGCCACTTAAGAATCTTTCATGTTTCAATTTTGTTGCTTCTTATTCCTGCCAGAAAGCCTTTGGTTCTTTCTACTTGTTAATTATCGAATTATAGAATCATAGAATAAGGTTGGAAAAGACCTCTAGGATCATCAAGTCCAACCATCAACCCAAAACTACCATGCCTCCTAAACCATGCCCTGAAGTGGCACGTCTACATGTCTTTTAAATACCTCCAGGGATGGTGAAACCATCACTCCTCAGGGCAGCCTCTTCCAATCCCTGACAAGCCTTTCAGTAATGACATTTTTTCTAATCTCCAGTCTAAACAACCCCTGACGCAGCTTGAAGCCATTTGCTCTCGTTCTATCACTTGTTACTTGGGAGAAGAGACCAACACCCACCTCACTACAACCTCCTTCCAGGTAGTTGTAGAGCGCGATAAGGTCTCCCCTCAGCCTCCTCTTCTCCAGAATAAACAACCCCAGTTCCCTCAACCTCTCCAATAAGACCTGCTTTCCAGACCCTTCCCAGCTTTGTTGCCCTTCTCTGGACACGCTCCAGCAACTCAATGTCCTTTTTATACTGAGGGGCCCAAAACTGAACACAGGATTCGAGGTGTGGCCTCACCAGTGCTGAGTACAGGGGCACAATCACCTCCCTGCTCCTGCTGGCCGCACTCTTCCTGATACAAGCCTGGATGCTGTTGGCCTTCTTGGCCACCTGGGCACACAGCTGGCTCATGTTCAGCTGGCTGTCAGCCAGCACCCACAGGTCCTTCTCCTCCAGGCAGCTCTCCAGCCACTCTTCCCCAGGCCTGTAGCGTTGCAAGGGGTTGTTGTGACCAAAGTGCAGGACTCAGCACTGAGCCTTGTTAAACCTCATACAATTGTCCTCAGCCCATTGGTGCAGCCTGTTCAGATCCCTCTGCAGATCTTTCATACCCATGAGCAGATCAACGCTCCCACCCAACTTGATGTCGTCTGCAGGCTTACTGAGGGTCACTTGATCCCCTCATCACGATCATTGATAAAGATATTAAACAAGACTGGCCCAAAATTGAGCCCTGGAGAACCCCGCTCGTGACTGTCTGCCAACTGGATTTAGCTCCATTCACCTCAACTCTCTGGGTCTTGGACATCCAGCCATTTTTTTACCCAGTGAAGAGCACACCTATCCAAGCCATGAGTCGCCAGCTTCTCTAGGAGGATACTGTGGGAGACAGTGTCAGAGGCTTTACTGAAGTCCAGGTAGACAACATCCACAGCCTTTCCCTCATCCACTAGGCGGGTCACCTGGTCATAGAAGGAGATCAGGTTAGTCAGGCAGGACCTGCCTTTCTTGAAGCCATGCTGGCTGGGCCTGATGCTCTGGTTGTTTTGCACTTGTCTGGGGAGTTCAGTGAAGATGTCAGCCTGGATGTGAGAACATTCAGAATCTTGCTTGATTCCTGTTATGACTTGTGTCCTGAATGTTTGGCATTATTAATTCTTGTGGGAACACAGAAAATTATACTCACTTTCTCATTCACATCCTCATAGACTAAATGTGGGAGAGTTCTGCGTTATGAGAAGGCTTATAGTCTAAGCAAAGAGGTTTTCATCCTGTATTTCATTCCAGTATTCATTTGGTTAGCAAAGTGGATCAGAGGAAAGGGTAAACAACACGTGAACTTTGTAATCTAGTTCTCCAGTGACTCAAAGCTGAGATCAGTCAGTGAGCACACCTACACAATGCCATGCCTTATAGTTCAGAGACACCTTAGCAGGCTCTGAGTAAATTAAATCAGGTGTTAGAAGCAGCTGTCCACTGTGCTGCTGTACTGCACAGTATCCAGTGCTAAGCTGTAAAGAAAGACATACTTTAAAGCCATGCCATGTGAATATAGATAGAGCTCTGGGAATCATGTCAAGGAAACTATTCACTTTGAGGTTCGTATTGTAATAGTTACTAACGGTTTATTGCTCTTTGCTGTAGATTTCATTCTGTGATGTGAAGACTTTCTTCCAAGATGCATGACTAGTGGCATTTCATGTCCCTGCAATTTGTACTTTCATTTATCTTGTTTGGTTTTTAAATAGGGTTGAAGAGTCATACAGAAGGATGGTGAATCCTGCGTGCCAAGAAGTCGATGCCAGCCCCTCCAAGGAAGAGGTTCTCAATACAGTGCTACAACTAATTAAAAAACACTGTGCTTTGTGAAAGCAATTTATGTGTAATAGCACTTAAAAGATACTTTTCATTGTCCCTCTATTCTTGCTACCTGAAAATCCACTGTGATGTCTTTCATCCCACAGAAGAATCTTCTTTCTTCTGTCAACAGCAGTCCAGGCAGGTTATCTGATTTACCATTGCCATTGCCTACTGGGACTTTTCTGTATAAGGCAAAATACCATTCCCGCGTTGTTCAGCTTTCTTAGTGAAGCCACAGACACACTACAGTCAGGTACAAAGTACCTCAGAGTGCTCTCTGACACTGTGACATTTCAAGACGGTATCGTGTTGCATCTTCATCACCAGGAGACCCTGTTCCCACATCTGTTGTGTGCCAGAATTTACTGGACTGCAGCAGAAGCGTTAGGTGCCCAAGGAGAGCCTGAAACGTCATCCAGCAGCAAACAATTAAATGATCATAACATTGAGGAACAGAGAATCCAGTGGCACAGTGTTGTTTACTGGACTAGAGGATGAGCAGCCGCTGCTGTGATGTGCATCCTGTGAAAAAAAGTGTCATAACTGAGGGCCAATAAGCATCTAGGCCTCTAAGTAATAAAGTCGAAGCCTGTCAACATATGCAACTGAAATATCAATTCATTTCAGAGGGAAACAGGAGGATGCTGACATATTAGAAACACACACCTGAGGAAAACCTGAAATTAAAAACATTTGATAAATGACTGCTAAAATTTATTTCTACAGACCTTTTCTATATCCTATTAATAGCTTAGTTAACGTGAATTTCTGTTCTTTTGAGAGAATGTGAAGTGGAAAACCGCAGAGAATCTGAGCAATGTGAATGATTATACCTTTTCTCTTCACCATTTCTTTCTCGTGTGGGTTTTTGGACATGTTGAATGTGAAAGCAGGCTACAGCAGCTCTCCAAAGTCTTATTTTTATATACTTCAGTTTCGCTATTGTTACGCGTAAGTGTAAAACTAAACATGTGGATAAGCCTTTGTGGGGTCAGAAATGAACTGCAGATCCAGAAAGAACATAACTAAAATGTAGATTTGATTTAAAACACTCTTTTTATTTACTTTCCTTTGTTAAGCAAGTGGAATTATCAATTAATCTGTCTTGTAAATAAAAATGTACTCAGTACTGCAGTTTCTGTATCCAATCTGTGTATGCAAGGTGATAGAGAGAAAAACTTCTAAAAATACGCTTTATTCATGCACTGCTTAATCTCTGTGAGTATATGCTAGTAATATAATGCATTTATACATACTAGTAATAGACACTATTGTATTTGGTGTATTATTTGTATAACAGTAGTCTTGGGATTTACCATACATGCAGACTGGAAATATATGGTTGTTCCACTTATTTTAGAAATTACGAAGCATTCAGATATTCAGTCCTGGATAAAGGAAATTCGCGTATAGGGAGCATCACTGCACATGGATGATCAGGATACAAATAGTGACAAATGTTTTGCCACCTTAGCTTTTCCGGTCAAGAGACCACTTGGCCTGAGGAATGCCACTAAAAGCCTTTTCTGCTTATGCAAACTTGCACATGAAGCCAGACTGCCTGGTTTTTGATGCCGAGTTCTTGAAAGTGTAGGTTTGTATTTAAAAGAGTGCTGGTAATATATATGCAATGAGCAGCATCAGAAATTATTAATTACATAACTGCAGTACATATTCATGGTCCATGTTTTTCTTCAACCCAAAGCTACTTAGGCAGACTAACAGAACAGCAAAGCAAGGCAGACCAAACCAACATGTCCTTTTCTCATGTCTTTGTTAGAATTGAAGTACTGCAAGTGTTTGTGTGCCACGTGCAGGATGTTAATGTGCACAATCATACTTCTCATTTCTGTGGCATTTCTGCAACATTTCTGCCCACAGTGTCTTTTTAGAAGACTGCACTATTAGTTTGATTTACATTTATAAAAAATGTAGAGGTTTGTCACTGGCTGCTGAAATGCAGGCAGGTCTGGGAGACAAGCAGCCAGAATACATGAACACCTGCCGTCACACGCCCAGCAAGAGCATCACCTGCTTCATTCATTACAAACTGTTTTGCTGGGTAGTCTGATGGCCACAAGAGGTCAGGATTTTGGTTTCACTGCTTAAAAGACCTGAAGCTCCAAATAATTCCACGTAGATCGAGAAATTTAGGCTATATCTTGGTAGATACAGCTGGTTTTCTGCATCTTTGGAGCGTGGCCCTTGTGTAAGACTGTGAGGTCAGCCCATAACACAGAGCTGGCTTGTGGCCACTGGCCTCCGCCACACAGTCCCAAGCATAGTCAGCCCCTGGAGTATCCCTGTTTACCTGTGGCCAACCCATTTTTGAGGCCATCATTTGCTAACACAAAGTTTTCTTTCTGTCAGTCATCCTCAGGGCAAAGGACAGGCCAAAGCGTGTTTCTTTTATTATTACCCCAGTAAATTTAGTGCTTTGATAATTTACTGATTTGCTAGTGCAGACCTAGCTTTAGGATGTGATCCTGCAAAGATCCCGATACTACAGTCCTCAGAGCATCTGGGGTGTTAGACCAGTAAAGCACACACAGAGAGACATAATATTAAACCTCTCAATAGTTCTGTTAAATTCAGTGAATCCAGCCCTTACTGGACAATAAACACTATTTGTAAAGTCTCGGTGTTTCCTGAAGTACAAAGGAATACTTTCATTTGTGCAAACAAAACTTCTTGCACTTTTTAGTTATTTTTAAAAATTCTCCAAGAGTTTTATATGACAGAATTTTATGAGGTAATTAATTTTATTTTATTTTATTTTATTTTATTTTATAGAACTCACCATAGTATTTCGAACACATTTTTCTCATTTTAATCTCATTTGCTTCTATTTTTTTTTAGCATAGAAGGGAATAGATACTTAAATAAAATGGTATTCTGTTGCCTAAACATGGATGTCCACAGCCAGTTAATCTCCCGAAGGTATTTGAGATGTCTATGTGGGGCTGCCAGATATGACACGAGACATTTGGTTGAGCTGTTGATCTGTAGAGCGGCAGCTGGAGGCCTGCAGGGATACCATATGGTGCCTAAAATGGCACAATTCACCCATTTAAGCAGTGAGAGGGTTAGAAAGAAGCAGTGCAGCCTCTTTGGGCTGTGTCTGCATTAGCAGGTGGCCTGGAACAAGTAGGGCAGATCTGTAGCGCAGAGGACACAGTGTGTGACCTCCATCTATTTCAGAGATTTATTTCACCCAAGCTCCAATCTGGTTGCATGGGCTGGCCTCTCTGACGTGCAGTAAGTGTGCTTCTACACCAGGCCTTTTGGTTTAGCTTTGTCTGGATGGAGTCCAGTTCACAGGCGCCGGGGCTTTCCACGACATGAAGCAAAGCGTGGTGGGGAGGGGTGGTCAGGAGGAACACTTCAAAAGTGGGTTCCTGATCCAAGCTGAAATGCTAATGTGGATGTATTATGTAGATGTAATGTGGAAGCAACAGGTATCTCTTGGAAAGGTTTCCCTGGAGCCAAAACAGGCTTTGGGTCCGATTTCCTCAGTGTCCAGACTGAGGCTCACCTGGAACATGCTACAGCTCCTTTAGGTCAATGTTGCCAGGTTTTCTGCAGGGCGTCACCACAGGATGGGAGCAGGGAAGAGTGAATTTTGTTGTGTGCTTGGCCCCATCCTGCCATAGCATGGGGCATAGCCATGGTGCTCATCCAGTGTTGGGAGTAGTAAGTACTGCTGTCAGCTTGAAAGGTGAGGAAACCACTTGTAAGCAAATACCAAACTTCAGCAGTGAAATGTAAGGCTGGTATTCAGCCATTTCTCGCCAACCTCCCCACACACCCTGCCACCCCCCCACCCCCCCGGGAAAAAAAAAATAATCTGCAAGACAAAGACTAATTCCCCTAAGTCAGAAGCTAGAAGGTGACATGCAGGCTCTTTCAGAAGACAGGAAATATCTGTCTGTATTGCAGGTACAGTTTCATAGTCATGATTTTAGCATTATATTCTGTAGAGATAACAAGCAAATTTATACACAAATTGATATTTTATCAATTATGAGTTCACTGTGCTGGTGCCTGGAACTAACACATGACACCTAGAGAAGCCAGTTCTCCACCAGGTTTTCTTAACTGTTCCAAATTCTGTGCAATCTCCCCACAGCATTACTAGCTTCTAGAGGTTTGCCTAAAAGTGTGCATGCTGCCTCCACTATCAGTTCCTGACAGCTTCAGAGGCAGGAGGGTCAGGACACTCCATGGGACTTTGATGAAAGGAGAAATGTCTCTCTTCAATAACAGGATAAACAAAGACACCAAGGATTTTTAATTTTTATTTTCTTTTTTTCTCCTTTTTTTAAGGAATGAATAATTGCTAGTTGTCTGTTAAAATGCATTAGCTTTTTAAGTCCCAGTTCCCCTATTTTCTTAATTTGAATATTTGAAGAAACACCTAAGACTGAATTGTTGCTGCAGGGGGCTGCACTGACTTTGATCTTTTAAATGGAAAGCTATGTTCAATAAAATTAAATCAGCTCTTCTGTAAAGACAAAGATCATCACCCTCTGGCTTAATTTAACTAAACAGGTGTAGGGTTTATGTAAATATGCAGTCATTGTAATGTGAAAGAAAAGCTAGAATACCCTGTCATTAGTGTAAAAATGCATTCTGTGTTACCAGCTGGTCAGTCATGACCTTTGATTCAGCCACAGAGACAGTGCATGTCATGTACTCCAAAGCAGGGGAAATATGACGAATAATGCTATGTCCACAAACTCATGGCTTATTTTAAGCACATGGCAGGTACAGAATGAGCTCCAGTAGGGTAATTTACTTTTTCTGCTGCTCTCCCCATCCCTGGGGCCAGCTGTGCAGGTGAAAGGTTAGTGCAGTCTGCATATTTGCTTGGGCTTCCAGTTTTCTTTAGCAAAAGATGCTGTAATCAAGCAGGCATATCTTTTCTTGACAGGACAGAGACACAACTTCTGCAGAGGATCTAGTCCACCTGCCACAGCTGTAAGTCTCCTGGGCCAGTGTCTCTGCGGCTTTCGTGGGTGATACGAATACTCTTGTAGAGGGCCATTTCCAAATAAGTCTTCCTTGACTCCAGTGGAATCAGTCAGGCTTGCACGAGGTTGGAGTGGTAAGTAACAATGCACCAGGCTAACGAGTCTCACCTGCTGATGCAAGCAGATTTTGGTGTATTGACACACAGAAGATACTGTGCTGCTGCTGTCTCCGACGTTTGCTCTGTATCCAGCTGCATGTACTCCTCGTTTCCAGCCTGTAAGCCTTCGGGGTGAATGCTCCAGTCCATGACTGCAGCTCCCATAAACCTCCCTTTTCCTCCTGCACTCCAAAGTGCTGGCAACACAAGCTTCAGACACCCCTGATACACATCTTGCCCCTCCAGAAAATAAATCCTCAAACATTTTAAGACTATTTTTAGTTTTGACTCCAAAATGGGATGCAATGCTTCCGTGTCAGGTTGGTGAAAATGTCTCTGTGATAATATTTTTATTTGAGCTGTCTCTAAAACAATATTTTACTGAAGCTGATTACGTAAGTATGTCTGTCCTCATAAGAGCTATATAGACATTCCCCTTAATAATGCAGTTCATGTGTTATTTTTGTGTTCTACATATGTTTATTGCCCAAATAACATGGGTATTGCTCTGCTTTTGTAGTTTCCACATGAGCTTTGTTTAGTAAATGGAATATAGGTTATTTTAGTGAAGGGAAAGCACTTGCAGTTAGCTTTTATTTAGCAATTCCCAGCTTCTGAACTGTCATTGAGTCGAACGGTAGTATTTGTGATCAGCGGCCTTTAACTGGGTCTGGCTCTCCTTCCCTGCAGCAGCACAGCTCCTCAGCTACCAGCAGCATTCCCGTACGACTCTCGTAACCCAGCAAAGAGTTCAGCTCTAGAGTTCATCTATCTTATGGTTACAGCTGCCTCCCCTGGAGGATGGATCATCTGTGCAACAAACTGCTCTCAAGGTACCATAAAAAGACTCTCCTTTTTCTGTGTGGGAGTTTCACTGAGCAGACAGCTAGGAAATGATCTGAATGTGGGCTCTGCATAGGAAATTAAAACTTGTTTATCTGCAGCTGCAATTTAAAGGAGGCACCTACATGTAGTATTGCCACCAAAAATAGAATTTCTTTCTCAAAGTGTTTGATCTTAGGAAGAAATAGGTTGGCATGTCACAAAGGTTTTCCTATAACTCTGAATCTGTTGGGACAAAGCCTGTTGCTCGTATAAGTCGCCAGAGACACTGGATCTACAGGGTGCTTTTCTGAGATGATTTCACAATATTCAGAAGGGACAGAGTTTGCTACCCTCGTCTTCTTTTCAAAAGTTCTTTGGGCAGTTCTTTTAAGGACAGAACAAAAGAGCAGCTGCAGTACTGTCCTGGAGAAGGGGAGCAGAATGGTCTGCAGCCACTTGTACATGCAAATCCACTGGCCAAAACAGTCCCTGATGTCCAACCCAACCACAGAGCCCTGGGATGCTGCACATGGCTCAGAAACCCGATCAAACAGAATTGCAGGAGGCTGCAGAGATCCCCACAGGGAGGGCAAAGGAAAACAAGAATGTCTTCCAACACATACAAGACAACCTGGGAGCTGCTTTGCATTTGCAGCCCACCAGGCAGAAGGGAGACCTGAGCCAGAGGGGAATGAGTGAGAGCTGTGCTCAGCCATGCTGTAGTAAAGAATGAGACAGGAAAAATGGGGGATATTCAAACAAAAGGCAGGCTCAGAGGAATACACCTTTCCCTCCTGGAAGGTCATACCACAAAAAGTACAGTAAATATTCCGTACAAAATCAGCAACAGAAAAATTGAAGAAAATGCAAAGAGTAGAGGCATTGCTGTTTCAAAACCTGATCATCTGTGATAGAACCACACTGATTCAAGATTGCAAGCATGCAAGGATACTGGACTGGATGCACACCATCCTGAACTGTGCCTATGTATATGTGTGCATGTGTGCGCGCATGTGTGCGCATCTGTGCTGCGGGAAGGCATAGGGAATTAAATCTGTCTCTGAATACATCACTTAGTTATATGACAGGAAATATTTTTCAAATGCCCTCTGGAAATAGGAAAGACAAGTGTGGTGATTTCCTAATCTTTCCCCACAGGGCTACAAGGGTAAGAACACTTTTATTCCCAAAGCAGTTTTAGCCTGGCTCTTACCTGAGAAAAGAGACATGGGATTGAACTTCTGAAGGCAGAGTAAGGATCTGACCCCTGATTATGTCTTCCTGGAATGTATTTTGCAATCTGTTGTACAAAGGAAGAGCATTTCTGTCCCTGTCCCTGTGCTGGCAAGGTTGGTGGGTGAGCCCTAGCCAATCTTTTCACTGGAAGGGTACCGCCAAGGTGAGGTTGCACTCATGGGCAAATGTGATGTATCTAGTAGGTAGGAGGATTTAATATGGACCTTCTGCTCAGTCTTTCCACTTTGGTACTTTTTGAGACCTGTAAGCTGCATATAATCGCTGTAATGAGTTCCTTGATCAAAGTCTACACTCTCCATGTAAAATGCCTCATTCAGACTTCTGGCTTCATCTTTGGCAGACAGCAAAAAAGTGATATGTTGATCAATTTTTGGAAAACATCAGCAGTAGGGATGGGAAGAATGTTTTGGATATGATTAAAACTCTTAAAGCAAACCTAGCAGACTAGGAAACAGCTCAAGAAGCTTCTGAAGCTTAACTTCTCTCATACATATCCCTCTCCCTGCCTTCACCCAGCACTACAAATGCTGAAGCGATGAGAAATCCTGCTCTCAGAGGGGTCTGTATTAATAAAATCACAGCAGGCCTGAAAGCTTTGCAGGAGGCTTGTTCTCACGATTGTTTCACCTCTCTGTTTGAGGGTTTGTTTTTGTTTTGTTCTTTTCCTCAGCAGCTGTACTTACTGAGAGTGAAATGAATATATTGTAGATGGTGTTGGTTCATAACCAGCAGGAATAATTGTAGAGGTGAGTGCAGAAAATAGCAGCAGAATTGGAGGCACTGATATAAGAGGTGGCAAAGAGATGACCAGTGTGAAGGAGGAGTTCAAAGATTTCTGTAATCAAGCTCTTGTTTTAGTTCTTGCCCTACAGAGAAACAGCTTTATAGTAAATATCAAACCTTGATTTACGGTGTTTCACAGTATTGGGGAGAAAATACATGGGAACATACTAGCACACTGCAGGAGAAAAGCAAATAATTTCCTTTGCTTCCAGCCATGCCAGTGGTATGGCCAGTTGTGATAGGGAAAGCCCTGAATCCATTTTCAGTAAATCAAGCACAGCTGGGGCTTCAATAAGCCTGTGGTTTGCTTTTGTCTCCTGGGATTCGTGTTGTGTTGATGTTGCATGCACAGCCTGTGGAGCTGGGGTAAGTGACAGAGGTCTGGATCTGGGTCTGAACTCCTTCAGAGGTCATGGTTGCTGCAGCTGGGGATTTTGGGTTAGGCCCATTACGGATTATCACTCTGAGCTCTGATATTCTTTCTCACTGCGGAATTAACAGGATCCACATGGTGGATTTGGAACCTAATATTCAGATGTGGAGAGCCCTGGGCACTAAGCCCCTGGTCTCTAACAGGAGCCATGCATATGTTGAGGCTCAGCATAGCAGGTTCTGCATGTTGGTCAGCAGTGAGAAAGAATATCACCCTGTTTCAGGCAGTGGAAGAGGTTTACAGCCTCCAGATGTACGCATTTTCAAGTGCTTCAATAAGAAGAATCAAATATTTGAAGCAATGGAGTTGCATAGGAAATATTTAAAGGACTTTTAAAAGACCTCCCTGCCCTCAAAATCTGTTCTATAGCATAAAAGGGCATGGCAGGAACAACACTTCTTTCAGACAAATATCTCTTATTTCTTTTGTAAAATGTTTTCTTTTGTAGGGGCTCTCTGCCCATCCCAGACAGAAGCAGAGATTTTGGATTGCATGCTTCTTCCATCACTGGCTGTCTGCTGGTGTGCATGACCTATTGATGTCTCTGTGCAGAGACTCATGCAGAAAGGAGTGGTGCCTCTTGACATTAAGATCCTCTTGACCTCTGGAAAAAGGACTTTTAGTGTGAATTTGGGGAGTGTATTTTGCCTGAGCCAGGCTCCTGTATTGTGAAATCCTCCCCTTGCAGGACCACAGGGGCCCAAGGGGAGCTGGGCTGGGGGAGGCAGGGAGGTGGGGAGGGAGAGCAGAGCCCCAGCACCCCAAGGGAGGTGACTGGTTTTTGGCAGGCTCCCTCAGAGATCTACAGACCCTGGGGCTTTATGTGCAGGGTAGACAACATCTGACAAAACAATCTGCTGGAAGCCTCGTTGAGGGAACCTTGCAGACTTTCCTGCCACTTGCCTAGATTTCCCCACACAGGGAGTGGATCTGGTTTGGGTAACGTGAGCACTCTGATTTCAAAATGCACCGTACCATAAATTCCATCAAAGGGGGAAGCGCTCTGGATCAGACAGCAGGCTCTGACCCACCCACCTCGCCCCATTTGCATACCTTGATCTCTTGGATCCAGGATGCCAGTTCCCTTTTCTTTATTTTCTTTTACTCCTCCTGTTAACCCAGTGTAATCAGCATGCTCGTGAATACAGGGAAATCTGCAGCACATTAGATTAACTCTGTCTTTTCTGAAGTTATTTCTTTGCAATTGTTTTGCAAACCATCCTTTAGACTTGGTGTATAGATAACATAGAGCCACGAGAGGGAGTGAGAGTGCTAAATATGGCAGTTTGGGATTTAAGAGGGGGTTATAACTCTGGATAAGCAATCAGCTTTAGAGAGATATATACACATAAAACATAGCTGAAAGAAAAGGGGGGTTAACTCAGAAGGTATGTGGTTGTATTAAAAGGTGGAAAACCAAAAGATAGTTTAAAGCTGTTTTGATACATGTGGTAGGCATTGGTTTTTTTCAATTCTTGATTTCTTTTTATGAAGAACACTGTCTAAGCTCTCTAAGCGGCCAAATGGCATGTAGAAGTAGCTTTTACAAGTACGTTTATACCACACCTCTAAGAGAATTGGAAAAGGGAAATATTAAATAATGTGATTAATATGACCCTCAGTTGCACAACGGTTAAGCACAATACTTTTATCTTTACAACAGCACTGCTGAAGAAAGGTTTGCCTTTTCTGTCACTGCTCTCTTGTGTGGCTGTGAGCAAATAACCCAAACCCAGATCCTCAGGAATAATTAGGCAACTAATACTCAAAAATTGCAGAACTGAAGTACGTAAATAATACTGTAGTCCTATTTCCCCTATGCCCCATTTGCTCTATATATGTGAAATGAATGTGTTATAGCTTCTTCCCCTCACAGAGAAACTGAACATGTTCAATACACTAAAGAGTGTAAGAAAATTACATGTTGCAGGTACCTGGGCCTCAGGGGCTTTGATTGTTACGACTGGCATAAAATAACTGGATTCTTTTTAACGAGGCTATTTTTTGTTCAAGTGCATCCTGGGCTGGTTTTCCATGCAGCCATGCAGAAGGGGTGCTGCTGAGAATACAAGCCAGATATTCTGATTAAAAAGTCAAGATCCCCAGAGCTCTGCAGCAACACACGCATGGCATTGATCTGGCTTCCTATTGCAGACCTGTCTTTTGTGTATCCTGAGTTTTATCAGTTTGCTTTATTGTAATGGGTTCGTTCAGGCTGCAGTAATTAAGGGTGTGTCAGATTTTTCCATAATACAATCTTATTTTTCAATGAGCTATAAAATTTCACTCTTGGCTGCAACTTGACATATGTAGTTGAGAACCTGCTGCTTTTAAAGCATTTTTAAATGCCTTGAAGCATTCTTTGAACCAAATTGGGCCATTAAGAAAAAGGGGACTGCACTCCATAATATGCTGGTTCTAAAAACCTCTTTCAAGTCAGTAGGAATTACTCCCCCTCCTTCTCCTGATATCTTTCAGGCCATAAATAATGGCAGGAGTCATATGAATTACTGGTGTTAAAGATATTACAAAATTTAATTCTGGAGGTAACGTGTTAGCTCCAGAGCTAAGGTTGCATTGAGTTTTGATTTTAAAGCAGGGGAAAAATTCATTGTTGAAAAATTGGTTGTGGTGCCTCAAAAATTACTTGTACTGTATAAGTCCATGCCTTATAAGTAGGGGTATTTATGGTGAAAGCTGTCTGAAACGTGTCCTTTTAAGACTCCATTTTTAGTTTCTCATAACTTTGCCAGTCTTTCTGAGTTGAAATATCCCCTGCAGAGTGCTTGCCCCAGGGTGAATGCTTTTGGAGAACTGTTAGTAAAACATCCAGGAAAAACATTGTAAAAATGGTGCGCTGCTTCCCCAGCATGGCATGCAGGAAAAGACGAGCTGCTTCGCCCATTTTAGAAAGTTTCAGCCACCATTTTCTTGAAGGACTATAGCATCTCCATGGTTTGCAGTGCATCTGAAACCTGAGTTGTGGGCCACTCCTGACTAAGTGTCAGAAACATGCTTGTAGTGTTCACCAAAAAAAAGCTATCAGCATCTGGCCAAGTCATAAGCCTCTGCAGCCTTTCAGTTCACTGCAGCTCAGAGGAGGCTTGTTAAAGAAACCCAATGCTCCCATTGATGAACATGGTCTGATGGGGCTGAGCAGAGCTCTACCCACAGCCTCATCACCCCCATCCAACACCAGGCATTGGGCATGATGGCACAGAGCTGCCTCTGCTGGCTCTCCCAGCTTGCCACTGGGACTGCTGGGCAGTTGCAAGAAGAGCTGCATAATATTAGCCTAAGGATCAAAAAAATTGGGATGAGCCAAAAGCAAGGAGCTACATACTTGAATGTGCACAACGGAGGACCACTGTCCATATGGAGCCAGCGGACAGAGCTTGTTGTCATTTGAGGCTCAAGATGCTGGTGAACAAGATGGGACTGACCAGGTTCAGTGGGACAAAAAGTTTTCTTCTATTCCCCCGCCTCACGCACTACAAGAGATAGATGAGAATCAGGAAATGGATCAAGATGGGGATTTAGCGAAGGACCACAGACTACCTATAAAAATGGAAAGCAGCGAAGGGCTGCTGGAAAGCAGCCAGAGGAAGGCTGGATGGGTCATTAGAGAGTTGCACCCAATCCTGCCCTCTGACTGTGAAGCCCCATGCAGTCCTTGGTGGGGGATAACAATTTTCTGCCCAGCCCCTCCAAAGAAACAGTCTGACAGCAGATCCAATGTGGGGCCAATTTTTTCAAGTAGACATCAAATTCAGAGCAATCTGCCTGGACAACGCTCGGTCCCCACAGCTGTTCCCTGAGCAGCCACCTCCTTCCTGCAACGCACGGCTCATCCCCTGCTGGTCGTCTTGTCCTTCCCTTTGCACAGGCAGATGGGCCAAAGTGGGGCAGGTCCAGCTGAGCCCCAGGGCTCTTGCGGGGTCAGGTCACCTTACATCCCTGGGCAAGTAGCAGAAATCACTTTTTTGTCACAGGTGGTAGCTAAGTGTGTGTGTTCCTCCTTGTAGTGCCTACCAGGGGATGTCTGGTGTCTCGTCTGCAGCAATGCTGAGCTTTCAGGGTGACAACCAGAGTCACAGGAATTATGCATGGAGTAAATAAAGCACCCCACAATAAATAAAGTGCTGTAAACCAACATTGGCTGAAAAGTCTGGGGCCTGGCATTTCAAATCGGGATTTAACAAATGAAGAGAAGGTTTTGATGGGAATATTTGTGCCTTTTTCCTCATCTGTAGCAGGAGAAGGGTGAGGACTATTCATGTCGTAAGTATGCTATCAGGACAAATCCATTTGGGAAGCATTCGTGTACTACCCTGATGGAGCCATAGATAAATTTGTCATGAAATGACTAATTTGTTCCCCGCAACTGAAGCTTTCTGCAGGGATATTCCACTGAAGTTTTATTTTCCAAAAAGACAATAAAAATAAAACTTTCTCATTATTTTTCAGCATAAAATATGCACAGTTTTTGCTACAAACTGAAAAAAAAAGTTTTAATTTGTTCAAAAACAGCAACTTGGCTTTACCCAGGACTTCTTCCACAATATGAATTTAAAAAAAATGTTTTTGCTTCAATTTGGGTGGAAACAGTTTGCCTAATTGGAAAAGACAAAACAAAATGAACAACCAAATAATTCTGTAAGAGGTCTATTATTTTGAGAAAGATCTAGGAGCTCTTTTTGTCAATGGCTACCTTCAGATGACTTCAATGGTGGTAGAATTCTGTTCTTTGATCTTGGAAATGCATCCATGGCATTGAAGTGTGTGAGGTCTTTAATAACATAATTCCTGCTTTCATATTTGCATAAATCCAGGAAAGAGCATAGCATTAGAGGTCAGTGTCAGAGATTAACAAGGTACCATGTTTAAGCAAAGTGTGATTATTGCTGACCAAAGTGTATAAAGGAATACATGCGAATAAATCAAAGGAATATAAATATTAATAGTGAAAAAAATAATAATAAAGCATAATTCTGACAGCTTCTGAGGAATAAGGATCTGTGATTCTGCTTGAGATGAAAATCAGGATTAAGTCAAATAAATTAAAATGGTATGGACGACAAGGGCAGCAGACCCAGGTTTTTCCAGACGGCAAGAAGCAGCTTGTAGCAGGTTTCATTTCAGTCAGTACTTCAAAACGGTGCAACAAATTTGAGTAAATTGTGATACGAAACATACATGTGAGTCTAGGTGGCAAGAATGAAAACACAGTTTAGAATGGACAGCAGTTTGGACAGGGTGATTTTCTTCAGCTATCTGGCTCTGGCATATGTTGTTGTTTTAATCAGAAGAATACACACCATTTCAAACCACTGTATCTTTCACTGAAGACAGATCAGGCAAAATTCCTTATAAAAATATTTCATATATTTCCTAAATGCTTTACTGCTGCCAGAATTGGCCAGGGTGCATTATCTAGAGTGCAATCAAATGTCATGCTAGAAAAGCACTAAAGCCTTTTTAATTAAAAACATCATAAAGGCTTAAGTAAAATTATAACTGCTGGTTACTGTAATCTCCTCAGAGGGGTACTCGTGTGTTTATATATGTGTGCTTGTGCCTGTGCGACCGCGGATACGCGAGTGTGCTGGAGTGCAATAGAAAATGAACCCTGTACAAACAGTGAAGCACAATGTCTGCGAGGGTTCGTCTGAACTTGCAGCTGCGCATATGCTCCAGCCAGACTCTTAACCCTTTCACACTCCTGCATGAAAGCTGCACAGCTTCTCAGGCTGACATGCACAGCAAATGCTGTGAGCACAGTACACACAGCCACTAAATGAGTTGTGAATTTTTCAGTGAACGTATGATTTAAAAACTCACAGTGGCCATTCTCATTGGCACCGTGCTACACATGCAGTGTGCCTTTGCCCCTCTTGCTGCTGGCACTCCAAGGTCAGCGGAGCTCCAGCTATTTGTGACAGCTGAAATCTGAGGCAGGACATCTCAAAATTGCTCAAGGCAGGGTCAGAGCAGGCAGCTACCCTGAGACAGGGTATTCCACCTTAAGCACTCCCCAGCTCCAGCCACCTCATGGGAGTATACGGGATGTTAACTGCTTGAAGGCATTCACTGCTCCCACCCAGATAAAATTGCTGCCCCTATTCCCATCCCAGCAGTAGCAGGAAAGGAAAGAATTTCCATCTATAACTCTCTGCTGCTTTTCCTTTCTACCACACTTTTCCTTTAACACCCTCCTACCTAAGCTCCCTTTATTGAAACTTTTTCCCCCTTCAACTTTCCTGTCCTCTTTTCCACTTCCTCCCCCCCCAACCCCAACACAGACTCTGCCACCACTCTGCCACCAACAGTAACGCTGAATTTTGCCTTGAAAAACTATGTTAAGTTACAAATATCCTGCTGCAATATTCAGAATTCCCACTTTACACGTGCTTGGCCATTATATTAACCAGCAACACCATGTAACTGCCAAAACTAACCATTGGCATGTTAATGCTGACAATTCAGGCATAGTATAATGATGGAGATTCATTCTTTAAAGGCCAAACTGTGGCTTTGCTGTGAGACCCCTGCAAAGGGTTGGATAATGTTACATTGCCCCAGCAGCAGACTGCAAGGCAAGCTGAGTCACCAAGAGCCCTGTTCTAGCAGCCACTTACAGTATGATTTTTTATGGGGTGTCTAAGTCCTGTTATTCCCTTGTGTGGCACTGGAAGTTGCACTACAATTTGGCCCTAAGGAAGTTTACATATCTTGAGAAACAGATTGCTGGAATGGCCTGTTCTTTTGTTACAAATTCACTGAAACGAATGGTTTGATGTATCAGTACACAACTAATCACACAGAGCCTGGTACTCTCTGGTGTGTGTGTATTCTGGAAGCCATGAGATCGAAAAAGGGCACCTTGTCATCCTTCTGCTCTTGCACTTACTTCTATAGCAACATTTTACCTTTCTCATTTAAAAAAAAATGTTGGCCAGGTTGACCTCATCCAGGTGCCTCACTGGCATGCTCCCCTCCATGTGTTCTCGGGCTGCATTATCAGATGTTCAAAGTAGAAGATTTAAATAATAATAATAATTTCTTTAAAAAAGTCTTTTCTCAACTGTATATTCTCCACTGCTCCATCACAAAAACAACTGATGGCCAAAATGAGTGAATGAGATTTCACCTACTACTGTGAGGCAAATACTGTTTCTTAAGCAGTGGTATCTTCCCTTCTACAGTCAACCAGTTCTTATTGTGCCACCAAAGTAATTTTAAATCATTTTAATTTGTTAAGGTGAGAATATAATGGAGATAAAACCTCCCTGGGGCTTGTGTTCGGTTCCTCACCTACTACAGGTCTGTTTATTTGCAATTAATGAATTTAAAAAGATGAACTCCTGGTACTAAACATATGCAGTGAATCTCTTGCTTCATTTTTTCCTGTCTTATGAAGGTAAGTGCAAGGTGCCATGATGCTTGGGTTCGATGCATGAACTAGCAACATTTGAATAGCTCTTAAGGGGCAATATAGTGCTAAGATTGGTAATCAAGCTAGGAAAATTGTTTGTGCCTTGATAAGCAGGAGATTCAGCAGTGTTTCTCCAGGAGAAACTTTGCACAAGATTTCTGGTACCCCAGGTGATTCAGCCCACCTTACAGAGAACATGCACAACTGTTGGAGGAACTGAGGCAGAAATTGTATCCAGGTGTCAAGGTGGTTGAAAGATCTGTCTATAGCTTGTACTATTTCAAACAGTCACAGTTTAGGAACCTTTGCAAAGCCCCTGAGTTACAGGTTGAAAATACAGAATCATCGAATCATAGAACAGTTTGGGTTGGAAGGGACCTTTAGAGGTCACCTAGTCCAAACCCTTTGCAGTAAGCAGGGACATCTTCAACTAGAGCAGGCTGCTCAGAGCCCCATCCAACCTCACCTTGAATGTTTCCAGGGATGGGGCATCTACCACCTCTCTGGGCAACCTGTTCCAGTGTTTCACCACCCTCATAGTAAAATCTTTTTCCTTATATCCAGTCTAAATCTACCTCCTTTAATTTAAAACCATTCCCCCTTGTCCTGTCACAGCATGCCTTGCTAAGGAGATTGCCCCCATCCTTTCTATAACCCCCCTTTAAGTACTGAAAGGCTGCAATAAGGTCTCCCCACAGCCTTCTCTTCTCCAGGCTGAACAACACCAACTCTCTCAGCCTGTCCTCATAGGAGAGGTGCTCCAGCCCTTGGATCATTTCTGTGGCCATCTCTGGACCTGCTCCAACAGGTCCATGTCCTTGCGTTGAGGGCTCCAGAGCTGGATGCAGGGCTCCAGGTGGGGGTCTTACCAGAGCAGAGTAGAGGGGCAGAATCACCTCCCTTGACCTGCTGGCCACAATTCTTTTGTTATAGCCCAGGACACAATTGGCCTTCTAGGCTGCAAGTGCACTTTGTTGGCTCATGACCAGCTTTTTGTTCACTAGTACCCCCAAGTCCTTCTCTGCAGGGCTGTTCTCAATCCCTTCATCCCCCAGCCTGTATTTATACTGGGGGTTGCCCCAACCCCGGTGCAGGACCTTGCACTTGGCCTTTTTGAAACTAACGAGGTTCTCACTGGCCCACCTCTCCAGCTTGTCTCGGTATCCCTGGATGATATCACATCCTTCTGTCATGGCAACCGCATCACTCAGCTTGGCGTCATCTGCAAACTTGCTGAGGGTGCACTCGACCCCACTGTCTATGTCATTGATGAAGATATTAAACAGTACTGGTCCCAGTAGGGACCCTTGAAGGACACCGCTCCTCACCCGTCTCCATCTGGACATCGAGCCATTGACCACTACCCTCTGGATGTGACCATCCTACCAATTCCCTATCCACAGAACAGTCCACCCATTAAATCCGTGTCTCTCCAGTTTAGAGAGAAGGATGCTGTGGGGGACTGTGTCAAAGGCCTTACAGAATTCCAGGCAGATGACATCCGTAGCTCTTCCCTTGTCCACTGATGTAGTCACTCCATCATAGAAGGCCACTAGGTTGGTCAGGCAGGACATGCCTTTGGTGAAGCCATGCTGGCTGCCTCAGATCACCTCCCTGTCCTCCATATGCCTTAGCATAGGTTCTAGGAGGATCTGTTCCATGATCTTCCCAGGCACAGAGGTGAGGCTGACAGGTTAGTAGTTCCCCAGGTTCTCCTTTCTACCCTTTTTAAAAATGGGTGCAATGTTTCCCTTTTTCCAGTCCCCAGGGGCTTCACCTGACTGCCATGACTTTTTAAATATCATGGAGAGTGGCTTGAGTATCAAATATTGTTTTCTGGAGTGGTAAACAGTGACTGATAACAGCCAAAAGGTGGGGTCCCTATAGCTTCTTGAGTCATCTGCTCTCGTCCTGGAAACAGACACATCTGTATTAGTTCATTAAACATTCTCAGGACTGTGCTATCTATTTAGTAGTATAGGTGAGCCAGCACCAGTGCTCAGCTGAACATGCAGATGTAGCTGAGACCTGTAGCCTATTCTGGGATAGCAGCCTCTGCCCAAGGTGTCTTTCCTAGAGGCCCATGAGAAAGATCTGAATTCAGCATTTTGGGTCACAAAGCCTCTGCCAGTGAGACTAAGAATGTGATTTGGATTATGCCAAGTAATCCAAATTACCTAATTTAAAACCCAGATTTATAAATCTCATGTTACTGTCAGGTCTTTCAATTAATGAAAGCACCCTTGAATTTTATAGGAAATGGAGGGGGACTAGAATTAAAACCTGTACATGATTAAACTGAAGCATCTATACAGTCTCTGTCATCAGAGATATTTGACCACTTCCTGGTCACTGCAGCATTGAGAGCCAGCCCTGTTCCACTGACTGGAAGCAAAAGCCTTGTGTATGTTCAGTTACCTAATTTAAGAATTATTTTAAGGAATTAGCAATACTTAAAGTTTTCATCTTAATAAATGAAGATAATTTCTGCTTTCTGCTCCAGTGAGACTACAGCCCATATTATACCTTTTCATTACAGTAAGCCATCACAGCATCATAAATAAAACAACAAACCTTCAGCATATAGAAAACACTCCTCGGTTTGACAGGACTGAAACAACTTTACCGTTGCAGGTAGTTACCCCCAGGATACAAAGGCCAACTCAGGCTGCTTTGGCTGATGCATGCAGAAGGGCAGCACCAACGTCTCTGAGCCTCCATGGGTTGATGGACTTCCTCATTTGCCAGCTGTCTCCTTGGAAATCTGGTGGCAGCAGGTGAAGCTCACATGCAGGTTGTAGACTAGATATTGCCTGAACACCTAAACTATTTCCAAAACAGTTTACCTAGAGATTGGATTTCTGCCGACAGTGGCTGATCCGACACAGACACCTACCTTGGCACAGTCTTTGTGCATTTTTTTAAAGTCTTTTCTGGTGAAAGACTGGGTTTTGTCATACAAAGGCTTTTGAGGAGCTGCCTCAGCAGAACTGTGCAGTAGTAAATACAAGTGTGACATTTGGTACCTGCTGTTGAAATGGAGGCACAAACATATGATAAAGGGGCTGGCTGATAGATGGGGACATGTTGGGTGCACTATAGTGATAAATTGTTTCCCTGTTATGCCTAGGAGACAGAAGTGATGCACATATGGCATACTGGCATGCTGTCACTTCTGCATTTCCAACATAGTAGAAATCTGTTCTTAACAATTTTTCTTTTAGAATTTTCAAATTCTTTTTCATTTTTTTAACAATTCTTCTTAACTGATTACACCAGTGAGGGTCAATATTAAAATGACAAAAAGAAATAATGCCTTTGCTCTCCATTATCAGTGAGTTGTAGACAGGGCCTGATTTCATATTATGACAGTTTCTCTTTGTACTAGCTTAAACTTTCTGGTCACAGATAACTCAGAATGACTTTCTAGGCATTATATGTACTGAAAATGCATATCTGATTAGAAACTGGTACTGCAGGAAGCCTGCAGGCAAATGCAATGACCTCTTTATAAGAAGAATCTGTAAATTTGAGGTTTACCTATGCTGAAAGAGTAAAATGCCCCTTCCATCTTACATCAAGCAGGTATCAACATCCAAGGTTATGAGGTGGGCAGAACTGCATTTGGCTATCTCTAAATTCATACTCTGAATGACAATGTATCATTGGATTAGTCTTTAATGTGAGACTCATAATATAATGTATCAACAGTACCTTCTCCTCTGCGCCATTCTAGAATATTAATAATATTCCTTTTAATATGATAATTCAGCACAGAGCATCGGTGACTTTCTGAATAAGTCATTATGTGTTCAGAAGCTGCTTTCCAGTTACATGATTAGACTATAACCAGTATTTCTATCTGTACTTAATCAATATCCCAGATACTGTCTGATTGTGGAACAAATACCAGCAATGCTCAGAGTAAAAAACCATGTCGCTGCCTCCCTGCTCGGTGCTGACTCATCAACCAAGATGTATTATTACTCCTGTACCATAACTCATTTTTGTGCTTCACACTACTAATGAAAAAGCTCTGGTTCTTCGTATATTCTCTGAATTAAATAATAATGCTTTTTCTTCCCTCTCCCCTCTCACACATTCCAGTGCAGCATCAACGAGGCAGAAATATTTAGCATATTTCCGCACTAGGCTGCAATTTTAATTTTTGTGCAGCATGCACAGCCATAGACAGGTGTTTTGAAATGTAAATAAAAAGCAGTGTAGTGTAGGGCACAGTACACAAACTGCTGCAGAAGACTCCAGCACAATGAGAAGCACAACATCTATCTGTTTAATAGGGCGACAGCCCTGTGTAATGAGCAGAAACCGCTCATTTAAAATCTTTACTACAGCTCTCCAACTAAAATATAAAACACATTTTGAGAAGGCAGGAGGTGGAATAACAGAGCTCCAGCATAATGTGGAGGGTAGCGCACAACAGCTCAGTAAAAAACCCTCTATATTGTATATAGGAAAGGTATGACAGGCCTCTTAGGCAAGGCAGGAGCCAGCAAATAGCAGCGGGCAGTGTTTGCTCTAACAGGTGTGATGCTGAGCAGCCAAAAGGCCATGTATGTCTCAAATGCATGTGCTCTGAGCACGTTTTTAAGCAAGTTATCCATTTCCAACATTATGTGCCTGTGGTTAAAGGAATTAACCAGTGGTAATCCAGTTCCGGAGGAGATTAACTTTCAAAAATAAGAGAAAGCTTCTGTAGTGGACACATTTTTGGCTCTGCTGAGTTGGGTGGAGTGTTATGCTGGGTGGGGGAGGGATAAGAATGAATAACCTCCACCCTCTGTTTATCTCCCCACTAGAGGCCTCTACACAACTGTCAAAAAAAGCTTTTATTGTCAGCATATTTTTAGGCCACTTAAGATGACAAAGTGCAGAAACCAGTTAGGCAGCCTTCCATGAAAGGCGAAGCCCTGTGCGAACAGAGCTCCAGGCACAAAACTGCCCCTTAGGTAATGAAGATTTCCACCATCGTCCGGTAGCTGTCCCAGAATTAGTGATATTTAAAGCCTGATCCTGACTTCACATCAGACGTGTTTATGCAAAGTGATCCCACTGCCTTCAGTGATGCTATTTTAGTTGATATTGGTGTAAGCAAGGAGAAAAGCAAGGAGGTACAATGTTATAACAAATAATGTAAACAGCAGATTTTATTTCTCTGTATATTATTATGACTTCCAGCTACTTGCCTTGTAACTTTCACTTGTCTTGAAAGCTACATCTGATCTATGCCATGTGAGCTCTTTGGCTTCCCATTAAAACATTATTTCAAATAGCTCTTACTTTTAGAAGCTGCTTTGCAGTGCTTCAGCCTTTTCAGGCAGAACCAGCACTGATGCTAATGACATCAGCATCAATGTCTATCCCACAGACCATAGCAGGTCTCTAATTCCATCAAGAGAAAAACTTGAGGGGTTGGCTAATGTCACCAGAAACCCTCAATGGAATTACAGCCTCAATTGTGAGGGTCTGGAGTATTTCACTTGCTGCAGTACGGGGCAGGAGTACTGTCACTGTGCCGCCTCTCTGCTATTTTCCAAAGCACAGACTTATTGAACTGTCCTGAGCAGTGTGGAGAGGTTAGGGAGAGGATACGCCTCTTCCCCCTCAGTGCCAGTGGAGTTGTCTCCTTGGGTTTTGTAAACCCAAGCGAATTAGAGGATCTCCACTCCACCAGCCTGCAGCCTGGGCGAGGGGTGGTTTGGCTGCAAAGCACTGCCTTCCAACAACAACAGAGACAGTCATGTTCAAAGGAAATTTGCTTTAGGAATGGGAGGTTAAATTCATTGTATTGCCTTGTACATTGGGTTTAACTCTGTATGCGCCCACATTTGTATTGTCCATATACTGCCAATATTTGTTAAGACTTCTTGCAGCTGAGGTCACTTTTTGCCTGTTTCAGCCTCTTGATCTCTGTGAATGAACTTGCTTTTTCTCTCCCCGTCTCACAAAATGAATTTTCTGTGCACTGTTCTTAGGGTGGCTGAAGGCTTTACTGCATGAAGTCACTGGCACCCTTCTCCTGCTTCTTTCTACTTGGAGGCTGGAAAACTTATTTCATATGAAACCAGAACATAGGCTGTGTGACAGCTGTAGCTACATGCACCTGTGCAAGCCCTGCCAAAAACATAAGGAAACAAAGAAACAGCAAACCCTGTGACAAAAAAAACAACCAAACCAAACCCTAACAAAACAGTGGGTTTAAAAAAAGCATCGGTGTTACATAGTTTCATTAAAATCAGAATACAAAGTCATATGGGGGGCACCTGGGTCTGTGGCTGTGACCCCGCTCCCCCCACCGCGGAACATACGGGTTTCTTTTCCTACTGTAGGCAGAGGTCAGTGACAATATTCTGCTTATGTGTTTCTGAAGATCACCTTCATACAAATCCTGCCTTCTTCCTCCAGATCCTCAATATACATTCCCAAAACTTTCTTAGCAATGTTACCTTTTGAGGAGTGTTATAATACCTCCTTTGGCCTCCTGTCACCCTGCCCTAGCACCCAGTTCCAGTTAGACTGGCAGAGATGCTATCACACACACTCTCCTCTGCTTTCATTTTATGCTCTTGCAGAAATTACTCTTCAAGCTGGGTTATGCTTCCAGGCTCCTTAAAATATCATAGATTTTCAGCACAAACTGAAACCTAATAACACTAATGAACAGAGAGCTTTTATCTTGCTTTTTTGCCAAGTTCAAGTATTACGGCTCAAACCTCCATAACTACCCCATCATTTTATCTGTGATTGCTTAGTGTGATGATTTCATGAGCTTTGCTGAAGAAGACGTAATCTAGCCAAAGAACATTTTCAGGCTATCTGGCAGCCTTTCTTTTCAAAAGATGTATTGTTCCTATTGGAGTTTACTCTACTATTTTGTCTTGACATTTTGCTGTTTGCATGGTGAGCTCTTAAGGGAAAAGATGGTTTAGTCTCTGTCCTCTTTATCTCTACCCTCATCTTGTTTGTTGTTAGCCTTGAAAGCAGAAGCAATGGCTATCTATATGCCAAAAGAAAAGACAACTGACTTCCTTCTAGGTTTATCTGGCCTGCTTCAAGCTAATTTAAAGAAGTAGACCTGGCAGGCCATATAAATGAGGATATAAATGGTCATAACCTGTCTAGGGAGACTTTTAAATGCACCTGGCAGATTCAAGAGCACATATCTAATTGTGCCTAAATCACTTATGTTCTTTTATAAAATTCCTTATCTCCAGTGCTCTCCTGCAGTAAAATAGAGAGGCTGCATGGACAAAAGGAGGGAGAGGGTTCTTGGACTCTGAGACTGTTGAATTTCTTTTAAAGGTTCCATTCAAGGAAAAGGAAAATTAAAGCTTGAAAAGGATGGTATCTCTCATAAAGATAAAAAACATTCTTTATTCGCAAGGATGGCCTCTTCTAGGCTGTCCTTTAGGTTTTATTTTTCCCTGGCAGCATCTTGTTCTTGCAAACAAAGCATAAATCTTGAGATTAATATATCTTTTCCAAAGTCATCATATGCACTTTTTTAACAAAATATATGGAAAGCATTATATTCCCATGAGAAGCTGCATCATTTCCCATCTGGAAAACTCTTGCAACTAGCCTTGAGACGATAGAACTGTTTTCCCATGAATTTTTTTTAAAATCATCTTATGCCAAACTAAAATTTAATTTTGAATTTTATGACATACTGTAACTTTTTTTTTTTAATTATGTTCCTAAGTTTGGAAACATCAGAGAATTTATTGCATTTTATTTTAAAAATGTCAGAAAGTTTCAGTTCAGTAATGTTAAAGGATTTCATTTAGACCATAGCAAATCACAGTATAAAATATTAAATACTGTAGATATGTTATGTAGAGAGTAACATTAATATTTAATCCTTAGGTCAGAGGAAAATGCACGAACACAATAAAGCCAAATCAATTTATTTTAATAGTAGTGAAGATTTTTACGTTATTTAAATGAAACAAAACTGTATTATTAATTTTTACTTTCTTTTATTGAAAGTGAAAGTAAGTTCCAGCTTTGCCAAAAATACCATATTTAATCTTGAATATTATCTGCAGTCATGGCTCTCTGTCTCAGAAAGGATATTGTAGAGCTTGTAACAGCACAGAGGAGGTCAAAGAAGCTCAGAGTGTGGAATGGCTGCTCTGATCAAGTACAGGTCTGGTGGCTGGAACGAGGTGGATGAGGGAGATCTGGCACAGTGATAGCCTAGAAAAAGTGTATTGGGATAGATTATTCATTTCCTCTTCCAGCATGAAAAGGAAAAAGGGCTGGTAGCAGAGTCAAAACAGATGAAAGAAGCTGTTTTCCTGCACAAGTACGTAGAAGCTACGAGGCTTCTTGCACGTGGAAGGATCAAAGTTTTACTGAGCAATTGGTCAAACTACAGGGTGAAAATCTATGACAGGCTGCTGAACACAGAAGTTCTGCCTCTGGTTCAGGAGGCCCCTGGGCTGCAAATATCGGAATGCTGGAGGCTGAGGGAGGTTAGCAAAGTATCTCTGTAACAGCGTGAGCACCTCCTCGCCTGGCTCTCCTTGGGCTAGCTGGACTTCTGGGCAGTTGTCTTCTTAAAGGGCTTTCCAGGGCTAAAACCTAGAAACATCCATTGAAATGGCCTTGAGCACAACTTTTTAAGAGCTGTAAATTCTCCTTCCTTCCAACAGGCTGAAGTGAAATGGTTGCTCGTTGCACCTTGTCCCCAAAAAGCTGACAGGTTCCTCATGGAACCTGTTCTTCTCCCAGCATTCATGCTACAGAAAGCCATTCAGTTACCTGAAATATTGTTTAAGGGTGTGACACAGAGGGCTAGTTTTTCATCCCAGCCCATTTTCAAGCCGTCATTTCTTAAGCAACACGGCAAGCTTGGGATGCACACTTTGGAAAATCTGGAGGGAAGAAAAGTATGTAGTTAGCCAACTAACCACTGGATGACACTCTTGTTCCATACAGCCGCAACTGAAAGGCATCATCTGGCAGTGAAAATGTGCCTTGTAAAAGAAAAGTGCAGATGTGGGGCTTTAAGTGTTTAGTGTATTCTGTGTCTTAGTGCAAGGGGCAAATTCATTGCATTTGCCTTTGTGTATGTCCTCACAATTAAATGCTGGCTTTCATTCCTTGGCATTTAGGTTAAACAGCCTGATTCAATCTGGGTTTAGCCACTACTGCCTGAGTTCTCCAGATCCATAGCAATGAAGAAAATAGTAACTTCATATGTCACACAGGGCAGCTTTACTTACAACATCACTTAGAAGATTAAAAATAAATTGAAGCATATGTCACTTCAAAGGGGGCAAAAAAAGGACATCTGCATTATTTGATGCATTAATGAGAAAGTTCTGCCGAGTCTTGATTTGAACTGTATGGGAAATGATGTGATTGGTAAGCTTGCAAGTTAAATGTATTTCAAATGAAATTGTTTCTGAAATTTGTATTTAAGCTAGGTTAAGGGATGCTTGCATTTTATACTTCGCCTTCTGACATCTTGTTCGTAAATTGAGCTTTACCCTTTTAACTTGAGGAGTTTACAATAAAAAGAAATCAAAGCAATTTAGCTACAGATATCTAAGGCTGCATTTCAGTAGAATAAGCAAGAACAGCTCTCCTGCCTGAGGCAAATCTTATCATCCATGACCATCTGTGCAGCTACAAACTAACTACCTCCGGCACTGCATGATTCTGTAGACATTGGGCTATGGACTAGCAAACTAACATCCATCCATCCTGATTCCGCCCTCCCCCCCAGCTCCAAATACTCCTCCCTGGTATGCTCAATTCCTTTTAAACACAAAAGAAGCATCTTGTTTTCCTTATGTGTCAAATATCTCCCAAAATGTAGAGGACAAGATCATTTTTACCTTTTCTGTCTTTACCATGGGGATGAGGATAAGTAAAGGTCAGTAAAGTATGGTTGGATGTTAGAGATGCATGGGCAGAAACACTCATGAAAAATTCACGAGGAACAATATGAGTTTCTCCACGCCATCTTGGTGCTTCTGGTTTGTACAGCTCGACTGAGGAAGGCTTCTTTCCTTCTGAAGGAAATATGACTTCCAGGAGGCTAATGTTCTGTGTTTAATGCATTAGCTTTTCCCCTTGGGGCTCAGTTACAAATGCAGCTCAGGCCAAATTGATGAAATATCAGTTAATATGCGAGTCTGACAGCTTGGAAAGGACACAGCTGCAGTGAGCTAGGACAGTCTTGGGGTGATAGAGAAAAATCTAAATATATGTAGGCATATGTGGATCTTTTAGAGGGAGACGCCGACAGCTTATTAATGAAACTAAGTATAATCAGTCTGTTTTTCCAGAGATAATTTCTCTGGTGTTCATCGTACAGGGGAATTTGGCAAGGTACAAAAGCCCAGGCCTAAACCATAGTCCATTTGTTTTATTATTTGTATGACATTTGTGCTGCATAAAGACTTCAGATAAGTCAACTTTTTCAGCATATGTGTATCATGACTTTATGAAAAATTGGAGTGTGGAGACTTGCCAGAGCTTAAATAAAATGCCTTCCATTTGGTTTACCCTGAAGCCATAAGGATTGTTCCAGCAGAATGGAAGAAGGTCCAGTTTCAAATCTTTTCCCACATAGCTACATTCACAAATGTATTTTAAAGTCATGTCAAGAAGCCAACAAAAATTTGTCTTTATGTACGGAATAGCCAACGCAGGTGGCTAAATAACATATGCAATCAGATTTAAAAGTGTTTCCAAATTTTGTTCTTAAAAATGCATTTGGATAAAAGCTATGCACCTATAATCAGCTGATATTGTGGATCTCTGTTGAGATCCTAGGCCAAGCCCTCCCATCAGTCCATGAAATGGTGGCAGGAGCACAAACCAGTTGTGTAAGTTATACCAGTCCCCTTCTAGTCCCATTTATTAATGTGGTCATTTGCTGCAGTCTCCACGTGGCTCCTTCTGTGCTGGAGCATGACTTGGAATTAGGATTCAGCTAGCTGTGCTTGGTCTCTGGGCCCCTGGGGGAGGCAAGGACTGTGGGGACATCCCACCTGCGAGAAGGTCCTGGTGCTGAAAAGAGCCCTGCTAAGAGTCTGCTGTGCCAGGGACTGCTGTGCCATGGGAGGCAAGGTACGGACGTGTATTCCTCACTGATAACCTGGTGTGCTCGTATATGTCTCTCTCAAGTTATGTGTTGGCCCAGAAAACAGCTGAGATGTCTATAATATATCTTGAGGTTACACCCTGCAGATGGAAGCATTTAGCTCTTTGTAGCCTGAATATGCACTATGGGGACTAGAAGAAGCCAGGAAGAGAAAAACCCTCAGACCTGGAAATTGCCTGTGTCCCTTTGGAGAGGCAAGAAAATCAGAAACGTCCTGTCTCCTGTCAGTGTTTCACAGATATTATATAATGGTATAATGGTATATGAATTAATTAATGAAGTATTGAAGAGAATTTGAATGCACTGAGGTTCCGGAGCAGATCTTCCAAAAGTTAGCTTTTTTCCTAGAGGACATAATGGAATGAAACAAGAATAGGTGGGAAAAGAGAGGATGGAATGAGTCTTGAATAGAGATTTAAATATATTCCTTCCTTCAGGTAAACGGAGATAGGCAAGAAAAAGTGTATAGATAAACTTGTAAAATAAACTTCGTGCTTACAAATACCTGGGCATTTTAGTTACTGATTTATTTCTGAAATAACTTACACATTTTTAGATTCATACCTCTTGCTAAACAATTTTTCTCCTGATTTTTCCAAAGTTCACAGATACTTTAAAATGATGGGATAAATTACCAGCACTAAGGAACCCACACTCTTTATAAACTGTCCCAAAGAACTATCAGAAATTGCAAGCAAGATGGCATTGGTGAGATGAAAGAAAAGGAAGTTTTTATGGAACAAGTCATTTGATGAGAAAAAAAAAAACCACAAGCCTAAACAATAGGATTTATAAAGTCAGGATAATCGTGTTTAATGTTAATAAAGTTCTATTTAGAGAAGTTAGCAATTATTTGTTATTTGATGAAAAAATCTCCAACTGTCTCTGTCTTTCAAAAATACATGTTTTGAAGACAAGGTTTCCGGAAAACATATTCAAACAGAGGTATTTCTAAGGTCGGAGCTGCTAGAAAACACAGGCCAGACCTTCAGTCAATGCAAACGGGTACCATTTGAAGCCAGCTGGAAGGAGTGCAATTCAAAGTAGCTGAAGATCTCACCCTCCGAATCCGAGGTAAAGCAAGAACAGCAAAGCTGCTCTCTTTAATACAGTAACTAATTTTCCTTTCTCATCTCCAGGTTTTGGTTGCTCATTTCCCTTTAAAAGTTTAAACTTCTGCCTGAAAGCTGTCTGATTAGGGTATTAATAGGAAGGAAAATAGTTGCTTGAGATTGGGTCATGCTTTCAGAACAACCAATAAGTGTGGAAGAATTTATTTGCACTACAGTCCTGTAACATAAATCTTGTTTTTCCATTGTACATACAGAGATATTGAAAACCTGGGTCAGGTGGCTTTTCCATGGCTAGTAAACAAATCACTGTTAAACTCACCCTCGTCCTCAGGAGACAATTGGTGTTTGCCTTGGCTGATGATTTCAAGTTAAGACTAAAGCTGAAGCCTACACTTAAGAAATGAGGGTTTGGTTTTTAATCCCCTTCTGCAGAGGCATAAATCATTGTTGAAAATTATATATCCTATTCCATTTATGTTGAAACAGAAGAAATCAGTTCCTGCTATTACAGGACAAAACCACATTTGAGCAGTGAGTACATATATACAAATGATCCTTAAAGCACTCTTTCATCTGTGTTGAAAAAAAGGCCCAGTGCCAGTATTTTGAATTCTCTCCCAGTTTACTTATTTCATGTCCCTGGTTTAGCATGTAATCAGAAGGGAGGAGAACCAGAATTACTTTGTGCTTTTGCTAGATGGTGCCAGAGTACACTCCTGTTCTGCCCAGTTCACAGAACTGGCTGGAGCAAAATATAGCTGTTAGAAAATCCTGCACTAAAGTGTAAGCTGTACGATGCTGCTGGTCGGTGCTGGTGACTGGGCATAGCAAAATGCAAAAGCTTAGTTACGTGTAGAAGAGAGACTGGTTTCTGTCAGTAAATTGAGCAAGTAAGTAGAATTACTTTTCTACGTTGGAAAGCTGAAAGAAGAAAGATGTACTAGATAATTTTGATCCAGTAGTTAATGTGATGAAACTATCAATCCAACTAAGCAAATATTTGTAAAAACAATGCAAGCAACATCTATGTATCTATAAATTGTTATACATATAGAACACTACTAATGTTGTTAAGTCATTTCCATCAGGGACTCATAACTTGACAGGGTTGTTTTGCCTTCTCCCCTCTCCCCTTTTTTTTTCTTCTATTGCTTTTTCCACAGGTCTGCAAGCAATTAGCATGGGTGAAGAATTGCCAGAATACAGTTTTTTCTTTATGTCCATATGTCTCTGCCATAATATTGCTGGAAATGTAATAATTTAAATGGTGAAACTAATAGCCTACAAAGTGACAGCACTGAATGTCTTCTTTTATGGACGGTTCATTGTTGACAGTGACCCATTAGATATGATATTATGTCAGTTATAGTAGCTCTACAGGAGAAGCAGCATCGTTATTACTTCTCTGTATCATGAAAAATCATTATTTGCAGCTGTGAGTGCTGAACTTGTGTTTGAAAGGTAAGTGCAGTGGACAATTACAGATCTCAGTTATATGGTGGTAAGTACATTGCTATACTGACACATGTTTGCATTGATGGAGCAGAATGAAACATTTTTTTTTGTTCAAATGAAAATAACCAAAAAGGAAAGCCTGTTCTGAGAATATTATTATTCTGGACGAGCATTTTATTTGAAGAGTGCTTGACACAGTTTGAGAATAGAGTACAAAAAAAGTTTTTATGGGATTGCTCTTTTTTTGCACTCTGTGAAGGTGCTCCCAAGATTTCCAAAGCAATTGGAGAAAGTGCCTTCTTTCTCAAGGCCTGGTCAACCTTGGAGGGAGGGGATAGAGTTGGAACAATTAAGTTCTCCTAAATGCCATAACAAAATCCACCAGCAGGAAGATGACCCCTACCTTCTTAGATATTCCGTGCATGCTATACATGGAAAGATGGATGAAGAGTGAACACAACACACCTTGGAATTGAACCCTGTGTTAAAACAGTTAATGAACTGCACAAAGGGAAGCAAACTCGGCAGGCACTGTGTACAGGCTCATACATTCTTACTGCATTATAAATATTTGTGTTTATGAAGATTAATGAACTGAAACATTTTAGAATGAAGTCTGTTGTTTATCCATGAGCTGCAAATACGAGAGATAGCCGCAGTGTGAATTTCCCCACACCGTCCTGTTAATGACCTCAACACTGACCTTGGAAGTCCTCTTGAGAGAAAAGGGGAAATTTAGTCCAGATCATTTATGGCCGTTTCCTGTGTAGAGCCATGCAAGACAGTCACTGCTGACATTGCAATGTGAACTACTAGCAACTGCACGATCACAAATTTCTTAGTGCTTGAGGCCTTAGGCATACTAGGAACTGCAAGGTTAAAAGCCCAGAAGTTTTCAAACTAAATGCTAATCCTTGCAGCAGTACAAACACTAGAGGAAGAGCAATGGGAGAAGGTTAGGTCTAGTCTGCTTCAAGGAGATGCCAAAGAAGGGGTTTGTTTATTGATTGCAGTTTGTGACTTGTGGTTCATCCAGGGGTGAAGACTGAATACAATGAAAAGCAATCAATACTTTTCACTGCTGTCTGAATATGTGTGAAATCCCAGCCTGCCTCACTCAGAAAAGAAATGCATCTACTTTATCCCCTTTATGGCTTATTTTTTAATTGTGGTAAACATAGTCTGGTACCCTGACTTGGCCAACAAGCAATAGTTCATTAAGTGGTGGTCATTTAATTGATTTTCCTTACTAATGCATATCTTAAGATAGACTACCATTACAGGAAGGATTCAGGAGGTGGTTGATCACCATTAAAACCATGTGATTATGCTCCCAGTTTCATAGTTTTGCAGCCTGACCCCAGCCACTGCTGGATTCACTTGTGGTGAACCAGCAAACAAAGAAGCAAGGTGAGATGGAGGAAAATCTGTAGGAATTCCCAGAGGGTGGTTGGACTAAGGAATATGTAAAAGTTGGAAGGAAATCAACAAAATGCAAACATACAAAGAGCTCTTGCTATGGTGCTCAACACTGTAATATCCAAGATTACACAACCATTAACAGATTTGTACTTCCTATACACCTTTGGGAGAGGTAATAATTTTTCATATATTTGAGATAAGGAACTATGGTACAGGGTAGATTAACTCATGGTTCCAGTGCCTCCTCTGTTTGACCCAGGAATTCAGCCTACATGTATGAAACCTGCCTAATGAACTCTAATGACAAGATAAATTCAGGTTTTGTCCTGTCTAAATAGAAGCTATCTCAGGTCCAGAAATTTTGTAGCAGGAATGTTTATAATATACACTCTATTGCTCTGTTGTGACTTTAATTTCATGATTTATAGAGTGTAAAGCATTAATGAAAGAAGACTGTGTATTTATATGAATCATCTTAATTTAAATAGTATCGAAAGTACAAAAATAGTACTATAGCTGCAACTATGCATGAACACATAATTACAATTTGTTTAATAACTTTCGAGACAATTGGGTATTTCAACAGAGACGAGTTTTCAAGCAGAGGTTCATATATAACTAGGTTTTGTTCTCTGAGTAAATGTAACCACAGAAAGAGTACACACAGAGACATGTCTGACAGTGGTGACTCATGCTGTCCTGGTGGGCAGAGGGGAACGGCGCACAGCTGCAGAGATACGTCCATTGCAGCCTTCCTGTGTACTCTCCCTAACCAGAGTTATTTTTTCCTGTTATTGCTGCAAAGACTGGTCATGATACAGCTTGATTTACCTGATCTTATCTGACAAGATGGGGGTAAACTACATTACCTGCAGATATTTAACATCTGCCTTTGACTCTCTTGAAATGTCAAGGCAGGAAATACATTCTGTAAAGAAGCAGTTCCTTGGTTTCTTCCTTCTCACTTTAGAAGATGTGTGATAATTACAAAGCTCATTGCATCAGTAAGAGAGGGGTTTTGTGTCAGGACCAATAAATGGACACAAAGAAATCATTAATCTCACAACGAGTTTTAGGGCATGTTCAAATATGACAGTAAAAACTGTATATTTTATTATTAAAATAATAAAATCAGACAGCAAAACAAATATTTCCGCATCAATATTTTAGCCATGAGCTTGATTGAATGAAATGTTGAATGTCCCTTTGGAAGGACTGCAATGAGGGTTAATCAGGTCAGGGTAAAAAGATGGCAATTTTCTAATTCTTTTGAATTTCAATATTTAAGGAATATCGTAGAACTGTTTCTGTCTTGGTATATGAACTAAACAAATGGTTAAAAAAAAAAAAAAGAAAAAAACGGGAGACTTTCCTCCTCTTGCCACAAAACATCCTTCCTGCCCCTGAAAATAGAAGTATTTATAGAGCCAGAAAAAGGAAGAGGAAGCAGAAAGGAAAAGAGGGGAAAAAAAAAGGAATAAGGAATGAACATCATCAGTGAATATTTCTTTAGGCAGGTTTGCAGCTTTGGTAGAGGGTTTTAACACTTACTTCTACTTCCTTGTTTTCCTAAATAAGAGAGAGAATGTATTAGGTATGTGCCTGGATCTCTGAAAAATGTGTTTTAATATCATTTAGAACAGAGTTTCAGTTCTTTAATATTTACACATGTAGTAAATAAAATACCCTCCTATTTCTTTGCCACAAATTGTTCTGCACTGTGGTTTTTACGATACCAGATTTCCTAACCTCTTCAATAAAGCATGGCCTTTTGTATAAAAAGAAGAAGAATCCCATGGTATTTAAAATATCTTTCTTCTGACCTATCTTAAGGGTACATCCGATTTGCAGCACTGTATAATGTGTTAGCAGCAGGCTAGACTACATCTTGAAAATCGTTCAGAATTGATAACGTGTCCCTATGCACATGATCCTCATACACAATTTCTCTTTTCAAAGGAACCTACTAGGAATCCGAGTTTGCCATTTTAAAACTGACAATAGTGGTGCTGTTTGGGCTTTTTTATTTTGTTCTGGGGCTTTTTAAAGGTTTCAGTGCTCAAAGTATTTATAAAATAACAAATTAAGAAGATAATACTGCTCTGGGCTACACAGAACAATGCAGGGGCCAATGCTGCCAAAGCATAAAAGATTCCCATATCTGTATATCTGAGCCTACTGCCTCTGTGACTATATCTGATAGGCAATATACACTGCCTCTCCTTTCCCTTTCTTTTTTAAAGAATTTCAATACTCTCTTAAGCTTTCATATGAAAAAAGCAGAAGCAAGGCATATATCAAGATGAAAGGATATGGTCGAAAAAAGACACCTTTCCGTTTTTATTGCTAGCGTTTCTTTTCTCCTTTGTAAACTTTCTCTGTCACAGGCAGTTACATGAATATACTGTCAGTCCAGTTCTTTTCAACAGTGTTCATTTGAACAGATGCATGATAGATTTATATGGTCATAGATTTTTCATGCTGAATTTATTCTCTATATTTCTATAAATTAATGCTCTTGCTATCAGAGTCAGCTCCTGACAATAGGCTTCCCTGTTCAGGACCAGCATTTAATGTTTTGTGTGTACTAGTGAATTCCTCATAGAAGAACTCCACTCTATATGATATAAGAGCTCAATCCAATACCGAGTTTTCTTCTTCACAAAAAAGTCACTAGAAGGAACAATTCATGATAGAAAAATGACTAGCTCGACAGCACATAAGATTGTTTTGTGAAAACATTTTAGCACTGATAACCACATCTTAGATGCAATCCACAGCTGATGGCAAGCCATCCTTGTATCTGTTCCCACTGCATGTAATTAGTTTCTAACACATATCCACATCACGCGTTTTAAATCTTCCTTTCATCTTTCTGCTGGAGTACTGATGTCTCCAACAACGGATTCTTAAGCAAGCATTTTATGACAGATGCTCTACATAGTCATTTTATATCTGTGGCATCAATAAAGCAATAAAACTTAATTGGTTACTTCGGCACGAAGCAGCTTATTTCTGACACCTTGAAGCTGCAGATTGACAGGCAGGTTCACTGAGGGGAAGAAGAGGGAAGAAGGGTGGGTCAAAGCCAATATTGCTTTATGAATTACGTCTTAAGGTGCTGGCTTGGCAATTGCTCTGCTGCTAGCGGTCTCAGTACCTGTGGTGTGCCCAGCCATACTAGCACAGCTGAGCACAGTTGGGATAGAGGCTCAGTGTTTTAGGTTCTGGTTCTTTTTGGTCAGTCACAGAGTCCCAGCAAAACAGTTAAGCACTTAAACACATTTTAAAAAGTTTGTTAATATAGATGAGTCAGCAGGACTTCTGTCCTGAAATGCAGTGTCCTGCAGCTGATAGTAAGCAGAAGATTAATTTAATGGTTGGTCCTAAAGCCTCCAAACCCTTTGGTTTTTGTTTTTTATGAAGTTAAGAGCTTTCCACAGCTCTCTAAAAAAGGCCTGTGTTCCTTGATGTGATGCTCATGTTGATAAGGAAGAGCAGTCCTGGCTGTTGAAACAAATAGGAGGAAGACAGTTCCATGCAAAAATAGCATTCAAAGGCATGCTCTGAACTCTACCAAAGCGCATGGTGCAGCATTGCTGCTTATACTTCTGTAACGCTCGAAGAAGCTTTCTTCCATAGTTCTTAAAAGGGTAGTACAGGTGTCTTCTGTAAGATATTAAGGTCTTGCTATAATTTTGCAAATATCCATAGCACAATCTCCTATTGAGACCAAACCAAAGCAAACCAAATGCAGGAAATGTATTTTCTGAATTAAGGAAGAAAATTAGTCTTTTGATAAATGTGTATCATTCCATCCTCAATTTTGTTCTTATGTTAATAAATTTCAAGGATTTTATTATTTCCTGTTCCTTTCTTGAGAAAGAAGATGAAAAAGACAATGTGGACAGAACCAAGCTGATTTAAAGATAGTGATTGGAAAGCCGTTGATTTATGACTAGAGTTTATGGCTACTTCTTGTCTCCAATAATCCGTTAATTTAAGTCACATATTATGCAGCAGTATTACTTGAGTTATGATGGGGCTTCTGCAAATGTTGAGGTTGGAGGTAGGATTTTCACACTAAGTTAACACATATCACATTGCTACTGAATACAGACTCTTTTTTTGGCAAATTGTGCAGCTGGGAAAATTGCTCAAATAGTCCTGAACTTCTATGACACTTAATCCATCTCTGACCTCAAGTGTCATCTGTTTTCATGACTGTCTCACTGTTGTTTATTGATGGGTGCATTCAGTGCACTTGAGCAAAGCCAGAGTGACCGAGCTCTGGGCAAGAAGACAAAAAAGGAAACAACTGTCCTCTCTAGCCTGGCAGCTAAGCATGGGCTGGAAGAGCAATAACTCTTTCCTGCTGCTAGCACGGGCCATGGGAACTACAGGGAGAGACCAAACACCTAGGACCCAGTCACCGCTGTGGCCAACCTGATTGTCTTCCTCACTCGTTTCCGTCACGTCTGTCCCTAACCATTCCTCCCACCAGCCCGGACTACCACCTGCTCTGCAATAGGGAGTTGGATGATAAAGCAAACCCTCAAACACTGCTGGAGCTGCTGCAAGCCCGTGGCTCTCCTGGAGGGCCCAGAAAGTTTGGCAGATGTTCCCAGCACTGTGGGCTTTCTGCAGCCCCTGGATGAGAATGGATGGCAGCACTTGGCTTGATGCCCATTCTTAATGGCTAGGGCTTAAGCCTCTTTGCACTGGCTTTTTTGTGCATGCCCGTGTGATGCTCAGTGAATTGCAACTGATAGGAATGGTGCCTATTGCTCTACAAGCCTCTGAAAAGAAATATTTTTGTGAGGCTTGCTGGTGGAAAAGGCACATACATGAGAAAGTATTAAAATAGCTTGTGATGGTCTATATTCTTATCCTGCTCCTCAGACCTCCAAAGCAGGTGTCCTCTTCAGCTGTGCAGTTCTTCCAAAGCAAAACCTTTAAAATCAGAAAGCACAGGCCAGGACTTGATTTCATTACCGTACACAGGACCAGGGGCTGTGATGTTATTCACCAACCATCTGAATAACTAGATAAAATTGATGGTTTCCTTACGGTTTGATTAGATTTTGTGTCAGTTCTTACAGTGACAGATTTAGAGAAAAGTAATAAAAAGACAATGTAATTTAAAAATCAATAATGTGGAAGGGAGGGAATGCAGACTGGTAAGTTTTGCATAGTGGGTAACATTGTAATGTGATGTTTAGTTTCTTCTTTTATCCTTTTTTATTTATTAACATTTAAACAGATTTCTAGGGATTTTTATCTTTTATAATGACTACAGCCCTTTTGCTGAGCTCATTTCCATTACACAATGTTATTTCAGCTGCTAGGCAAGGAGATAATGTGCCCTTCATTAAAAATAGCTAGGAAGAGGAGAGTAGCATACCCCTCCTTAACAAGCATTTCTTGCCCCTTATCTTTTTTTCTCTTTTTTCTTTTTTTTTTTCCTTAACGTACTACTCAGATCTTTTGTCTGTGGAGAAGTTTGATTATGCCTTAATCCAAATGGCCAGTTCAATCTATTTTAATCCAATTAACCGATTCAAACTATGCTGGGTGTCATAATCCATTTCTTAATCCAATTATCTGTTGTCGTTCTGACTGTGGGTGAGGACTTTGCAGAGCAGAGACTGCTGTTTATTTTCAGTTTCAGAATGCAACATGATGCTGCAAGCTAGTTTAGACCATTTCCATGGTAGCCCAAACAAGGAATGAAAGCAAAAGATGTCAGCAGCATTTGCATCCTCCTTGGGTTTGATCTATTTTATCAATAATTAAGGTTAGTAGGACTTGATTCTCATGATCAAATTGGATTTTTCTCTTTGATTTTTTTTTTAATCAAACAGAATTTAAATATACCACTTGCCAGAGACTGGTAAAAATGACTTGTAAATTTAGCAGGTTTAGCTTGGGCTGCTCAGCTTGATATGGTTCAAGGCTTCTCTGTATTTTATGAAAATCAGGCCCCTTTTAAGGAAATGCAAAGTGACTCAGTTCCATAATCAGTTGTGAAAATCTTGCCTTTTGTATTTTCCCTTTTCAAGCTAGTAGGCTATGCAATTTATCCAAGGAAATGCAAGCTTGGATCTCATTAAAACATTTCAATTACTTTCCTGTCTGACTGACCCTAAAATATTTGTAAACTTATGTGGTAGTTTCAGCATTATGATCAATTTTCAGTATTGAATAATAACTTTCCAAGTAATGTGGTTTAATTTTTTGTTTTTACCCAACATGGAAAAAATGCTGAGATTTTCAGAGTTCACATTTTGTCAAGCTCAGAGAAATACCTGCTTCATTTTCTAATGCAAGTTTCTAGGAAGATGCTTTTGACTCTGTGATCTATAGTCAAAGATATCATAGTGGACACACTGTCTTTCCAGGGCTTCTTGCTTTGATAAAATCATATTCAGCTTTAAGGCAACTACACTTTCCAGTTTGATTTTCCTTTAGACAAGTCTTACAATCTGATCTGAAAAGGACTTTAAGTCCTTTTCTATGAAAAACCAGAGGAAGAGGTAAGTTGCTACTGGACTGTTAAAAACTCTTCTCCACAGACTGAATTTATGGAGTAAATTCATACTTAAAACATGAATCAAAAACTGTGTGAAGTGTACACCTCAGCAATATATGCTGCTTTTACAAACATTTCCCTGATTCTTGTGTCTAAGGATACATGTCTTAACTTTACTACAGTGAGATTTTAAAAAGAAATTTGAATCTTCTTTTTTCCCCGGCATAAAAAAGCAATATCTTCTATATAAATTATATATACTCTAAAGTAAAACAATAACAACAAACTTTATCAAAGAAGAAAGACATTACTGTAAGCAAGCAAAACAAAAATTCCCTCTCAGAACTTCAACAGACAGACTGCTTTGCTATCTTATTGCCATACTTTCCATAGCTATGACATTGGTATTGTCTCATCATGAATCTAAGTCATGTAAAAGGGCTGGAGATGTGGAACATTTAATCACACAAAGCTGGATATTGGACTGCTGAGATCTGTCAACACAGGGGAAAACATTACATGAAATCATCATCTTGCAAATAAAAATAGACTGTTTCATCAAGACGATTTTGATGTCAATATAGAAATGATGTGGTGCTGGTGTCTAAATCAGGGCTTCTCAAAGGACCTGAAGGAGCTAACATGCCAGGCACCTCCATGGATCTTGAATAGTGCTCATGTTCCATGAGGATCATACCAGTGGGCTGCAAGGATACTGGAGACTTACCAGAGGGTTAAAGGATGGAGTTCAGCTCCAAATTAAGATTCATAAATTAGGTGTCTGCATAGATATCTATGGGCTATGGACCTGTATCTGCCTGTCGGCTGGTCTCAACAGGTGTGGCAAAGACGATCACAAGGGCTGTTGGAAATAATCACAACATGCAAGTAAGAAGTTGAAGGCCACACAGGGAACGTGCCTTTTGGCCAATGCTTTACAGTGATGTTAACATGAAGGTCCTCCATTTCCTTCAGATCATACAGTATCCTTCTGCACTGTTGAAGCTTCATAAACAAGTTATTTTCAAGAAGAATGTACAAGGACACAGTAATGGAGGTTAGCTGCAGCTATGAATTTTATGAACAGTTTGATGGAAACCACATTAAATGGCAACATCGGCCCACAAATCAGCTTTGCAATGCTCTTACTCCAATCTGGTGCTGAGGGTGATTCACTGTGTATTTGCTTTTCATGGCCACCATTTCATGCAGTGTCATTTATCAGCATACCAGCCACTTGTGCTGCAGAAAACTCTGGTGCTACATTTTAGCAGTGTTAACAACTAGCATTTTTACAATGCTGCTCATGTTAGCAAAGTAAGTACTGTAAATAACATCGCAAAGCCTACAGTAATTGCCCTTTTTGTAATGTGCCCATTCACCGTGCTATCACCCAAGTTATAAAGCTGTCACATCCTGACTCACCATGCATTGTATCTTAGAAGAGTAACACAATTTCTACTCAGACCAAAATGGACCAAAATACATAAAGGTGATCCACAAGCAGAGGAAAGCTGGATGGTACAGCAAAGAGGAAGAGTCCCCTTATCCAGGGGAAAAAAGTCAACTCTTGAGAGTTATGCCTGAGAGAGGTATATGAGGAAAGATAAAGATGTGGGCTGTTAGAATGCAAAGTATTAACTATAATGAAAAAGAGACCTCTGGGTTTTTCCTCATTTTGACAAAGAAGTAGTATCCCAGTATCCTGTGGCTCCTGTAGTCTGAATGAATATCGTCCTTTTCAGGCCTTTGGCTGTCCCCTGGCTTGCAGTTCTTCCACTTGAAGGCTGGGTCTGAAATAGGGTTGGACCCTGTAGTTACCGTTTGTTTCCCTGCAGTCATATCAAGATAATATATGACCGAAAGCCTTCTAGAAGTGTAATTTGTTTAGAAGGGAAGCATCAAAGAGAGCATTATTTAAACCACTAAATGCAGCGTATATTCATATGAAGCTTTTCCCTATAGCTTGCTACACCCTTGTTCTGGAAAGGCACCAATATCTTAGGCTCTTTCTATAGAATCTGCTTATTTCTACCTCTCCCTCTGCTTAACACTTCACTCTGTTTCCCTAGCCATATTCTGAGAAACATCCTAACCTTTTCTTCTCAGGAGGCTTTTAACTAATCATTAGCCTTTACATTTTCAAGTTCTGAACTTGGAAAAATAAACATACATCTTATTAGCAGACAGGATGCCATGTCCTTGAGGTTAATAATTTTGCCCATTATCTTTGAAGAGCTGGCCTAAGTATTTGTTCTGGGAAGGCAAGTGTTGCTTCCTAATTAGTTTTCTGTGCACCCCACTGTAATTTAAATCAATATACTAACAAAGAAAATTCCTGAACTCAGTACAACTTCACTAACTGGTCATATAAAGCATTCACTGTAATACTCTTGAACTAGTCACATATTTTGCTCGATTCTATAAAATGAGATCAAAATAAGTGCACTTCAGCAAAAAAACAATGAACCTTTTTCTTTGTCCTTTGAAGGCAGTATTGTATCCCTCTTATGTGCAGAGAGAAGTTGATGACCTTGCCACAGCCCCTTGCTGTGGAATAGGGCCCCTTTGCACTGTCAGTAGAAATATGCGTGTTTGGATCCAGAGGTCCCATGTTTAATTCTTACTGTTGATAATTTATCTTTGCTTGCAGTGCTACAGCTTACTACTTCCATACCTCAAGATGAATGTAGGGGGACTCTTTCAAGTTTCAAAGCAAAAAAACCTGAATAACATTTGTTTTAAAATCTTTGATTCTTAGAAAAGCCATAATAAACACGGGATATTTCTAGTGGAAGAGCAAAATCTATATGATAAGAATAACCGTGGAAAGAACCACATACTTCACTAGTTCACATATAGTAGCATACTAAATATCTAGGTTAGAGAAATCTACAAGACATCTACTAGGACATTATCACAGGAAGTTTAGGAGATGTATAGACTACAAAACTCCTCTGAAACGTAACGCACTACCTAAATGGAAAGACCAAAATTCATAGCTACAAAGTATCCAAGAAAGAGTGCAAAAGATGAAAGGAAAATCTTTAGAATCAACAGTTAAGATTATTTTATTCCTGGAATTTACCATTGTTATATAATTTTTAGAGAATCTTAGGTTGGTGGAAAGGAGCAGCATAACAAATAGCTATGCTGTTGTTTAATGAGTATTTTTAGCCAAAGCATTCTCTGGAAGAGTTATTTTCCTATATTACAACACTTTGAGCTTGATTAAGGTGCCTAAACATAAATGTCTAGGCTTCTTAAGAAGCCTTGGGTATATAAGACATCTATGGGCAATGCAAATATGGCAGAAAACTAGAGAAACCAGGAAACCCTTCTAAACTGGCAGCTGGAGGATATGTAGAACACCTCAAATGAAATTTAATAGATATTAAGTTACATCTAGGATATATATCTCCTATATATATAGAGAGGACACTAGGTATAACTGAAAAATGTAATTGAGTCCTTTATGGTCAGCTGTACCTGTCAGTAAAATAAGGGAAACAAAAAAATATACAGAATATTAAAAAAATATATAACCTCTACACCTGTTTCTGGAACAAGTGGAATGACTTCTTCAGATTTCAAAAGTAACTAAGCCAACATAGTTGAATAAATTATAAGCAGCATAAGTGATTCACTAACCTTCTTGAGCCATGCACAATGTCAAGACCAGAACTGGTTTTCCATGCTTGCCTCTGTTTAAAATTAAAAATTTGAACCATGCTTTTATTTAGCTGATTAAATGCACTTTTAGCATTTTTATTTTGTTGTGTGACACTGATGTTTGATATTCAAAATTCAGCCTGGTGTGTGGTGTTGGTGAGCACTCCGTGTTGGATGAACAAGCAAGTATAGAAAAGTCAACTAAGCTACTAATCTTTCAGGCAGAGTAAAGAGTGGGGAAAGTAAATGCAGCAGAGAAGACTAGAGATTTTTGAGCAGCTTTTTCTTGCTTTTAGCTGTAAAGTATGTTCAGAGACATGGTATTATGAATATCTATGAATAGAAGGCTGCTACAGAAAATAGCATGTAGGTGCTCCCCAAGCAGTTGCATCATCATTAAGTCTGAAAGAAGTTTCCAGGCAGTTAAATTAAACTTTCTGAGGTCTCTGGATGGGCTTGTGATAGTGTTTATTGCTGATGTGTAAAAACTGAGCTGGATCTTTTTCCTCCTTAGCAAAAGGACTACATGCATAAATACAGCACATGATATAATCTGTTAAAAGGGTTATGGTTAGGATCACACATACACAAAAAAAAGTCTGCATATTCCTGTCCTGGTGGCTGCACTTTGGGCCAGGTGGAACCCTCTGAAGGTAAGAAAAGGAGGTCATTGCTCCAGGAAAATAGTCCAAACAAAGATCAGACAAGACCTGAACCTAAAGTGAGGATACAGTCTGAAGATATGTTCAAAATAGCAAATTTTAAAGCATTGGGACAATTCTTGGCAAATGGGTTCAGTTTTGAATGCAATGTTAGGATGTTAGCCCAGTCTCTGGCATGGTTTGTTAGTTACGATGAGCCAGACATCATTCCCAACAAGTAGTTTGCATGTGGAGAGTTTGCATTTTAGAGACCAGCAGAAATGAACAGTGCTGGGGTAAATCATAAGAAAAGCTGAGTTCAGTCAGACTGGGGATCCATCTTGTATAGTATACTGTCTCTTTTATATTGATTCAACAAAGACAAGTTGACAAGGCATAAAAACAGATAAAAAGCAAGTAGCTATCACACCTTTCACAGGATGTGTGAGAGCTTGGGGTAGGGAGAGAAGAGTATATATGGTTATGTCTCTGCTTGTTTAATGAAAAATCCACAGAGTATAATAAACCTCATTTCCATGAAATTAGCATATGGGTAAGGCTTTGTACGATCTAAGAAAGGCACTTTGTTTGAACACATAAGGTATCAAAATCCTCATTTGAAATCTTTAATTAACTTTTCCCCCTCTTCATTATCAATCACTTATTTCAACTATTCATAGCCCCAGTAAGATTCCTCTGGTGGCTGAGATAAGACTTTTAAGAAATAAAGACTCAAAGTCAGTGTTGCTTTTATTTGTATTGCATTTGAATTTGACCAGAATGCTTTGGGGGTTTTTATCAAAGATTCAAGTGAGCTGACTGCTAAAGATGATTTGGCTATATACTTCCTGGGGATGAAGAATATGAATGTTCACATGTGGTCTCTGAATAAAAGCTTGATAAACATGCATAGACTGAGATTTTAATGTCATATAATGCGCACAAATTTTCTCTGGGTATTGTTTTAGCATATTCACATGAAATCTCGCAGGGTGTTCTATTAACAGATGCAACCTTGGAATGAAACTGAGGAAATCTAGGAAGTTATTGACATATGACTAGCAGTGAATCACAGTACCTGAAAAAGCCCCAATGTTCATGTGAATTTTGGTAACTTATGTGCACTCTATTCCAAGTAAATATGGTAATCTAATTGATGTAAACCTCCTTGTTCACTGTATTATATTGCCCATTTCCTTATTTGCTCCATATAGAGAATGGATCCATTACAATTTAAAAGTCAGATTTACTAGCTTATGGTGTAGAGACTGATGAATTATTTCTGTCTTGGAAGTTCTGAAGACCCCTTGGAGAACTGAACAATTTTGTAAATGTCACAGTTAGACAACTCCAAATGGTTTGACTTGGTAAAAGCCTGGATGATTATAGCAGTTAGAGAAAGATGCAAGGGCAGCAGCTGACCCCAGTGTGGCTGTGAGCTATGAATGTGACACAGCCATCAGGAAGGCAAACTGAGATCTAGGATATGTTGTGAAAAGTATTTCCAGGAGAAACTGAGAAGTACTAGTACCCCTGTAGCATTCATCATAGGCTACAACTACGCAAATAAAATAAAAGGACCAAGACATGGGCCAATCTGAGATGCATGATCATCTCTAAATTGCTAGTGTAGCCCTTGCATGGTTTTGGTTTAGGCCAATTAGCACTTCCCCAGGTAGTGCCTGGGCATGGCTCAGGAGCTAATGTGGGCTGGAACCATTTGCGGGAGAGTGCTGAAAACCAGGGGAGGAAGTGTATTTACTTGTGTGGAAGTGAGCTATGCCATGTTAGCTGACCTCCTTTATACACGGTGTATTCACCAATACAGGTGTGGCCATCTATGAAATTAATTCATTAACTTTAATGAAATGCTTCTGATCATCCATGGTCAGGAAAGATGCATTCAGACAATCTAGAGAGAAAAGATACTAGGATGACCAAGGAATTTGAGAATTTAGTTTACAAAAGAGATTAGAGGAGCTTGGCTTGCTTAACTGCACAAGAAGTTTGCCTAAAAATAGTACACATCAGAGAAGTAAAAGATATATTTTCAGTGAAGAATAATATTGGCATAAGAACAAATAAGTGATAGTGGCCATGAATATAATTTTCACACACAGTGAAAATTTTAAGATGTTTTTTTCTCCTCTCTGCAGGAGAGAATGCTTATTTAAAGCAGATTTCCATTTGGAATAGCGGACAGAAGGTAAATTTCAGATTCAAAATGGCAAGATTATAGATTAGATTACACAGTTTGATTGGTATTTGTAATAAGTGTCTGGATTAATTTGACAGAGTGATTCCTTCTGGTTCTCAGCTCTGTGTTCTTGGATATTAAAACAATTGGTCAGCATATGAATTTTTAAGGCTAATATTTAAATGTCAAATAATCTTATTCCACATTTAGACTCAAAACTGTCAGTTTGAATTTTGACTACTGTAAAATTCATAGTTCCTTGCAATCATTTTGGAAATGCCGTTAAAATTTCTGTAAATATTATTTAAAATTCTGCTTCAGAATAAGTTATTTACTTGTTTAACCAACTGCTGAGAGTTTAGTGTTCACCAAGTAAAATACACCAAGAAGTTCACAAACGGTAATTTCTTTACACAACAAAAAAGTATCTTTCTAGAACTCTTTTCCCTTTCAGTTCTGATTTTTGACCTACTATTGGTTTTGATCTACAATATGGTCAAATATTATGCCCAGGAATTATACATTACTGAAATGGGATTAAGAGTAATTTTTAAAATAGAAGTCTTTACCATGGCCTTCTCTACCCTCAGGTTTTCAAACACTGTCCACGACCAGGAAGTCCAATAATTTATTTATTTTTAAGTAAGAAAGGAGATTTTCAGATAGTCACTTTACTCTAGGGGCTTGAACCTTAGGATAAACACTACAGCACTATGAGATGTGCAACAAAATTGTTATGGTAGGCAGCCCAATTTTCTTGCAGTCATCCGAATTAGCTATTGGTAGATCATATTTTGCCTTGGCAAATTTATTAGAACAGATGGATTTTCAGCTCAAAACCAGATCTAGGTCATGAGGTTCAAGAGAACCTCTTTGCCTTGGAGGAAACCTCAGCTAAATCTGTTTCTTATGGATCTGGTGTTAGAATGGAAGGACAATTTTAGCAAAGGAATAAATGAGCACAGTTTTAAATTCTGCTGAACAACGTATAGTTCTAGTCACAATTACCAAACGTGCTTATTGTTAGAAAACAGAGAGTGAATGAATCCCTTGTTTATGGAAAATTGGCACATGCAGTGTATAGCTCATGACATAATTTATAGAGTTTTCTGTAGAGTCCTGGTAATTATTACTGAACTATTCATTATTGATCTCATTTGGAATGTTAATGAATTTAAATCCAGCTTGTTGAAATGTAAAAACAACCACAAAAAATCTATTGTTTTCAGGCAATTTTGTACTCACTGAAGCCAATGGAAATGTTCCCAGTAATGTCAAGAAATACTAGATCTATCTGATCCATCTGAATGTGGCTCCATAGTTGTTTTTATGCCTGCTGAGTTACTGTTTAACTCCATGATGTCTTCAGTAGCTTATATGTGACATGGTCTATGGCAGCACCCCTAGGCCTACCTCATCCATGGGTATCAAAACTTAAGCAAAACAGAACAACATGTTGAAATTTTTGGTCATAGTCAGAAGGGTCTCTGTCCAAGTGCTGTGGGTAATATAACCAGGATCTGGAGAACATCTCAATTTTCTAATCATGACAAAAATGAAAAGTCTAGGACGTTAGTCTTGGTGGCTTCTACATCACAGCAAAGTGTAGCTGCAGCATGTGAGTGAAAGTACTCTGTCGCACCCCCAAAGGCGTGGTGTACGTACAAGATTTTCTGTGAGCCTGGAGGACATGACAGCTCTAGCAGCACAGTGAGAACTGATGGTCTTTTTTCTCATTGCAAGAGTTAGTGTCATCCTTGGATGCATAACAAGAAAAGTTTTAAATAAGTGTCAGGAAGTGGTAAAGTGTCAGGAGCTAAGCAAAGTACTGATGAACGTAATAGCTTGCTGTTATATCCTGCTTTCATTTTGTTGCTGGAAAGAAAATATGTTGAAAAAGAAACAATTAATATTTTCAAGAAAAGACCTACAAAAATGGTTTGAGTATGAGAAAATATATTTTACAGTAAAAACCCCTCCATATATTTATCTTACTCAAGATGTATTTAAGAGGCAACTTAATTTTAAATACAAATTGCCTACAAAAGGATAGATATCTGTTAGTAGAAGACCCTTTGACCCTGCAGACAAAGGCAGTAAAATGTACTCTCAACAGATGAAAAACAAAGGTAGAGCCATTTGGGCTGAAAATAATGTGCGTATTTTTAAATCAAGAATGTGCTTAACTATTAGGGCAGATTGCCAATGGACATATAGATTTTTTCTTTCTTCATGTTGTCAAGTAAGATGGCCCACGTCCAAACATGCCTGCTAATTCAAGTTCCATATAGCTAGCACTGGACATAGAAATTACTCAATGAGGTTTTATGGGTTGTTATACACAGAATGGCAGACTGTTGTGCTTTTTGCCCTTAACACTAATACTCTGAGAATAAGCTTTTTTCATAATCTGAATGATAACATTAGTCTTTTTTAGATCATAGAATCATGGAATAATTCAGGTTGGAAAAGACCTTTAAGACCATCAAGTCCAACAATTAACCTAACACTGCCAAATCCACCTCCAAACCATGTCCCTAACTGCCATGTCTACACATCTTTTGAATATCTCCAGGGATGGTGACTCAACCACTTCCCTGGGCAGCCTCTTCCAATGCCTGGCCACTCTTTCAGTAATGAAAATTTCCTAACATCCAATCTAAACCTCCCCTGATGCAACCTGAGGCCATTTCCTCTCATTCTATCACTTGTTACTTGGGAGAAGAGACCAACACCCACCTCACCACAACCTCCTTCCAGGTAGTTGTAGAGCGCGATAAGGTCTCCCCTCAGCCTCCTCTTCTCCAGACTAAACAACCCCAGTTCCCTCAACCTCTCCAATAAGACCGGCTCTCCAGACCCTTCACCAGCTTTGTTGCCCTTCTCTGGACATGCTCCAGCACCTCAATGTCCTTCTTGTAGTGAGGGGCCCAAAACTGAACACAGGATTCGAGGTGCGGCCTCACCAGTGCCGAGTACAGGGGCACGATCACCTCCCTGCTCCTGCTGGCCGCACTCTTCCTGATACAAGCCAGGATGCTGTTGGCCTCCTTGGCCACCTGGGCACACGGCTGGCTCATGTTCAGCCAGCTGTCAGCCAGCACCCCCAGGTCCTTCTCCTCCAGGCAGCTCTCCAGCCACTCTTCCCCAGGCCTGTAGCATTGCATGGGGTTGTTGTGACCAAAGTGCAGGACCCAGCACTTCGCCTTATATTTGGACCTTGTATGAGGATCTCATAAAATTGTCCTCAGCCCATTGATCCAGCCCATCCAGGTCTCTCTGCAGACCCTTCCTACCCTCAAGCAGATCAATACTGCTGCCCAACTTGGTGTTGTCTGCAGACTTACTAAAGGTGCACTCAATCCTTTTCTCCAGATCATTGATAAAGATATTAAATATTTAGATATACTTATGGGCAAGGAGTAGGGAGTCCATTATATTAGAGCAAACTGTTAACAAGTTATCAAATTTAGTTTTCATCATAAAACATTATGTAGACTTTTTCATTCCTGACCTCCAGCTATGGTGTATCCTAAAGAAAGGAATCAAGGCCTTGAACTTCTTTAGGTAGTCTATGGAAGGGTATGAAAAAAGCTGCAGGACATATTGGATATGTTTCCAGTGACCTGCACTGTTGAAATGAGATGTAGCATTCTTTAGTAGCTGAATTTCTGTAAGTGCTGAAACACTATGACCATTTATATTGAACACTGAATCACTGCAGTCTAAACGAGAAATGACAAGAGCATGAATAACTGAGGCCAGGTCATTGCCTTCCAGGAAATACTCTTTTAGCCAGCTGGAAAGAAAGCTTTACTGGGATGCTGTTATGTGAGCCCTCAGCATCAGTGAATAATTTGATGTCTTTTCATAGATTTAAGGCTAGAGTGAGCAATCAGATCAAGAGTTTTGAACTGTTATTGGCAGTTTTCCTCACATAACATGGTCTTGTAGAATGGCATCTGATAATTAATTTGAAAATATTAGGAAAAAATACTAGAAAATCCATCACAATGGTCAGCATGTTCCTGTAGTTAATTGTCCTCATCTTTATCATCTGCACTTGAGCTTCAAATTTCAATTTGCTTAGTTTTAGCTTTATGACACTGATTCTTTTATGCCTGCCTTTGTTACATTAAAGAGCCTTACAGCATTCATCATTGTCTTCTTCAGAAGATACTTCCTCAAGTCTTTTAAGTTTTTCAGTAGATGACTATTTCTACAGTTCTCAAACAGTTTTGTACATCTTTTTTGAACACTGTTCAACTTAAAATTCTTTGATTATGAATATGAGATCATATCGTCTAGTAGTTGTATCCCACTACCAGTTTGGCTCCACACACTATCATGTGTTTGCAGAGTAAAAATAGCTCCCTCACAGGAGTACTGTTTGACATTTCCCTTTTTTCCCAACTAAGAAACATGACACCCATTTATGATAACATTTTAATGGGAATTTATGTTGGATTCTTTATCTCAAATATTTTCTGAGTCACTGGTTACTAAGTGAAGCCCCGTATTCTGTAAGTGCAGAGTTCTTTTCCCTGTTCCTTGGTGACATTGAATTCTATACAAAGAAAAAAATTATGAAAGTATTTCCCCAAGCAAGTCAGCTAGCTCTGACTTCAGCATCCTGTCCATCTCATTCTCTGCCACTCCAAAAAACCATGGAAATTTTCAAGGTATTTTTATAACCAATTACTGCACAGTGACTTAGAGACCCTTATTGAAGGGGATGATCAGTGTCCTCCATACTATGGATCCTGGTGGGACCCCACTAAAACCAAATCCTTTTGGTGGCTATTGCTCACTGGCAACTGTATGCTGAGTCTTGTCAATCATCAATGCTAAATGGATTAAAAGTGAACTCATTGAGTGGGTGTTACTGGTGGTGTATTGCACGATGTTAATGTTCTGACAGAGTGACATGCAGTCCAAAATTGTTACAAAATTCTAAAGGAGTGCTAATGTGAGGGTGTCGTGAAGTGAGTCCCTCCTTAAACCAGTACTGAACAAGCTGGCTTTGGAAGAAAAAAGCAGTATGGTACTGTACCTTGGCTAGTTAGTCCTTCTGAAAGGGAAGCCGGTCAGCGCGGATGTGGAGTTGTACAGATATGTTTATGCATCTCGGGTGCTGAAGTGCCTTCGAACGATCTGTTATCAACACATCTGGAGTTCGGACTATGTAAGAATGTAATACCTGCACATGATCTTTATCAATGAAAATTTTAATGCTATCAAAGTTAGATAAATTGAAAAAAGCTTGTTTTGTTTGTGGGTTTCTTTATTTTTTTTTCTTTTCTCCACACATCCACTTTAGTTGATTAAATCCTGAGGCAGATTTTCTAGGGTTTCTGCTGAAACTTAAGACTGACTGACTAACCTGTTTCTACTGTATCATTCTGTCTGGCCATTTGATATACTGACATAATCTTAGCTATTTTGAAGCTTCCTAGAATTTTCTGAATGTATGTATAAAGATATGTGTACACAATCTTTACTATAAATTAAGATCAGTGAGCCACAAATTTCCGTAGCCAGCATTTGTATGACCCTCTGATGCAAGTTTTCTAGGCTTCCTGATTCAGAAATGTTTACCCTAAGTAGATGTTGTCTAACTTCTTCCTAAGGCTTATTAATAGCCTAGAAATTCCTTCCCTGTCCTCATATGGTATGAATGTAGAACTCTGCTTCATTCCAAATATAGAGACACAGTATTTATTAAAACCTTCTGCCCTTCTACCAATCTTCATTTGGTAATGGGCCTTTATATAATTTATTTTGTTCCAAATCTACTTTCAAAAATTTTTCAAAATATCTTTAGCTCTGCTAGTCTGTGTATTCCACTGTTGCCCTTAGCTACTTCTGGCAATTCATAGCTCTTATGTTGTTAAATATTTTAATTTTTCCCCACCAATTTTACTGTCCTTAAAATTTTGTGTTGTCCTTGTCAGTGAACCAAGACAAACTTTTAACTAAGTTTCCATTCTTAATGGTGACACTGGGAAAACTCCGGACATATTCTTTTTACAGAGTTTTGTTAATTATTTTTATGTCAGCGTTTTTCCTTCTGAGCAGTTTTTTTTTTCTTAGTTTCTTCAGATTTTGAATATAAACCAGTTTGGAGCATTATTCATGTTCTTTATTTATCAGTAGTTGGGGCAGTGTTTGTTCTTGTTGAATATGAGGTCATAATCCCCCATTTCTAGGCAACCGCTAACCCCCAATACCATGGTTACTCAGATTTATCTTGCACAATGAAGTCCAAAACTGAGTTACCTTTCCTTGCTGTAATTCCTTGTGCATTATAAAATTGTCATGCATAATTCATGGGGTTCTAGAGAAGTTTCTCTACCAGCTACATGAGACCACTGGTCTGCATTTCTCAAACTCAAGTCCCTGTAATAGCTTGACTCATCTTCTTGTACATAATCGTAGAATCATAAAATCGTTAAGGTTGGAAAAGACCTCTAAGATCATCAAGTCCAGCCATCAGCTCAACACTACCGTGCCTTCTAAACATGGTAACAAATGTATTAACAGACACTTAAGAAGAAACTCATTCTCCTAATTTAGAGGCCAGTTGCAGGTGGTGACCAATTCTCTACTAAGCTATGTTAACTAGCACATTGATCTATGTGCCTTCATGATCCTTGGGTTTTGAGTCACCAGTAAAACCAAAACAGATAACAGCACCTGTATTGAGAGTTCAGATTCTTTCCTTTTTATGCATTCCACCATCACAAAACAAATTGTAACAGTTTTCATGTGCCAATTATGTGATGTGCCTTAACAAGTTAAGACAATGCCAGTTAAATAAAATTTGTTCATTATCGAGTGTTTCTAATTCTTGAATTCCAACTCCAATCAGTATGGAAAGGTTCAAAATATTTTCTTTACATACATCAATGCTTATCTATTCTTTATTATGGTGACCAGTACTTGTATATTATACATTCTGTTCTATTTCAGAATTAATGGTTTATGTTGTTAGTTTCCCAATAAGAAGTCCAATATGCACATCTCTGCAGCAAGATCTAGACAAATTAGAGAGCTGGGCAATCACCAACCATACAAAGGTTAACATGGGCAAGTGTTGGATTTTGCACCTGGGGCACAGAAACCCTACATACAGACTAGGGAACAAGATGCTGGAGAGCAGCCCCACAGAGAGGGACCCGAGGGTTCTGGTCAACAGCAAGGTGAATGTGAGCCAACAGTGTGCCCTGGCAGCCAAGAGAGCCAACCAAGTCCTGGGGTGCATGAAGCACTGTGTTGCAGCCGGTCGAGGGAGGGGATTGTCCTGCTCTGCACTGGTACAGCCTCACCTAAAGCACAGCTTTGGGCACCGCAGTATATTAAGGATATGAAGCTACTAGAGAGGGTCCAGAGGAGAGCCACAATGTCGGTGAAGGGTTTAAAGAGGAAACCGTATGAGGAGTGGCTAAAGTCACTTGGTTTGTTCAGCCTGGCTGGAGAAAAGGAGACTGAGGGAAGACCTCATCATGGTCTGCAGCTTCCTCACAAGAGGAAGAGGAGGGGCAGGCGCTGATCTCTTCTTTCTGGTGACCAACGACAGGACCTGAGGGAATGGCAGGAAGATCTGCCAGGGGAGGTTTAGGTTGGATATTAAGAAAAGCTTCTTCCCCCAGAGGGTGGTGGAGCACTGGAACAGGCTCCCCAGGGAGGCAGACACAGCGCCAATCCTGGCGATCCTCAAGAAGCACTTGGACAATGCCCTCAGACACATGGTGTGAAATTTGGGGTTTTCCTGTGCAGGGACAGAAGTTCCTTCCAATGTAGGACATTCTATGAATCTATGATTTTCTTGTCTTTCTTTGCCCTTTTCTAAACATGCAGATACATAAGATACTGCTTATCTGGTTGATATAATTCTCTCTCCCACTAGGCTTGGCTGAACACTACACAATGCCAATAGAGCACCAGCAATCTGACCTTCAACATGTTCTTTCAGCTGTGTGGATCTCTGGAAATATCACCTGGTCCCACAGTTCTAAATTTGGTTATACATGGTTATTTTCAAGTCATGGACAGTTATTAATATTTCACACTTTCTGAAATTTTTCAGAGTGTTTTTTTTTTTTAAATATTTTCACTTATAGAATAAAACAATCCATCCTGTTTGTGTATTCTTTATTATTTTTTCACTGTTCTTCCTATTGTTCATTGATAAGGAAGCTATTTTTTCATTTGGTGAAAGACCCTTTTTCTGGTGAGTCCTTTGCCACATTCAAGAATAGTCACCACAGATTTGCCCTATTGCTTTCAGTTCCTTTCTTCCACAGATATTCTTTGCAACTGATTTATGAGGAATCTAATAATGGGTTAAAAGTTTCAGAAGAAAAGATAACACTTGATTCTTTCTCACCATTTGGTCAAAAAGCTGGAGATCTATTTCTTTGGTATCTATTGCCTTGAGTTCTCTTATTGCATACCCATTTCTTACATGAAGTCTGTAATAATGACTTCCAAGCACAGTTGTCGCATACATACTTGTTTCCATACATGCTGCACAGTGCTGAAAACTAGGTGCCTGGGTCACGTAGTCTGCTTTCCATTGTACCCATCCTGCTTGCCTCAGTGCTGAAGGCATCTAAAAACAGATCATGGAAGGAGTTTCTTCATCATCTGCATCTTACATCATATTTAGAGCCTGCTCTATTTTTCTTGCTGCCAAGCTCAGGACTTTGCCTTCAAAACCAGGATCGATTGCACATGCCTGGATTTCACTTGTTTCCTTTCTGAGTTCTTCACTCTATTTCAGAACAGAGTTCTTTTTTTTTCATGGCTGAGCATCCATACTTTGCCTCGTGCATTTTTACTTTTATTGGCGTAACTGTTAGAAATGAACTTATGCCTGTGCAAATAGACTTGGAAGGCACTGTTATCATTCTAGCCTATATATAGCATCTGATTCTGCTTGTTGCTGAATACCACTGTGAAACATTTTGCATCTACTGTTCTCCATTTTACAATTGGAATTAAGGGCTCTAGCGCTTCAACAGATAGGTTTCATACAGGACTTCTGATAGGATGAACTGCGAATGTGGAGTGGGATGCTGGTACCCTGTTAACTACTGTATCCCACTGAAATCAGTGAAATATTTTTGTTGATTTTAGGAAGAACTTGTTGAAATGGACGGAAGTTTCTTAGAGATCAAAGAAAAGTATCAGCTTGACTCTCTTGAAATAAAATAGTCTGTACTGCATTGAATTTTACAGAAGTAATCTACTTGCAACATACTTGTTGTTACTTGCAACACAGAGATCTAAGGATATTATCTGAAACGAAGACCCCAAACTAGTGTTAACACTGAGAGAATGTGACTTACTACAGATAGTAATAATTTATTGAAAAGGGGAAAGGGAAATCAATGGTTGTGTTGCTTTAAAGCACAGAAGATGGCACTGCAGACTAGATCCTTAAAATGTTCTATTTCTCCTACCTTATAGTAATCATTGGTGTTATAAAACCACAAGAATACCCTATGATTTCTCATTTCTATGCCTCTTTTCAGATGGAAGTGAATACCACTATTCTGGGCTTTTTAAATATGCAGTCCTGAAAAGCAGCGTCAGCAATTCTGAAACTTGGTGAAGATCTGGCATGATGGTTGTTACTGCTTGTTGAAACTGAAAAGTTATAAACACTTATGAGGTAGTAGCTCATTTAAATAAAGAAATTTTATACAAATGTGCTTATGGTGTACAGTAACCATGTTTTGACTGTCCAGGTCAATCTGAAAATGACTGCAGTTTATTTTAGCTAGATGATTTTCTCTACAGAAGAATGACCAATGACTTATTTGGGAATTACAGTCTGCTTCAGCAATATTATTGATAAATATTAATCTAGAATAGGTTTCTATTGAACCGGAGAAAGAAAGCAGATTCTTTAGTATGATATTAAAAGTTAATTTCCTGAGGGAATGGAGGAAGAGGTTTACACAGTCACAAATGGAGAAATTATAAAATGACTACATGGAAGCAACCCCTATAATGGTAGATGTAGTGCATTAATGTGAAATGGCTTGATTAAAACAACCGTTGAAGTTCAATGAATGTAAGACTTAAATCCTGTCTTTTCTGCTACTAAAAGAGTCCTTGAATTGAATACTGATGGTGGTAGATAGCACTTTAAAAAATATAAATCCACATTCTGTGAGAGGTGAGTGTATGAATGTGTATAGTCCAAAGATAGGGAAGGCTGAAGAGTGTATTGGATCCTCTTATTTGTTGCCCTGAACTGTTTTACTCCTGTTCAAAAACCTCCTAAACTCTCAGCTTACCATGGTGAAGCTGGAAAGTTTCACCATATCTATGGTGGAAAAACAAAGACAATTATAGGGAAAAGAGTAATTCCTTATTTTTTAATAGATTCCAGTCCCTTGTAAATGTCATGATATAGAGCACTGCAAAAATGTCAGGAACTGGTTAGTGTAAACAGCCCCTTGTAGCCTTCCCCTCTACCAGTAACACTTGTGCTCCTTTGGCCGAGTAGTGAACACATCTTTGCCCCCTCAAAGGATGGAAGGTTTTTTATGCTCCTCCCATGGCCTGAGCCACAGCAGTTGCATGTACTGCTTCTCCCTGACATGCACTCTTGTGCCATCCTCTAGCCTGTGCAGCCAGTATCCACAGCCTGCAGTTTCCCACAGGAGATCTATTATTTGTGCCAACTCTTTGGCATGGCCCCACAGACTTCACTGCTTAGCAGTGTGGGTAGTAGTCACACCACTTCAAGCTAACCTCCTGGTTCAGGATTCACAAATGCTTTCTGTCCTAAGGATCACAGGTCCCACTTTCTCAGCTGAAAGATAGATGCCACAAGCATCAACAGGTAATGGAAGGCAAATTTTCTCTCAACATTCTCGCTGAAAGGTGAGGTGAAGAGGCTGAGGACCTAAACAGTGATCTGGAGCTTTTCCAAAGGGCTAATAAAACCCGAGAGAAAGCAAATGCACAAAAGTTGTGCAAGTACTTGTCACCCTCCTTTTTCCATTATTTAAAGTCTGCTCATTTTCTGCATGAGGTGGTGTATTTATTTCTAACTATCTGTCAGACTGCAGCATAAAAATATCAGCCATAATTACATTCATGCTGCCAGCCTTGACATTAAAGTTAATCTGAAAAACACTCATTTTCCTATACTGCCTTATGTAACCAGAACTTAGATGCAGCGATGGTTCGCTGTCAGGTTTTGTTCTATTGCGTTTCAGTGCAGAGTGTTGCTTGACAGCTGTGAAAATGTTGGCTTGCCCTTTGTCTTACAAAGGGAAGTATTAAAAGAGCCTGACATTTGTCAAACCAAACTCTTATCAGTATGACCTATTTTTAGGTACCTTTGAAACCTTACGATAAGTACCTGAAAACTAACGATCCTTCTGCTTCAAGGGAGAACATTTAGCAATAGGTTATTATAAAAGATGGACGCAGGGCTAGAGAGATCTTGGCTGTGCATTGTGATAAGTTGCAAGCTATAAAATGATTTAGTTTTTAGGAACAATTTTAGGACACCAAAACAGTGCTGTGTAGAAGGTTATAGACTGAGAGCACTATGTTACTGTGTTCCTGTGGGGAAAAATCTTTCCCCACATTTCAGTTTAGGTAAGTTTCTTGCTGAAATTAAATGTATCTTCAATAGAAATCATTCATCATTTTAAATATACAACTATTTACCTACAGACAGCTCCTAGATTTTGTGAAGCTTTGGGCAAGGCAGACATCCAGCAGAGTGCTTTGTAGAATACCTGTGTGGGGGATGTCATATCAATTATTATAGCAATTCTATTATAAGACTATTTTAAAGATACCTAGAACAGTTAAGTGACATTCTGGGGAATAAGTAGTGTTGGATACACAGTACTGTCCCTTTTTGTTACCTGTGATCATGCCACGTTGTAAATAGGATGGAGAGAGGAAAAAGGGTTTCTTTTGTCAAAGGAATAGGTCGCAGGGAACGACTTGCTAGGAGAAACCTCAGGTTTAGTATTAGTACCAGTACTCAGGATGTTAGACAAATGTACATACACTTGGGTAAGTTTGCAGTGTGGTGAAGTAGAAACCTCTACACATTTTATCCAGTTTGTGATGCCTTTGTGACAACATATGAAGTAGGAGGAGGCATGTTGCAAAGCAGAAGTCTGTATATGAACTTTGGTCCTCATCTGCAGCTGAAGCCAATGCAGTCTTATCCCCTCTACTGTTCAGAGATCCCAAAACCCATGTCAAATAGTCATCAGAGATCAGTGATCAGTTAGAGAAAGCAAACTGGAACTGTATGGCATGATTCATGGTGGTCCTGCAGTCAGAGAGAGATGCCTCATTGCTACACTGCAAATATCTGAAACGCATACCAATTGCAGGGAAGCAAGGCATGGAAGTCAAATTCTGGGATCTAATGTCACTCACATACAGAGCATATTACTTTTGGCAGGTCAGAATTTGCCCTTGACAGGAGATGGGGATTCTCTCTTGGTTTTACTTCCTCTTAGAGGACTGTTCCTCCTCATAAAAATCTGCTATTTTGATTTGAAGAGGCTACACAAAGTCAGTTGACTTCACCTTAGAATTTACAGATAAACCCATGGCTTACCAAGTATGACAAGTGTGACTACAAAGAGTAATAGATTGTCCAGAAATTGGAGAAAAGACTGAAGTAGTCTTACATTTGCAATGAGTATGATTTGTGATTGTGTCCATTGACTAGCTACAAGACACATGACAACAAACTTCCAACGTATCTAGCTACACGTTTCCATCCTGACAGGTGAGTTTTGCAGGGATAGATCACAGGTAACAAGTCCATCATGACATGGATCAAAGTTTCTCAGGTATTTAGGCAAGATACACCTCTGATGTCAAGCCTGACAAAATGGTTTCCTAGGGAGGAATAAAGTCACTGGGGAGTTGGTGGAATTTTGGAGGAAGTGTATAGGAAGGCAATGGATGGAGATATTTGGCTTCACCCGGCTGAGGATAACCCAGATGTAGGGTTAAGGTTTGTATTAGAGTTTGGGTTATGGTTAAGACAGAGACAAAGCTCCTGCTGGGTGGGAGTGAGAAGGAGCCTTAAAGAAAGGGTTAGGTTGTGAAAAAGAATTCTCCCTGGAGACGTCCATCACCTGGGCCACTGATAGGGACCTGTGGGAAAGGCCTAGCCTATGGCTTAGGTTTAGAGATAGGCTTAGGACACGGGCAAATCCTAGAGCCCCAGCTGGAGTGACGTTGGAAAGGACTTCCAAAACAAGGTGTAGGCTGCAGATCTCACCACCTTCCGAGTTGCCTAGCTTCACCGTACTCACTCTGGAAGCAGCAATCATTTTCTCCTCTCTTTCTTTCCTCTTCCTGGAGCCATCCTTACTCATCCTCTGTGTCTCCTGGACTACCAGAGAGCAGGGTATGGCGTGATGGTTGATGCTGCTCTCTATAGCAGTTCCCAACCCCACTGTCAACCCCAGGATACTCCAACATATCCTTTTGCAATGACAAAAGAATGGAGAGCATCAGGGAGGAAGCAGGCTAGAACATCCTGTCTTCATTTCTTCTATTAGACAGCTTCTACTTAGCTGTTTCATTTGCCTATGCCTTGGGCCAGTTTCCTTCTAGTCAACAATTCAGACTGAAAAGTAAAATATATAAAGAGCTGAGCTTGTTTTAAAATAGCTGGTGCAGACATAGGAAGTCTGACCATGGCAGTAGGGAATCCCTGTGGGCTAATTTTTTTCTGTCTCAGATACCTGCTGTGTCTGAAAGACTGCGGCAAGTAAATGAAACTTTTTGTATATGTATTCACTTCTGGTTGTTCAAGCAGTGACCCATACTTAGTTGTGACCCTACTTACACGAGGTCTGTTTGTAATTCTAATTTAAAATACAAATTTATCAGCAGATTATGTCAGCTGAAAGTTCAAATTCATATCTGATCACAATTAATTCACAAAGTAGGTGCATCACTCCTCTAGCTCTGATATGATATGGTTTATGCCACCAATATATATCTGAGATTAATGAGTCAAATCACAGAGTATAGAAAAGTAATTTGTCACCCCAGCTGGCACTTTAATCAGTTGGAAAACCAACGAAGAGCACTTCCAGCATATGGAGGCTTTATTAGAATGATTGCCAAGGTTTGGCCTGAGGTTACAGAGCTCTAAATAAATTTTTTTTTTGTTCGGCCAGGTAATCTATTTAGGTTTCTGTGTGGATGCAGAAGGTACTTATTCCACTACAGACAAGTTGGATGCAATAATATAGGACCCTGTGCCAATAAATGTGTCACAGTTGAAATAATTTTTTTCTCTCTTAACATAAAATACTAAATTTGTAACAACTCTGGGTTTATTGTTGTCAGCCTTCCAACAAAGCAACTACTGAAAATTGCAACAGAAGATTGCTTCAGAAAGTTTTAAGTTGTTATCAAGTTGACTAAAGCAGCAAATTACATTCCTGAAAATGTTAGTGCTGATGACCCAAGTTATCCACGGTGCTTGATTTTTGTTCATTCTACATGCGGAAGAATTATAGTTCCTTTGGCTGGGGTGTCTGATTACATTTGGCTTACCTTGCAGGTGCATAAGGCGACGAAAAACAAGGAGTCCTGTCCCCAAACAGTATTTACCCTGCTGAAGTCACGTCTCATTTGAGGAGATGACATCAAGCTGTGTAGATATTTCTGATTTCCCTTTCAGGACTTTCTTACTGATAGGACTGCTGGATTCTCAGAGACTAGGGGGATAGCTGATTTTAAAGGACAATGATATAGTGATAATGATATTGCAAAATTCCATCAGTACCTCCAGAATGGTCTAGCTCAAAATTTTATCTCTGTTGAACTATTTCCCATTCAAAAATAAGAAAAAGAATGCTACATTGGGAACTTTTAAAAAACAAGGCTATTTTAATAAAGGTTCTCAATCAATAGAAAATATAAGCATATTGTTAGTTAGGCGTCCTACCAGTACCAGAATAACTCTGAAGTGGAAGCTGAATCTCCTATTCCAAGTGCTAATACTGCAGCTATATGGACTTTCTCAGCTTCCAAAGTTGTAGTTCAGGGAGTTATGGTCTCATTCACAGTGGTGCTATACCTTCTAACAATGTTTTGGGTTTTTTTTTCTTTTTCTGCAGAGTATTTGAATTACTTTGTTAATATTTTAAGCCAGGGTTATTGGGCCAGATTCTAGATTAATTTCACTGAAGTGAAAGCAGGGTATGTAGATCAAAAGTAACAGAAATAACATATGTGGTTGGATAATCATTTTGGCTGCTGGGTTGAAAACAAAAACACTAATCACAGGAAGTCATGAGGATGAGCTGCTATTTTCCTCCTTTCTGTGTAGTGGCTTCTTAGCTCCTCCAGGAAAGTACTGTGGAGTTTAAAATGACAAATGGACAGAACTGCAGCAAAATTTTGTACTTTACCCAAAAGACGGTATCGTCAGCAACACAAAGCTCTGACTATCTTGCAAGCGAGATTGACTGTGTATTGCCTGAAGAAAGAATGCCACACACTTAATCACTGGCAGCTGTTCCTATTGCTTCTAAATATTCCTGACCATCTTTCCAGGCTCAAACAGAGCTACCACGGCTCTGTCTGACCAGATAAAAGGGTACTATGGTATATGAACAACTAGTGATTTATGCGCCATTTCAAGTTAGGGTGACCCAGGCTGTTGGAGAGTGCTGTTGCTACCATTGGTAGTAGAACCAGTTGCCACTGCTAACAATTGTTTTATTCAGCCAAACAAAAAAAGCCTGGGAACTCCTAAACTACAGTCTACCCTGAGAGGAGAGGAAATAAGCATTGCACAGTACTTAATGATGTTCAGAACTTTTCCTTTATACTGTGTTGCATTGTGATGCACGGCTTTGGACCATGTTATGATGTGGGTTAGTTAAATTGCCTTTATATGTCACCTACATCACATTCTGCCCTGAGGCTGACTTATATGTATGTCAGTCAGCTGTATAGTCTACATGTAATTAAACTACCCCTACATATGCTACAAATCCACATAGTCTAACCAGCCTTTAGAGAATAAAGCTTTCATACCCATTCTGTATAACTTGTTCCAGTGTTAATTTGTCATCATGGTCAGAAGTTTATCTAACATCCCGTTCCTCATTTATTAAATATTAACCCATCTCGATCATAGCCAGTTCTGGTGGGAATGTGGACAGCTGACCATCTTTAAAACAGCTTTATGCATATTGGAAGACTTATACTCTTGCAGCCTCAGAGTACTATTTAATTTCAGCAAAAATTCCTGCTTCAGGTGTTCTTACCTTGACTAGCCATACCTACCTGTCTGACATACTGCTTGTACGGTTGCACTGTGAACTGATAGAACTGAAAAGAAAAAAAACAAATCCAAAACTTTCACAAAGATTTAAACCAATAGGGAAGATACAGGTGGGAGGAAACAAAGGCCTGGACATGGGAAAGCTAGCAATTCTGCCAGGAAAAGGCATGTAGAAAAAGAGTACATGTTATATTTTCTGGAGCAATTGGATTTTTCAGGCTTTCCTCTTTCTTTTCTCTAGGTATAACTTTTCATAGCTCTCATAATATTGGAGCCTCAAATGATGGCACAGTTCTCTTGACATGGCTCCACAAATGAGGCACAGAGCAGTTTACCTCCTCTTTCTTAAGTATCACATGCCAGTCAATACATCTGAGAATAACTTAATCACTGTTAGAGTACATATTTAGTACTAAGTTTGTAACATGCAGATTCTTGTCCACAATCTCCTGTCTACTTTGCTGTTTTTCACTTACTGTTTGGGCATTTCTCTCTTCTAAGAAAACATTTTGCACTTCATTTAATTTCATATTATTGAATGCTTTTTGAGCATTCCTCAGTTTGCCTAAATATAATTACAATTCTCTTCTCCAGAGTGTTCACAACCCATCCAAACAAGTGCCATATGCAACTTAGTATTGGTGCTGGATGAGAAGTTTTAATTCACTATTTCCTCCCAGTTTTCTTCAGAAGTGAAGTACTAGCAGGAATGATTTGATTCTGTGGAGTGTTTCAGTTCTGACAGGGAACTGATGGCTCTATTGAAACTTCTCCAACTAGTTTCCCATATGAGTCACATACCTCTGAATGCAGAGCTCCTGCAGAAGACAATGCTGCCTCTTCCCTACTCCCTTGGATGTGTGCAGAATTTACTGCCGCAACCTGAGCTCATTGGTTGGCTTTTAAAAGTCTGTAATTATCTCCACCAAGAATAGTATTAACTTTAGAAAACATCCTTCAGCCTATCCTTTGTCTGCTGCCAGCTGCTATAGATCTGTCTGTCCCACTGAATTAAATTAGCACATCCAAAAGCAATGTCTCTGAAGTGATTGACAAAAATTCTGCCATTGCTCATAAGGGAAATACGAAAAGGGCTAACAGCAGCCTTCAGTGACTGTATTTGAGAGACATGGAGACTGTTCCAGATCCTCAGCTGTTATATACTGTTATAACTCACTGAATATAAATATAATTGAGCTATGCTAATATTAAATCAGTTGAGAGCCTGGTCTGCAACACCATTAAATATATCAAGGCTAAAGTAATTGGTCCACCACAAAGCATTAATATAGTGTTTTACTTTTACTGTGGGCTGCTCAAATGCACTAAACACCTATAATTGTATTCTTATTTAACCCTCATATCTCTGTCCTCTACATATCTCCTCTGTCAGACACTGTTAGGAAATAAAGGCAGGCAGGTTCAATTTCTGGGGCTGCCTGCAAAAATTCCAACTGAAAAACAACCACTCTAAAATTTTAGTTGACACCACTTTTAGCATCCACCTTCAGTCTTGGCAAACTCTATTACACTGCCTGAATCATGGTGCATTATCAGTACAGTTGCAATTGCAAGCAAAGATTTTAAACAGTGGGATTTAATCAAGGAAAATTTTATTGTGCAGAAAAGGAAAACAGTAAAATACTAGCTTTAGAAACTTGAGACGAAGACACATGGGCATTTAGGATGCACTGTCAGTAGCGCTGGATCATCAGTGGAGCTAGCCAGGCTCTGCTAGATGATTATAACATGAGTTAATTGTCCTTGGGGTGTGGAGGTGGCAGGCTGAGCTAAACATTCATTCTTAAGGCTTGGAGAGTTTGGGAAGGCTCTGCTGCCTATCATAGTGCTGCTTCATTTCTGAATGGGAAATGAAGTGATTTTGACTCGGGGTTGCTAATATCAAAGTCGCTCATCCATTTCAGGGTTGCTGAATGGCAGACCCCCCCATTTGCAGCCCAGACCACAAGAATACAATTTCTGAGGTTCCCTGTATCAGCAGAGCTGGGATGTCTGCAGCACTCTTGCAGAGGTATGCCTCACTAAATGTGCATGGTTCTCAGGAAAAGCACCAGCTGGACCTTGAATTGAAAAAATTCCAGCCCAGACTGGCACTGGTGACCAGCCCTCAGCTGTTGTGATGTCTGCTGTAGTGCTTCAGCTCCTCTGGTGCCCTCTCTGAATCTCTGCCTGCTGCCTCAGAGTGCCTCACCCTTCTTCACCTTCCCAAGGCAGACTGGAGCAGTGACTCCATGCACTGTAGACCTATTTCACAGAATCACAGAATGGTAGGTGTTGGAAGGGACCTCTGGAGATCATCTTGTCCAACCCCCCTCCTTGACCAGGCACACCCAGAGCAGGGGGCACAGGAACACGTCCAGGCAGGTTTTGAATGCCTTCAGGGAAGGAGACTCCACAACCTCCCTGGGCAGCCTGTTCCACTGCTCTGTCACCCTCACAGGAAAAAAGTTTTTTCTCATCTTGAGGTGGAACCTCCTGTGTTCCAACTTGTGCCCACTGACCCTTGTCCTGTCATAGGGCACTATTGAAAAGAGCCTGGTCCAATTGTCCTGACACCCACCCTTCAGATATTTATAGGTATTGATAAGATCCCCCTTCAGTCTTCTTTTCTCCAGGCTAAACAAATCCAGGTGTCTTAGCCTTTCCTCATAAGGAATATGCTTCTGTTCCCTGATCATCTTGGTAGCTCTCCGCTGGACTTGCTCAAGCAGTTCCCTGTCTTTCTTAAACTGGGAGGCCCAAAACTAGCCACAGTACTCCAGATGTGGCCTCACTAGGGCAGAGTAGAGGGGGAGGATAACCTCTCTTGATCTGCTGGCCACACTCCTTTTAATGCAGCCCAGAATATTGTTGGCCTTCTTGGCCACAAGGGCACATCGCTGGCTCATGGTCAGCTTGTTGTCCACCAGCACTCCCAGGTCCTTCTCAGCAAAGCTGCTTTCTAGCAGGTCAGCCCCCAATTGTAGTGGTGCAGGGGGTTGTTCCTCCCCAGGTGCAGGACCTTGCACTTCCTTCAGTTGAATTTCATGAGGTTCCCCTCGGCCCAGCTCTCCAGCCTGTCCAGTCCTTGCTGGATGGCAGCACAGACTTGTGATGTATCAGCCACTCCTCCCAGCTCGGTATCATCAGCGAACTTGCTGAGGTTATACTCTATCCCTTCGTCCAGGTCATTGATGAATGTGTTGAACAGGACTGGACCCAGCACAGACCCCTGGGGAACACCACTAGTTATGGGCCTCCAATCAGACTCTGCCCCATTGATCACGACCCTCTGAGTTCTGTTGTTGAGCCAGTTCTCTATCCACCTCACTTTCCACTCATCCAATCCACAATTTCTTACCTTGCCTGTGAGGATGCTATGGGAGACAGTGTTGAATGCCTTACTGAAGTCAAGATAGACAACATCCACTGCTCTCCCTTTGTTGACCCAACCAGTCACACCATCATAGAAGGCTATCAGGTTGGTTAAGCATGATTTTCCCTTGGTGAATCTGTGTTGACTACTTCTGATGACCTTCCTGTCCTCTACATGCCTGGAGATGATATCTAGGATGAACTGCTCCATCACCTTTCCAGGGATGGGGGTGAGGCTGACTGGCCTATAGTTTCCCAGGTCCTTCTCCTTGCCCTTTCTGAAGATTGGAGTGACATTTGCTTTCCTCCAGTCCTCGGGCACCTCTCCTGTCCTCCACGACCTTTCAAACATGATGGAGAGTGTCTCAGCAAGAACATCTGCCAGCTCCCTCAGCACTCGTGAGTGCATCCCATCGGGCCTATGGATTTGCAAGGATCCAGTTTGCTTGGGTGATCTCTTACACAATCCTTCTCAACCAATATTAAACCTTCCTTTCTCCAGATTTGTCCTCTCCTCTCTGGGGGCTGAGATGCCTGAGGGCTAGACTTAGCAGTAAAGACCGAGGCAAAGAACGCATTCAGTAACTCCGCCTTCTCTGCATCCTGTATTGCCAGGGCCGCTTCCTTGTTCAGCAGTGGGCCCACCATGTTCCCAGTCTTCCTTTTATTGACAATGTATTTAAAGAAGCCCGTCTTGTTTTCTTTCACATGCCTTGCCAGGTTTAATTCCAAGTGGGCCTTGCCCTTCCTTGTCACATTTCTGCATACCCTGACAACATTCCTACCTTCCTCCCAAGCAGCTGGTCCTCTTTTCCACATCCTGTGAACCTCCCTCTTCCATCTGAATTTCTCTAGAAGGTCTTTGCTCATCCATGCAGGTCTCCTGGCTCCTCTGCCTGACTTCTTCCTCCTGAGAGCTCGGAGGAAGTGGTCCTTGAATATTGTCCAGCTTTCTTAGATCGCCCTGCCTTCTAGAGCCCTAGCCCATGGGATTCCTCCTAGCAGGTCTTTGAAGAAGCTACAGTTGGCCCTCTTGAATTCCAAGGTGTAATTCAACTTGTTGCCCTGCTTCTACCTCGCAGTATCCTGAACTCGACCATCTCATGGTCACTGTAGCCAAGGCGACCCCCAACTCTCACATCCTCAGCCAGCCCTTCCTTTTACGTTAGGATAAGGTCGAGCAGCACATCTCGCCTTGTTCGTTCCTCCACCACTCGCATCAAGAAGTTATAGACAAGATTCCCTTTTCTCTATCTTTGTACATGGAGATACAAAGCCATATTCTCTCAGCTTTAGAAAAAGGAAGGTTTAGTTTATTATTTTCATAAAATGTCACATATTGAGTCATAACTGATAGGCAAACAGGACTCAGCCTCTGCCATGAAAATCTCTTAGTCCCCAAATATGTGCCTCATCAAAGGCTTCCTGTCTGGAGTTACCAGGACTCTGAGGAGGTTAAGGTTTTATAGTAAAAACAATTTGACTTTCCTAGAAGGTTAACTTTGGAAAACAACCAACTGCTTGGCATGCAAAGGTTGACTTAAGTGGATCTAACCAGGGATTCCCCAGCTGTAGGGGAGACATGCAGAGGGGTTAGGAAATTAGTAGCAAGCTGTCTGTTTTGGATGCAGGGACCCTGAAGGAACATAAATGCAACCCTCAGAGAAAGGAGAAGAAAGAGCTTCTCTGGGCCTGGAGCAAGCTTCAGGGGTTACAGTGGGGATTTCTGAGCAAGGAAACTGTCTGCTGCTATTTATTTTTGTTTTATTCAGAGAAGCAGGGCTGAGCAAAGACTATGTGCAAATAAGATGACTTATGCAGAGAAGATATTTGCATCTGCTCACCAGCTTCTTATTCCAAGAGATCCTGAATTTTGGCTAGAAGGACAAATATTATTAGTTGCATTTCTTTAAACATTAGCTTGTGTAAATATTGTAGAATCATAGAACAGTTTGAGTTGGAAGGGACCTTTAGAGGTCACCTAGTCCAAACCCCTTGCAGTGAGCAGGGACATCTTCAACTAGAGCAGGTTGCTCAGAGCCCCATCCAACCTCACCTTGAATGTTTCCAGGGATGGGGCATCTACCACCTCTCTGGGCAACCTGTTCCAGTGTTTCACCACCCTCATAGTAAAATCTTTTTCCTTATATCCAGTCTAAATCTACCTCCTTTAATTTAAAACCATTCCCCCTTGTCCTGTCACAGCATGCCTTGCTAAGGAGATTGCCCCCATCCTTTCTATAACCCCCCTTTAAGTACTGAAAGGCTGCAATAAGGTCTCCCCACAGCCTTCTCTTCTCCAGGCTGAACAACACCAACTCTCTCAGCCTGTCCTCATAGGAGAGGTGCTCCAGCCCTTGGATCATTTTTGTGGCCCTCCTCTGGACCTGCTCCAACAGGTCCATGTCCTTCTTGTGCTGAGGGCTCCAGAGCTGGACACAGGGCTCCAGGTGGGGTCTCACCAGAGCAGAGGAAAGGGGCAGAATCACCTCCCTCGACCTGCTGGCCATGCTGCTTTTGATGCAGCCCAGGATATGGTTGGCCTTATGGGCTGCTTGTTGGCTTATGCCCAGCTTTTCACACATCAACAGTTGTTTTTTGGGGGTGGAAGATGTTGAGATAGAGTGTTAGGTGGGTGTATAACATTGCATGTACAATTTCCAGATCATTTCAGATGCACTGCTTTTTTGTTACAGGATTAGGTGAGAAAGAAAAGCACCAGGTTTTCATGTAACAAGACTTTTTAAGTTTGAGAAAATAGGTGAATCCCTTCTAAGCTGATCAAATAATAACTTTTGTCGCAGATGAGCAGGAGCAGGAGATTTAGAAAGCAATGAGCTGTATCACATCCCGTTTTCAATCTCCTTGCTCATGAGCCACAGGAAAACATAGATAGTAAAAGGAAAGGAACAAGAATCTTTTGTGTGATTGTGCAAACCTCTTTGGACCCTACTTGGATAGTTCTTTATCTTTTCCTCTTGTCAGTATACCTGTGACGTAATACCACTCCTCCTGCTCTAAATACTTTATTTTAATCACTGTGAAAAGAACTGGTGAGAGTAATTATCTCTCCTACCTCATGTGGTCTTAGTCACCTGCAATAGTCTTTATGGCTTTTATCATTAATGAAATCTCACTGTTAGGAAATGAGGAAAAATTGACTGGAATAAAACTCTGAAATATCTCAGAAATCAAGTTTCAACTCTTGTGCTTTGTTGTCGTGGTCTCACATTCCTTGAAAGCAAAAAGATAGAGCCAAAGCACGGTAACGAGAGCACATGAAACCTCCCGGCGGAGCAGGGATGTGAGGCAGGGGATGAGAGCTGTGTTGCTGGCACTGACATGCAGCAGAAGGGTTCACCAGTCAGTCGTGTCCTGTATGAAATCCAATAACGTGCTGGGTTAGACTGCTTAATATCTATGCAGTTGAATTATACTTCCTGTTCCTTTGGCAATTTGCAGGTTTGAATACAAAGTGAGTGTACAAAATAAATGCTCAAAACTTTGTGGTTTTTTAGAGTAAACTTCTGACATGATGTTTCTATATTCTAAGAGTTTTCTGTTATTTAGTAGTATGTTTATTTACTTCCCATATCTCTTAAGGGTGAAAAGCCTGCTTTTATTGAGATGTTCAGGGACTGTAGGAAGAAGCAATATATTTTATTAGATCACCTCATCTACCTGTAAAAATATAGACATGCTTTCAGGCACACAGTTTCTTCTTCAGGCCAGTGTATATGTATATATTTATTTAGTTCTCAGTTTACTAACGGATGACACCCTCCTGCTTGTGCCTTTCAAACGTATACGTATTTTAAGAAAAACTCTTATGCTGAATCACTACTTCATGCTTTGCTGAAGGAATTGCTCTGAATTTCTTCATACGCATCCTGTACTTAGCTGGTTATTTCATTGTCTAAAAAGTAGGCTGGATGGGTTTATGATTATTGAAGAAAAAAAGTATCTCTGGTAAATGAATCAATATATGCCTGACTGGAAATTATTCAGTGGAACCGGTGTCCTTGGGAAATTATTATTTGAGGAAATCAATTTATTTTATCTCCAACAATACGAATTTTGTTGGCATTTCATGCATAAGGAACCATATTTTCCAGTTTTCCTTATGACAAGTGATTTAAAAACTGTTTTAGAATCACATGTTTGAATAGTATTTTTTATCTTATGAGTTATTTTTACAATATTTAATTACCTTGCTACTTGTACATATTTCTTCTGTTTTGAATAAAAAATGTTAAAGACATAGTTAAAGTTACTCTGCAGACTGGAAACACTATAACACTTTGATATGACGTCATAGTAAGTACTATCTGCCATGAAATATAAAAAAGTAACCATCAGGAAAACATCAAAAGCAAAAGTAAAATACAAATTTTACTTTTACTTTTTTTTTTTCCAAAACACAAAACACATACTGACATAATTTAAAACTCACAATTCATTAGAAAATATTTTGTTCTGATAAAATATTTTGTCCTAAAAATAAAAAACTAAAGTGTAAAAATGTTCCATAAGATGTCCATTTATAATTTTGTTCCATCTATGGTTAACAACACTGGTTAAAAGGATACCCATTTATTATAAAGCATTTTTTAATGTGATAAAGGACCTGAATGAAGAAATCTGTATCGCGTCCATTTCCAGCAAAACATGAAGACCAGCCAGGGGTCCCGTTTTCAGTCCTGTGTACTTATGCCATCCAGAATCATAGAACCATAGAATGTCCTGAGTTGGAAGGGACACGCAAGGACTGTCGAGCCCAACTCCTGTCCCTGCACAGGACAATCCCAAATTCCCACCATATCTCTGAGGACGTTGTCCAAGTGCTTCTTGAGTATTGTCAGGCTTGGCGCCGTGGCTGCCTCCCTGGGGAGCCTGTTCCAGTGCTCCACCACCCTCTGGAGGAAGAACCTTTTCCTAATACCCAACCTAAACCTCCCCTGGCACATCTTCCTGCCATTCCCTTGGGTCCTGCCATTGGACATCAGAAGATATCAGATGTGATACTGATGGAAAACAGAGTAAAGCAGGTGTTGCCGGTCCCAACCAAGGTATCCCAGGAGCTGCTGGAGAAGGAGGCAGCCATCTTCCCCTGAAGAAATAGAGACGATGTGTTCCCTGGACTTCTTCCATGTTGCCTTGTGTCTGTCCTGACAGTGAAAGTCATTCTTAACGAATAAACTAGAATTGTGCGGGGAAAACAATTGTCCATTTCTGAACCTAACTTGAACCATGTGGGAAACTTATTGCTCTGGGTTCATGTCCCACTTCAACATAAATGTGGAAAGACAGCTAGAAAGAAGAAGGCGATAAACAATGGGGTAGGAAAAAAGACTTGGAGAAGAAGGAAAGTCTAATTAAAAAAAAAAAGCAGTATAAACTTGTATGTTATCTACAGGCCACCCATTCGTGCCAGCCAATTTTTTAACGAATAACACATGCTTCCCTTTAACAAGTGGGAAAACATGTCTTTATATTTAATTGAATTATACTCAGAGGATGTAAGAAAAAAGAGGAGTGAGGTGGGGGAGGAACACAGCTTTAGGTTACAGGGGAAATATGTTCAGAAACAGAGCTTTATATATTCCCCCCACACACTCCAAAACAGTCTGAGACATTTGGAAAACCTCAAATGCTACTATGTTCTCACATCTGTATCATAAACAGTTACTAAACACCTTATTGCCCCTAATATTACATTGTCACAGACAACCGCCTGTGCTCTCTGTATGAAAGCGTCAGCTCTGGCTACACATGCAGCTGTTACTCTGGGTTGGATCTGGGCTGTAAAAAAAGGCATGTGGCAATCCACACTTGTGGATTAAGGCTTTGCAAACCCATTAAGGCATTCCCAGTGGCCTATGGTATGGACTAACAGGCTGCCACCCCTTATAATGGCTGGAAATGAGAACCGTTGACTTTTAAATAGTTTCAATTAAATATTGCTTATCTGGACTGCTCCTGCTTCTGTGGCATTTCTTAGTGGACACATTCCAGAGGCAAGTTTTGCCTTGAAGATTTGTATTATTTGGTGTAAAATGAAAGTGTACATCTCATCCCCATTAGAAGCAATTTTTTTCCCGTCTTACTTCATGTATCTTTTTAACACAACTATTGTTCCTGATGGCAAAACATTTTAAAATGGTATATATTTCCCAATTTCAAAACAAAACCAGAATAAAACCTCCAAAGTTTTACTTCAAAATTTCATGAGGAAATAAATTTTCTCCTGTGATAAAGCTATAACACAGAAATGCCATCATCATTGAAGAGATCCTTTTCAGTCTACATTATTTTTGTTAATAATTCTGTAGAGGGCACCATTAATATACCAAGAAACTCTGGTAGAAGAGTAAAAAAGCAGCTGACTTGGAAAAAAATCACTGTGCCCTATGATTTGAATCAATGGCAGTTACGTACAGAAAATAAACCTAAGGGTACACAGAAGTATATGGAATAACATAAGTTAAAAATTTAAGTAGCCCAATATAATTCTGAAATTCATTTTAGTGTGACAAATATCACATATGTGTTGTAGTTGGAGAAAGGAGGTTAGCTGGATAGGAAACAAATAGGAAGAGTCCCTGAAGGAAGGGAAGAGGAGCCAGCAGAGCAGGATCAGAGTCAGGGAGCCAGACGTGGCTGTGGCCAGAGTGAATATTTTGAGGGAGGGGCAGCAAGAAGCCAGCTGGCACAGGGAGAGGAGTATCCAGCAGAAGCTATACAGTATCTCCGAAGCTTTACCTTTAAAGTTTCTCTCTCCTCCATTGTAGCATTGCTTTTGTCAAACGCTTCATCATGATCTACGTGTTAATAGCAAATGTAACTTTTCTGTATTTGTCTGGTTTTGATAAGTTAAAAAAAGGGGGGTTTGTATTATTAGCTGCATTTATTTATGAGGTGTGAGCTTTCTTAATGGACAGAGTGGGAGACAGGGGACTGTTCCAACATTCAGCCGATACAGAATCTCCTACTTCATAGTAATAGTAATTATTATTAAGAAAAAACAGACTCTGAGGGTAGTTTTTAGTTGTGTTGTGACATAATAGCTGTATAAATCATGGAGAAACTGAAATGACAAAGTGACCTCCTTGCCATATAAACTACTTTAAATTTTTTTATTTCATGGCATATATTATTTGCAATCAGAAACCTGCACATTTTTGTACATTTCAGAAACCTGTGACAGATACACTCACATTATTTTACAAAAGTGCAATAGACATATCAAATATGTGACAGAATATATAAAATGTATTTTTTTCACCTGGAAAGGATTTAAAATGGATTTTTAATTTAAATTCTAGAAATAATTTTAAAAAGTGGCTCTTGTGAGTGTAAGATATTTCACTTTGCAGAGTGTGTCTGTTTCTACATTGACTTATTTCTAAGCAGTCAATAATATAATATGCAGTGACTGGTTTCATTTATACTGATGACAACTGAATTTCAAGAAAGCCCTGCAAATATGTGTGTGTATATATATGTGGGTTTTCTTCTAAATGGGTATGTGTTTCCCTTTTCTTAAGACTGGAAATTTTCGTTGTGACAGATCAGCAATAGTCATGTGAAAGTTCACTTGTTATGGTTTTGATAAAGTTTAGCTTTGAGAAATATAAACATTATAATGGTGAATGGAGCAAAAGAGCCTGAAGAGAACAGAAAAGCATCTTAATCTTTGACACTGTAGTGAAGATAGCTGTGCTGCTGGTGGAAACTCCAGCACTGACAACAGCTGCCAATAGCTTTTCTTGCCTTAGCATAATCCTTGTTCTTTGGCTGATTCTTGCACTTTCTGCTTGTTATAAATTTTAAAAAACTAAATTTACATCTACCACTGCTCTAATTCAAGCCAGTATCAAAACTCCTATTGTTTTCAATGGTATAAATATTTCTTGGACCTTTATTGTGCAACTATCTGATTTCAGCTTGCAGAGGTTCACGTGAATCATTTTAACAGGCTTGAGAGGGTTTACAGCCCATCATTTTGATTTGAATAAACCTCAAAACCCAATGGGAATTTCATCTCAAATCTTAAGAACTGGATCAAGACTATGCATAATCCATTGTAAACTATATGTCAGCCTACTTTCCCTGCAAACCTCTCCTAGCATTGTGAGAGGATTTGGAAAGCTCAGCAAACCTTGAGAAGAATCCAGTTTCTTGGCTTGTAACCAAAACCTCAAACCTTAGAAATTGATTTTCTTTTCCTTGCAAAGGTTTTACAGAGTTCTCATCACCCTGCAGTTGTGTTCAAGGCAGTTCTTTGCCTTTCTCTGCATGTGTCCTGTGTTGCTTCTGAACTGAGAAAAACCCTTCCTGCAGTTGGCAGAAAACTACCTTCTTCACCCTTAGATATTTTCCCTAGACCAGTCTCCATAAAAAAGAATAAACTGTTAGGACAAATTTTGAAATGTCTAATGTGTATAACTCTCACTATAAAGTTGCTTGTTAAAAATTTTTATATCTTACCTTTATCTCTTCAACTATCACTTCTGATGACTAAAAGTGCCTTCAAGGTAGACTATATATTTGTATTCGCGTAGTCCAAAGCACAGCTGGACCATGATCCTGTGTGAGGCCTCTGCAATGTAAATAAATGGCAATAATAATAACAGCCTCTTGTGCAATTTATGTGTGCTATAGCTATAGGGTAAACCTTTCATGAACAAAGCTTCTTGGTGCCAGACAAGTTTTTGTTGGTCAGGAGTCCCACTCTGACTCTAACAACTCACAGTTGTATGAGCAATTCCTTATGCCAGCCACCTCCCTTTGGGGTTGTAAATTCTCCTCTTTGAACCTTATAAATCCATTGACCTCTGTAACTTGGCACTTTGCATCAGAATAAGCAACCCACCTGCTAATGAATTTATTGAAACAAAGCATACATTTTGCAGACATGACCCCACGTTTTTCCAAATGCTGGCTTTTAGAAATCTTTAGGGAAAGTCATCTGCTTAAAAAAGTGGTTTTCTAAACTAATTCTTTGGCTTTATTTAAACATTTAAAAATATATGTTGAAATGCTGTATGAAATAGTGCCAAAGAAGTGAATAATAGTGGATATTATTTTTAAATCTTCATCTGTAACTACATCTCTCTAAACTTAAAATTTATGTTTCATGAGGGTTTTTTTCAGGGAGGAATGCATTATATTTTAAAAAGAAATTAATGACCTTCAGTAAAAGTAGAGATGGCTGGCAACTCTGCTTTGTGTGCAGTAATAAAAATGGTTTATTAGACTAATGTAGTTAAATGCAGGAGCCAAATTATACTCAGGCTCAAGTTCATATCTTGTGTGACTCTGGGGGCATCCTTTGCTGACCTGGATTCCTCCCCTTCTCCAGTCCCACTACTTCTTTCTGCCTGAAAGCAAAGCTTAGATGAACTAAGTAAATATCTTTTCTTTCATTTAAATATATTTATTTTACATTGGCTCCTTTAAGGCAGCACCACTAGTGTCCCCAGAGCTCCCAGGCCCATTTATTTTCTATCTACTACCTGCAGACCTGAAGCAGAAGCTAATTCACCCCAGAAGGTTTAACTCCTGTCAGCTGCAGTATCAGGGGCATATCAGAGGCACCGGATGTAGGTGAGGATCAATAGGCTCAGGAGGTATAGAAAGGACATGACTTCAGGAAAACAGGGTTTGGAGGCTGATCATGAAGAATCCAGAGGGACCTGGTGTCTGGGTTTGGCAGGGGAGCTTGTTTTGGAAGAAAAAGGGATATTCCACAAGGAAAAAGGGAAACTCAAGGCTATTGTAAAAAATGAGCTGCAGATTAGTAGTTTTCTCTTTTGACTTAAGCACTCTTAAGAAGTAGATTTCATAGTCAGGTTAAAGAAGGATTTTCAAGGTTCTGAAAGATTGAAATCCTGATTTTCAAAACATGCCTTAGCATCTAGAAGCTTCTTTTCCCCAGCTTCTTTCATGGAAACTCCATCCATATCTACTGCTCTTTGCTTTATAGACTCTAGACTGAACAACTACCTAATGTCAAAGATGACAGCAGCTAGTTAGAAAGATCCAAATCCATACAGGTTATTCATAAAAGTGTAAAACCATCCCCAAAGGAATAATTATCTGAAACACTTGCCATAATTCTGAGTGGTTATGTAAAAGTCGGATTTTTGTCTAGCATTTTTGTGTTGTGATTCCTGATGAAAATTTTTGACAAAGTTTTGAGGTACAGTTTATATTTCCACATCCTCAAATTTAGCTTGCAACCTTTAGCAGTTCTCCTAATCTTGTTGTTAGAGGGTCCTCATTAAAAACGGTCTCTATACTTTCATGATATTAATTTAAGAGGACTAGTAACCATCTGATCCTCTTGTATGGCACTAAATTTTGCTTATTCTAAAGCCACAGATTTTACATAAGCTAAAGCATTTCTGTGCCAGGGAAAATCAACTATATATTACAGGCACAGAAGAGAATAATCCGTGATGATATTAATTTCTGAACAATTATTTTTGAAGGAAAATGAATCTGTAAAACAGACATAGGGGGTCTCAACAGACAAACCACACTGCATGTGCAGGGAAAGCAACTTCCACTGTCTTTGAAAACCTTGGATTTAGAAAAAGATTCCTTCTTGACTCAAAATCAAGAAATCAGCATGCCCTTGAAGTCAGCGTGGCACATGAGCAAGGCATACACCAGCTGGGCATCTAAGAAACAGTATTCTCTCTGTTGATTTTTTTTCTTTATCTGGATGGATATAATTTGTCCTCAGTCCCCTCTTCAACTGTGAAGATTTCTTAGAGGAAGGCAGAAAAAAGCATGGTACCTTGAATGTAAGCCAGACAGTGGTATGTTCACAGAAAAATGATTTCTAACAATTTAAGATTACTCTTTCAGGCTTGAAAGTTGACATTTGCACACGCTATGAATGCCAGTGTGCTGATTTTGGCTGGGATAGAGTTAATTCTCTTCACTGTAGCTGGTAAAGTGCCGATGGCACATCGATGCTTTAGTTGCTGTTAAGCAGCGACTCGGTGTCGCTCAGTAGCGCCTGTAGTGGTTGGGGGGGACCTTTCCAGCTTCCCGCGCTCTGCCACATGGGCGGGGGGCTGGGAGGGGCGGGGCCACGGCCAGGGCAGCTGACCCCGACTGGCCAATGGGATGTTCATTCCGTACCACGTGACACCATGAGCAGTGCATTAACTGGGGCAGCTGGCGTGGTTGTGGGCGGTTGTGGCTCAGGGACTGGTGGTGTTGGGTAGTGAGTGGCTGTGTCACTTGCGGGTTGTTTCGGTTGTTCCCCCTTCCCCCTGCCCTGGGTTTCGCCTCACTCTCATTATTTTCCTTTTCATTACATTATTATTGTTGTTGCTACTATTATTGTTTTATTTTAATTATTAAACTGTTCGTATCTCAACCAATGAGCTTTCTCACTTTTACTTTTTTGATTCTCTCCCCCATCCTACTGGTGGGGGAGTGAGCGAGCAGCTGTGTGGGGCTGAGTTGCTAGCTGGGGCTAAACCACAACAGTCAGGTACAGCATTGGTAAACCCATTCTCTCCAAGGACAAGGGAAAAAGGATGACTAGGAGTATGTGGTCAGGCATTGGAACAGGCTGCCCAGAGAGGTGGTGGAGTCACCATCCCTGGAGGTGTTCAAAAAATGTGTAGATGTGGCACTTCAGGGCATGGTTTAGGAGACATGGTAGTATTGGGTTGACGGTTGGACTTGATGATCCTAGAGGTTTTTTCCGACCCTAATGATTCTAAGATTCTATGTAAATACTGTTAGATGGTGAGGCAGACAGACTACCACGATCATCTGGCTCGATCCAAATGTATCTTACTCAAGATTCTGTCCTTAGTAAAAATTACACCATCATGAGAAAGACTGAACAATCCCTGAAAGCGTCAGATGTGTTTTCCTCCACATACTGTGGTCCAATCAACATCTCAGCTTCTCTTCAGTTAGCTGAACACCTGGGACCCAGAAGTCTTTCATCTGGCTGTCCAGTGAAATTCCACTAAAACATCCATATTTTTAGCATGTGGACACTAGCATGGACGTATTGCACCTAAGGGAGGCATCTAAGCCAAAAAAATAAATACCTTGGACCCCTCAGTGTCAAAGGAGTGTTGCACATTCTTGCATGTGCCCACCTGTCTTCATATATTTTGCAAATTGTTTAAGTAGCTACATGATTAGAACAATGACTAAAGGTAGAATGGTCAAATACAGATCAAGAACTGGACAATGGTAGTCAACAGGAAGTCTTACTAATTATGTGCTTCACTTCCATCTATATGATCTTCTTTCTCTTACATTTGAATTCGTTCCCTATGCAAAGACAGCTTGCATGATCACACTCTATGTATCAACCTGCTTGTCTGTGCTTCCTCATTCACAGTCTTTCAGTAAATTGTGAATCTCTCACCCAGTTTATGTGTTTGACAAAAGGGTTGAGATCTCAAACGTTATTCGGTCCTCACATGCATTTTTTTATGAAAACAGGTGAGCTGACAAAAAAAAAAAAGAGATGCAGTAACTTTTTCAACTAAGGGATAGGTTACAACATGAACTTGCAATTTTTTTAATAGAAGACAATCCATTTATGACAGAAATGTTCTAAATAATCAGCTTGGCAAACCTTCAAATGGATCTCAACTGTTCATATATATCAAAGTCAAGCAGTCTCGAGTGAAGGGGCTGAAATTAGTTAAGTACTCCTTATCTTTACAAAATAGACGACATGGGAATTTTATAACTACATATCATCTAAGTTCAGTTTTAGTATACTTATCCAAATGATAAGAATGCAAAAGTATTTTTATAAATATTATCAAAATTGGCACAAAACTCCTTAAAAATTCAGTGGGAAGGGGAATTGTCTATGTTACTGAAAAGAGGAGGATCATGAAATTTTTTTAGGATATTTCATTCACCAAACAGAAAGTGTTAGCAAGAACGTGTTTGGCAAAGACTATTTTTTTCCATGAATGTTTCACTAACCACCCACTCATGCACACACAGAGCTCTACCCCCAAACATTTGGATTCCTCTTAATCAAAAACTGAAAAGATTTTTGTCAAGGTTTGGTCCTTAATTTTTACCAATCAAGAAGCCACTTCTCTACTGAAAAAAAAAAATATTAATCTTGATTAAGATGTTTTGGCCAGCCAAAGTGTTGTCCAAATGAAAAATGTACTCAAGTTTTAGTAAATTATGGAAAAGTAGATACTTTTGATGTCAGACTCACGCTCCAAGTAGAGAGGATTAACAATACAACAGCTTTAGAATATTTCTGCTGCTGCCACTGTCTTCTACTCTGACCTGAAAGACATTTAAAATTATGATTGTGATCAGGGGTGTGAGACTGACAGGCACAGGACCCTAAATCCATGTGAAACTGGGTGATGTTTGGCATTCCTCTGTAACCCTGCATGGGAGACTGGCAGCGGCTGAAGTGTTGGAACCTTTTTAAGAAGTGGTTCTAAAGTACTTTAAAACTGAAACATGCTTTGAGTCCTTAAAGTAATTTGAACTATTGTGTGGCATTAAACTCTTTAAATGGTGTAAGAATTTAAACTGCTTTAAGAGTTTAACATATAGTGGGTAGAAAAGAAAAAAGTCATATCCTAGGATTTCAAAGGGGAAGAGGTGGGTGCATGATGCAAATTAGTTCATGATGCAGTGTTGCAGCATATGAACATAGTGTGAGGTTTTGGAGTGACTATTTTGGTCTGGCTTAATGTAAAAGCAATGGCACTGAGATCATCTGACCTCTCTGGAGTGGGTCTTCAGAAGTTCCCTTTATTCCCATCCAAATTGTTGGACCTGTATGCTGCATTGATTGTGACCACAGAAAATTGTGTTCCTGAAGGAAGTGCCTGGGTGTTGTTTCAGTCATTTCTCTGAGATTGAATGCAGAGTTATTACTTAATTTTGCTCCCTCAAGCAAAAGTATATTTCCAAGAACGAAGTGCTCTTCTTTGCTGTTAGACATTCGGTAACTCTATGAAAATCATGTGGTTCAGTGGGAATCTAATAGAGATGAAGAGTATGCCGACTGGAGGAAGGAACCGCTTCAAGGAAATCAGTTTGACTGCCAGCCCCAGCAGGCTTCTTGCAGGGAAGTGGGGAGGAATTCACTGAAACCAAAGCAGTTTATCAAAACAAGAATTGAAACCCAGGATCAGACTCACTCTTGGTGAATATGAAGATCTAGTCTCTACTAGATATTCTTGATAACCCATATTTGCATCATGAACAGCATAGATCATCTTCCAGGTGTCTCCTGGCCAAACTGGGCTCTGCAGGCAGCATCCTAATTCAAGGGCAGCTCTCACAGGCCTTTGCAGTCTGGGGACTTACATACATGGATGCATTTTGCCTGGAGGAGAATGAAGCTATTCATGTACTCTATTAAGGGCAATAGTTTCTTCTCCCAGGTAAGAGGACACACAGAGCAAAATGTCAGACATAGACGACCTACTGAACACAAGTTAACAAGATCTTGAACAATTTTCTGCAGAGGAGTGTGATGAACCCATTATGAGGAATGATGTGGGCCCTCTGTGGGCTCTCAGTGTTTCAGCTGTATCATTATTTGTCATATTTACAGTATATGACAAATGAGCTAAGGGGAGAAAAACCTGGACTGGAAAGAGATTAGATCATCTGGGATGAAAAACTGCCAACACTGAGGTTTTACACCAAAGAAAAAGTAATAATCATGCCTTACATAAAGCATATGTAAGCTCTGCAGCTACCTTGAAAAAATACCCCGCTTCAGGACATTTCTAACCCTTTCTTCTACACACAGTTTCCCCATCTCATTCATCTTCTTTGAGGTAAAGATGCATTTTCCTTCCTCTTTTGTCCTCCTCCGCAGAAAACATCATATACAGAAACATGAGCAAACTGTGGTTTGAATCCCTTCCGCCCTTTCAGAAATTATTAAGCATCCACCTATGAGAAGTCATGTTTCTAATCACTTTTATGTTCCCTTGACCAAGCTCTTTTCCCAATATCTTTGTCATTTAACACTGAATACTAACGAAGCCTGACTTTGTTAGAAGTGTTCTTCCTTCATCTTATTTCTTTTTACCCTTGAGGTGCATTTGTGCATCACCTTTGACATTAGTGCATGCAACCCCATACAAGTGCAACCCATTTTAGAAAATTTTGTCCTTAGGTGGCTCTACTCAGCTTTCCAGATGCTGTTTTACAGATACTCTGAATGGATACAGAGGTTAGCTGGGCCTTTAAAATTTGGCACGAACAAAACACATTTATGAGAACTCTGGCATATAGTGTAACGTACAATATATGTCTAAGTATTTAAAGCATATACTACAGAATGAGACATTTTACTAGCTGGAATCACATAATTTAACTTGTGGCAATGACCTCCTGCAGTGCAACATATTTTTTGTGTGTGCATAGACATTACATGGAAGGAAAAACCATACTACAGGCAGCTCTAACAAGACCCAGGTATTCAATGAAATTCAATTCCTCTTTTCTGCAGCACTCCTTTTACCACTGAATAGCTTCTTTTTTTTTTTCTTTTTTTTTTTTTTAACCTGCTCTCCTGAGCTCTCTTTCTTGCAGAGTTCAGGTCTATGATGCTGATGCCTTTCCTGACACATCCATCCTACACTGATCGTAAAGAGTAAGAGGCTGACAGATAATGTCAAACAGCTTTCCATGAGAGCTTGGATTATGCAAGTACAGTTTGATCTCTGCAATGGTTCAGAACCACTCAGATGCACATTGTGCACTGGTGCCAAAAGTTTGTCTCCAGGCTACTAGGAGAGATATTTAAGGCACTGTGATGTTTAAACAGAAAAAATATGTCTTTTATTAATCATATTTGCACAACTGATCAGGAAAATTCATTTCTTATGTTTTCAGAATTAATTTTGTGGAGCAAAGTGAAGTCAGATTAACCTATAGACCTAAGCAAAACTATGGCTTCTTTGTTTCAGGCTGGAGAAATGCCAAATCACATTATAGCATACTTTACTGGTAAGGTTATATCTTAGGAAAACCCCAACAGTCTTTGAGAAGGAACCAATACCTAACGGAGTTAACGGCTGGGTATACAGCTCTAGCTTGTACTAGTTCCAGATTCTTACATTATAAACCACACAGCTATCAGTTTTATTGTCACTGTGATTTCAGATAGCTGCATATATCACAGAGACACTATGGTAATACTTTTGATGAATTAAAAGGCCATTTTTTTCCCAGACAGTCTATGCATAGAGATGGGGAGAAAATATTCTAAGTCAGTCTGTTGGAAGGCATCAGCTTCTATTTTTCCAATGTGCATCACTTGCTTTTCTATTGCTTTTTGATTCTCCAGGAATTTTTGTTTCTCTTTTCCACTGTCTTTTAATGTGATTAACCTGAATTTATTGCATATGAATTTTATCCAGACATATGTTTTCTAGCTAACAGTCCATTGCTTACTGTATGTAAAGTAACTGGGGCAAAATTTTGAAATATGCTGAGCTATTTGGCATTTTTAGGATGTATTTACTTACCTAATGAATTTTTTCAGAGGTGCTGAGAAACTGCAGTGCCTACTGAATTTGTGGGAAATTTGTTTGCTCAGCATGTCTAAAAACTGGATATTAATTAACATTTTATTGATTTTTAAACTATCTACATGTTCAGACAGTAGCATAAAATTCTAATGAGTTTAGTTTTCTGGCTGTTTTCAATTGCTCTAAAAAATAACAGCAAGCAGATGTCGTGATAAGGAAGTTGTTGCTTTTAATGTAAATGCATACTCTACATCTCTTTTAACCCTGATTATGTTTAATTGCTTAAACAAAATTTATTTTACACAAGGTATCCAAACAAGATAACATGTAAGAACTTAAAAATGATTTTTTTTTAACTACACTTTCCAGTCAGAATGGCTAACCAAACCTATGTCTTCATTGCCAAGTACAACAACTCTTCCTTCTAGCTGTCATCTGCCCACTTTCAGGAAAAGGCAGAGGAAATAGGTGTTTCCTGCATACCCTGCCAATCTCAGTGATATCAAAGGCATTGATTTTATATCCAGTGAGGTCTATGTGGAACCAGTGGAGCCAAGGCCTTAATTTCCTTAAAAAATAGATAGCTATGTAATTTTCTATTTGTTTACATAGTGAAAGAGAAACCACAAGGTTTTTTTTCATGGCATCATCACACAGTATTACACTTTCTTTACACAGCAAAACTATCTGATTTTTTGAATAAGGTATCCAAGGTCTAAGGCAAACCTTCAGTTTGATGTCCATTTTGGACCACTGGCCTTGGTCCATTTTGTTTGTGTTTTATGTAGGAAAGTCTTCTTCCTCTGCATATGAGTATAATCATACCTTAGCCCCATTTCGTTAAACCTCATTTCAAATAATGTGGAAGCATAAGCAATGCTGTGGATGTAGAAGGCATGTGTATACCATACTATTGAATTTTCTAACTATTGCAAGGTTCACAGTTAATCAGAAATAGGTGGAACTACTATATTTGAGTCCAGATTGTTAGTCTGAACATCTGGAAGTCTGAATATATTTGCTTTTGATTATCCCATACCTAGTTCCAGGAAGGTTTGATCCCACAAAGCATTGAATTCCATTCACTTGCAATGAAATCAGGAGCTACCAGTCGGTTGGGATCTCTCATTTTTACCTTGTCCTTGAGAATCAGCCAAATGATTTGCAATAGAAGTCTGTTTCCAGAAGAAAAAAACCCCAAACACGCAGCCATCCATTTCAATGAATATTTTCATATCCAAACAATAAAAGCATCAGGCTTAAGTATCAAATTTAAAGCTGTCATGTTACTAGCCAAAAGAGATGTTAGCGTTTCACATAATCTAATGTGTACATTTAGGCAGTTTCATGGTTCACAGAGTTCCCCCTGTTTCTTTTTGATTTGGGATCCATTCCAGCCTCTGTCACTGGGACCCAGAATTTATTTGGCTATAAAGGCTCCGCAGCAATGTAGGCTGTGATGTGTAGAACCTTGGGATACTCGTGTCATTCTGGGTGATCCAGGAAGAAAAACCTCTAAAGCTCTAAATGTACAGTGGACTTTTAAGGCCCATAAATTGGCTGTAGGAAAGAGCTCAAGAAGGAATTATTAATAAGAAGTTTGAAAGCCTCCCTTCTCAGCATTTTCAAACCAACATAAACACGAATTCTGACTTATTTCTCAGCAATACAAAACATTAACAGCTCTGAACAGTAAAAATAACTAAGTCTATCTTTTTCCTTCTCCACAGTACTTCCAAATCCTTCTGTTAATTTTCTACTCTCTGTCACAGACATATTTTTATATTTTTTGTTATTTCTTTGTCTCAGCTCTGTGGATAAGGGAAATGATCCAATTACCTTGAGGAGAGGATTTCTAATAAAAATTTATAAAGAAATGGTTAGTGGCTTCACTCTCGCTTTTCCTTTTTTTCCCCTTTCTCTATTGTTGGTCACGAAAGAAATGCTAACATTGACATGAACATTTCTGTATGTAAATATAAGCAAAGCAAGGGAAAGAAAAATTTTATACTGTTTCCTGCAAAAACCATTATTGGATCAGACATGCTAGTAGTTGTATCTGGCCAGAGTTTTTCTCAGATCACTCTGTTGGACCAGATGTGGATTCATCCAAAAGGGGACATTAAGGGATTTGGTCCTAGAACTCTCAGCAGATTAGAGACACTAATGGGAAAGACTGCTCCTGTGGCTTCCAGCTCCTCCACCCCCAGGCAGCTGAGCTCCCCTTCCCTGATTGTTCCTGCTCCTGAGAGGGTTTTGGAAAATATTCTTCCATCAGAAGAAGGGTCAATGCAAAAATAAATGCAGTCTTTAGTTTCAAACTGCACAGACATCTGGATACATCTGAACATGATTGCTGGATGAGATATTACGTGTTTCTTGGCACTACTTCTTCCTTGTCTCCAGTGTTTTCTCCTCCTCGTCACTCACTGACTGATCCCTTGATGTACAGGTAAATGCAATCACAGTTTGTCCCATTTAAACTTTTCTGCCAATATTTAGGAGTAAGAAAAGAGCATTCTCATGTTCATGTATGAGTCAATGGACCTGAACTTTTTGCAGAGTTATTTTCGTGTTCTTATCTTTTCTCTGTTCCTGTGGTAGATTTCTGTCCAGATGTCTGTCCAGCAGAAGGTCTTCCTCACTGATTTTTTTTTCCTCAAAATCCTGCTCTTCTGCAAGGCTTGCATAATGCTCAGAAAGGGCTTCCTAGTGGGTGTGACACATGTGATGTTCAGGTTTATTTATTCTTTTCTGATGATTCATTAACAGATTGAATTTCTATATAAGTTTTTCCATGAATGTAACTTTTTATTGATTTAATTTATGAATTAATAAAGCCATTGCTGTTGTCAAAAGAACATGAAATAATGTCATCAAATTTTTTGTATTTTTGTCATTAATTTTCTACATTGACTAAAACAATTTCAGAATTTTTATGAAGTGACCCATCTTTTGGACAGTGTTTTTGCACGCTTGACAGTTTCACTTGGTCATTTCAAGAAAAACCTTAAAGAGTTACTGTTAAACCTAAATTTTGGAAATGGTACTGCAATGAAAAAAGGAATAGCCAATGAAAATATTCTAGAAAGTTTAAAAATGACTCAATAATCAAATATAATACTTCATCTACTAAGAGTTTGATCATCCTTAATCTCTTCTCATAATGAAGATATAATCCCTGTGAAGCCCCACTTGCATAACTTCAGAGCTTTTCAAGACCTGGTAAGAAAGTTAGCTGAGTTGTTCCATAACTGTGATAAAATAGTGCCCTCTGGATGTTCCCTTCTACTCTCATAGGCTTGAGAAACAAAGTCCTGGTACATTCAGTGCTTGTAGAGGAAGCCTGTCGGAGGACTATTCTGTGGCTAAAGCTTTCCTGTCTTCCAGTGAAGTTGTCTTTTTTCTCTAAAAAATATCCCTATTTGGTAGGTTTCCAGATTCTGGAGAGCCCAAGGTGGTTGGCCACTTTTTGAAAAGGAAGGAAAGGAATGCAGTTCCTGAATTTTCCATTAAAGATTTAAAATTTTCTTTCCATGAGAAATGTCAACACTTTTTAAAAATTTCATTTTAGAAAGAAATAGTTTTCATGTTTCAGACTTTTCCAAGGAAGGAGAATTCCAGTTCCTGCTCTTATCTGATTTTGAGTATGTTTATCCACCGAAAAATTCTTGACTTCATTTTAACCCAAGATTGCTATCTATTTTGGGGACCTGTGCAGCATCCTTCACTGCATCTGTTTAGTTTAACAGAAATAAAATAGATGGTAATTCAGGCCTGCATTTCTGGCTTTTATGTAATAAGGAAAGAATGCTTAAATCCATGATGAATTCCTACCGTTTTGTTTGGAGCAGTTATTCCCTGCAATAAGTACATATTGCAGGCAGAGGAAAATAATTTGATTCTAAGATAAAAGATACGAAGCCAATAGCCATCAGACACAACAGCTAAGAGAGAATCGTAACAGGCAGAAGGAGGTTAATGCACAGAAAGTAATGAATTCTCTTATAGGCAGTTTTAAGTAGGCTGCACTGAGGGGTTGTATAGTCTAGTTGTAAATACTAGGCTGGATGATTGAAATTCCTACTGTAAGTGCTTTATATATAAATGTTTAGTTTCTTACCAGCAGAATGAAAAAGGTCTGGTTTTTGGTGGCATCTGAAATAAAAAGCAACTGCCTGATGTTCCGGGAGCTGCCTTCCACCAGACAGTTTATAACCACTGCCTCAGTTCTGCAAGGCTCAGAACTTTTTGAATCCTCAAGGGCATCCAGAAATTAAATTTGCCATTTGTAAGTATTGTGCACTTGAAAAGTTTACAGATAAAATACTTCATATTTTTTCCCTACCTGCTTGCTTTTCTGTTTGTCGTTCAAGATCTCATAAAACTGTGGTAGAACAATTGTTTTAATTAGTGTAATTTGCATGTACCTTCTCAAAAGAGAAGTATGCTCACAAACTCTTTTGGGTGTTCTTATAAGTTGTCAGGCTCATAAATGAAATACAATAAATTGAGCACATGGGTTTTTCTGGATTTTTGTTTTATTTTAGTCATTGCTGTACAGTCAGCATTCTACACAGGTGTGCTCTGCTGTTAGACTGCACTTCACTACACTGAAACAAGGGGAGGGTTTGGCAGTGCATGAATTACAGCATATAGCATCTGTATGTCTTTGATGAACGTAGAGGAAGAATGGTTTTGCAGGTATTTCTACTGAAACCTCATTAGCATAAATGTCTTGTAAAGGTCTTCTCACACACTTGCATTTATGAATCAGCTGGAAAATTAAGGACTCCACTTGTGCTATGCATTTTGAGGGAGACTATTCTTGATCAAAAAAAGCAGGTCCTAAATTAACAAAACAAAATTCAGTTGGTCTGTTGCTCCCCGTGCTCTTTTGAACTTACTCATCCCTAGGTGCCCTCTGCTTTTTCTGCATTCCAGCCCTCATTTTCTACAGAGGAATGACTTTAGTTTGCTTCATGTTTTAAAGGGAGGATAAGACACAGTAATGCAATGAAAGCAGAACCCAAAAACCCACCCAAACCCAGTTTATGTGGGTTTTACATCTGTTTGATGAGAGACAAAAAAAAAAAGGGAAATCCACAAAATAGTTTGAGTTGTTTTTTTTTAAAGGTATTTGTTAAACACAAAGTAAATACAAAAATCAGATAAACTTACTGCAAGTGGAAAAAATGAAGGAGTCTGTCAGATAAGAGTTCTAGTAAAAGAAGAGGTTTCCTTGGAAAGAGACTTCCTTACTTCTTAATGCAACCATTACCAGCATCATCATCCCTTTCAGTGCCTTCCACTCAGATAATGTGTGTGCCCTAGTATGTAATGAGAAACACAAATGTAATTAAAATACCTTCATTTTTCTTGATGCTAAAGGTACTAAGAAGGGAAAGAGTGGTCTGGGAAGCTGGCTGTTACACTCCACGGTCAGTAGCAGCTTTTCCACTTTTGTAAAGCAGCTTCATCCTTGGAGCTTGAAGGATATCTCACCTGCACAGATCGTAACACAAGACTCATAATTTTCCACGGTCTGTTCTTCAACAGCTAAGCTGGAAGCAAGATCCTTGGAAAATACTCCCAGAATTGATTTGCCCCGAGTCAATTATTTTGAAGCGAGGAGACCATGTGAATGAAGGGAAGATGCCTCATGCTGTCAGCAGAAGACTAAAGTAATCTTCAAATTATACAACTGTGTGTAGTGATGACGCTAATGAGCTCCCTAAAAATGCAGATAGCAAATGCTGTTAATGATTAACTTGTGTTATTGACAGACTAATGTTGAGTTAAAAAATATAATATATTCTGAGTCTTTCATATCATTTCATGATATATGTTTTGAATTTTCAAGGCAATAATAAGTTAAGATAAGACTGTGATTAAACCAGAATTTCTCTGGTTGGAAACAGAGACAGCCTTCCATGTTTTCCAAACAGAACTGTGATTATGGACATAATATAAGTAAGGTTTTAAAACCATTAAGTTTCTAGGCAGTCTTATAGCTTTCTTGTTTACTGGAGATTGCCTATGAAAAAATGACAATGAAAAGTGAAGTCTGCTATTATTTGTCATGCCTACAGCAGCTACTCTATTTGCTGTCAGATCGCATTGTATGCATCGTGCATCCTTTAACAGCACTTAGACATGCTGACATAAAATACAAAGATGATCCAATTACATTTTCTGCAACTGCATCTCATTGTGCTAATGTTTACAAATTAAGGGTGTCTATCAGCCCTTACATGAGACAGAACACAGATAGCAGTTTAAATCCAATGAATTTTATAGTATACACCACTTAAATACAGAAGCAGCCCTAATCGTAAACAGTTGACATGTAGCTCATAAACTAATCTAGTCAATATGAAAATGCAACCATGTAGTGCATACAGAAATCATTCCTCCTTACTGTTAACTTATTAGTGGTCATATTATTTATTTGTGGCAACTTGCTTTTAGTAATTTGTTTACCAAAGATAGTTTAAATGTACAACATTAGTGCTTATCTACTTCCAGAATGACCAGTGTATATTAACATTTTTTTTTCCAAACTGTCCTGCCATGGGTAGCAAACCCTGGAAAATCCAACAAACCTTTACAGAAATTAGAGTATTGGAGGACAGTCTTTTGGAAGGATGCTATTTGTTCATATGTTACAGATGTGTATGAAATATGAGAACCTCAGAGAGTAAAAGAGACTCATACTGGTGTTGCCAACAGTGACCAAGTGGGGTGGCAAAATCTAACCCTATAGGCAGAGTTTTGTTAGATGTAGAATTGCAGTTGAAACCCTTGTGCTCCAATGGGACACACAATATGGGATTTCACTGAAACCCTTTCACTCTAGAAGAAAAACAAGACCTGAGTGGTTCCTAAGTAAAAAGTGCTTTTGCTCCCACCTTGTAGATCCTTGCTGTACTGGATATTCCCTGCTAGTTTCCTGGGGGTTATTGTTCTCATTCTCCCCTCATGGCTACAGCCACTGAGCTGATGGGGCATTCACTTAGCCAGCATCACTGGGGCTGAGACACCAAATCCAGGCTTTTCGCAGCACATCACCATAACGCCTCAGGGTGCGTATCACTTGGGTTGTGAGGTACAGACTCTCTTCATCTATCAAGCTGCACTCCTTTCTGGCAACATTTTCCATTAGCAGTGAATGGCTTGCAGATGACAGTCCTGCTGATTTCCTTGGTCACTGTTGTCTGCCCAGCAGACCTTCTCCGGAGGAATAGGAGGGAGAGTGAGGAGAAATGCCCTGAAGTGCCGTTTGCATGGTAGTGGGGCTGAAAGCACTGAAAGACTCTGTGAGTGACAGTTTCTGTGACCTTTTTCAGCAGCTTTTAAAAACTTTGCACCAGATGCTGGAAGATTTCAGGGGTGATACATTGGGAGAGTTTGTTCCTGTGTTTTTCACTGTTCTTGAAACTGCCTCTTTAAGCAGAGCTAATATTCTACAAGGTTTTTCATAACAAGGAGTCATTAGAGACTCTGTGACAGGTTCAGTGTTTTAGCTGAACAGTTGTTTATGCTTTTCCTGTGATTTCCATGGGAAGTATATGGTGCGCTCTTTTATTTGCCTTTGAAGAGGAAACTGAATTACCTTAGTGTCAAACAGCTCAACTATCCAGGATTAAAGGGAGGGCAGGGACAGGTGACATTACAGTGGGGCTCCACTACAGGCCACCCAACCAGGAAGACTGAGTAGATGAGGCCCTCTATAGACAGATAGGAGCAGTCTCACATTCATAAGCCCTCATCCTCACTGAGGACTTAAACCACCCTGACACCTGTTGCAGGGACTACACAGCAGAGCATAAGCAATCTGGGAGGTTCCTGGAATGTTTAGTGATAACTTCCTTCTCCAAGTGATAGAAAAGCCAACAAGGAGAGGTGTTATGCTGGGCCTTGTTCTCACCAGCAAGGAGGGGCTGGTGGGAAATGTGAAGCTCAAAGGCAGCCTTGGCTGCAGGGACCATGAAATGGTACAGTTCAAAGTCACTACCCCAAACCTCAGCAGAGCAGGCTTTGGCCTCTTCAGGGATCTGCCTGGTAGAATACCATGGGATAAAGCCCTGGGGGGAAGAGGCACCCAAGAAATCTGGTTAATATTCAAGGATCACCCTCTCCAAGCTCAGGAGTGATGCATCCCAGCAAAGAAGTCAGGCAAAAATGCCAGGATGAACAAGGAGTTCCTGGACAAACTCATACACTAAAAGGAAGCTTTAAAAAGGGTGGAAGCAAGGACAGGTAGCCTGGGAGGAATAGAGAGAAATTGTCCAAGCAGCCAGGGATCAGGTTAGGAAAACTAAAGCCCTAATGGAATTAAATCTGGCCAGCGACATCAACGGCAAGAAGAAAAGCTTCTATAGGGACGCTGGTGATAAAAGGAAGACTGGGAAAATGTGGGCCCTCTCTGGAAGCAAATGGGAGCCCTGGTTACCTGGGACATGGACAAGGCTGGAGTACTCAATGACATTTTTGCTTCAATCTTCACCCGCAAGTGCTCAAGCCACACTGCCCAAGTTGTGGAAGGCAAAGGCAGGGACTGCGAGAATGAAAAACTGCCCACTGTAGGAGAAGATCAGGTCTGAGACTATCTAAGGAACCTGAAGGTGCACAACAAGTCCATGGGACCTGATGAGATGCATCTGTGGGTCCTGCAGGAACTCATGGATAAAGTTGCTGAGCTGCTATCCATCATATTCAAGAAGTTGTGGCAGTCTGGTGGAGTTCCCACTGACTGGAAAAGGGGAAGTATAACCCCATTTTTAAAAAGAGAAAAAAGAAAGACCTGGGGAACTACAGGCCAGTCAGTCTTACTTCTGTGTCTAGCAAGATCATCACAGAATCACAGAATCACAGGTTGGAAGGGACCTCAGGGTTCATCTAGTCCAACCTTTCTAGGAAGAGCAGAGTCCAAACAAGACGGCCCAGCACCCTGTCCAGCCGACTCTTGATCATGGATCAGATCCTTCTGGAAACTATGCTAAGGCACGTGGAAAATAAGGTGATTGGTGACAGCCAACATGGCTTCACTAAGGGCAAATAGTGCCTGATAAATTTGGTGCCCTTGTACAATGGGGTTACAGTGTGGGTGGATAAGGGAAGAGCAACTCACTCATTGTGGTGAGTTGACCCTGGTTAGCTGCCAGGTGCCCACCAAAGCTGCTCTATCACTTTCCCTCCTCAGCTGGACAGGGGAGAGAATATATAACGAAAGGCTTGTGAGTCAAGATAAGGACAGCAAAAGATCATTTGCCAACTACTGTCATGTGCAAATCAGACTCAACTTGGGGAAATTAGCTTAATTTTTTACCAGTCAAAACAGAATACGGTAAAGAGAAATAAAGCCAAGTCTTAAAACACCTTCTCTCCACCCCTCCCTTCTTCCTGGGATAAACTTCACTCCCAATTGTCTCTTCCCTCAATGAGCAGCGCAGGGGGATGGGGAATGGGGGTTGTGGTCAGTTCATCACACGTTGTCTCTGTTGCTCCTTCCTCCTCAGGGGGAGGGCTCCTCACACTCTTCTGCTCCAGCATGGTGTCCCATGAACTTCTCCATTGTGGGTCCTTCCCATGGACCACAGTTCTTCACAAAATGCTCCAATGTCAGTCCCTACCACTGGCTGCAGTTCTTCAGGAACAGACTGCTCCAGTGTGGGTCCCCCACAGGGTCACAAGTCCTGCCAGTAAACCTGCTCCAGTGTGGGCTCCTCTTTCCATGGGGCCACAGGTCCTGCCAGGAGCCTGCTCTAGGACAGGCTTCGTACAGGATCACAACCTCCTTTCGGCTCCGGTGTTGGAACCCCCCAGGCTGCAGGTGGATATCTGCTCCACTGTTAACCTCCATGTGCTGCAGGGGCACAGCCTGCCTCACCATGGTCTTCACTACAGGCTGCAGGGGAATCTCCATCTCTGCTCTGGCACCTGGAGCACCTCCTCTCCCTTCTTCACTGACCTTGGTGCCTACAGAGTTGTTCCTCTCACATATTCTTACTCCTGTCACCTGCTGCAGTTGCACAGGTTTTTTTTTCCCCCTTTTAAAATCTGTTATCCCAGAGGAGCTACCACAGTCACTGACTGGCTCTGACTTGGCCAGTGGTAAGTCATCTTGGAGCCAGCTGGCATTGATTCTATCGGACAGGACACGGGGGAAACTTGTAGCGCTTCTCACAGAAGCCACCCCTGTAGCCCCTTCCCCACTACCGAAACCTTGCCATGCAAACCCAATACAGTCATCTACCTGGACACATGCCAAGCATTTGACATTGTCCCTGTGCTGGTTTAGGCTGAGAAAGGGTTAATTCTCTTCACTGCAGTGCCTGTGGTGGTCAGGGACCTTTCCAGCTTCCCGCGCTCTGCCACATGGGCGGGGGGCTGGGAGGGGCGGGGCCACGGCCGGGGCAGCTGACCCCGACTGGCCAGTGGGATGTTCATCCCATACCACGTGACACCATGACCAGTGCATTAACCCGGGCAGTTGGTGCGTGGGGGGCGGCATTTGCGGCCTGGGGACTGGCGGCATTGAGTCAGCGGGCGGTGAGCGGCTGCATCACGTGCTGTTTGTTTCAGTGGTTCATTCCCCTTCCCTCCTCCCCACCCCGGGTTTTCACGTGTCTCATTGTTTTCCTTTCCATTGCATTTTTGTTGTTATTTTAATTATTAAACTGTTCTTATCTCAACCAATGAGTGTTACCCTTCTGATTCTCTCCTCCATCCCACTGGTGGGGGAGTGAGCAAGCAGATGTGTGGGGCTGAGTTGCTGACTAAATCACAACAGTCCCATACAACATATTGTCCCTAAATTGGTGAGGCATGGATTTAACAGATGGACACTCAGTGGATAAGGAATTGGCTGGATGGTTGCACTCAACGGGTTAATGGTTTAATGTCCAAGTGAAGATCAGTGACAAGTGACATCCTTCAGGGGTTGGTATTGGGACCGGCAGAGTTTAAAGTCTTTGTTGGTAGCATGGACCGTGGGATTGGGTGCACCCTCAACAAGCTTGCTGATGACACCAAGCTGTGTGGTGTAGTCGACATGCTGGAGGGAAGGGGTGCCATCCAGAGGGACCTTGATGGGCTGGAGAGGTGGCCCTGTGCGAACCTCAAGAAATTCACCCAGGCCAAGTGCAAGGTCCTGCACGTTGCAAGGTCGGGGCAATCCCAAGCACAAGTACGGAATGGGTGGAGAAGGGACTCAGAGCAGCCCTGAGGAGAAGGCCTTAGGGATGTTGGCTGATGAGAAGCTCAGCATGACCTGGCAATGTGCACCTACAACCCAGAAAGCCAGCTGTATACTGCATCAAAAGAAGCATGACCAACAGGTCAAGGGAGGTGATTCTTCCCCTCTACTCTACTCTCATGAGACCCTACCTGGAGTACTGCATTCAGCTCAGGAGACCCAACCTAAGAAGGACATGGACCTGTTGCAGAGGGTGCAGAGGAGGGCCACAAAGATGATCAGAGGGTTGGAGCACCTCTCCTATGAGGACAGGCTGAGAGAGTTGGGGTTGTTCAGCCTGGAGAAGAGAAGGCTGTGGGGAGACCTTATGACAGCCTTCCAGTACCAGAAGGGGGCCTACATGAAAGCTGGAGAGGGCCTTTTTACAAGGGTGTGTAGTGATATGACAAGGGGTAATGGCTTTAAATAGAAAAAGGGTAAATTTACATTAGATATAAGGAAGAAATTCTTCACCGTGAGGGTGGTGAGGCACTGGAACAGGTTGCCCAGAGAAGCTGTGGATGCCCCATCCCTGGAAGTGTTCAAGGCCAAGTTGTATGAGGCTTTGAGCAACCTGGTCTAGTGGAACGTGTCCCTGTCCATGGCTGGGGGGTTGGAACTAGATGATCTTTAAGGTCCTTTCCAACCCAAACCATTTTATGATTCTATTATTCTATCTGTTTTATTTTTTTTTTATATCTTTATTTTTATTGCCATTAACATGGTTACATATGGGTAACCATATGGCAGGGTGCAAGTATCAGATGGTTGGCCAGAAGTCTGGCATCTGCAGAAATTAGTTTATGAAACCAGGTTTCCAAATGGGAAACTGAATCTTTAGCAAATGAGTAATTATGGAATACAAGGAAATCATAGTTGGACAAATAACCCAATGCTCTTCTCTACCACACAGCACCCCAAACTCACCAGGACATTATGAGAGGTGATGTGTCACTCAGCCTGAGCAAGAGTACCAGGAGTTTGCTGCAGAGAAATTTCTGGGTCTGTCAAAAAGAGTATTAGAAACATTATAGTAGAGTTGACTTCCTGGTGTCACTTCAGTGCCATAGAGTCATAGTCATAAACAGTAGCCCCAAGAGGCCCCAGCCCAATAATAAAGACATTGTTATAATAAACACAGCACAGATGCTCAGAGCTGCTTACAATACACACAGTGGTATGTCCTCTAGTCAGAAGTTTTGCTGCTGTAGGATTGATTTTTTGCAATATCTCGTGCTTATTTTCAGTATCCCAAGGGATGGCTCTTTTCTCCTTTTCTTCCATTGTAAGTTTTCTTTCTGATATTTGTCCTACATTTCTCTATTTTTAGCAACATAATAACAGCAAGAAAAGGTCTCATTACCTGTAGTCAGACTCCGATCTGTATAATTCCTCTTCAATAAATGTTTCCTCTTCATTTTTCGGCCAAGGAGTAAGAAATGCTTAGCTCTTTTAATCATATACTAAACTTTCATCACTCACTCTGTCTTTGCTGCAGGAATGAATCTTCTTTTCTCTTTAGCAGCAGCTTCAGCACTAGCAATAAACCCAAAGGAATTGAGAGAATAGAAAATCCTGCATGGATCCCAGAGCAAGAGTAGCTTTTGATGGACAAAGATGAGGTTCAGAGAGGTGCATGAGGGATTTGCTTTGCTGGAAAGAACATTTCTCACTCCTTTCCCTGCGGCATCTCCAGTTCCCTGCAGAGGTGATTCTCTAGTGACCAACACACAGAGGTGAGGGTTTTGTACCTGCCTATTTTTTGTTGCTCTTCTCTGTATTTCTCTCACTTTTCTAATCTTTTGAACCATACAGGAAATCTGGTTTGCTGTAATATTCCTGGTTTTGAAGAGGAGAAGTAAAAAAATATTCACAGTTCTGACAGAAGTTTGTCCTCAGAGTGTTCTTGAAGCCAAGACTGACTTGATGTTTTCAGACTCATGATGATTCTAGAATAAACTACGTTCTTCCCAGTCACACTTTCTGGATGAAATTATCACATTATCTGAGAATTGCAGTGCTGTCTACCTCTGAATAATGTTGGGAAAACTGTCCTAATTTGAAAGATCTGCTGTGCTCATGGTGTCAAAGTTGTTTACCCTTTGGGTTGTTGGGGTGGAGGCCATCAGGTCTCCCCCAAGCCTGTCCCACCACCTGGAGAGCTAGCTCTCTTGGACACTGGGAAGTGCTGGGTTTACTTACCTTGGGCAGTTTTCACAGTAGCTCTGTGGGTCCTGGATGCCCTGGAGCCCCAGCCCAGAGACAGTACTTCCACTGCAGGGCCAAGGATCTGAAAAGTCAGCTGCAAAGTTTTCAAACCTGCCTTGCAAAATCAGGGGTCAAGGGTTACTGAAACAGGGAAATGTTCCTAGAAAGTTTTGCTACTAACAAAAAAGCAAAGTCCAGGGGAAAATGTCAGAATTTTTTCAGTGTGTTTTGAGATATCTAGAAATGTCCATGTGCAGCTTTCTTCGCTCTATGGTAGTGTGCACTTTTTGCATGTTAGTGTTGGACTGGAGGGGGTGACAATCTAAATAATTTGGGAGACCCGGCTCAAGGTTCATCTTGAAATCTGTCAATTCCTGACATGAAGATGAGCTTGTTTTATGATCAACTACTACAGGAAAGCGCTCATAATAGAAACACCACTTTAGTACTATTTTTCATTATAATGATGTTGTTCTATAATGACAACACCAGTCTGATCAAGCCCAATGTCAGATAGATCTATAAGGTGTTGGATTGGATCCATGAATTATTTCACTCCAATCAAATACTTTTTCTGCTACAAGAATTGGGAAAAAAACACAGGAGATTTTTGGTTTATTAGGAGATAATGCTTTGGGGCTGTTTTATTTCATTGTTGAAGAGGAAAGTTGAAATGTTACTACTTCTACCCATGCCAGATTGCCATTTTCTGCAGCAGTGAAGTAGTGCAAAGGCTGAGAATTCACGCAGTGAGAGATGTTCAGTGATGTGCAGAAATATGCCTCAGTGATAAAGCTGAAAGCAGAGGGCTTTACATGTGGAAGAGATCATGATGGATCAGAAGCTGAACTTTTTGACTTGACAATGTGGTATACTTCCAAAACCAACAAAGGCAAATGTCACTCAGAGCAAATTAACAGGAATATTTAATGCAAGACATAGAAGGCAACTATCTGTCTGCTCAGCACTGATCAGTCATCTGCTGGAGTACACCAGCGCGCTGAAGCACCACATTTAAAAAGTGATGCAAGGGAACTGAAAAAAGCCTAAAGAAAAGCAAACACTATAAGACACTTAAAATGTGGCCTACAAAGAAAGGTTGAATAAACTGGGCTTGTTTCATTCATAAAGGAAAAGACTATGGCTGGATATGTTTACAATTTTCTAATGTATAAAAGATTGGTTGGCTAATGGGAAAAAAAAATGGGATAAATGCAGCACTGCAAATTTGAGTTATATTTTAGTAAAAATTGCCTCTGTAAAGAGATAATCAAGTGCTGGAACAGCTTACAAATGGAGACAATAGACTTCCACATCAGAACAGGTTGTACAGACATCTTCCAGGGATGGTTTGGGTAGGAGTGGAGGACAACCTGGACAATCTTGGACAATTGGACCTGTTGCACCCAGCAGGTCCAGGGTTCAGTGCTCCTGACCAGTGTGACTCTGTCAGGGACTTTACCTGGGAAAAGGGGGTGGAAGAGGGAGAGAGAGCAAAACAAAGGTGGAATGCAGCAAATTCTGTATCTTATCAGCACGTAACAGAAAAAAGCAAATGAGAAAGTCTTATTAGACAACATTCAGCTGAACCTAAAGGGCTGAACCAAGAATCCTGCTCTGCCACAGCCCAGGCCTGCGTCTTGCTACTGCTGCCTCTTCACAGTTATTCTGCTGAAGGAGACAAGAGAAGGAACTGGAAGCTGACTGACCTCTTTATTTGAACCAGTGCTATTTTAATTGAATCCTAATGTCTCCCACACATGTTTGGCAGCTTTCTATGTACCCCCCACCTCCCACGCCCAGCTCTTTTTTCCTTTTGGCCTAGCAGGGAGACTATTTCTACTGGGGAAAAAAAAAAAGAGACTGACACTGGGATGCAGCAGTCTGAATTCAGCTTTTTGTCTGTATCTCTCTGCTCTACTTCATCGAACCTGAAGGTCTGGCCTTGCAGTCCAGGCTCCAGTATAAAGTTGAGAACAAATCTGCAGTGCATCAAATGTCCAGTAAAAAAGAAATGCACAGCATTTATTCCACACTGTTGTGCATGAACATGCAGCTGGGACATTATTAGAAGATTTGGGGATCTGGTTATTCAAGGCTAATTTGTTTGCATGTTCTTTTTAAAACTCAAAGCAGAACTGTGCTACATTCATGAGCTACAGAGTTAAGCAGAGGCCCCATCCTGACTAGCCATATCAACTCTTTCCCCTCCTCAGAGATGAAAGGTAGACACCTCTGACAGATGTATGTAGCTGCCTCCTTAGATTTTTTAGCCTAACTGTAATTCAGGGTAGGAGTGTGATTTTCTACATTACAGTACAACGTATATTTTTTTTCTGAAAATATAGATACCGAAGTGCAGTGATTAAAAAAACCCTTCCTAGCAAGAAAGTGTACATTGTATGAAATATGTAGCATTTGCTAAGTTTAGGAAGAATATAATTCTTACTCAGTTTAGCTGTTAATGGTTAAGAGAATGAAATTCTCTACACAAGGTATACTGTTATCTGTCTTTTTTATTGGACTTTGAACTTTTAACCACTGTAGGTGAAAAAGCTGTTTTATAGAAGCTGTGAAGTTGGAGTTAGCTTCTGATGATGGCACTGCAAGTCAAAGGTTCCCAGACTACTATGTGCATCATTAGTGTGATCCCAGCTATGCAAAACTGCTGTGGCAGTGAGCCAGCAGCACCGGGTGCTGCTGGTGGTATTCCTAACTACTTCTGCCGCTGTTACCCATCATTGCTGATGATGGTATTCACATTTAACACTACTGCTGATGAAAGTACCTGCAATTACTACAACTGCTGATGGCAGAAAGAGTTTGTTAGCCCTGCTGTAAATTACTTCCTGAGGCTTAGTTGCCAGCTTATTTTGTATTGTGAGCAAAATGCAGTCTCTTGGCACTTGCAAAGAGCTACATTAAGCAAAAGTTATTAAAAAAAGGCAGATATTATAAGACTAAACCATATTGGTGCCATAAACAGAAATTCAACGTTTCATTCTTATGGATAATACTGTGTGAGCCAGCCTGAGCCTAGGAGCAGCTTAGTTTGATGCAGTGCCCAAGCTAATCTGCTGTTTGGCAGAGCTGACAGCACAAGGCTATTCAGATTCTGGATTCAGTTTGGTTTATCTGAACGGTTCTTTTCTTCACCACAGGAGGTTATGAAGTTGGATTTGCATCAGGTTGGGAATGTCTACATCTCACTCAGCACATTTCATGATACAGATAGACTAGAATATTCATAAGAAATCTTTCTTGTGCTAAGGCCAACACAAAATCTTTCTTGAAAACAAGGCCAGAACCTGGGTCCCCACACTACTTTAAAGCCCATTTTGTACAATGCGTTAGATATTGCCCATCCTGCAGTAAATTCAGTAATCAGTATTTTTGATATTCAGCTTTCAGTAACTAATATTCTCATGCATATTGACAAAAATATTCTCCAGAAACAGGCCAGGCAAAATGAGTTCCCATGTTGGACCGATCCTGATACCTGCCTCTAGTGAAGATAAGAACATTGCATTAATGCATTACAAAACTCAATTTAAGCCAGTGTCCGCTTTCCAATAGTAGCTATTAGTGTCTGCTTGGGGCAGAGAATTTAGACGGGGCTTGTAGGGCATCTGTAATAGACTTATTGCAACTCTCTGTGAGATGCTTCAAAGGCTCAGATGACTGTAGTGTTCAAAAGTACAGCCTAGCATGGTGGCCCCACACTCGTGCCAGTAAAAGAAGGAGACAGCATTAGGCCACAAAAGTAAACTTCTACAACTCCTTTGTTAGTGAAATGGTTCCTCCAAATTTTATTTCATTGCCTGTCTATACGGCTCGGTGGATCCTAGTAATCTTCCATAAGGTCATTGGCCTGCGGTATTAAGGTGGAGAACTTTCCTTATCAAGACTCATCTTTGCTGCTCCTCCCAGGTGCCTTCTGAGTGTAATCCTGAAGCAGTAAAGTTATTTACCTGAAAGGAGAAGTCGGACTTACTGTGTTAAAGGAGGAAAGGTGAGACACAGACAGAGTACTGCTTTCTCAAGATACATGCTGACTACACTGCTGTCTGCACACTTAGTTCTTCATTTCCTGCTCAGGAGTTTAGAGAGATTAAATCTGTGGATTTTTTTCATAGAAAACAACTTGCTGCCTTTAAGTATGTCAGTTTCTTTTGTGTTCTCACCATCGATCCTTCCCAAAATGTGGAAATGAGAATTTCAGACCAAGCAACAGCTATACCTTTTTGAAAGTTTTTATAAAGCAGAGTAAGAGAAACAGAAAGAAAATTGGAATTTTAAAGAGAAAAAGAAATAAAAACAGGAATTTTAATTCCTACTTATAAATAGATTGACAGGACCAGCCCAAGCTATATTCATGTTATAGGGAAGCAAGTAATTAAAAAACAATTCACAAATGAGAGGAACCATCTACCTGGTTCTTCACAACAAAAACAGGGATCAAGAGTAGTTTTCCTGGTTAACCACTGCAAACAAAAGCAAAAGATTTATAAGGAACAAAAGACATAGGTTAACAAGAAGTGTTAGCCCACCAGCTGTCCTCCCACACTTTTCTTCTGCCATTTAACAGATCATCTGGAGCTTAACAGTAAACCAATAATTGTGACATATGGGTGCAAGCTTCTTTGAGCCAGTGTGCACTGAGCAGAAAACTGTAGGTTGTTAATGCAAGTACGTGTACATTTTAATGTCTATGTGAGTGACCAGGCAACTAATTTACAGCTTTGTGTGTTTTCCTTAGCACACAAATGCAGTCACACTTGAGACACCAGAGCAAAGCTAAATCCCTGCCAGCAGGTGCTGTCTTCTTGGGAGAAAAAGGCCATACACTACTAAAAGATATTTGTACTCTAAATGTAATGTTTAAATGCAGAGAAATGTCTCCTTGTTGCATATCTTTGGTTTAAAGTCTTTTGTGTTTGGAGGTTGGCTAGGAATTGAAATTGCTGTTTGGATAATCACAGCTTTCTCTGGATAGTAATTCGGGATTCATGCTATTAATCCCCTGCATCTCTTTGTATGTGCGACATTAAAAACTCCTTGCCAGAAGCAGTTAACTATTAGACGAATAGGCCAGCAAAATGAATGCTTACAAATAAATGCTGGGATTAAACTGCACAGAAAGACAGGTTAAGATTTCCTTTTCATTCTGTGGGTTCTTTCTGTGAGTAGTTTATACTTTTCCCAAATTATCATCTTTCAGCTTGAATTTTTATATATCTGAAGCAAACCAGGAAAAAAAAAACCCACCCTAAAAAGTAACAACTATGGGAAGCATCAGGAAAACACTCCAGCCACTGGCATACTAGGAAAGGAGCTGAGAAAGCATTTCTTCCATTATTGCTTTTGGCATTTTATTTATTTATTTTTAAACAATGTTATTTCTTAAGAAACTTTTGTTGGAAACTTGAAATTTGACAAGTGTATAAACACCAGTTCAGCAAAACATATTTTATCCTACACTTATTCAGAAAACCATTTAGATATGTTGAAATCCTGTTGTTGTTTCACATATTTGCTTGAAGTACATATATCTACACGTTGCTCTGAATAAAGATAGATTATTACATTGAAGGCAAAGGGTAACATGCACTCTGTTCTCCCTATAGATGCCTAATTCAAGCATTATGACTTCAATGTCTTAGAAGTCAATTCTCCTTCAGCTCTTTTGGTGCTACACAGCCAGATCATATATATATGTCAGTTCTACAAATATCAGTTGAGAAAAATAGTTGTAGTGGTTACACTAGCTACTTAAACTGGGCAGTCTGAATATAAAACTTTGACTTTAGGTTGGTGCATTGCTGAAATTCTCTTCTGATCTAGGTGAATTTCAGGAATTTATAAACTTATTTTATGCATGCATTTTCCTGCTATAAAATAACATACAGTGGTGTTTATTTTGCTCTGTACATTTCTAACATTAATGCAGCCAGTGTATGCATAAAGTTCAAAGCATGCTGGAAGATTGAGTGAAAATATTGGATGGCCTCATTTGATTGAACGTAAATGTACACATGGTAGAGGCCTCTATCTCAGTAAAGCATTCTAGATTTCCTTTATAAACATTGGGAAGAAACAAGCAATTTGAGGGTGTTAATCATGAGATCTGTTTTAGATATTTGCTTTATGATGAGGTAGAGGTTTCTACTGTGGTGTTGTATCTACACAAGTTAAGTGAAGTTGTATTCTCAGTAGAAGACTTCTCAAGCATTTTGTACACATGTGGTTGAAAAAGTGTAAGCTGAATTTTCTCTAAAGTATACTATAATTGGTATAAGGGTATGTGATGGGGTCCAGAGGAGCTGCTCCTAAGACTTAAACCAAAGCAGGACATGCTCTGTGACTCTAGGATGTCTGAGCTTTGGGATGGTATGTCTGTTATTGTTCACAGTGTGAGTTCTGCATGAGGTCAGGCATTCTAAAGTCCCACGTTACCACATTGCAGAAAAGAGCAAGGTCTTTTCTGATAATTTCAGTCTTCTGCTGTTGCAACGTGAATGTTTAAGCCCATCAGGCACAACCTTACTAAAGCCTGGATCATTGACATGGTAAATTGAGGGGTGTGTGTGCACAATTCAAGACTTGAACTTTCTTCTCCCATGCTTCTCCAAATCTTGGGTGTCACCATAGGACTATGTCCCAAAAGTGTGGCTCTTTTGTGAATCTGGTCTCAGGAGCAGGTGGCCAGCCTGTGTAGCATCTAACAGCAAAAGGTTGAGCAGGTCATCCAGTCTGTCTTCACACAAATAGCTGTCATGGCATTTAACCCCACTGATTCTGTACTGATCCCAGTTAATCTAGGTACAATAAATAAACCCAATCTTTAAAATTCTGATTCTCAGGCAGAGTAAGAGCAACAGTGCTGCCAACAACAGCTGAGAAATGTCAGGATGCTGATCAAGTGAGATATGCCTACCATCCAGCAGGTGGTAGGTGTCCCATGCAGCACAGACTGGCACAGATCCCAAATGTCCCTGACAGTTCGCAAACATGACAAAAAGTTTGACTATCAGTTTGTGAGCAAGAAAAGCCCTCAGGCTTTTAAAGCATTTTCTGCTCCATCCTAAAGCAATGGTACAGCTTGTTTGACTGCTTTGACCAATCTTTGTTTTTTCAAAGGAAGAAGAGAATGAGCTATCCTAACCAGCTTGTATTGGAATTGAACTGGGAGAAGTGGAAACTTTTTTCTGCTACTCTTGTCGACAGGTTTAGGAACTGAAGCTGGAGATTTGCTTAGGGTCATTATTTTAGTAGAAAACCAAATCTGTAAGGAAGATTTTGTGGGTAGTAGATCATCTGTTCTCCTTCTGACCTAAAAAGTAAGGCTATGAACAAGGAAATTCAAGTGGAATAGGGGAGCTTTATTCAGTAGGTTCAGTTAATATTAATATTTCAGAAGACCCTGTCTTCCTATTTGTGGCCCAAGAAGAAGAGACTTAAGACTCAGACTTTAATTGCTACCCAAGCTATAACCGTTCCACAATCTAGCATGCATTCAGTTTCCCATATGTGTGAGGTGGAGATACCTTCTTATTTCACTAGGGTTATGGAAGGATAAAATACATTAATATGTGTGAAATATTTAGGTATTACATTTCTGTAAGCCTCTGAAGTACCAGTGAGAGAGAATTCAAAATGGAGGCGCAAAATAGATGGCATGGTAAAAGCTCTTGCTGTTCCTACAATTCAGATTCTCAGCAGGGTATCTTTACCCAGTGAATTTCCACTCTTCTGTCTCTGCAGGTGTTCAGAACCATGCCATTTTCCTCCTGCTTTCACTTGCTTTCTATTTCTCATACAGAAAGTGATAAAATTTAAGTCAGAAAAGGCCTACATGACAAATGCACAATGGAATTGAGAGTAAAAGGAAGGCTATCCACTCTAAATTCTGTCTTGAAAGTTAGACAATGAACAGTAAATGAATGAAGGGGAGAGTGCCAGTCAAACAAACAGTCAAAATGGTCAGCTTTTAACAGCTGAGACATATTATCTGTGGTGCAACCTGTTTTTAAAATAAGGCCAAGGTTCATAAACCCTCAAAAGTAGCATGCATTTAAAGATTACATCTGATAATGTACAAAAGAGAAAGATGTGTACAGATTATTTTGGGCAGGTGGGTTGCAACATTTTTTTACATTTTTTGATTATAAGTTTCCCTGTCCCATTTTCAGTCAATAAATGAAGTTATCTATGAACTTTCAGCTGAATCAAGGTTGAGAGTAAATACCCACATCCGCAGTCTCACTTCTCTAGGCTCTGTCACAGGCAATTCCCTACTAGTGGGACGGTAGTGTACGTGAATAATTTTGTCTGTTTTTTCTACAGATACTTTATTACTGACATTTCTCAAATAACCTGACCTGTTTTAAAGATAAAAGTATCTGTTATCTGGTTAGCTCATAGCCTGAAAGCATCCTAACGATATTTGAAATGTCTTTTTGTCTCTCGATTTTTTTCTATTTTTCTGTTTTATTGTTTAATTTTTCTGATTTTTTTTTCTGTTTTGCTTTTTCTGTTTCTTTCTTTTGGGTTTTTAGACAGCAGATACACAAGAAATTAAGGTACTAAATGTGAAAGCATAACAGAACTCAAAGAACTGTACTTTGAAATCTGATAAATGGAAAGTGGGCACAATGTCAAATCTAATCACATTTGTATTCACATGTTGTTGAGAGCCGGCACTGATTTATGATCTATCAACAGTCACCAGATTCTGTGACTGCTTTATACACATACAAATAGATGGACGGATGGATGGATAGATAAACAGACAGTGAAATAATATTGCAGATTACATGGCACCAGATCTATTTATAAAAGAATGCTCATCCAATTCATTTAAAAAACTGGTAATTTTTGTCAGAGCAGATCTCTGGGAAATCTTCTACAATATGGGAAGTTTTCAGAAAACTAAACTATCCTGTTACTGTACTGTGTTCAAATGTTATTACTCCGAAACTACAGCCAAACGATCCCACTTTGCACACGTCTTGTCCTGTGCACAACATGCTGGAGGGAGGGTGTTTCACACTAATATCTTGCATCAAAGCATCACACAAAAGTATTACATTAAAAACAATCCCTTTCTCTAATTCGTAAACAGAGTTCAGCAGTGCACATGCTTGTGAATATTAAGAAAACAAGTGATCCAAGAACATGAGTGATGGAGTAAGGAGGAACATGAGCAAGTGAAGAAAGGCAAAAAGAGTGATGTGAATGGCACTAAAAATGACAGGACTTATCAATGCATGGCCACAACCAGCCACAGGGGATGAGAGGCTCTGCACAGCCTCCCCCCCTTACAGATTGTCCTCATTATAATAGACAAAAATTCACTGGGCCTTTTGAGGTGTTATAGACAAAATAAGATGGCTAAGTTGAAGTTTACATGTTAATAAAGAGGAAGGCAGTTCTTAACTACTGTCCTGACCCAGCTCTCTCTGTAAGGAGAACTTTATGTGTCCACACACAGGCTGGGTGCATCACTAGCCGTGCTCATATCTGTGGTGAGAGCAGCCTGGCTGTGAGGCTGAACGGGGGCAGCAGGCAGGCGGTGCACACCACTGCCGCTCCTACTGCCCCGTGAGAAACCCCTGTTTTATGGGCATGTAGGCCTAAGCAAGCCCAGGATTTGTAAATGTGGTCCCCATCGGTGGCACTGAATTACCATGGAGCCATGTGGAACCATGCTTTCAGAGGAAGCCCGGCCAGAGGCTGAATTGCTTTTCATCCCTGCTGAGTCCGGACTTTCTGAGAACAGCACCTACTGCAGTGCTTTTGTCAAGGCTGTGAAGCGATGAATTTCTTTGGCACCTTGTCCTCAACTGCCAAAGTTTTCCCATATGTTATAAAATGATATCAAAACTTTCTAAATTTACAGACCAAAGTCAATAATGGCACTCAAATACTGCGATAATAACTCTCTATAATTTAGTACTAGGTAATATTGTTTTAACTCAAGTTGTGATTAATATTAATTTCTGCAACCATTGTGTGACTAGCCTCAGTGTCTTCTTTACATAAATAATGTCATATTTTCCTTCTTCTAAGTGCTGCAGGATCATAGCTTAAGATTGACTACAGATTTCAATATATTTTCTTGATCTACAGAAGCAATGACAGTTTTCCTCTTTAATCTTCTTTTTTAGACTTAAAATCAACAGATTATTTCAGTGGCCAGATTTTCCTTTAATTTTTTTTTTTCTAGTGATTTAATTGTTTATTAGTTTTGTCAGTGTAGACACTATTCCATTCAGGAGAACATAAAATCCTAGTTGTTGCAGCTGATACATCTGGGAATGTAAGACAAACCAACAAATGAAGTTCTTATAAAATTTGACTCTGCCTTTTGTAAAACACTACAGTTCTATTGAAATCAATGGTTGCACTAGTTTGCAATGTTTGTTGTTGTTTGATACAAATCTCTCTTAAAACAGAGTAACTCTTCAAAAAAGCATTTATCAATATCCTCACCTTTAAAGAGGGAAAGACTACCTTATAGAATCTTAATCAACATGGAAAATAGATTAGTAGCTTGATATGTCTACATATGCACTGTTCGTATTTTTCCAACATAAACTGCCCATAAGTTCACCCAAGAAGGTGGAAGGCATGTCTAAACAGTCAGGAAAGACTATCTCTCTCCCTGTTGTTAAGGCTTGTCTTCAGTGAATATTGCTTATTGTCACAGTTTTAGCTGGGATAGAGTTAATTTTCTTCACTGCAGCTGGCACAGTGCTGTGCTTTGGGCTTAGCATGAAAACAATGTTGAGATAACACACAGATGTTTTGGTTGTTGCTGGGTAGTGCTTGTACTAGCCAAGGACTTTTCCAGCTTCCCATGCTCTGCCGGGCGCACAAGCAGCCGGGAGGGGAGGGGACACAGCCAAGAGAGCGGATTCAAACTGGCCAAAGGGATATTCTATATCATGTAATGTCATGCCCAGTATGTTAACTGGGAGGGGCTGGCTGGGGGGGAGGAGGGAAGCAATCGCGGCTCGGGGATGGGCAGGGTCGGTCAGCGGGTGGTGAGCGGTTGTATCGTTTGTGTTTCTGTTTTTTTTCCTTTTCCATTATATTATATTCTCATTATTGTTATTATTATCATAATCATTATTATTATTATTTTACTGTAATTATTAAACTATGCTTATCTCAACCCACAAGTTCTTTTGCTCTTCCAATTCTCTTCTCCACACCACAGGGGTGGGGGGGAGTGAGCAAGTGGCTGCGTGGTGTTTAGCTGCCGAATGAGGCTGAACCATGACACTTATACACAAACTATTGCTTAGGCAAAGACCTCACCTGCCCTCCCAGAAAGAAATCTAAAATCCATTTAGCATGGATTGACTGGATGGATCAAGTCCTGGTGGACAAAATATGTACAGCTTGGGCCAAAAGCAAATGGCTTGAGTTCTGGTTTTCCTAGGCATTTTATGTATACTTGGTTCCCAGACTGCAGCTAGTCTAAGCTGGCAGTCTGGAAAGAAAACCTAGGAGCCAGACTGCCTAATGTTGGTTTTAATCTCACATTTTAAATAACCTATGAATATTACAAAATTTACAGACTTAGACATCTAAAGCACATATTTGTCAAATGTTTGTGATGGCCATGTATTGCCCTTATGAATTTGATTTCACTTAGATTTCATGCAGGAAGATGAGGGATTTGTTTAAAAAAATGTTATGACTTCTCAATGCTTTTGTTGATTCTGCATTGTAATGATGATAAGTCTAGCTATGCCATTTATGACCATTTTAGGAGAAACATTTAAGTGCTTTGTCAATTAGTAAGGACAAAATGTTGTTTAGTGAACACTGAGAAGGAGATACTTACTTAGGTTGTGCAGGAAGAGAAACAAGAAACCTTAACAGTCCTGAACAGAGATGTCTGGGAGGAGGGGATGAGCAAGGAAGTACTGCTAGGGGCAGGAGCAATAGTACGAACCAGCACTCTGCTACAAGGGAGAAACTCAGAGATGAAAAATTATTCTATCATTTGATAAATCTCAAAACAGATAAAACTTCATCATTAAAAGTTGTTTTGATGTCTGGGGGAAAGGAAAAATCTCATAGACAATATACAGAAGTACAGATCTGAGATTTTATAGCCATGAATGAGAAGGAGAAGGAGGAGGCCATATGCTGCTGGGTAAATAGTGATATTCCCCTAGCACATTTTCTGCTGAGAATAATCATGATGTGGAATTAGAACATAAAGGTATGGGTAGACGTATCATTAAAACTCCAATTTATCACTCCTGGGCCACAGGATCCATAGTTCTTACTGTATCTCTCACTTCCCCAAGTTAGGACCTCAGCATCATGTGTCCTATACTTCTCGCTTACCACCCCTTTCTTCCTTCACACCCCTTCACACCAGGACTTCAGCTTCGCAAAGTTGCATCCCTTACTTACCTACTTCAGTTTCTTCCTTACTTCTTTACTTCAACCCAGGATGCAAATTCTAATTGCCTTGCTTCCCAGCCAGCGGTCACGTACTTCCCTCAGTAACTGAAGAACTGCTTGTGGCGTCCACTCCTCTGCAGCCATGGCTACAGGTTGTTACTTTATGCAGGGACATATTTCACTGCTTCATCTCACAGATAACATGGTGCAAGGTAATCATGACAGTCAGTGGTGGATACTGCAGTGATTTATTTTTCTCCTCTCCTCTCCTCTCCTCTCCTCTCCTCTCCTCTCCTCTCCTCTCCTCTCCTCTCCTCTCCTCTCCTCTCCTCTCCTCTCCTCTCCTCTCCTCTCCTCTCCTCTCCTCTCAAGTTTCCACTTGTTGTAGCTCATCAGTGTTGGCTATGGTGGAGCAAGAGAGGGATCAGTGCTATATTCAGTCCATTCTATTTATTTTTGTCTCTTCCACCTTCTCATTTTCTTCTCATGAACAAACAGACTTTGGAGGATAAAGTCAGGAAAATGAAAAGACATCACTAATTCTAGCTCAAACCTCTTGCCAAATCAGATCCTATTAAATAGGACAGACTGCCTTGCTATACCTAGCAGAGCACAGGCTGGTCAGGCCTTGGCCAGAAAATGCATTTTGATAACATTTTCAACAATATTTCTTACAGTATAAAGCACGTCATAATTTCCAAGTGGAAGAGGCTCTAGCCATTGACTTCTAGTCATGCCAGTAAAGGACATTCCAAAATGACAGCAAGGCAAAGCTAGCTGACATTTGTGAAATATTTTGGCCAATTGTTCTGCATTTTCCCATGCTTCATTGTTCTTTTACAAATAAAAGCAGAAAATAAAACAAAAAAATTTAAAGTCAAAACTGATACTTATGTGGCTGCTTATTTATTTCCTTTTTCTTAAAGGCTTTGGAGAAACTGTAGAGTGTTGCTTCCAATGATTCTACAGGAGCCTGACAAAAAGCCAATTTATTCTTTGCATGAGATCTGCCCTCTGCATATACGCCATGTGATTTGCCAGTGAAAAAGAGCAGCTGGCTTAGTAACATCTGAGGGATAGGGAAAAACACATTTAACAATGGCCGTTTAACATGTCTCAAACTTCTGTAAAAGACCACTATTCCAGAAATGCAATTGCTGTGTGATGTTTGCCAGCAAATATTCTGTATATAAGGGAGCTAATTTATAATCTCATCGGACATAAATTTTAACCTGTTAGCGTATTGTTTGTGGTGCCTGATAGTCCAGCTTTTCCTGGTACCTGGCTGCCTTCTGCCACTGACCGACTGTCAGGCTAACTATGAAATCTTGGTTACTCTGACCATAAAGAAGGAGTTACTGCAAAAATCAGTAATTTTAGTCAAGGAAATACCCTGGACACTTGGTGGATTATAGATGCTGTTAAGTCTCCTATGCTTTTTAATGTGTTTTTTGTTTGTTTATTTGTTTGAACAGTCTGAACCTAATCCTTCCTCCTGCCCCACAACAGCATCAGAAAGACCTGGCTGTTGTTGACAGAGCTATTTGTTTAACCTGTAATAAAACACCTTCTTTGGCAACAATTCAGTCCAGCATTTAACTGTCCTACAGTTACAAAATTGTTGGTTTTTTTTATATCTTTTAACACAAATAGCTCTGGATGAAATGTATTCCTAGTAACTCTTGTCCTGTCCACTCTGTGTTTGAAGAGATATTATTCCCTCCTTTTTTTTTTTTTTTAATCAGGCTTCTATGTGCTTGAAGGTTGTTTGCATGTCTACCCTTAGCTTCGTTAAACTTGTTCATTCTTGAGACACATAAATCCCTCCAACAAATAATCCCAGCCTTTTAACAAGCCTGAAACAGAGACAAAGGGATAAGGAAGACAAAAAAATAGTAGTGAAATTAATCAGGGAATGAGGAAGAAACACTCATGAAACATCAGGTTCTCGAAGACATAGTGCAGAAACCTTATTTAAAACCTCAAAACCTCTAAAGTTCACAAAACTAAGATAGATAAGGTAAATAACACTGAATCTCTTTTTATGCTGTAGAGATAAGATCTCTGTATCTTTATATCTTAATTATATCTTTACAGAAAAAATAGATTTTTACAGAAATAATTTGGTATTTCACAGAGTCGGTCAGTAACAACTGGATTGATAAATATGCTTTTCTTTAAAAAATGAAAATAAAGAATAAAAACAAAAAGCACAAAAAGAATTCTGGAGAAGCCAGTTTTCTGTAGACCATGTAAGAAAGCCTCAAATTGCACAAATTTAAAGTTTGCTTTCCTTTTTCCAGGATACCATCAAAGACAGAAAATGGAAATATATTTTGCAAATACCTACACAAGGAAATAGGAATGAAAAAGGAGAAATTAAAATATAAAAGGTAATGAAAAACGCAATCCAACTGCGTAATATCCAAACCAACCAGTTTCAGGTCTAAAATTTGCCCTACAGTTAAAACCACTCTGTATAAACCGGTATCCTGGAGTTAAAATATACACTGCAGAAGCTGGCAACGTGGATATAATCTCTACACCAGGAAAAAGAAAAAAAGGCATAGTGGGATTCAAAAAATACATTGCAGAAGCTAATACTTGGCACTAATGCTTTCTTGAAGAAATTACTCTGCCCAGAAAACATTATTTTTATTGTCATTGAGCTATTCAACTCAAATGGAATTTCTGACAGTGCTTGCCCATAGTGAACATTAGTTCTACCTCAGGATTTTAGCCACTGGTTTTCTTTTACAAATGTACCTACTCAAATGCAATACACTGATGAGACACATTTTACACTGATATAGTGTGGTTTAGATTGAACAGTTCTGGTTTGAAACAAGGAGACGCTATTTGCACAGGTGCAAGAGGTTATAAATTACTTTAAAAATGAGAACAGAAATTTTTAAACCATCCCAATAATGTGACACACTGATTGGTAAAATCCTTCTGAAAACAAGACCTTGTTCACAGGGAAGGATGAAATCTTGTTTCAGCTGGTGTCTTTGGGAGGGAATGAATTTTGCTCCCAGAAATCTTTCAGCTCATAATTTTCTCTTGAATTTTCAGGGCACCTTTGGTCTGTAAATAACACTTGCACGTGTTCACACTTAATTTGTTATTCCCCATAATGGGTTACTTTTTATCTTACTCTTTCAGAATAATAATCTTCCTGCCAGGATTTCTCCATAGAATGAATTTACTGTTGTATCTAAATCCTAAAACAAAGTTCTCTATTTGCCTCAGTCAGTGCAAATAGCCATGCTGTGACAGGATGATGAGTGGCAGCAGGGATCCATCTATGACAAGAGCCTAAAGCTGCAGGAAAGCTTTGTACCTGTAGGATGCATTTTGTATTTCTTGTCCTTTTTGGACTAGAGTGGAGGAACCCACCCTTTGTACAGTGTGTAGGAGAAGTCAGAGGTCATATCCCCTTTCTTGCCTTTTCTCCTGTTTTAAAATTATATTCAGTTTGGCAGAGTGTCAGAATCATAGACCAACAGAAAAGCCTGACTATCAAAGGAAAGAAAAGAAATAAAGCTAAGTGAAGAGATCCAGATAGGCCAGGGTGGGTTTCAAGACTTGAGCAGCCATGATGGTGAGCAGTAATGATGTGGGTTATGTCCTTGGTTAAAGAAACACAAGAAAAATTTAAAGAATGTATATACAGGTGGTGAAATGAACAAAGCTAGATTTCGTTGGGTAATTAGCTGGTTACACTTGACTGTATTGCCTCCCTGTAACGGGGCATTAGCAGATGGTGTACAGTGCTGTAATCAAAAAAACAAGCATTACCTTCCCCCATCAAGTGCGGTTCCTGCTGAAGGATCAATTCTTCAGTGCAAACACTGGGGGGCTAATAAAGAGTCCAACTCTGGGAACAGGAGTGATTTACAATTGAACTTAATCTATTTGAAAAATTCTAGCAACCGCATTAAAAAAAAAAACCAAATCTCATCATGCACCACCTAAATTTCCTCAGTGCCATCTGTCTGCTGCATTAAACAAAGCCCTGGAGACCCTCAGAGAGAGAGAAGCAGAGTTTTAATGATTAACCTAACCTGGCTGTCAGAATGGATAGCTTGATATATAGGACCTTGGCTGGCAGTTTCTGCATACCTAGTCACTAACGCTGCAGAGAAGATTTAAGCCAGCAGGAATTTCCCTTCGGTGCAAAAACCAGCGTGTGTTCTTCCAGGATGCAGCCCTGGCACGTAAAGCGGCATTAGCCTGGTGCTCCCAGATTCACAGTGAGCCCCTTGGCAGCTTGGTCATGGAGAAGAACCGTCTGTAGCTCATTTTTGCCAATAGGTTCTGCAAAGGCAGCGCCTGGCCATCAACCATGAATAACCCTGGAAGCTCATCTGCTACCGAGGATGCCAGTTCTGCGTAGCAAGATAGCTCCAAGTCCCTGGTTTTACTTCTATTCTTTACAGGCTTAAATATCTTGAAATATTTTAAGTTGGGTACCTGAGCATCTACCTTGCTGAACTGAGGTTGCTGAACAGTATGAAATTGCCAGCCTCAATTTCATGAGTTAAATTGATATTTTTATAAGATTTTTATGAAGATTCAGAATTGGAAGTGGTATTTTGATCATTTCCATTTGATCAAGACCAACACTACTTTTCTTGACATCGGTCTCAAACCTGGATTTCTGGAGATGTCAAAAGTGAGAGTTTGCAGTTTTATGAGAGCAATACTATTTGAATTTCTCAGTAAACACTTTTTCTCTGAATAGAAAGGACAGATTTCCACTATAAAAATAATTTTAAAATACATATGCTGTTCTTCACTCACTCAGACTTTTCATCTCATGTTATTGTACTTGAAATATTTAAATTAAATTGTTCTGCTACTTTGGATTTGTGGAGAGGATGTAAACAATGCATCTTTCCCTTTAGAAACTATTTAAGAATGATCACGAGATTTGTAGGTATTATTTAGTGAATAATCATACCTTCCTTTATCGTAAAATTAATGGTTCCACTTTGCAGGTACAGAAAAAGAAACCTAAGCCATCATTTTACAATAAATTCTACTGGAGCTAGTAATTTACATGTATGCAAAGTGAATATAAATGGTGAAAACATATTAGTACATTATATACGTATGAAGGTTTAAGGGAGCAAAATATCAGCTGACAAGCATCTACCAAAGCCATAAACTAATTCAGTGAAATATTCATAATTAAAATAAGAATTACCAAATTTATTTAAATTTGGTATCCATCTAGATGCTTATATGTAGCCACTTTTATCTAAATGATGAAGATACCTGAGTTTTATGCTTACCCAAAAATGCTCTGTGGATCTGCAAAACCTTCCTGAAAGTTTTTCATAAAACCCCATAATCGTAGAATGTGTGTTAATTCTACACAAATAATAAAACAATTAAACAAAGTAGTTATCTATTGCCTTATTTTCTTTATTAATACTTATTGGTTTTGTTAATTAAAAATCAGTTCTGATGAAAATTAACTTTCTGAAAAAAAAGCCCTTTTCTGTCCCCTTACACTTGATCCCAGAAGCCAGTCCCCTGGGCTCAGGAACGGGAGGAACCGATCCCCCAGTAATTACTGATGGACCCAGACTCTCACAGACAGAGGGGGGAGCAGAGCCAATGTCTCAGCGACATCAGAGTGATTCTTCATTACACAGGTTATATACATTTCTTATAGCTGGCCCAGCTCTATCAATCCTTCCGAAATATGAGGTTCCCATCGAGGCCCATTTAGTCATTCCCCTCCCTATTGTTAATGAATGTGACAGAACAAGACAGATCCTAATGCCTGCATCTCCAGGCAGCCCAGCAGCCCTCTTGCTTTCATTTCAATACTTTACTACTGCTCATCTGTCCCCTTTGATGACTGCTCTAAAGCGTGTTTCACTTCCAGGTGGCAGGGTTCATATCCAAGAAAATCTGAATTAATTCTGGGTATAAAGTTTCATGAGCAACTGTTTTCAATGACTTATTAGAAATCCGTAACATTTTACAAGTCTGCCTTTTCAGGTAACAATAATAAAATAATAAAACTCCCCTCCCCAAGTTTCTGTTTTAGTACCTCAAATGTCTTCTGATTCTCATGCCCCATAGGTATTTAAAAAGGATCTCTGCTGAAACAAGAAGTATGTTTCATGTTGGTTGTCACTGCATTTGAAAAGATGGGCAGCATAATGTTAGTGCATCTTTTGGACTGGACTATCAGGCACGCTGAGAAAATTTTCTAGCAGCAGGAAAAGTATTTTTCTGTCACTTTTTCACAACCTTCTTCCCAGGAACTCTTGAAATTTGTTCTGCTGTGACAATGCTGTTAAGCTGATGGAAGATGCAGAAGTAGCACATGTTCTATGTCTATCGTCCATGTGCTGTCCATATAATCTGCCACACCAGAAGGGGAATGCTACTGCTGAGAAAAGGGTTGGGTTTTTTTGCTAGTCTAGCACATATCTTATTTTCCACTTAAATTTCTTTTACCTTGAGGTGTATTATGAAGATGATGCTCTCTTCTAATGAAAGTAACCACACAATGGGTGACAGCAGTGATCAGGAGGATTGAAGGGGCAGGGGGATATCTGTTGTACTTTCCCTTTCTTGGATCTTCCTATTCCTTGTAAGTTAATTACATTATGAATTTAGGCCATCACTTGGACAAGAACTGCTATAATACAGCATACCTTGGAAAAAGCAAGGATTGCTTATCAGGTGTGTGTTTTGAAAAAAACTTACAAGAGTGCTTTAATTCAGGTTATGATGAAAAGGTCTTTATGTGCACATTTTCTGGCCAATAAAGTTTTTGATTAAATGCAATAACTTGTAAAGTCTGAATTAATTTTCTTTAAAATGTTTTAAATAAAACAAAGGGTCTTGAGTCAAATGAAAAAGTAGTATGTGCATTCTTTTGGCAAAGTCTGATTTATTATGAGAAATATTGAAAGGGTTCATCATCTAATTCCAGTTCCAAATAATGTGTTCTGTATCTCTTCTCCTTCAGACTGTTTCTTTTAATAAGTTTCCATCTCTGGAAATTCCTGATTTTAAATATGAGTTTTTTTCTTATGTTGATGCCATCATTACAGCTCTTACAGGAAACAGTTTGGAATGGCCTAATCTTTAACTACTTTTTTGGTTTGACATAAATGCTATGCCTTCATCCTTCTCATGTATCTTAGTGAATTTAATCCCACTTTTAACAGCCAAAACCGCTAAATTATTTTTGTGCTTGAAGAGTTTTAAAAAATATTTTTTCCCTTCACTTGTCTAAAGCTTTAGTGTTTTGTTTTATAGCTAACGCTTAAAAAAATAGTCCTACATTTTATTTTCCCTTAGTTCCATTTCTCCCTCCTTAGCTGCATGCTGACAGGGAGCACACTGAGAAAAAAAAAGGGGCCACGCCATTTAGAAGAACTGCTTCTCATTGACCTCTTTCTATCCTTGTGTTTTCAATACACTCTTCAGGTTGCTTTTCTATCTAAAAAGCTGGGTGTAAAGCTTTGAATGCTGAATCTCAAACACAATGTCATGGTAGCTGGATTTCACTAGAACGGTATAGGTTCAGCGGAGTGAAGTATATGCTTCCGTTTGCTCGTAGCTGAATAGCTCTGTTCTTTGAAATCTCTGTTGAAACATTGTTTTAAATCAAAAGTAACTGCATTTAAACAACATACCCCTATCAGTTGGTGCGTTTTTAGTTTTTTTTTGTTTTGTTTTGTTTTTTTGTTTTTTTTTTTTTTTCCCCAGTATAATGAATCTTCTGGATTTGCAACATCATCTTTTGGTGGTCTTAAATTTGTAGGGCATTGGTTTGGTTAAATAGAGTCTTTCCACTCATGGGAGCTAAGAGATTGGGTTTGTTTCTTCCCCCCACCCCACCCCACCCCAAAGAAATCAGTTATTTGGAGACTGGATATGCACTTGTTTTTAGAAGAGTTAGGTGCAGTTCAGTTGATCAAATGCAAACATTTTTCCATAGAAAAACATGTCTGCGATACCTTTTCAGTCAGTGGAAGAAAAGAGGTGCTTTTAGGGAGTAACTCATCTCATCCTGCTTTAGCCATGTGAAGTTGGGTGAATCATGCCCTAACATGGCTTGTATCTCTCTATGGACTATAAGGAAAACCTGAATTGTTTATACATATGTGATCTACCTGCAAACGTATGAAATCCGGTGGATTTCAGAGTAGGATTCAGAGTATGGCAAGGTCCTACCTTATGGAAGAGCTGTTTTTTCCCCTCCCCTCCCCCCCCTCCCCTCCCCCCCCCCCCGCCTTCAATTTTCACTTCCCAGGTGGACATTTGGCATTTGAACAATGTTGACTGATACGACACAGGGCCCACAGGAGACATGCCCTCTTCTGGACTGGCAGCCTAAGGCCAGGTGAAGTGTTCTAGGATATATCAAATGCTAATAAATGCCTGCATACAGGCAGCTGACTTGCACCCCTCTGTGTTTTAGCATGAGAGGTGATAAACTGGGTGCATCAGACTCTCAAATCAGTGCCGCTGCTTTTGCAGAGCCTCACTGTTACAGCATTCCTCTGGCTCCTGCAGCTCTGGTCTCCAGTTATCCTCTTTATAGACAAAAATTCACAAAGAGCAGAGGTTTGACAAGAAACTGTCTTAACTGTGCAGAGTTTACTCTTAACAAACCATGCTGCAATACAGGACTCTGACCTCAGCTTCCAAAGTTTGATTGTAATCCTGCATCTGTTGGACTTGGTCAGCGTTGCTTGGCTCAGCAACCTTCCCTGCTAGTCCTGGCTTTGAGCACCTGCCTGTTGTGGGAGTGTGGCTGGCTCTTTCCTTGGAAGAGCATGCTTCTTTTAAAACAATCACCATCCCCTTTCTCTCAAAAATCTTTATTCTTTGATGAAATTGCTATGCAACAAGCTGTTCAAAGTCCAAGACGTTTTCCTTTAAATTTATTTTTTTAAATTCAGATTAAAAATCTGAAGCCTGTTGTTTCACCTAGAAAGAGCCTTTCGATATTGACAACTTGTGATATTTTCTTTAGTCCACTAACAAAGCTGTACTCACCCTCACTCAAATCTCTCTAACAAACAAGGTAAAGATTCCCAACTAGTGGGTCGTTCACAACCACACAGAGACAGGTGATTTGCTGGGGAGGGACATCAGTCTTTGAACAGAAGTAGTCACAAGCAGCATTTTAGGTAATTATCTCTTCCAGGCATTTCAGCCAAAATGTTATTAGCAGGTTTACAGGAAGCACCTCTGCCCTGAGAATTGATTCTGTTTAGGAAGATTAAAGATCTCATCGAAGAAAAATGCTCAAATCACAAAACTAACTGCAATGTATCATTTTCTTCCAAGGCTCAACGATGCTTATATCCTTAGGATTTATCTCCATGGGGAAACCATTTTGAAATAAGCCAACATATGAATTTAAAGTGCAATAGTTATTCAACACTAATTTACACTGCTATTCTTCACTAAGGAATGCACCATACCTTAGCACCTGCACTGAAGCCACCCATCTCAATGCTTGATTTCTGAGTCCTGTTTAAGAATCAGGCTGTCTCTGGCAACAGAAACAAGAAGCAAAATGCAGAGAGGCAGGAAGAGAGAATGGCAAGGTCGCAGCTGTTGGGTATCTGTTTGAGGTCTGCAGTGTATAGAGGCAGTCCATGAATATGTGACAGAATGATATTGCAGGTTCCTTCACAAACCCTGATATTCAGCTGGGAACTGGACCTGTGGCTGAAGAGTTACAGTATGCTGAGTTTAGGTGCTGTCAGGAGAGACACCTGGCAAACCCTGGCCTGCCCATGACCTTCAATATCTGCACAGACATACCCTTGTCAGAAAAGAAAGTATCCCTGCAGGCTTTTTTTTTTTTTTTAAATAACTATTCTAAACTCTTCCTGCATGTCAACAAGTCCTTAGAAAAAGAACTTGCAAGAAACATATCAGAGTGACACCTGGTATCTCCCGTCAAAACTGTGCTCATCACTTCCTACCAGGGAAGCTAATTTCATTAGAGATGAGGTTGGAATTGTCACTCAGCAAGTTCATTAATTCTCAAATACCAAGAGTGAAAAATGCACCAGCTGGGTGATAATCACTGAGCATGTATAAACAAGCCCCATGCCTAGCTAATCTTCACTCTGATGCTGGTTACAGGCCTCAAGTTTTTAAAATAATGTTTAACAGACCAGATTGTTCCTGTAGGTAAACAAGGGTATGAAATTTCTTCAGGCAACTCTCTCCCCATCAAACTTTGCGCATGACATGTGGACATCCTGCATGACCATAGAGCTCTTAACCTCTTCAGGGCCAGCCTCCGTGCGGCATTCAGATACATGACTCTCACTACTCATGTACTCCTGAACAGGAGAACCACCTAGGCAAGGTGGTCTCTTGGGTTTGGGAGACTCTGGGAATGGTAGGGACATGCACGACTCTGCAGAGAAAATCCATCACACCAGCACCTGTGCCAAGCAGCTCTGCATCTCAGCTAAGCATAGTGAGAGGAGACTGCAGTGTTGAGAGCTGCCTCACTGCACAGCAGATGTATTACTGCCTTGTAAGGCATCCTTTTAATTCTGTAAATCAACAGGATAGCACAGGAGCGGTAGGTCAGACTGATCTGTGCTAGACATACACTGGGCAGTAGCTCAAAGGGGGCATTTTCAGTGTGGTGGCTGTTTATGGGAAAGTACCATTTGTTGCAAGAAAGAGATGTACTGAATTGTCTCTTGGGAGTGGTGCAGCACTTTTGTGGCCAACAGTGACATAAATGGGAGCCTTCCTTTTGAATTCAGCTGCTAAAGGGTGAGTCTTAAAGACACACAGCTAAGTCCTACTTGCAGTGGCTTTTAGTTACAGGGTCATCTTCCATTTGCTGTATGCAGCTAGACACGCAGAGCTGCATACACACACCAGCCATGTGCAGTTAGGGGGTAAAATGCTATTAATCATTACTTGGTTCCTCCACAGTCAATGATTTCTAGTAATCCCTCTGTTTCCTTCCTTGTTAGATTTAGATATAGCAAAGATTCTTTGCCTGTAGCAAGGCCATGTGGAAAAGGCACTGTTCTGTAGTCACCAGTGCTCCAGAATCACTAGCTTTGCACAGGTTTTTCAAACTTGCTGCTGGATAAAACCGTAAGGATTTTTTAACATGCAAGCGTCCAACAGCAGGACACCATCTCATTAACTCTTATAGCTCCGTTTTCTGAATACCAGTGTGCAACTCATTTACATTCATGTATTCTTCCTCCTGCTGTTGAGAGCATACAAGGACCGAGAGCCCTCACAAGGGATGTTTGCATTAAAGCAGCACATTCGTTTCCAATGCCCTGAGGATCCTTTATGTGTTAAGGTAGATATAGCATTTTGTCTTTTACAAAAGGTTCTGCTTGAAAGGTTCAGGGTGGGAAACCTAGCTTTGTCCCAGGGCTGACAGATGTACTAGCCAATTTAACAAAAATACTAGCTGCCAAGAGGCTTGGCAAAATGCATGTAGTGTCCCAGCTTGATGAAGGAAAAACAGGATATACATTGCCTATCTGCAGAAAGCTTGTTAGTGAGTGATGGTTGAAAGAGTTTAGACAAAATGTCATTTTGTCAAATACCCTGATCCACCAAAGACAAAATGTTTTGCACAGACATAACGATTTTGATAAATTTTTTTCACCTGGAAGCTTTCTTTGAAAATCAAAATTTTTGTAGTTACTTCTGAAATGGCAGAGATGGGTGAGGGTAAAAGGCAGAGGAGAGAGTGGAAAGATTTTGAAAAATCTGAAGACAAACTGTCTCAACAAAAGCCTATTTTTACAAAACTGTCTGAAGTGTCTTATTTCCCGAAGGAGAATTTGAAACCTCGCAAGTCATTACCAAAAGGCACTGCCATCATTTAGCGAGCTTTAATGCTAACTACATTGATCACCTTACCTGGGACACTACTCAAACAAAGAGACAGTTTTCAAATATAGATTTGGAAGCCATTCTGGATCCGAAAGCATTGATGTAGCACTAAAATCAATAGTATAATAGGGAGAAGAGTGGCAGTTGGTGAGGTAAAATTAATTTACTTTTCTGAACATAAAGTCTGAGTTCCTCAGGTGACTTTCTACTCAACACAAGGGAGAGCTGGTGAAAAAATGGAGAGGATCAGCGTGCCAAAGTCTCCTGGCAAGCCTGGGCTCTTGGACTGGAAGAGCTCTCGCTATGGCTGTGCCCAGCCCTGGTGCAGGCTGCCGCAACCCCCAACAAACCCGAAAACATCCCTCCAGACTTTCTCCCTGTGCCCAGGGAGGAAAGCACAGTTGTTGGGGAACAAAGAGCATCACCAGCTTCCCATCTGAGCGGTTAGCTGCAGCGCCTCTTCCCTGTACTTCCGTTAGCATCAGCTGAATTGCTCTCCCATCAGAACTTTTATAAGAATATTTCACACTGATCCATTTCTCCATGTTGTTCTGTGCACTGGGTCTAATAGGAATACACTGGTTTGGTTTGTATTTCCTGTACTTCCATATATTCTCTCCTTAATATTTTATCAGAGTTGTTTTTACAAAACTTACTCATATGTATTTCAGGGCTTTGAACACATTTGTTACAAAGATGGCATTCAGGTAACCTTAACACACCTGAAGCATGTAAAATGCTTTAATATGCTTTAATATCAAGGCAGAATTTAGTTTCAGTAGGAACTAGAGAGGATAGAAGAAATGTTTGGCATTCATAGGATGACCATAGTCTAGCAATAAAACACCTAAGCAGCAGACAGGAACACAGATTAGGCTTTGTCAGTGGTGCATATGGCCTAAAACCAAAGTCAGTTAGTCATAATAGCGCATAGACATGTTCCAGATAGTGTTACAAGAGAGAATGGTCTATAAACTCCCTTCTAAAACATCAATCTTTTGCCTTCAGAACTGCTTATTAACTGAGCTGAGAAATACATCAAATATGCTAATAACGTAGTAACCAGCAGCTAAGGAAAAAAATAAAACACCAAATGTTCATTTACATGAGGATCACAGCAGCAACAGCATACTGATAATTTAACCCTCTCTGCTCTGGATAACAACCCCGAAGTGACATTAAGCACAGACTGTATAAAGCATACTGTAATTGAACGACCTCATTGTCAGTTTTAAACAATTAATGATACTGAGATAATTCAAAAGGACAAGTGGAAGCCTGTTTGCTTCATCAAAGACTACTTAATAATCAGTTTTATGCACTGAGATAATGAGACATATTAGCCCCAGAGTTGAGGGGGGAGGGTCAATGAAATATCTCAAACTCCCTTAAAGCATAAGGTCAGAGAGAACACATGGCTTTCCTTGCTTACAAGGAGGAATGTCACACTGAAGCAAATAACAAAAAAATAAAAAACCAAAACCCCAAAACCAAGAGAAGGGAACGCTTTGGATGAATGTAGTTAAAGGAGATGAAATTAGACTTATTTCAATCTGCACTTGATATTTTGGAAAAGGTTATTTGTGGTTTACAAACAAATTCTGGGGTACCTTGCTTTGTACCATGTTTGGCAACATCTACTATAAACTGCTCTCTTCTCTATACTTTTTCATTCACCTCGTGAGTTATGCACATGTAATTTCAGAATCTTTATTATGATCAAAAACAGCTGCTCATTACAACAAGATTATTGTTTTGAGATATATACTGCATTTGTGTTGAAGAAATAAGTTAACCCTCTCTGTACCTGAGGGTTTACGACTACACAGCTCTAGGAACAGTCTGTGCACACAGTATTTCTGTAGCTTTAGCTGTACAGCCCCAGAACGTTGCACCTTTTTATTTTATTTTCTAACCAGGATCATACCCCAGACCTACCAACCGTCCTTTCACAAACTTCCTGATTTTTCCTCTCTGTATAAGAAAATGTGAATGCCTCACTGCTAATCTACATGCACCTGTTAGTGCTGGGTGAATAATAAGACAGGGACATGTGTGGATCTGAGATCACTGTAGCCTCCAGCTTGCATAGGATTATTGTAAAAGAATCAATTATTTATATAGAAACAGTATTGCTAAAGCATCAAAATGTCAGGCATTTCTGATCAGAAAACTGTTCTTTCTACCTATTTATCTATTTTTGCATATATTTTTAATTATAAGTTAGAGCAATTTACAGGAAACTATATAAGATATGCGGTATTCAGTACTCAGCAAGCAGCGCGGGCAAGGTCTTTGCTACTTTCACACGTTTTCAATTGTATTGTAGGCATTTATGCACACTTATTACTCAATAGCAATGGGGTTTACTTTACTGGGTACAGATGCAGTAGTCAGTATATTCAAAATAAGGCCATATCCCACAGCCCTCTGTGGTACCCAGCTAATTAAAATTAGAGTAGACCAGATTAAGCTGTAGAGCTAGCTTTCTTTTTAAAAAGACACCATACATCATATATGATACATGTCCTATATTGCAGTTTGGGCAAAATATACTGGACTCTTTTTAAAAGCTTCAGTCCAGCTTAGCATGGGTGCTTAAACCTCACTAGTGCTAAGACAGGTGATTACATTACTTGCTGAAGAGGAAAAAGATTATTTTAGCAACTTAAATGCCTTAATGCAATGATGGGCATTTTAGGAAACATCACTAGACACAGTGAAATCTCCCTGGCAATCCTGGGAAATGCATAAACGTTATCATCATTTTGGAGAAAAATGCCAGGGGACAGACATTGTCCAAGCTTACATGATGCATCAGGAGAAGAGCAAGGTCCTGATTCAGCCTCTCTCATGTCAGCTCTTACGAGGCACCATGGGGTCTCCACAGACTCAAGTCTTCACACTTGGGTTTGTTATACCAGGCCAAAATGTAGCAAATAAATGGGCTTCCACAGAAGGTTAATGAGAAACAAGCATTTCCAAAGAAAAAAGCTTGATTTTGAGGAGAAGTGAGGCTGAACTTGAGACCGGAGATGAAAAAAGCAATAGTCCCAAACTATTGACATACTGCAGTGTGAAACTGGCTCCTTCAGGGCATTTGGAGCTGGCTTTAATTTTGAATCTGCCCCATTGCTCTGAATGATGACAGATCATTATGGAGTCCGTATCTGCCTTCCCTTCACACACTCATCCAACCAAGCAAGATGCTACAGTGTGGCACAGCTCCAGAACATTGACATCTCTTTCTGGCAAATAATTAATTTCAAAGTATTTTCTCAAATACATGTAGGCTTCTAGTCAATGAAAATATGAGTTTGCCACTTATTCAAACCATCTGTCTTTATTTTTTAAATTATAATTGTGCAATATGTTCATTTTCTAGGATTATTATTGCTTCATTTTTTATGAAGATTTCTTTTAGGCAGCTGAAGGTTTTATCTGTAATTAAAATATGCGTACACAGTTTTGTTAAAGGTACTCTATCCAAGCTAAGATACAAAAACTGTTTTTCTAACAAAGGAAAAACCCCACTGCAGTGCACAAATGGCATGACTTACAAACTGAAGTGCAGCAATAAGTCAAATTTAAGATACTGACCATGTATCATGGCATTGAAAGAAGTTCATTAAAATGTGTTAGAATGGAAAGGTCTTCATATTCAATACCCGATTCATATTAAAATCTCCTTAAAATATACCACTGGGACAACGCAAGGTGTTGATACACTTAGCAAGTGGCAGAGGTCATACCTTCTATATTTTACTTATTAAAATATGTATTTTATATTAAATTTTAATAATTTACTGCTTTTTAAAGGAAAATGTAATTTTGGAAAAGCATAAAATGATGAGCCCTTTGACCTCCGAAAAAGATGTGGAAAAAAGCATTTTACATTACAAATCATTTATCATTCATATGATCTTTGCTTCCTGAATACAAGACTAACTGACTTTTGAATGCAAGCTGGTGATTTCTGAATGCAGGGCTAAGTGTTCAGTTTATGGTACAGCTGGGCCATTCTCACCATGCTGCAAAAAAATCAACTGAAAGACTTCTTTTCAGACGTCAAGAAAGTGAAAATGGAATCATTATTTTTCTTCTCTAAGCTAAGACAAATATGGCAAGCATATATTTTGAGTCAAGAGTTTGACTGAATACATTACCATTATTTTTTCATCAATGAAATATATTTAGCAATAAATTGAAAAATTTAGCATTTCTTTTTGGAAAGGTCCACCTTGTGCTTTCTGGGCAACAATGGATAAGTTGCAACAGTGAATAGGTCAAAAATCTCAGCAAGAACAGCCAAATAGGAAAAGTATAGAAAGAGTATAGACTTGTTTAAATGTCTGTTTAAGGACATAACTAGTCAACAAGATATGAATAGTATGGGGTTTTTTGTGAGAAACTGCTGATTCATAGAAAAATGTGTGTTTTGAATAGCATATCAAATTCAAAAGCATATTTTTCAGGCAGTTATTGAATGATTTCATCCTGATAAGGTCAAATGCAAATAATTTCATTTTTGCTTTACCATTTACACTTTTGCATTAGTAGTCAAAACAAATAGAAATAAGCTGGTTTTAACATGATGAAATTGAAACATTTACTTCATAAACATGAAGGGCTGTGGAACACTTTCAATTTCAGGAGAAAAAATAGATACTTTAACTTTCTCAAAATTTTATGTTTTTTCTTTTACATAGCAGAAGTTCTGCTTGGAATATAGCTTATTACCTGATGAGGGGACTCACTGGGTGATAATATAATCACCCACAGACCACAGAGCCAAGATTCAGATGAAGAAGCAGCTGACTGCTTAGCATCACCGCACTCTGCAGATGCCTACAACATTGTAGGGTCACCCTTGGTCAGCTCATGACCTCCTTTGGCACCTCTGTTTGGCAGGTGGGTATGCTGAGGTGTCCCCACAGTGACATGTCATGGTGTTTTGTAGGTTAGGCCTTGGGGCTGTTCCCCAGCACCCCCTGAGAGCACCCAGCAAAGTAAGTAGCAGCACAGAGAACACCAGAGAGCACCTGGCCAGGTGATGGCCCAGCTGAGGAGGTGCTGAAGACACTAGTGCCCTTGGGCAGGGCGAGCTATGGTTTCCAGACCCTCTGTGGACTGAGATGACCTGAAAGTACTCCAAATTTCCAAGCACCCAACATTGGATCAGAAATGGCGGGTGAATAGTGCGAAAACTGTACTCAGGTTGCCTCTGTAGCAATGCCGAATTTAGCCACTGTGGCTGGTGTGACATTTAATCTGAAGTCTAACAACACAGACCACAGATCCTCTAGGTGCTAAGCTGAAATTTATACCTGTACTGCCTAGACCGTTAGCGTGTCTGACCTAATTAAGACTTGCAGCGGAGACTTCTGGAAACTTCAGGTGCTCTTTAAGTAACAGCTTTCCTTATCTTCAAAGGCAGGATTCCATGTTTTTCTGTCCCTTATGAAGCAAGAAAATAGTACTTTTAACACACAGAGAAGCCCTCAGATACCAATATTATCTGCCAAGTCTGTTGCAGATGAAGTACTTTTTTAAAACTAAAAATCAGCTTTGAGAGGCGCAAGTATGGAAATGTGAGGAATAACAGATCCATTTATATCCAGCTTGTTCTCCCACTCACTCAGCAAGCAGCGCGTACTTGCCTCTGCCTCTCAGGCCTGGGTGTTTTGTTGAGGTGATCATGGGGAGCTGGGTTTGCTGTAAGTGCTGCAGAGAGAAAGCACAGGAAGGGACTTCTTTTGTACTTCTTCTGTACTAGAGTTTATGCACCTTTTTTGGCTCTTCAAGATAACAACTTTTATATTTTTTATCATTCTTGAATGTACCATTTGTACCTTCAGGTGGTGAAAAGCATCTTCACTGTGAATGACAAAGGAATATATCACTTTATACAATTTTTGCCCCGCTGTAAAAGCCCATGCAAAGATGCAGGAAAAGGGAGAATCACAGGGTTTATTTTGGAGTTCAGCTGATCAGAAAGCAACATGTGTTTGTATGTATACCTGGAATGATTTGGTACGCATGAATCATTAAGTTTTATATATGTACACAGATGCATGCACGCACACACTGACATGAACCACTAATAATTAATCAAATTGTCAAATAAACAGAAGGAGGGAGTAAAGTTTCAAAACTCTGGACTTCAAATTGCCTGAGAGGCTTCAGATTTTCAGAAGTGTCTCTGAAGAGATGGGAGTTAAGGCTGCTATGGGTCCTACAAAAGAGCACAAAGGGAAAAAAAGGTCATCTCCTCCCTATGTGGGCAGCAGAGCCTTTTGTGAAGCCCTGTATGTAGGTTTGCAGTCCTTCTCTGGTATGTATGGGAGAAATGCGAGTGCACTAGCCTACAGCCAGGGTGTAGTAGGGGATCAGGCGCTTGAGAGCTTTGCATTGTGCATGGCACGTATTCTACATGGCAGATTGTCATGCAAGTAAATGCTGACAGATTCACTTTATACTCCGGCCCAGTTTCTTCATTCCCCTCTAGAGTCTGAGCCAGATGTGCTGGCAGTGCTTATGGGAGAGAGGAGGCTGAGATGCTTCATGCTGCTGCTGTCTGTGGGTTTGGGGCCTGCCTTTCCCATGAATCTTAATAAAGGCTCCAGAAAGCTTCATTTCCAAGTGTTTGACAGGCTAGTGCCAGTCCAGAAGCAACGGGGGAGCACACTGTGCATACTTGCATACAGCAGCCCTGCTGGGTTTTCACTATTAATTGTCCTCTCATGTGCCTTCATATTCTACAGGGGAAAAAAATAGTCTCTCTGTGCTGAAAAGGGATGCTTTGGACAAAGTGGAGTCAGCACTGGTCTCCTTTGCAGAGACTTGCTTCTTCAGGGCGTATACTCTAAGAAAAGAGGCATATTAGACATAACACTGAATTTGATGTGTTTAAATTAACCGGCAAGCACTACGAGTTTCCGCTTTTACTGATTACTGATCTGTCACCATCATCCATTTCTCACTTCATTGATCATGTTTTGTGCATGATGTTTACACTGCAGAGGGAACGCCATTTCCTTCTGCCCCACATGCTGGTCACTTGGAGCATGATTGGCCCCTCACACTTCAGGGGGTTACTGGCATTGCACTGGTGTCAAGAAAATGGGAGTGAAAGGATCTTCTTGCCTTCTCCTCTCTCATACACTTCATTGACTCATCAGCTCTGCCTGCATGCACTACAGCTATCTGCAGAGTGATTTGCAGGAGATATTGCTTCTGAAATTGCTGACTAAGTGCGTGTCAAAAAGAAGGCCAGAGCAGAGGGCTTTTGGGCTGACGGATGGCTATAGAGGTACCTTAAATACTTTAAAACAAAACAAAAAAAAGGAAAAAAGAAAAAGCAGAGCACAGTTCTGCCCCTTCTCTGGAGCTGCCTCAGCTTTCCTGGCTAGTACACAGAATCACTATTCCAAGGCTTTAAAAAAATCGGTCAGAACATCACATCTATTTTCTCCTGGTTTACATGACTTTGCTCCCTTTCTGGAAAAAAAAACCACACCACATTTCCAAACATCATGTAAGATATTAACTATGTGACTCCTCTTATAGTAACACAACATTTGGAACAATGCATTATTTCAAAAGCATACTTTTTTTAGCTCTCCCATACTGAAAATACGAGCCAAAACGTGTATTGACCTCAGTATTGGGAATCTGGGATTTCTAATGTTTTTTCAACAAACAGAAGAATCATAGGCCTTGAAATTCAGACCATGCAAAATTCTTTACAGTTTCAAGCTAAAAGCCTTATCTTGCCTTCCGCTAGAGTTTGTAGGAAGGATAGTCCTGGAGCGTTTATTGTCAGGAGAGCTGTGGCTCCAGGATACTCTTTCCTTTTTCTCTTCTCATTAGAATAAGGTTAGTTAAGTTCATAAAGTGTAGAAAGTGTAGAAAGTGTAGAAAAGAAGTATATAAAAATTATTTCCATGGCCAAACCCAACCTTTCCAAATAACATGTGGATTATGAAATCTGAAAAAAAATCTGTCTTTTTTACCAATAAAACTCCTTAGGAGGCATTTGGCCATGTGCCCCATGTCCAGGACAGTGTGATACAAATGAACAAGAATATAAATGAACAAGACACACACTGAAAACCAGACGATTAATTTGGGAACCGGATCCTTTAAAAAGTAATTGTTAAAGATAATTTAAGAATACATTGGTAATACCACTGTATGAGGCCAAATGCTTTAGTGTTTTGGATTTCATCATTGCAAACCTATGAGCTGGACACTCAAAAGTAGAGTGTGTTTTTGTTAGGTGATCCTTTGTGGTAAGGATGTCAGAATTTACTTAGTGACCTTGCCAAATATTTTGGAGTACCTCGAGTGTCCTCACTGTCTTTAGATAGCTGAACCACACAGAATAGGGTATGCATGCTTGGGTTTTACAGTCAATAAATAGCGCAGAGTTCCCACAAGGTTCCCTCCTGCCACATTTACTGTGTTAAAGGTAGCAGTCACCAGACAAGGACTGCATGTGCTGAATGTGCAGGGGAACTGGGGAGCAGCAGCAGACTTTTTGGGAGCCATTTTTAAGGGGCAGTTTTGTACCTGGTGCCACTGGAGACTAGAGACGTCCCCAAACAAATCACCACGCACCCTAGCTGTGAAACCAGGAGGGTTTGCAAAGCTGTGAGATTTTCCTATAAGCTTGAATTACTACATTAGTGGGGGAAAATCTATTGTGCTCCTGATGATACGATGAAAATTCCCTTCTCTAAATGACTGAGCCTTTATTTTGTTTCATAAATGCGAGTGCAGAGTTGAGCTTTGATGAGAGACTACCAGGCAGTCCACAGTTACTGTAAATTTTAGGCACGTTGACAGAACTAACTAAATGGGATTACAAATAGGAAATGCCAAGGATGAAATGCCTAGCTGCCTGTAACCCTGGCCTTGTCTATATGGGACAACTGGCATCACTGAAGCAAAAACAATTTAAAATCTCTTCCTTACTACATTGGGAACATTTTTGTTGAAATTTTGGCTTTTGTGATTACAGAAACTTTAAAATCACCATATCAGAATAAACGCAGCATCCATTAAATGTTTCTTCTGATTTTCATACCATATAGACCAGGCTTTAAAATCATACAGGAATATAAAAATTGCCATCCTAAATAAAACTCTATGCCATCTAGTCCAGGTTACCAGTGTCACACACTCCAGGGGATGGGAAAATAACGTGTCACTGGGCAGCTGTGACAGAATCTGCACACAGAACTTCATCCCAGCTTCTTGCTCTGTGTCCCAGGGTTTTTCAGGGGCCTGTGGTGAACTAAAGTTAGAAAGATTTCTAGATCCCTCTAGGTACACACAAATTTGTTAATCCTGTCCCTCTTTTTGTATAGTCTAACAAATACACAGTTTAACTGCTGAGATGTTTACAGGGGTGCTTGCTGACTGTAATGGACTCAGGCTAAGGCGGACAGCATCTTGAGCTGACTTGGTATACCCATATCCTGCTCTTAAAGGTGAGCACTCCGAAACATCACTAGGACTTTTACTGACACAACTGAAACAATTAAGAAATAGGCAAAAATTTAAACTCCTGCTTGAACAAGATTAAATAATGTCTTGTAAACAAACTTGCTTGTGCTCTCTGATCCCTGCAGAATAGCTTCTTTTCTCCAGGCTTCCTTGACTAAGCATCCCTCAAGCACTTTCTGGGCTGAAACAATCTCCACACAGCTTCCTCTGCACCCTTAGCAGAGTCTCTCTGTCCATTGCCGCTGAGGTCTGGCTGTGTGTGTCTGCTTCTTGATTCTCCTGGGGCATGCAGCTTGGTAAAACAGCCAAGCCAATCTGACAAATGCCTCTCCTTGTCCTTTCTACTATTCCCCTTGTTTTGGTACTTACTGCAACCCCATAGTAAATTGATCCAGGGAGCCAAACTAGCAGAAAATTGACCCAACAACAAGAAGTATTTTTTTCAGCAAGTTTAGCTCTCTGAATCAGCCCACTGAAGGTCAGATGGATGCCAATGCCATGTCAAGGACTATCTGGAGTGATGGTGGAGTGAGGATGCCTGTTCTTGGTAGACCATCTCACCCATATTGCAAAACTACAGCCTCCAGGAGGCTGGCTGACCACTGTCTGTCCTTCCCCTGCTGTCATAGCCTCCCTCCCATCCAAGATGTTGAGCTAATCTTGAAGAAGGGTATGGCCTCCCCAGGACCCTGGGGTGCTCAGCCTTCCCTGAGCACAGCGTCCAGGATATGCTAAACCAGCAGCCATCCTCCTGGTTCCTATGTGGTCAGTGAACAGTGCACAAATAAAAGAGATTTACATCTGTCAGATAGGCTTGTCTCTGCTATGCTGTAACATCTTCCTTGCAGTCATCGTCTTGTCTTCCATTACAGCCAGCACACGGCATTAAAGCACTGTGATTATATGGGTGCTACATCAGAAATCACAACAACAAAATGCAATTTGCAGTCATCTCTAGTTGCGGTATGTGCATCCAGGCCGTCTATTCTTCCCTATCTTTGTTTTTGAATATTTAGCCACAATCCCCAGTGATTAATACAAATTTCTGCTAAAAAGAAGAAATAGGAAAAAAAATCAGCGTAAATTTGCCTCAATGTAAAATTCTTAACCAATGAATTACTATTATGCTGCAGACAGCAGTAATAGCAAGTAAACAATTCAGTATTATTGTAATGCTGATGATTATTGTTCGTTTCTGTTCACCAAAACAAAGAAAATCAAAAAATTGCCCGCTGTCTTCAAACCCGCCTGATATAAAATCCCCTGGGCTTCATTCCCAACCTGCACCTGCCTGACATCAGTGCAGGCCATTGATTTCCATGAGGAAACACTCAATTTGCACCGGTGCCCACGACTGAAAAAAAACAGGTCCTGGCTTTTCACAAGGTTCGGCATAGTGTCTTGGAATCAGACAAAATTAGCCAGAATTTGTGAATTGGTTATTCTTTGCCTGCTGAAACGAAGCAACGTCTGCAAGCACTGCTTTGGGAATCTGTTCTTTTTGTCTGAGAACAGATGTCTGGGAGGGATTTTGGCAGGACCCACTCTGTCAAACAGTCCGGCTTTGACAGTTACTTGCTTGAGGGACAGCTGAAATGCAAAGCATTTCTGATCAGAATATCATATTCATCTGGAAGTTAATTACTGTGTCTGCCTTGATATAAATAATTAATTATGCAAAACCCACACAGCTGTGGCTGGACAGAGTTAAGTGACTTGCTGTCAATGTCTTACGGTTCTAGAAAGGATGAAGGGATTTAGAAAATAAGCTCTTTAACTCTTGGGCCACACTATTGTGGTAGCCCCTTCCTGATCAGATGAGAATATGATTACCACTGAGCATGCTTTTTTACAAAGGAACATTTCCCAGTTTAGCCTGTTTGGGCCCCAATAATAATCTCTTCTCAATGCTGTGGCTGTGTCAAGCTAAGAAGCCAAACACATCAATTGTTTTAGGGAAATGGATTTGCAAAACCTCTTTGACTGCACAGTCATGCTCAGAGCAATCATCAGCGAAAGCAACATTTGCATCTGAGTGCGTGCGTGTGCCTGAGAGTGAGTGAAGAGTGAAGGCACATGGGTGCAATAATCAACCTGTCTCATTCTGTAGCCAACAAAAGTAAAGAGAAGGCCAAGATTACAGAAATATTAATATTGTTGACAGCAGCAGTCCAGTATCTGATCAGATGAACAATGGACAGGCTCATGGGTTCACTCATTGTCAAATAAGCAGCATTTCTGGAACGCGAGGGTGGAGAAATGCTACTTGTTATGCACCACTCTATGGTATGTTGTCTCCAGTAGATCATGGATTTTAAATGTACAAATAGAAGCAACAGCCCAGACTCATTTGTGATAAGTGGTTTTCTGCGTGTAACTCTGATTTGCCAAAACATTTTTCCTGCAGCACTGCTAAACAAAACATAAAGGGAAAAGCTTGGTAAATGTGTCAGATACCTTGGTATAGGGTAACACTGCTGAGATTACTGCAGTAAAATAAACTGCTACAACGCAGAGGACATATTTTACACCTACAAAGGATCAAATCACACTACAGTTCATAAGGATGAGTACAGATCTCAACACATATTTTATTCTTTCCTTTAACTAATGCAACGCTGTGTAAGCATCTATCTACTCCAATGAGCAGTGAGGAAAAAAAAGTCCATGAAAGTACTAAATGTAGAAAATACTTATCTGTGAATCTTTCCAGGGCTTTGGCTGTGAATCTCCTGCACTGAGCTTTGGTGTTCTTGCTTCTTAACTGTATTATTAAAATGAACTGAGTTTTATACAGAACTTTTCATCTTCCAAGGATCCCAAAATGCCTTACAAAGCAGTGAATAGTAGAGTTGAAAGTGTAAGTGCAGAAGCAATTATGTACTTAGCTGTAATTCACATATAACCTTGGACATTGTAACATGCACAAAGTAAAATGTAGTAGGAAAATGTCTTATCCTTTTGACTAAGTGTTACAGGCCTTCTATCTACCACCTGAGAGGGTATTGCAGACAGCCATGACAGGACATTGGCTCGAAGCAAAATGCTTTTTCTACTGTGTCATTTTCCCAGTGTGCTGGATGCAATGTAAGTGCTGGATTTGAGTTCGTGTTCTTGCCACTGAAATTCAAACTATAGCCTGATCTGCACAATGATGCTGCCAAACAAATAGCTGTAACATTTGGGCTACTTCCCCAGCAAGAAGCAAGGCTCCAGTTGAAGGTCTGTGCGCCGGCTTGTGATCCCCCATGGCATTTAATTGTTAACATGCACCCTGGCACAGCTTTGCCCTGCCAAATAGTGCTCTTCCAGTTCATGTAATTGCCCTTAGCCAAAGACTTTTCATAACAGGCAGTATTCATTAGGTTGCCCAGGTTTTTAGACGAAACCTGTCTAGCTGTGTGGTACTTGCCATCAGGGCCAGAGGATGGGCCAAGCCTGGGAGCAGTCCTGGTCCTACTGAAGTGAGTGGATGTTTAGTCACTGAACTTCAGTGTAAGTACAAGTGGCTAGCAGTAAATAAGTTCTACCATTAAACAGAAATGTTTGTATGTACATTGTCTTTAGCTTAAGAATTCAAATCCAAGTGTTATCAAAAGTTGTGATAAAGCTCAGAGGAGGCATGTAGCCTTCGTCAAAGGTTGCAAGCCTGAAGAAAAAGTGCCAGCTTTCCTTCAATGCTGCCAAAATTGGCACCTTAAAAACACACATCATTTTTTACACTGAAGAACTCCCTTTCTGAGCAAACCTGACGTGTCTGTATGCTGTCATTTCTGACAATGGCAACACCTCAAATCCCTGGAAGCATTGTTCAGCAGTCATCTTCTAATTTATTTTAAATGTCACTGGAAATTACTAGTAAGTGGGACAGGAAAACAAGAAAGAAAAACTGAAGTTTGAGGATCCCAAAATATAGCTACAGAAAGATTCTTCTTGTTTCAGAAAGATGATTCCTAAATTCTTTCAGGGAATAAAAAAATAAGAAGGGGAGGACTGCAAGGAACCATTTGATTATCTGTGAAAACACATCAAGAAGCCTTGTTGGCCTCAGTTTGGGACTGGTGGCAAGCATTGCTAACAAAGGTTCTTAGTGCAAGATTATCTTGGAAAGCAATTTTTATCCAGTTTTCTTGAATCCTAGTAACCTGGTTGTTACTGCCACTTCCTGAGATCCTCATATTCTAGGCATGTTCCACTAAGTTTTGTCAACCCACACCATGGTACATTAACAGGACATTCAACTTTGCTGGCAACACTCAGCCCACTCGTCTTTCTCCCTTTCCCCTATTCAGTGTGTTCACATCTTTCTTTGTCTGTGCACTTGTGCTCATTTATCTTCTTTCACTCATCCCTAGGCATAGCTCTCCCACCATTCCTTCCCCTTGAGGCAGCACCTTAGCACAACCTCTTTGTCCTCTCATCCTCCTCCCTGGATCAGCCCGTCCTCTTCTGCAGATCAGCCAAGGATGCCTAGCACCGTCCATCATCCATGCACATTCTGCAATGTCAGACCTGCTTTGTTTGATATCACTGTTTAAATTACACCATCCTGGCACCCTCCTAAATGGTTCAGCACTTGTCCCCTGCATTCAGATCTCACCTAACTATGTTTGTAAAAAAGACTGTATAGGCAGATATGAAGAAAGGGAGGATTACCTTGACAGGTACTGTTATGGGTTTTCTTTTTTCTCATTCTGTATTATAGTTTGAAGAAAACAGGAAGTGTATTTCTGTGTTAAACATATCTATCCATACATGCATACAGAGATACCTCTTTCTTAGATATATGTGTGTGTGTGCATATATATATATATATTTAGGCTTTCTGTACTCCCAGAAGGGCATTTATGTAGTTGGTAACAGGACTCTTGTCTTTCAGTTATTTAAAGAATTTTAATAAAAGAAATTGAGATACTAGAGTATTGGGAGCCTTAAGTTACTGATGAGTTGGCATTTTTGCAGTTTCCAACTTCAGGACTTAAATCCTCCCCATCTCTCACAGTAGACATCTTAGGTGTTTTGTGGAACCGAGTTTCAAGCTCAAGTTCCACATTTGTACATGATTTAAACAACAAGGTTGTGAGGCTAAACTAATTCTTCTGACTTACTGAAATTCTATGACAATAAGGCTGTATAAGTACCTAGCCAAATAAAAATGAACAGTAGATAGGCAATTCAGTTCTTACATCCTCTCCAATCTGGAGGACAATTTAAGCATTTTATCCAGAGTAAGCTATCCATCTCTCAAGCTACATCCCGTTTTACTCTTTTCTTTCTGCTGTATGAAAGCAGTGCCGGTTTGCTACAGGATTTGGGCTGAGGCTGCTTTTTCTCCATGTATTTTAAATACTTGCATATTTCCTAAGATGCTCGCAGGTCCTTTGGGATAAGGAAGTAAAGCAACTCATGTTCAGTCCCCATGGGCCTCCTCCATTATGCTGTTCATGTTCTTCCTTCAGGCCTTGACCTGTGGGGAACTTTACCACACCTACCTCTGCTGTAAATGCAGCAGATCGGTAGGGTCATTGGAATGATATTGTTCATTCATGCAGGCAGATGTATGCTAGAGACAAGTTTCTTTCCTAAAGTCACATGAGGGATTAATCTGCCTCGATGTCCTTAAGAACAAGCCCTGGGAAATCCTTTCAGTCAGGGCCCCTCACCCTACCACAGGATCTGAAGCTCGTGTGTAACAGTGTGGAATCTCACTAATGCCTACCTGTTTCAGGAAGATTACCTTCTTTTTCCAGTAGCTTCTGATAAAGTGACTTCTGCATGTAATACGTTATTAGCAGAGAAGAAACGCTGTGCCTTACCCATTATGAACCGCTGCTCACAACTCCCAGCAGGAGCAAGGCAGGTCACTGAGTCACTATTAACCAATAGCTGACAGCTAATTGATTTTACACTTGTATATCAGTGCTTGCAAACCATAATTTAAAAGCTAATTTGCTTCATACTTTTAACATCATAGGCAGTTTTGTATCGTATCCTACAAAGCCTGAGCTCATCACAGTCCATCATTTTTACTGCTGTTGGCCCCAAAACTGGTCTTTTGTAAATTTGTACTCTACAACACTCTTATCTCTTAACCCAAATGCAAGAAAGAGCCCTCCAGCACCAGTTGTCTCATGGAGACATCAAGGGAGAGTTTTCAAAACTGAAGCCACTTTAGGGTAGTTTTAATGAGGCCGTGTTTGGTAAAGCATGACTGACAGAAATAATAAGTTAGCATTTATAAGGGAACCCTCAGAAATTGTGCTACAGCAGGCAAAAAGCCAGCAGAAATTGTTGCGCTGTTGAAATATCTCCTAAAATAGCTCTCCTAGCTCTGCCTAATGCAATTAAAGTTACTGATGTACATAATATGAAAACTGGGAGCTCTTCCTGTTAATAACCACTGTGTAACTGAGGTAATCCATTTCATTAATTTAGTATACACTTTCATATCCCCCGATAATAGACATATAATTAAAGCGATAGGCTTTGCATTCCAAAATGAAAGTTTGCAAAGGGCAGTTCTATAAAAACAAGGCATTTTGCTTAATCATTGCTCAATGTCATTTTGGTTTACACGTTTTTCTTTTTAATAAAGTATCAGTAGTAAAATTCAGAACAAATTGATATCTGTGCCGGTCAACTTTATCAGTAAGTAAGCATGTTGCCTATTGAAGATGAATTTTCCAGAAAACAGTAATTGATTGTAAGAGGTGTGGCTGGTGTGGTTAAAAATACCCTTTGCAGTTGGAAAAGGTCCTTATTTAATTTAATATTCAATACTATGCTGATGTAAATATACTAAAAAGATTGACATTCTTTTTTTTCAGAGTGTTGATCTGGAATTATGGCAAAATGTTTGTTATTTTGTATTTCTCAAAACTTTTGACCAGAACTTAAAATTATATAGAAGTCAAAAAAAGGTAGATTTTGAGTACAGATACAAAAAATATGTAAAGGAACAGTAAAGCAGAAAAAATTATGTTTAAAACTTCAGGAAGTTAGGTGACTGATTAGAAAATTATAAATTGTGGGACAGTACTGTTAGGTTTTGGGAGAAGAGGAAAAAAAGGATATTTGTTCATAAAATATTTTATGTTTTATATATATGTAAATATATAGAGATATAAGACTTGCGATATTTTATGGATAGGGCAAAGAAAAATATGCAGTACGCAAGCATGTTGAGAAATTAATGTAACAATAGTAAGATTGTTGTGTAACTATCATGAAAATAAAAGAGAAAAATGGACGTCCAAGAAAGCTGAATATTCATGAAACTAAATGAGTCAATTAATTATTAGGGAGTAAATAGATATGCTAAATTCAGAAGCCAGTAGTGTTGGACTGTATAGGTTTTAGTTTGTGATGATATGATGTATGTTTGTAATGAAACAAAGTGTGGCAAGATCTTATGTTGCTCATGAAATAACTATTCCTTTGTAAAGATGAGTGTACCTGAAAGCTAAGCTCATTCCTATACCACATTTGCAAATGAATAAAAGATTTTAATATATATTTTTATAAATTTTCTTCCCCAAAGATGTGTTGAGAATTAAAAATGCAGGTTTTTTCTAGTTGTTCACTAGCAATGAGCCTTATCAAGAGCTTCTGAATAGCTTTGTGGAAAGGACAGTGGGGAAAATCTTGGGCATTAATGGAAGTATTGAGATACATAATATATTTAAAAGTAAACTCATATGAGTTCTCCTGTAATACCAATCATTTAAGGATCCAGGAGCAGGGAAGTTACTATGGTTGTGTTTGTGTCTTTTGTTTTCTGTTCAGAGTATTGGCAAAGAAACTTCCACACACCAAGGACATGCTCAGTTCATCCAATGCTTGCATGCATTTCCTTACCTGAGTGATTTGTCAGACCCTTTTTCACTCTTTCTTCTTCCTTCAGGAAATTGGAAATTATATTTTGGCATAAATGTAGTAGGAAGAACTAAATGTGCTTCCTTTCTCCCCTCTGGTTCTTTCGAAACTTTTACTCTTGCTTTTAAGAGGATGAGGTTATAAATTCTTTCTGTGTGGTTGCCTGTGCACCCTGGCAGTGGTGCCCTGAGGAGGGGGACCCATGGCGGGGCTGGTGCCTTTAGGTACAGGGAGAGCACCCCAGGGCACTGGCACCCCTGGGTAGCAGCGTACCAGCTCATGGGAGTTGCAAGTGTGAAGCACACACCTGAGTTTAAGCAGGAGATGAGCAGAAGCTTTTGTTTTACAGTGTTGGGCTTTCATTTCCACTTACTTTTTCGGGTGTTATTGCTCATTCACCACTCTTAATGCTAATTTGGTTTTTCATTGCTTTTGATGTACTTGTTGCAGAGAAAAGCTTAGGAATGTGGTGAGCAAGCAGATGAAAAGCCCAAACAAAACTGAAATAAAAGAATAACCTAAGCTGGAATGGACCCACAAGAATCATTGAGTCCAACTCCTTACTTCACACAGGGCAACCTAAAAGTTAAACCATGTAACTAAGACCATTGTCCAGATGCTTCTTGAACGTCAACAAGCTTAGGGCCATCATCACTGTCCTGGGGAGCTTGTTCCAGTGTTTGATCATGCTCTCACTGAAGAACATTTTCTTAATATCCAGTCTGAACCTCCTGATGCAGCTTTAAGCCATTCTTTCGTGTCCTATCACTGGACACCTGAGAGAAGAGATCAGCACCTACCTCTCATGAAGAAGCTGCAGACAGCAATGAGGTCACTCCTCTGTCTCCTCTTCTCTAAGCTGAACAAACTTAGTATCTTCAGCTGCTCCTCATAAGACCTGCCCTATAGTCCTTTCACCATCTTTGTTGCCCTTCTTTGGATATTCTAATAGTTTTATATCCTTCTTATATTGTTCAGTCCAAAACTGCACACAGTACTCAAGGTGAGGCTGCAACAATGCTGAGTGCAGTGAAATAATCGCTTCTTTCAACCAGTTAGCTATACTGTACTTAGTGCACCCCAGGATACTGTTGGCCCTTTTGGCTGTCAGGGCACCTTGTTGGCTCATATTGAGCTATCATACAAAATCTCCAGATCCCTTTCTGCAGGGCTGCACTCCAGCCTCTTCTTCTTGAATTTATACACACATCCAGGATTACACCATCCCAGGTGCAGAATCTGGCATTTATTCTTGCTAAATTTCTTATAGTCAGTGATTGCCCTGTTGTCTAATCTATCAACATCTCTCTCTAAGGCCTCTCTACCCTTGAGGGAACTAACGGCTCCTCCTAATTTAGTATCATCAGCAAATTTACTTAGTGTGGACACAAATCCTGTGTCCATGTGATTGATAAAAACATTGAAAAGAACTGGCCCTAAAATTGAGCCTTGGGGAACACCACTGGTGACTGGCTGCCAAACCGATGTTACCCCATTTACAACACCACTTTTAGTCCAACCTTTCAGCCAGTTGTTCACCCACCATACTGTGTAGGTGTCTAGCTGTATGCTGGACATTTTGTCCAGAAGGATAGTGTCAAAGGCTTTGCTAAAATAAACAAAAAAAAACCTCTAACATCTGCTTCCTTGGTGTATTTTATTCAGTCTCCTGATTCATCATGATTTTACTAGTGTTTTTACCTCAGAAAAGTCAAGATTCAGTTAGGGTTCTTAGGACAACCTGTTACCTTTTCCAATTAGTGCACAGGAAGGTAAAAAATTTATGAGGTAGGAACCAGATCTGTATTCAGTCAGCTCATTAACTGATACCATTATCAAACTGATACATGAATGATTAAAAATGTATTGGATGTAAATAGCTTTCAATCTGTATTCATTTGGCTGGATTTACACCAGTAGTGCTAATATATACTCTAAGCCAACCGTTCTCTTAATGAATGCTAGTAACTATATGCACAATTCTTACTTTCATGAACACAGATCTGGCATATTAATTAAGGACATGTAGAGTGTAGAAAGGCAAAAGCATAGAAATTAAAAGTTTACGTACCTAGATATGAACATACATTTGCTATCTCTTAAAGATATAGTTATCGTCAACAGGAAGGTCCTCCTGGATCATAAACTCTTACAGCCCTACCTTGGCTCCAGGAGAGGCTAACCTTGTGGTATGCTCCACTCTAAAGCACAAGAGTCTAAAGTACTATTTACCTCTATCAGACCCCTAAAAATCTGCCAGCCACTGTGGCTGTGGTCTGAGATGGGATATGAGAGGTTATGGATGAGGTTAAAAAAGGGAGAAGGGAATGGACCTTCCTAAACCAGTAATTCCTTGCCCAGGTCTCCAACAGCAGCAGGAAGAGCAAGCCTACTCCTCACCTGTGTTCTGTCCCAGGTCCATCTCTCCTTCCCAGGGCTGCTCTTAGCTGAGACTTACACTCACAAGAAGGTAAATTTCTATTTGTTCTAAACCACTAGGAAGGGTCAACCTTGTCCCAGGTCCCCTTCGCTACTTTTACACCAGTCTAAAGGGATGACTCCTCCCCTTTATTTCCACTCTGTACAAAAGGAAAAACAAACCAAAACAAAACAAAACAAAAAACCTGGAAGAAATCTGAAAAAGCAAATCCAAACCTAGAAAACCTCACATCTGGTGAAAAAGAGACACCAGAAAAAGCCCTAAGCAGTCAGAATTCAGCCTACTTTTTAAAATATAGGCTGTATATTTTTTGTGGGTAAAGAAAGACCATTGTGTTATTTCATGCAGCTGGCCTTCTTCCACTGGCAGGGAACAGTTTAAACTTGCCCAGGTGTAGATCTCTTTGCAACTCCTGAGCAGTGTTATTACTGTAACTAAAATTATTTTGTTTCACTTGAATGTAAACAATTCACTTCTGCAAGTTATGTCTATTACAGTTGTTTTAAAGGACATGTGCTTTTTGGCTGTCAGGTGTTGTTTTTCCACAGTGGTACTTAGTGAGTAGCATGAAACAGGTGCAGTCTTAGGGGCATACAAGCTGGCAGCATGCATGGAAACTTATTCATTTTGTATGGAAAAGTACAAAGAGCTGAACTTTGCATCTCTGAGTAAGGAATCACTACAATGACTGCTTTCAAACTCTGCAGTTTCAACTGATGGAGATAAAGACGAGAAAAAGTTTCTGAAAATTGCATTTTAGGCATTCTGGCACAGTTAAAGCCTAACTTTCCATCCTTCTGCTCTTCAGATGTGAACTTTCCCTATGGTGATATGAGATACATCAATAAGCTGCACCTAGGATACCACTAGATTTATCAGTATTAAAATAAATATTGCTGCTGTAACTGTAGGACTTGACTGCACTTCGAGATCTGGCTTTTAACTGTCATTTTCTCTGTGCAGAAGAACTATATTCCAGGTCAGACCTGTGGTCCCTTGAAGCAGCCAGTGATAAATAGCAGAGCAATCCTGCAGCTAAGAAATGTGGAATAATCCTTCTCACTTTGCTTTTCCTTCTTCATCTTGAATAGCTAAAGGGTGACATATTCTGAAACAGGAAAGTTTATCCCTCAAAAAAACAAAAAAGGAACTTTTATTTTAATTTCTCAATTCTCCTAGATACTTCATTTTAATAATTTCCCTTTATTGTGAGTTCTATTGCTTAATTACCTGGTTATAATTACCAGTGATTACTAAGAAAGGAATGCTTGGAAAAGACTTAGAAAATGCATACAAAAAGAACTGCCAGGAATGCCAAAAACTGTTCTGAATTTCTCAAAAGGACAGTTATTAATCAGGCATGATCCATCGCATTTATTTTCTCATAATGAAGTAAATGCCCATCTTAAGTAATGATGAGGCCTTTTATTTTTAAGAAAATCCAAAATTGTTTTAGGTATTACACCTCACAGATATTATGTACATGGATAAAGTGGCCATCAGAGAAGCTGAGTTGCAATGCAGGAGCCGCACACATGTCAGAGCCTGTGTGACCCTACCTCAGAAGCAGCTACAGTCACCGCTGAAAGATCAAGGTTATCTTTCTTCTCACAAAAGCTTGTGAGAAAGCAGGAGTAAGGCAACCAAGACCAAAACAGGGCAATGTTGCTTAACAAAAGAATCAAACAGAATGTCTTTGTAAATAGGCAGATCTACTTGACTTCTTTGAGAAACAAAGGTCTGAATCTAATTAACAGCATCTGCATCTTTAATTCACTGAAATAATTGAAAATGTGTTACAAAAACCAGTCAGCTTATAAAGAATCACCACAAAGTCCCACACATCTTGTTGCAAGCCCAGTCCTGCAATAGTCTCTGTTAGCTACAATGCTTTGCCCTACTTGATTCAGCAAGGTTCTCTCACTACCTAATTAGAGAGTTTGGGAGCAATGCAGAACTTGCTTTCCCCACTTCATCTTCCTAATTCCAGCAGTACTGTTGGCAACCTGATTGCTACCACCTTCCTTTCAAGTTAATTTCAGCCTGGAATATGCTCTCTGTGATGCATGTCGTGTTGGCCCCAGGTAAGGCACAATATTCCAATATTCCTCTTTTTCACAATGGTTTCGCCCATCCCAGGGTGTGTAACAAGAACAAGGTAAGAGCAGCTTTCTCTCCATGGCCTAGCCACAGCCTTTATAGGAACACAATAAGAATGTACACCAAATGGACCCAGTAGAGTTTGCCTCACAAACAGTCTTGTGGACATGCTCTGGTGAGCCACCAAGGATGAGCGTGTGCTTTCAACCTATTTCTGAACATTATCTCTACATTATTTAGAGAGGCAGGCACAGACACTGTGTTCATTGGCTTGCATTCCTGGAACACATAGGATGCAGCTCACTTTTCCCCTGGAAAAGGCTATAGCAATCTTGAATAACCTTCCATGTAAGGCAAGGTCACGGATAGTACAGGCAATCATCATGGAGCAGCTGGTTTGTACTACTTCATATGTAAGGCAGCAACCAATGGCTCCTACAATGTTTTGCTGTATGCTCCCTAGCACCCACTAGTGTTTCATCCTGCACTGAGATGTGTGCTCTAGGAAGGGCCAAAGAACTGGTAAAAATAAACAAAGTATAGCCTAAATTTGGAGCAAGTGAGAAGGTAAAATGCCAGAGTCTTGGCAAGAGAAAAGAGTAGTGAGGAGGCATTGTGTGGGTGTCTGGGGTTGGTACAGAAGAGTGGGAGAACTGAAGAATGGATTAGTCGTGTGTCCTGGTGTCAGTGTTTGCTAATGTGCTAATGTGAAGTGCTATGTATGGCAAATGGATAAGAGGAGGAAGGAACTGTGGAAACTCGGTGTCTGAAGGAGGTCTGGTGCATTGTTTAGGTCTCCATTTTGACTAAGCAGGATGAGCAGGAGAAGGTGTGAGGACGAGGGCTACAGGCAGAGATGAGGGGTGTAGTGGCCTCCTGAGTGTCAGGACAGTACAAATTGTCTTGTCTTGTCTTCTTGATTTGTTCTCTTTGTTTCCAGTGAAGGCCTTTCCTCTAAATCATGCCTGGCTCATCAGCCTGACTTTCTGCTCCAAACTCAGACCTAGCAATTTCAATTATGGAAAGAGATCTTAGAGTGGCTGTTTGGTATTTCTCTGAAATCAGCAGCTCAATGTGCAGCTGTAGCCAAAATAATCCAACATAATGTTGACCTGAATCATCAGGTCAGGTATTGAGAACAAGGCAGAAGACCCCATTTTGCTGCTACACCAAACCTGGTGTACATCTTTGGCCCTGCAACTCAAAAAGAATGTGGTGGTGTTCAAAAAGGCACAGGGATGGGCAGCTAAAATTGTCAAGGAAACAAAGCAGCTGCCTTGTGAGGAGAAATTTGGTGTTACCTCACGGGGCATTTATTCTGTTCTTATTTTCTTATTTCTTCTTTTTAAAATTTCTCTTTAACTGCTTATTTTTTTCCCTGCATATTATATGAAGACCCCAAGCACATCAGCTATCAGTGGGGGCTTCAGTAAGGCATGGACTACCTCACAAAAAACATACATTAAATAATCCTGGATCATACATGAAACATACCAGACTATGACTCCCAGAATGCAATGAATATAATGACATTTAGCTGCAGCAAGTGTACACATAAAATATATATGCACATATAAGCTCTTTGTAGGTATTTGTGTACCTGCATTTCTTATTCGTCTTGTCTGTTAGCATATTGTCTTCCTACTACTCACATGAATTTTGAAGTATTATCTCACACAGGCCAGCATGTAGCAAAGGCAGGTAAAAATATACAGAGTTTTAGTGTTTGTCAGTTAGTGATGTCTTTATATCCAGAGCTCCTTTATAAAGGGGAAATCATGCTTAACTAGCCTGATAACCTTCTGCAATGAGGTGACTAGCTAGTCGATGACGGGAGAGAAGTGGATTCTGTTTACCTTGACTTTAGCAAGACTTCTGACACAGTCTCCATAACATACTCAGACAAACTGACAAAGTATGGGTTAGGGAGGTGGACAGTGAGGTGGATTGAAAACTGGCTGAGCAGCCAGGCCCAGAGGGCTGTGATTAGTGGCACAAAGTCTAGCAGGAGGCAAGTCAGTAGTGGTGACCAGAGGTCAATACTGGGGCTGCTCCTGTTTAACCTCTTCATTATCCTGGCTTGTATCAGGAAGAGTGTGGCCAGCAGGAGTAGGGAAGTGATCGTGCTCCTGTACTTGGCACTGGTGAGGCTGCACCTTGAATACTGTGTTCAGTTTTGGGCCCCTCAGTACAAGAAGTACATTGAGTTGCTGGAGCGTGTCCAAAGAAGGGCAACAAAGCTGGGAAGGGTCTGGAGAAAAAGTATTATGAAGAGAGGTTGAGGGAGCTGGGGTTGTTTAGCCTGGAGAAGAGGAGGCTGAGGGGGGACCTTATCGTGCTCTAGAACTACCTGAAAGGAGGTTTCAGTGAGGTGGATGTTGGTCTCTTCTCCCAAGTTACTAGCTATAGAACAAGAGGAAACGACTTCAAGCTGTGTCAGGGGAGGTCTAGACTGAATATTTGGAATAATGTCTTCACTGAAAGAGTGGCCAGGCATTGGAACAGGGTGCCCAGAGAGGTGGTGGACTCAACATTCCTGGAGGTATTTAAAAGACTTGTAGATGTGGCACTTCAGAGCATGATTTAGGACACATGGTAGTGTTGGGTTGATGGTTGGCCCTGATGATCTTAGAGGTCTTTTCCAACCTTAATGATTCTATGATTCTATGATTAATGACCTGGAGGCTGGGATATATTTCACCCTCAGAAATTTCAGAGATGATACAAAAATGGGAGGAATGGCTAGTATACCAGATGCTTGTGTTACCATTCAGAGGGCCCTTGACAAGCTGGGGAACTGGGATGAGAGAAATCTGATGAAGCTCAATAGGTAGAAGTACAAAGTTCTGTCCCTGGTGAGGAACAACCTATGCACCTGTAAACACTGGGGACCGACCAGGTGGAAAGCTTTTCTGCAGAGAAGTAGCTTGGGGTCCTGGTGGACAACAAGCTGACCATGAGCCAGGAATGTGTCCTCAGAGCAGAGAAGACTAACATCCTGGGCTGTGTTAGGCAGAGCATTGCCAGCAGGCTAAGGGAGGTAATCATTCCTCTCTACTCAGCACTGTTGAGAGATCTGGAGTGCTGTGTCCAATTCTGGGCTGCCCAGTACAAGAGACTGATGGACATGCTGGAGTAGGCCTAGTGAGGGGCCATGAAGTTGATGAAAGGATTGGAATTTTGTTCATATGAAGACAGGCTGAGAGATCTGGGACTGTTCATGCTGGAAAAGAGAAGGCTCAGGGGGATCTTACTAATGTGTATACATACCCAATGGGAGAGAATGAAGTGGGACCCTTCTCAGTAGATCCCACTGGCAGGAAAAGAGGCAATGGGCACAAATTAGAACACATCATATTCCCTCTGAACACATGAAAACATTTTTTTACTGTGAGGGTGATTGGACACTGGAACAGGTTGCCCAGAGTAGTTGTGAATATCTTAATCCATGGAGATATTCAAAACCTGACTAGATATTGTCCTGGGCAACTTATTCCAGCTGACCCTTCTTGAGCAGGGTGATTGGACTAGATGATCTCAAAAGGACCTTGCGAACCGCAACCATTCTGTGATTCTATGAATATATAGCAAGCACCTCTTTGTTCTGTAATCTGTTCTGTACTAATGGCTTTTGGAGTTTATTAATTTCCTTTTTAAGTGAAGCAGAGATTTTAAGACTTCATTGAAAACTGGTCATAAGAAAAATAAATACGACTAATAAAGAAGAGTATGACTGAATTCCTCCTGTCAATAAATAAGGAATGGCATCCTTAAACAAACATCCTTGGACTAGTAACTAGGCAGGTGGATGGCCTGTATACTAGGTAGTCCATGGGAAGGAAGTCTATAGTTAGATGGTGTTCAGATGCTTTTTTCCCCCTGTTTCCCTTCCAGGTGGTCTTTGTAATAAGGCTTTTTTGCAAACACAGGATGAAACATATAGTGAGAGATGGATGACAGAAAAATGAAGTTCAAACAACTCTTGTTTCAGAATTGTAGCAGTACTCTAATTCAATATGAGAAGGAATTATGGTGTCCCAGCAGAAAGACTGTTCCAGTCACATTTGATCACCAGGGAAGCAACTGGATAATCAATTCACTCTATGAAACCCATCAGGAAACACAGACAAAATTGCATATTACTAATGTACAAGCCTATATATCTCCAGTGTTTTAGACTATTCCAGGAGCAAGTTCCTTAAATGTATTTTCCTTAAAAATGTGGGGATCAAAACCTGGAATTTTACAGACTCTGATATCTTATTTTGATTTTCAAAGGGTTCTGATTCATGAAGGGTCAAAACTTACTTGGAATTAGCTAATAAGTTAATAAGCTAATAAGTTAATCCTGTCCTCAGCTGTCTGCCCTATACCTCTCCTGGAGGTCTATGCTCACATACCCAAAAGGCAGCTCCTGAATCAGCAGTTCTGAATTGCCATTATTTTCAGACTGGAATATTAAACAAAAAAGGCATTGCAGTTTCTTATTTATTTTGTGAAAGTTATAATTTGGTGGCTGCTATGCAGGCATCTGAGCTAGGGAGGAAATGTGGTGGGCAGCTGGAAAAATTATATGCTAGGCTCTTTGCAAGGTACACCCCTGCTTGTAAATCAGAGACTGAAGTCAACGCTGAATGAAAGCTAGCAGGCGGACAAAATGAACAGCATGTAAAAAAAAAGTGAAGGTGTAATCTGAATAAATAGGTGTCTCTATAGTTTGGCTGCAGTGCAAGAGACATGTTTTGGAGAAGGAAGTTCCTATTGCAAATAGGTGCTGTGTCAAATCACATTCAGTTCTGAGCAGAAAGGATGAGCAAAGAGAGAAAACAAATGATCCATAAAGCTTTATCGTATTACTGTTAATTGGAGGAGTTGAGCTTGGAAGAATTTGCTGATTCTTTTTCTACAAAGGCAGAGCTTATTATTATTTGCAGTCACTGAATAATGGATTCTGTTTTCCAACGTTGTCTCAAGAAGTGTTTTGATCTGATGTATGCTTGCATGATTTAAACCCTGGACTCTGTCAGGCTATGATAAAAGCTGCCATCACCTCACCAGGAATTTCCTGTAATGTATAAACACTTGACTTCACGCTAACCTTCCCTCCTGCCTCTCCTGCCTCTCCCACATCCTTGCATGCATATCAATGACTGCTGAAAAGGGCACTGCTGTGTACTGAGTCCTAGTCAACAGCCCAAATTGATCAAGGCCTAAGCATTACTGCAGCACTGACTGCTAATCAATAGATATTGAGTGCAATCCCCTGCTCTAAATTCAACAGGGTTAATAAGTGTCTACAGAAAACAATGGTCTGAAACACAATCTCCCATTCAGTGAGGGAGGGGACGTAGAAATGTTTGCTTCAGCAGCTGCAGATAAAACCTGTGGGAGGCAAAGCTTTAGCTTTTACCCAAATTTGGCCTGAAGCATTCTTGATTTGCTAAGTGTGCTGTGCATTAGACACAGCTTTGCTGCTGACAAGAGAAATACCACATATGATGACATGTTTCTGAGCTCCTGAAAGTCTTTGTCTGATCTCTTTTACTCAGAGATGGCATGTGAAGCTCCTTATGGTCCCGTCTATTAGACCTTCGGTTTTGCCTTTTATGCTTCATATGCAAGACTAAGCACATGCAGGATGGAGGAAAGGAATTCAATTTAATAGCTGGCCAAATGCCCTTTTCTCTTTTAAATAGGCAGCGATGCTATCTTGAGATGAAAGGTGAGACTTAAACAGAGAAGCAAAACTGCTTGTAAAAGGTCTGAATTTCTAATAACATTGCCTGATGGTGAAAAACAAAGCCAATCCCATCCCTTAGTTTTACAAGATTTACACAGTGAACTTTTAGTACAATTTAAGATCCCAAGTGAAAAACCTAGTGCTGAGAGACAGTGTGCCAAACTATCTGGCTAAGCTGGGGTAGTCAGCCAAGTTCAGTATCTGCTCTCTGATGATGAATGGTGACATCTCAGTGCTTGTTCAACATCTGTCTCCCTACTTCGCTTCTAATTGCACACCCGTGGATAACTGGGAAGAGGGGTACGCTAGATTTCACTGGAGCAGTATAATGTGACCTATGCATGAGTGTGAAGGATTAGGTGGGTATGTCTATGCTGTGTATTCAAACACACCTTCAACAGACATCTAGCTTGCTACAGGTGGGCATGCCCAGTTCAGGATTATTGGCTGTCTAAACCTCTTTGTGGTAAAACGTGAGGGTATGATCTGCTTGTCACCATGGTTTTACTGAATTACTCAGTAGGAGGAGTCAGCAGAAATGCTGCCTCTTATCAGCCAGAAAAGCTGCACTTGCTAACAGGTTGTGGAATACGAAGATAGGTGTACCATGACGTCTTCCACAGATACCACTCTTCCGCAGATTAAGACAAATGCATCACACTATCTGCTGATGTATGTAGCTGTCACACAACACTTTAAAGCAGAGGAACAACATTTACTTATTTTTCATTTAGAGTTGCCTGTCATTTTCTTTTTCTGTTATTTTGACTATTTTTTATAATTTGATGGGGATTCAGTTAATGCAACTTTTAAATGACAACTTCTGTATTATTTAGGTTAAAATCCATTCCCCTGTGTTGGCCTAAAAAGCAGAGAACACACTTGGTATTCCCTTATTTCTGCTGTGTTGAAATTTTTCCATCAGTATAGTAGCATTAACAGTCTCAAAATACAGGCAAAGGAAACATGTAGTGTGAAATGGGGTTTGCTAAAACAAGACCCTCTATTATCTGTTACACGATCATAGGAAACAGGGTAAAGGGACTTCAAGAGTCATTTAGTACCCTCCCCTTCACCTCTTATGCCTTTCGTCTCGTCCCTTTCCTTCAGCCTTTTACCCTTTCCTTTTTCACCCGTTACCTCTTCATTTATTTTCTTTGTGTGATCCTCTGCTGTATCTTATTTAAGCTTTGGGCTGTACATATCAAAACAGGCACACAAGAAAACCTGACTCAGAAGTAGCCCCTCTGACTGTAATGGTAGCAGAAAACTATGTCTTTAGTTTGTAAATTAATGGGGAGACAGGCTTCATCTATACTTTATTCTCAATGCATAATCCTCACTTTGGAGTTATAGCAACATGGAGTTACAATAAAACAATGATGACAGATTTATAATACCAGTTTTAAGAGTTTTGGTTCGCCAGTGTAACTCTGAGTCTGTAAGAACACAGTTTGGTACTATGGGGAAATAGGACCTTTGTATCCTAAGACAAATGACTTCCAAATTGGAACACAGCTATGGACTCAGGCTCCATTGTGAGGGTTAATTTTGTTTCACTCAGAAATAATTATTGCTGGCTTATCTAAAGTAGCAGAAGCTTGGAACAGGAGAACACTTCACTCCTCCTGGCACAAAGACAGTTGTGATAATGTAAGTTATATAAAAGGTGCCAAGCTAAAACAAGGGGGGGAAATAAAACCATCAACAGAACAGTGACTTTAGCCACCTTCCCACTGTCCAGATTATTCTTCCTAATTTATTACATTTATATTGACTTTCTATTCTGACTAGTAGCTTGCAGGAAATCTTGGGTTGCAGCTTCCTACCAGAGAAGAAATCAGTGACCTAAAAGTGTGGTATATTTTTAATGGCAATTATAAAAATTGCATGAAATGTATTAGTCCTTGAACATTAGAAATGGCCTGCAGTAAGGAATCCTGCTTCAGGGAACTCAGCCAAAAAGCTCCCCAGTTCCCTGTCAGCATTAATACAGACTCTTCCCATTTGCCCCAGAAACTCCATGCTTAAAATTACATGAAAACACCCCACACATGCAGAACATGGCAACGTTTATGAAAGGAGTAAATGCTGAGATGTTGGGATACACTCCTGTGAATGACTGTGCTGTCCGCCAGCTCTTGCACTGTTGTGGCTACCTCACAATCCCATGTGGAGCTCAGGACTTTCTGGCACTGGCTGATTAACAGGCAGATATCTAGCTGGGGTAAGGACTGCATCATTACACGATTAAAGAGGTGCCATTATAAAGCAGAATTATTTAGGAGTACAAAGTGTTCCTGGGAGATAAATGGCCCAGAGCCTTTTATCTGGGTATCAGGAAGTGAGGGAGGATGGTAGTGGAAATAAAGCCACCAGTTTAGTCCTAAGCATCTTGCTCAGGAAGGCAAATGGTTGTCAACATGCAGAGGAATGAAAATGAAGTCCCAGTAAGACTATATTGAAAAGTTTGGCAGACCAGCCTGGATCTGAAGGGTAATATTATAATTTTGCCTAGCCAGGTTTACCTCAACTAGCCACTCTCAGTCTACTCTTTGCAAAACACCCACAACCAGATCAATCAATCACTAGAACAAAAAAAGCAACCCAAGCCACCTACATTTCTGGAGGTTTGGTCTTATCTTTCCACTCTAGGCAAACTGGAAGCTATTGTGTGGGTCCTTGTATTTCCATTCTGCAGTGAAGCACTGGCTTAAGATGATTAGCCCCAAGATTTGCTCTTTCTTCTTTGTTTAACCCCTTTGCTACCATCCCGATACACCTGTACTCAGGAATATAGGGGTTTAGGGATTTACCAGGTGGTGGCAGTGATGAACTGATGTTACCTAGCTCTAGAAATCCTGTTGATATAACAATAATAATAAAGAATGTAGGCAAACAAGTTAGTCCTTCAGGGCTCAATTTTTAAAGCTGAGCATTGGGATTTAGTATGATATTAATTGGAACTGCTTGGTCAAATCCTTCAGCAATGCTTTGACAGTTTATGCTGGACTAGTGAAAGTTCAGCTCCAGTCCTGAACTTTGCATAATTTTTAGACAGGTTATAGCAAAGAAGATTGGAATATTTTCTGAATGTATTATGAGTGTATAATAGCCACAGTGGAGGTTGCCCTTGTACATTTCTTATTCACTTCCCTTATGATGTGAAAACAGTTTCAAAAGAAAAAGTGTTACATAAGTCATGTAAACGGAAAACTTAGTGTATGCTCTGTGTATACATTGCCTATATCATAATTACATGTATAATATCATGTCATTATTTTGATTCCAGAAATTAATTTCTCAGCTGAGTTGGAGAATAATGGCTCTATTCAAATAATGGATACCTGCAATTTTCTTCAATACCTTATCTTGCAATTAAAGCACAAAATGTGTAGAAGTGTCAGTGTGGAAGATGGAGTTCCTCAGGACTTCCACATAACATGTTACACTCTCACAAATTTAAAATCTTTGGGTTTATTTCTAATTATCAATAAGATTATTTCATTAACTGCTGCAGTTCTGACTTTACAAAATGCTGATCATATTTCACACATTAATGTTGTATCCCACCTTGACAAATCTTTCATAGGATTGTGTGCAGCAAATGAGAAATGCAGAAAGATATGAGATGTTCAGTGGGATGACCTCAGAAAGTTTGGAGATAACACCCAATTGGGCAGGAGCGTTGATCTGCTCAGGGGTAGGAAGGCTCTACAGAGGGATCTGGACAGGCTCGATTGACGGGCCGAGGTCAACTGTATGAAGTTTAACAGGGCCAAGTGCCATGTCTTTCACTTTGGTCACAACACCCCATGCAACACTACAGGCTTTGGGAAGAGTGGCTGGAGAGCTGCCCGGTGGAAAAGGACCTAGGGATAGTGGTTGACAGCCGCCTTAACATGAGCCAGCAGTGTGCCCAGGTGGCCAAGAAGGCCAATGGCATCCTGGCTTGTATCAGGAAAAGTGTGGCCAGCAGAAGCAGGGAGGTGATCGTGCCCCTGTACTTGGCACTGGTGAGGCCACACCTTGAATATTGTGTTCAGTTTTGGGCCCCTCAGTACAAGAAGGACATTGAGTTGCTGGAGCGTGTCCAGAGGAGGGCAATGAAGCTGGGAAGGGTCTGGAGAACAAGTCTTATGAGGATAGGTTGAGGGAACTGGGATTGTTTAGCCTGGAGAAGAGGAGGCTGAGGGGAGACCTTATTGCTCTCTATAGCTACCTGAAAGGAGGTTTCAGCGAGGTGGATGTTGGTCTCTTCTCCCAACTTACTAGCAATAGGACGAGAGGAAACAGCCTCAGGTTGCATCAGGGGAGGTTTTGACTGGTTATTAGGAAAAAATTCTTTACTGAAAGAGTGGCCAGGCATTGGAACAGGGTGCCCAGAGAGGTGGTGGAGTCACCATCCCTGGAGGCATTCAAAAAATGTGTAGATATGGCACTTTGTGACATGGTTTAAGAGGCATGGTGGTGTTGGGTTGATGGTTGGCCCTGATGATCTTAGAGGTCTTTTCCAGCCTTAATGATTTTATGAAATCAGCACACAAGTCCCAGTAGGGCAACTTGTGGGGCTGCTGTCAGCTCCCATTCCAGCTGCCAGTGATGTGGGGCATAATCCTGTATCACTCTGGACTGCCAGGGTCGGGGACCGCAGGGCTGTAGGCCTTTCATGTAATTTAATAAGAAAGATGTGAATAATATTTTTTGTCTCTGCCTAAGGAGAGCTAAATTGCAAGGTGTTTGTTGTTGCTGCCTTCAATGAAACCTACTCGTCATCCCCACCTCAATGTCTTTATCATTGTCTGGGAAAAAATCCTGTTTGTAGCTCACTTGGAGCTGTACTAATACACATGCAAAAGTGTGACCCTCCCAATTGGCAAGTCAGTGATAACCAGAGCGACATTTCCTTCAGAACTTAGAAGAAAGATTTGCAGGAACTTCTAGAAAACCACAAAGTCTTTAGGCAGGACTTGACAGGAAGAGCTTGAAACATCAACAAATTTCCTCTGGAAAAAGTAAATTATTGTCATTCTTATTCTCCTTTTATTCTAGCAGGGAAAATATTTTCACTGAAATAAAGGGAAAAAAAAAGCCCCTGGATAAACACCAGCAAGCTTTAGGAAGATGTGTATCTGAATCACATTGTGCTGCATAGATATGCTGCTTTCCTCTTCGTCCTGCCCAGGCACAACAACATCTCCTTTCCTTTTTTCCCTCAGCAGGGTAAAATACTGACAGAAACACAGTGCAAAGTGACTTAAAAGATTAAATTCTTGTCTTCCACTCCGCCCCCTCATTTTGGTAGTAGTTAACTAACTTATACTATAACCGCTGTAATCAGAGTGTAGTTACACAGTTCTGCTGATACAGAATATTGCTGGACTTGGAGCCAATAATTGGTTTTTACATTCCCAGAGACTTCAATTATTTGTTACAAACTCTGCTGACACCAAGACTAACTCTTTTTCTGTGGGTGGAAACAACACAAGTGAAGGTTTTTTTGGGTCCGTGAGTAAGTGTGGAGCAGAGAGGTAGCACGCCCGTCCACCAGGGCTAGCAAGGGCCCTAGGTTTCTTTACAAGCTCACCTTAAAATACATACTTAAAAGTGGTGCAAAGGGGATACTGCATGGTGATTACACCCATCTGCTCTTTGATCATGTCCAACCCTAAGCCATGATTTCAAAATCTTCGCTCCATTTTGCTGAACACTTCTTTTATACGGGTAAACCTTGTCATCCACACAGCATGAGGAATAACACTGTAGATCTATAGTTTTAAGAGTGACAAGTTTTTCAGGGGAACGTAGTTTCTGGAAAAAGCAGACAAGCCTTGGGGCACAGACAGCTTGAAGCCTTAAGGACTTTTTTTCTAAATCCTACCTGCTGCCCCCCACCTAAGCTGCACCCACAAGAGGAGGTTTCAAGGCAGGACCCCACCCTATCCTTGGGAGATACAAGAACTGGTCACCCAAAGCCACCAGGAGGAGTTCTGTGGCTTTTGCTGCTGCAGGGGGAAATGTGATCCCCTGACCCTTCCCAGAGATTTGGTAAAAATACACAAAAGGCTGACTGGATCCACCTGTCTGTTTAGCACTTAACCCATTTTTCCACAGTGCTATTGACTGAAACTAATTTACTTGAACAACCTTTCACACAAACATAGCTGTGAACAATTTCACAAAGAGTAAATCGTTGCATCCCTCTGCCTTGATCAGGTTGACTCATGTCATTCACGTGAAAACCCAAGTCAGATATGGCAGGGTGTGTTTGTGTATTTGCCTATTTAATGCCTTTTAAGCTGTCATTTGCTAGTTATCTGGTTCAAATATCTGGACAAATGTAAAGAAAACACTAAACCAAGTCAAAAGTGCAAAATTATTAATCAAGTTGAACAAACAAATAAATTTCAGTCTGGTGGTTGTCCACAGACACATTTCTAGAACTTGCAAATGAAGCCAAGGATATATATAACTCTGTTCCTTATCAGCCCAGTTTGTCTCAGCTTCTTGTATACTCTTCATTAGCTCTCGGCAAAAGATGAAATTGAATTGCAAAGGATGCACTAGGCCCATCGTGTGCTTTGCTTTTAATTGCTAACACCATTCATTAATCAAACAAAGGATAGCTATGCTTGGAGGTACCACTGGGGAGCTAGCAGGTTTAGGCCTACCTAGTTGAGTATGCTGATGTCAACTGCTTTTCTTAATATGCCAGTCAAAGCCACTTCTCTTAATCTGTTGTAAGCTGTTGTGACAATCAGAGCGTACAGTGACAGCTGGGAAGTCGGCGTGCTGCGTCCCACTCACAGGGGCGCGAGGCTTCCCTCACCTCTCCCGGGGAGCCTGGACACATGGCGGATGGAGCCTGGGAACGCTGCAGCCTGCACGCTCTCACACCCTGCCAGGTTATGGATTTTAATCCATATGTAGTCTCAGTGGCACAGGGGGAAGAAAAAAAGAAAAAAAAAAGCCTATTTGGGAGTCAGAAGAGCAAGAAATAATCTATGCTATGACTTAATATGCATAATGAACAAAACTGCCAGTTTTATGCATGAACTTTAAAAACAAAGAAATAATGTACACTTAAAATATGCATTATTGTTTAAGCTCAGTTGTGTCATAGCTCCTTTATCACCCCTCACAGCGTATTCCAGGAACCTCTTAGAAAGAGTACAATTGCTTAAGTGGGTTCATAATTTCTGAAACATTACTATTTGGTATCTTTGCACGTAATACCCATTAGTGTTAATGGAGGGTATGGAGCATTTGCAATAGCGTAAGACTCAGACTGTGGCTAACCTATGACCTCTGCATGCTGGCTATAGGGACGGCCAAGGTTAGCACACCCTGCTGATGAAAGACCCCCTCCACAAGGTCTTACCTGGGCAGTGCATTATTCTTCTAACATACCCCTAGTGCTACAGGAGCATGGTGTACTACAAAAGCAATAGCCAGGACGGGGTTACAAAATTATTCAGGTTCTTTGGTCCACCCCAGTTGTTGTAGGACCCAGGGCCAGAATCTTATTTCAACCTTCATGACATTACAGCCTGCACCTCACATCAAGGATGAAGCTGAAACCTAACATCTCCAGGCTTTTAACCATTTCCAGACAGAACAGGAGCATTTTAAACAAGTTATGTGAACATTCCTGCTCTAAAAGCTTGGCAAATATGTGACAGCGTGTTTGAACATTAGCTGATGAGTTGTGTGGTATTTCTGCACTCTGAGCTGCCTGAACTGCCATCTTAGAAACAAACTCAACCTATGAATTTTTAGGAAAGGTCATTTATTAATAATTCTTTGCTTGAAAACACATCAGTCCAAGATCTGGATTCCTTCTGCCTTTTGGAGAAGAGTGGAAGCAGTATCAGATCAGAAGACCTTTTATTTTTTCTTTAGTTATTCCTACCTACTTGTTACCCTGGGAAGGATAATGGGGGGGGGGGGGGGGGGGAAAGGAATTATTTAGTCAAAAAGATATTTCTGAAAGACAGAGAATAAATGGTTGAAATCACCGCATTTTACATTATAAAAATAATGTCTACGGTAGACATCCATAATGGCAAGCATTTTCTTTTTCTCTGTGAATACCTTTGTATGACAGGATGGAATAAACAAGTGCTTTCCTCACTCTTTTCCTCTTCAGTCTGGTATTCCAGAAAACTCAAAAGGAAAGGGATTCAGCCTGCATGTAACAAATGGAGTACAAATTAGACTTTTCCAACATCTAACACTGACATTCTTGCAGGCACAGTCTGTATGCTCTCCTACCTCTCTGTTCTATTGCAGATTAGGTTTAATCAGGAAAGAGAAGCAAACCTAGTTTTCTACCAGCTTAACTCACATTATATGACAGCCAAACCACCCCTTCCTCTGCTAGTTTTCCTGCTTTTTCTAGCAGGAAAAATCTGAAGGTTACTGCTGTTACAAGGTACTGGTGTCACTAGTAATCCATATAACAATGCTATGTACTTCATCTCTTCTCCAACATACACTGTCGGTATTGACCTGATAACTGAGGCAGAGCCTGCATTGTTTACATCCTTCTCATTTGCTGTGGCATTATTTTTCTGTCTCCTAGAATGGTGTGAAATAAAGGAAGATAAAAATTTTAAAAACAAAGGTTTTCTTTTTAATTCATGATTGGCAGCAACAGAGTCAGATATAGCATGTAAAAAGTTTCCCACCTGAATAGCCAGCATCTTAAGTTCTATTTACAGAACTTCTTGTGTTCTTTCAAGGGCTAGACTAATTTTTAAATAGCTGTGTTTCTATGCAACACCTGGGAGCCCTGGCTTTTCAAAGGGCAGGTGGAGGTCATTTGTTAGGTAGAAGAGTGATAGTGATAGCTGGCCTGGAAATCTGGGTTGGCAAGTGATACTTGTCATTAGCAAACAGACCTGCTGCAATGGCAATGGGCTACCAAGAGTATCATTTACAGTGTCATTCTTGCAACCCAGAGCAATGCCGTAAGTGTTTTGCTGTGAGGGGTGATCAGCTTCCTTGGAAACTCATCAGCTGCAGAGGCTGTACCTGTCTATCTGTCCCAAAAAGTCACTTGCTGCTCTGCACCTCTTCCAGGAAGTATCACCTGCCTTATCTTGGTGGAAGCTTCCTTTTCTTTCTCACTTCCATTGTGAGCTCTTAGAAAGCTGGCAATCTAGGCTGATAAGGGCAGATTTGATCAGACCACCTGATGCCCTCACACCATCTGAATATCTTCCTGTGGTATTCGTTACCTATGCTTTGGAAGAGGGTGCCCATGTCTCCCCAGTTTCTCCAGGCTGGAGGGCTCCCTGCCTGTGAACAGTGGTGGTGGTGTGCCCACAGGGGACACCCCAGGAGGCCCCTGAGCCACAGTGGAGTAGCACAGTGGTGGTTAACCCAAGTGAAGGAGGCTGGTGGAGGGTGCCCGTGTGGCCCCCGCAGCCCCTTGTGGGTTGGGTACTCTCCCAGGGGGGAGCAGGCAGCTCTTGGCCCAGTTGCACAAAGCTGGAAGTCTTCAAACTCTTGTCCTGTCACCATAGTTATGTCTGTATAATTTCTTTCTTGCTTCTGTCTGCCAATCTATCTCTTGCTGTCTTGGTGGTGCCTGTTTCCTTGTTACTGCTATTGGCACTGGTGTTTTATTTCTTATCAGTGCTAGGAGCTGCCTGTTTTCTTTCTGGTTTTATACAGATCTAAATCCTACATTTATCTTTCTTTTATCAGCAGCAAAGCTTGTGGAGACTTCTGCCATCAGCCTACACCAGGTTTTGCTCCATATTCACTTGTCCTCCATTTTTAACCCTGGTGTAACTTACTCTAGTATTTTAAAGCAACAACATTGAGAAATTTGATTTTTTTAAGTTTTCACAATAGAGATAGTTTTTCAGTATAATTTTTCCTTGCTTTTTACTGTGGGGGGGTGGTGGTGGTAAGATATATCATCAGTGGGATAATATTAAAAACTTAATTTTTCAAATGTAATATGATAAAAGTGATATAATAAGATATCAATAACTGATGAAACCATGTTATTTTATTTTCTAAAAATAGCCAAGATGTAGAAGAAAATGCTGAATATACTAAACTGATTGCTACACAAATACGCAAACACTGGTTTAGGAAAAATACATTTTAAAAGTCATATTTATAGCTTTAATGTTTTTCAATTTCAGTAAAAATTCTTTTCATTGTCACTCTGCTCTGAGTCTTTGACATCTATAGAGAACTTGGAAGATCATCTCTCAGTATCAGGGAAGGCTCTTCTTGCTGAACAGTTTGCAGAACAAGAAACTGACCCTCCCTGGCAGCTGCCTGAAGACAGATTGAATACTGAGGGAAGCTTACATAAAGGGAAAGCAATCACTGGCACAGTGACTGATAAATCTACCCCTGCCTCCTAAAAACTGCTGAGCTGAGGGAAAAACCACCATCAGAACTGCAGTCCTTGGGAAGGAAAGACAACTCCCGAATATAGAAGACCATGTTCTTTCTCCATCTCCAGCTATGGGCTCCAGAATGCCTGTATGACAGTTGATATTAATGACTCTTCTTTAGTTCATTTCACTTCACTTTTCATAAATATTTTGCAAGTCTGCCTGCCTTTTCTAGAAAAATAAAAAATCTGTCTCTTTTCTTACTTGTTTCTGCAGTCCCTGACACATGGCTGTGTCCATGTTGGTCTCAACCACAGGCATAATTCTAATAAGAAAACAATGACTCTCACCCTTGTTTTGGTGTCAGTTCTTTACTGTCACCTATGTGAAATCATTATAATGGGTACATATTTTCTGGAACCTGAGTATGAATGAGCTAAGCAAAATGTTTTGAAGAGGTTGCATGGATCAAAGCTGACTCCTCTCCTCTTGAGCCATGACTCACCTATAGAGTGGATACATAATGGAGGCCTCCATCTACCAAGTTACAAATGGAGAAATCTTGCTCCATTCCAGATTCTGCAGTGAGGAGACATCCAATGATATATTCTCTGTTCAAACTCCGTTAACTGTTGGACAAGCATCCCAGAAACATCCCACTCTTCCATAGTGAGCCAAGGAGCTGAGTTTGATGTGGCATTCCTTGGGGATATGTATCTTCTTGTTCTGCAAGAACTGTAGGAGAATTGTGCTTTAAAGTCCTGACTTTAAAGCCCTGAACATCGTGTTCAGTTCCCTTTCAACAGTTTGTTGGCTAAAGAATTCTTATTTATCATAGATAATTCTAATCTGAATTCCAGTTTTAATCTTTCAGGCATCTTTTAGACTTTCTTTTAAAAAATGATCTGTTCCTCTTTAGTTAATGTGGTTATTGGAGTATCTTTTATACCACCTAATTTAGTTTTCCTTTAATGTATCTAGAAAAGAAGTTGGGGGTTCAGCCTCCCTCAGGAGATCTAAGATTAACTGATTAACAGATAATGTCAGTAATGGAATTTTAAATCCAGCCAGAGGCAGTTCAGCCAGGAAAATTTTGAGAGTTTTTATTTGGTATCATATTTATTTAATCTTTGGTTTTGTTTTTCTTCCTTCTTTTTAAGAAGGTTATCAATGAAGTGATAACTAGTAAGAAGAACTTGTTCAAAGCACCATTGTTGTGCTTAAAGAAGCATAATATTCTCAATAAATTCTCTGTATAAGGGAACAAGTGTCTGGAGTTCATCAGCATATGGGTGTTCAGTGTTACTGCCAAGATTAGCACCCACACACATACAGGCTATGTCTACTCTTGTCAGGATATGTCTATTCAAAGAGGCAGGAAATATTAACTCCAGGAAAATTTCATCAGGAGGTGTCAAAACAGCTTCTGTATTAATTTACCTCTTGTTGACTTAGAGCAGAGACAGCATGAACTCATAGCGCTCTGCACCTAAGCAGGTAGGTGTGTTTATAGACAGCCTGGTCATCAGCAGGGAATAAATGTAACTCTGTCATTACCAGATGTATGAATTTTTTAATGGGTTTCAACACAATGTTAACAATCTGGACAGTGAAAAAAATTAGACATAATTATAGGAGCCATCAATAAATAGTAATTTTATCACTATTCCTATAATACCCATTATATTTGAGGTAGAAAACTATAGATTTCTAAATTCTTTAATATGGCCCCAATTCAGGAAAGTACTTAAATCCATTAAAATTAAAAAGAGCTCAGTTTCATGAGTAACTTTATAAAAAGTCAGTACTGAAATAAAGCACTAACCTGGGTGGGATAGAGGAGTCTTGGCTTAATTATCTCACAATATTTATTGCATTTTAAACCTGTGCTTAGTTTTAGATGCTGCTTCACTTGACAACAGGGAACAGTAGTGACAAATCTGTCCCCTGCATAGTGACTCTGTTCTATACAGCAAAGAAACAGAACATGCCTTACAGCTGATGTTTTACAAGTGACCACATATCATCTGTCAGACACAGGTAAAGAGATGTGGAAGGACCCACTTGAAATATAAGCTCCCATTATGTTGAATTTTCCCTTTCAAAACCCAGCTTTGATTTAAACACACTTAATGTTATACAATATACTGCAACATAGATGCTGGTTGAAGGCGACAGTTTACTGATCAATTTTGTACAATCAGCAAAATATATTTCTAAGGGCATTAGTTGAGGCTATAGTTTGGCAGCTGTTTGTGTTGTTGTGTTATAAAGCAGATTCTGGGTTCAGGCTTCTCTCCCTTGTACCAGCCCAGCCCTGCAAAGCCAGAAGGCGGCTGCCTTCAGTGCACCACTGCTGCAGCCTTTGGGCACGGGGAACGACGATGCTTGTATGTGGACTGTGGTATTCATTTCTCCTGGACAGACAGAGGCCATCAGGAGTAGGGAAACTGTGTGTTGATCCCAGAGTGCACATCTGCCTTCCTGAAGGGTGAGTTTCATCAGTGGCATGTAGAGGAGCCCTCAAAAAACCAAAGAGAAGTTTTACACTAATAGTCAATTTTTGATTGGGTGAACAAAGGAAGAAATTATAAAAGAAAAACAAAAAGACATGGCATTTCTTCAACATAATGGTTTTAGGATTTTTATTTTCAGAAATAATTGAAACTAGTGAACTAGACACAATTGGGAGCGTGTGTGTTATTGACTTTATCTAAAAAGTACACTTAGTCTTAAGAGGGAACACAAACCCAAATCTGGTAACCAAATGCTAGTTCTGAATTATCGACTTTTTTTTAAAGACTGGAGATATCAATATTTCCACAGTTAAAGCAAATAGTACTGTCTAAATCTTCAAAGTGTCTTGGGAGGCTTGGGAGGCTGATCCAGTTAAAGGTCATATGAATTGCACAGCTAAAATCCTGGACCTGACTTTGAAAATATGATTGGGTCAAGGGACAATAGTGCAGATGAAAGGAATACTTACACTGAGCTGTTCCTTGTCACTGGAAGTTTTTTTTACACCCCCACCCCTTGTCTTCCTACTTCATTTGACTCCCTTGTACACTTCTCCCTCTCAAACAGTAAATGTCTTGAAAGTCCTGGCAAGAAAACTTGAGACAGATAAACTATCCATTAAAATTAAATGGAATGCTTTGATTTTCACCTAAGGGGAGGAGGAATCAATCCTCTGTATCAGAAAAAGGCTTACAGGTGAAAAAGAAACTTAAGAAGGATGCCTCTGGCTACTCAGCCTGTCATTTCAGGTACCTTCCAAAACCCTCATATTTTGGTCCTTGCAAGTGAAGCAGTAAGAATTTTTCCTCAGACAGAAGCCCCCACTTTTCTAGCACAGATAGTCATCCAGCTAAGGTTATAAAGAACAGCACAATTACCCCTCCTTTGGGCCCCAGCTATACTTTACAGTCATACACTCAGCCTAGAAACAGTCCAGCAGGCTCACATGATATCAATGCTGATTGTTGTGTTCCTCTTGTAAATGTGAAAACCAATTACTTGTAAATAAATATGAAATTAAGTCTCAGGGCCTAGAGGAAAGAATGAAAGTTGACTTTAAAAAAAAATTTTCTGTGTTCTAGGACATGTTTAGGTGAAAAATTTTCCAGTCTCTATCTATGCTTCACACCAGCTGCATGTTTTTGTTTTCTTGGCTGCAACAATTGTCCTTGGTCTGGTGTTTTCTATTCAGGATTAATTTGATTAATTTGTGCTACTGGTGGGAAAGTAGGAGTTGATGACATAATATAAATATTTTTTACATAGTATAATATTTAAAAAATTATTTTGTATAGCTGTATGTGTGTGTGTGAGAATATATATAAAAAACATTGAAAAGTTTTTCAGGGGCAGACTGAAGGCTATACTAGTACTGTGATAAACTCAGCTTTCTAGAAATTGTGTAGATTGCAATCATCTGAAGATAGCTCATGTTTGTAACAACAGCAAATTGCAATCATCTGATTGTTCTCAGGTGCCCTTTAGGGATTGCTTTTGGAGTTCACTGGCCTATTGCTGGTGGATATGTGCTGTATCCAGGAGGTTGAAAAAACATAAGCCACAGAAATAGCTCGTTGGCTCACCGGCTGACCCAAAGGATAAGCCCAAGGGAAAAGCAAAATGTGCCTAATTAACTCTTTGATCACAAGACTGTAAGTGCATCTCATCTGAAAGCCTGATTTGAAGCCCTTTGACATCAAAACTGAAGTAACCAGGCCTTGCATAACCAAATAATGACACATCCCGAGCAGCCAGAACTGGGCACAGGGGTGTTAATTATTTTCATGGAGCCAGAAAAGGGTGTCCCCAATGATCTGTTGACAGCACCAAGCCAAGAGTGAGCTGCACCTGGAATGGCTGGAGTCTGAAATCAGGTGCTGTTTATTAGCATTGCCTCATCAAAAAGAGCTTACAGGAGAGTAATTTATTTTGTTTATATTAAACAGTCAACAAGGAAAAGAAGAAAATGTGTTGTTCTGCAGGTCAAAATATTACTTATTACTCTAATAAGCGCTTAACTCTTTTTGAGAGAGCAGCATGGGCAGACAAGGGATTTTTTTCTGCAGTGCTTTAAGTCATTCACTTGATTTGTTGCCATTTACTGCAGTTGTGTAATGGCTATAAAACTGGAAAAAAACATAAAACATAAAAGAAAGGTGTTGAAGTCAACCTTAAGGTACTAAATTCCTGACAGCAGCTTGTAAAGCAGGGGAGATTTAGGTGTTGTAAGATGACGCTGGAGGTTGTGGTAGGTGATGGAAGGTGATGAAGTGATGAGGCTATGACAAACTGGAATTATGCACTCTGAAAAAAGGACCTGGGCACCTCCTGATCCCTGCTCATTCCTGGGGGCACCAATGTTTCACAAGATTTTCATTTCACAAGAATGTTCTTCAAACATCTAAAACTCCTATTTCAAATATGCCCAGAACTACACCTAAATTCAGTGTGAGGCCTGATCTGATAGACATTTATAGAGCACACCTGTTAGAGACTGAAAGCATTAAAAGCCATATAAATATAGATGGGCCCTTTAAATATAAAAAGTAAAAAAAATAAAATTTAGTGTTTTCCTTTCATGCAGTTTTTCAGTGTGATCCTGTTGCTGGGGTCCTTGAGGCTGAGTTGCAGATCTGTTGTGTAGACAGCAAGGAGCTGAGCTGTGCATTAGGAAAGACCTGGTACCTCCCACATTCAGCAGTTGTATTCCAGTGAGGCATGTGTTCAGGAAGCAGGAGACCTTGGTTCAGTCCCTCTTCCTCTACTGAAGAGATTCAGAGTTTTAATTTCATGTCCCAGGAAGACTTTTCTGCCCACCTGGCTAGAGGCCACAGGAAAAAAAATGATTCTAACAAAACTATTGGATCTAATCCACCACAGACTAGCCAATTTAAAATGCACAGCTCCAAAGAATGAGTTTCACTCTTAAGGCTGGTGTATTCAGGTATATTCAGAGTAATGGTCATATTGTGTTCCCAAGAGTCCCTGGTCCATGGGTTATTTTCCTATGAAAAGCCTGAGATTGCTTGTTAGAGATTCAAGACAAAACTATACCTACTTATATAGCTAAAATACAACTAAGGAAGATGTCAGAAGCTGCCTGTCCCTTTCGAATGACAGGGAAAAATGGGAATGATCAGTGACATTTAAAGGTGAGAAATTCAAAAGGGGCAATAGGAAATAGTTTTCACAGCATGGGGGTTAGACTGCTAAGTCTGTTGCCAAACACAGAAATTGGAATCAAAATTTGGTTATCACAACACTCTCAGAAGAGAGGTGAAATCTTGTGCACTGGGATGCAACCTAGAGTTCAGACCAGGTTAGCTGAAGTCCCTCATTACTGGACTCCAGTACTGCAATGTTTGCCACCATGAAATGGTTGGATGCTAGGCTAGTTAGGACTGCAATTGTAATGCAGGGTGGTCGTACCTCTACTCCATTAAAATTCCATCTATTGCTATTATTATAATTCACTGGTGGACTATGTTTTTATATGCTGTACATATTTATACATATATACTTATATATTTAAACATATAAATGGATTAGATTGGTTTTATTGTGTCTTGATACTTGATTTCATGAAAAGCACAAGGCAGACTGTGGTCAGATGCCAGAAATGAGGGGAGAGGGAATTATAACAGGTATATGAAGTGGGTTAAGAAGGCTATAAACTTTCCCCTTCCTCCCAGTAGCATACTTGAATGTGGTTAGTGATTTCTGTTTCACTACTAGGAGTTACTATGCAACCTTGACCTATCAAAGTCACTCCTTCCACAGGTTGTTCCCCTTTTTGCTGCACAGGAGCTCAAGGTAATGCTACACTCTGATCCTGCATAGGCCCTGCCTGGTTAAGTCAAAAGAGGGTGGGATAGAAATAGACCTATAACTGAAACTCCTAGTGAATAGGGGCCAATGCATGTACCACATCTTTTTTAAATGCAAGTAGATGCATCTTATACTGCTTTAACTCTCAGCAGTGAGTGTAGCACCTCATCCACCCAAAAGGAGCTCCATGTCCTCTAAGCAGGGTGAGATTCAGAAGATCTTGCATGATTCAACCTCTCATTTTGCTCACTGAACATAGAATGAATTTCCCTCACTCCCACTTACTGTGTGTTGCTTATATTCCTTGGCTCTGTCAAGTTTCTAAATGTATTTATGTCACTATTTTCAACTGTTGTTAACTGACAATCCATTATTAGCAATGCCTTGTAATAAGCTTGTTCAGGTCAGAGGACGTGATGTTATTTACATGAATGAAACACTGGTACTTTGGGACAGCTTCTTTCTGTAGGACCTTATCCAGCTACCATCGAATTCCATCCTAGTGCAGATACTTATACCCATGAATAAGGAACTAATGCACACAGCATTGCTTAAGAGCCTACTCTAAAGCCTACCAAATTCAGCGACAGTCTCCCATGTGGCTTTAGTGGGCTGTGGATTGAGTTTCAAGTGCCAGCAGTTACTCAAGTTACATATAAGTGCTGGAGCAGGGTCTTCAGTAATATGAATGTTGGTTATTGAGGCCAGAGTTAGGTCTCATGCTGCCTGCTGAATAATTGAGGTAGAAAAGTGAACTGAAGTCAAGAAGCAAACTTCTGCTTAAAGGACGTTACACTGGAAGAATGGGAGGGTGAAAGGGGAAGTCTGCACAGTATTTTCACTATTAAAGACTGCTGTTTGACTGTCCACATTGTTTACAGTTTGTCATGCAGTATCTGAAAACAAATCTCTTTTCCATAGACTAAGCAAAATGAGACCATCAGCAACACAATGTATCCATTAGCGCTACTCATTGCATGCAGTTTACTAAATCTTTTAGGAAAACCTGCCTGACAAAATCCAGTCTATAATAACCACCCTCTTGATATATAATATTTACTGTATAGCAATACCAGGAGAACAATTTAATAATAAAAATTATATTGAGAATGATGGTCATTTTTAGCTGGTATCTCTAAAGCCAAGGATACTTTATCACTGTATTTTATCACCATTTTAATTTATGATATGGAGTGGCTTAGGAAACTAAACGTAATTCATGATCTTGGTGAGAATTATTACAAATATATTCCATTACCCTCTATCACCTCTGGTCATACTAGTGTTCATACTATGTAATTTAAAAAAAAAACCCACAATGTCCTCCCTATCCTGAAGTATTGTAGCAGTTCAGCTAAAAGCCAGAAGACCCTACAAGTGCAGAATTAAGACAAATGTAACTGGATGACCTCAGTGGCATCTCGGATGATTCAGTATTGTAGTGAAGATAAGAAAATTATATTTTGTATAACAACATCAGAACATGGAGTAAAACAGTGCATCATTTCTTAGGTAGATGAGCTCACACACTAGAGAGGGTCTTTGTTACTAAATTTCCTTTTAAATTAATACCTGTTTATTTGGCTTTTACAGTGATGTGTACAGCACTTAGAAAACTATATCCATTCATGTCAATAAACTCTTTAGGTTCAGACAATTGAAACAATATAGGAGGTAGGGAATGGAGAGGATCAATTCCAAAGCCAGTAAGGCTTGGAGAGCAGAGATAAGTGAATCTAAGTTACTTATCCTGGCTGAAGTAAATTAGCCCAGACGAAGGGATTCCTGCTGTATTGAAGAGGGCAGTATGCAATGGTGAGATCAGCAGGGAGCAATTTTAAGCCTCTGTCCTGCCAGCTGCTTTACATGGGTGGTCCCTAAGCATGCCTGGTATGTAATTAACCTGAATCCCTGGGTAGCATCTGTGGCATACACACTGGTATTGCATGCTACCGTTTCACCCTAGCTTCCCTGCAGTTCTGACAAATGAATGTTGTGTTACAATTACGGGAGCCTGAAACCAGCCCTATGTTTTTCTGCCTCTCTTTAAAAATAAGGAATGGTCTTTTCCATTAGCTGCCAATTAAAACAAAATTTACTTTAGAACTGAAAAAAAAAAAAAGACCAGCCCCAGCTGTGAAACACTTGTCTTTATCCCTGAAAAGCAGAGTCTAGAGTGGAAAGCGCACAGATTTGCATTCACTGATACTCTTACGTAAAACATATTTTCACCACTTTCTTAGAAATATGTTACGTCTTTGATCTGGCATATTTCTTAACTAATGATCAGTTTTCACTATATAACTAGTGTTACTGTATTCAGGTGCTTCTAGTTAAGTGCTTAACTAGACCAGGATGTTGGTCTTGCCACACATGGTGCAGGATGATGCTTGTGCACGAAGTCCCAATGACTACAGTCAGTGGTCAAGAGGGATGAGCATCCGTTGACTTGGGACTGAGCAGGACCTAATGTTATACACAGACAATTGTTTGCAAAAAACCCCAAACCCCTCACCTTTCAAGACAAAAAAGATTTCCTAAGCCAGGATGGTTATTTTACTGGTCATTGGCTGTCATAAGATGTTCTCTCAAGCTGAAAGCACACTGTACATACTGTACAATGTTGACTTTATTATGTTCTAGCTCCACTGGGTGTATTACCATTTTAACTACATTTACCATCTTTTCTTAATTTAAAAAGAATCTGTTTCTCATAGCGATGCTGACAGATTGGTTGGCATCATGAAAGTGTTTGATATGTTATCATAAAATCCTGCGACTTGTGAAATGATGTGATTTAACCTACAGTTAGCTATGCCAACTTCAGTGAGGTCTGATTGACAACAGGCACTTGTGCAAAAAGTGAGATACTTCTAGTTAGAAGCACTGTAAAAGCAGCAAAGCAGTGACAGCGGGCACTGTGTTACCACCTTCACTGTTTTGGCTTGGTCTTCTTAATATCTAAGTTACTGGGAAAATTACTCCTTTGTCAGGGAAGACTCGTGAGGCATATCATCTTGGTAAACTCCTCTTTTTACAAAACATGCTTTGCAGTGGAATTGACATGTCTTGGCTGCACAGCATGGGATAATGGGATTTTCTTGCTGGAGCTTCAAGAGGAATGTTCCTGGAGGACTCTAAGACTATACCAGGAAGAGTTCAGCTCTGCAGACTAAGGTTTGTTGCTAGTAAGGTTATGTCTAACGTTGGCTTGAATCTTTTTGGCTGGAATCAGACTCACAGAGACAATTTCAAGATGTTGGGCCAGAAGTTTTTTCTACTACTCCAAAGATGGGAGAAAGGGCAATCCACCTATCTGCATCCCACTGATTGCTTAAGCCAAGCACTGAGCAAGGAAGATCAGCCCTCTGGATCTTCCCAAAGTTCCTCAGGAACTTAAGCATGTGCTTTGGCACAGGAAGAGCAGGGTCAGTTTGCTCATGGCCTGAAAGACTTATTCTTGACCAAAGCTGAAGTGTTCTGGCATGCTGCAGCTGCATGGGGAAGAAACAAAGTCCACCTCAAAGCATGTGCTTACCTACGCTGCTTTTACTTGCCCTTTCCAAGCTATGAGGAGGCTATCATAGCTGTTACGTGCATATTTTTGTAATTTTCTAGTCAGCATGTGGATTTACTTCCTACGGTGTGTGTACTACATGCTGCTCCTTGACGTTGGCGCAGATCACAGCCTTCCCTCTGGAGGCATCGGCCATGCTGCAGCATGCATGCAAAGTGCCTGCCTGCACGTATAGTCTGTTGGCCCTGGTGAAGGTAAGTCACGGTGATAGCACAGCCCACAACTTTCTGCAGTGATTGACTTTTCTTCTTAGAGATGATAGTAGGGTATCTCCATGAGGGTGTCAGTGCAGTACCAGGGGGCTGGATCTAGTCTCAAACGAGTTCACTTTGGTACTGACAGTAGCTCTGTGTGACACTTCTCTCCTGGGTAAATTATGCAGCTGTCTGCTATATATATGTACCCTGTAGAATTGGGGCTGTTTGCCCTGTTTCCTCTTATTAATATTCCTCCTGCAATAATTCCTTCCCCTCCCCCCTCTAAATTATATTTCCTTTTGCTTTTTCTTCTGAAGGAAGAAGCATTTTGACTAGTTTTGTACTGCTAGAATATAGAGCAAGCTTCATTTTCCAAAACCTCTTCTATTTCTTTTGCTCTCCCAGGATTTTCAGTTTACACTTTAAGAAAGATTCATGGCTTTGGAGAAAGAAATTACTGGAGCTTGAAGTTTTTCCCCCCTGTATTCTCTTTTAGTCTTTTAAGGTGGGAAAAGAGTGGTCCTATAAAGTAAGCATATCCCATTATTGCTGACTGAAATGTAAAATTGTTTCCTAACAGTTTAAGAAACTGAAATAAAAGCCTTGAGAATCCTTGTCTGTCTTCTATTGCAATATCTTTTTCTTAAGGAACTGTGGAAATACTCTGTTTTAAATCACATCTCTAATGAAAGAGACAATATCAAGTATAAGCTTTTGTACTTTTGTAGAATCTACACATCAAAACCAATTTTGCATTGGTTCTTTTTTATAATACGTTGGGTTTTTTTCCTCCTGCCATAGCCATTTGCTGTTATGATGTGACACTTTCCATGGCTGTTTTGCATGTTGATTTAGTTGAGAATGACTGTTGCTCTCTTGGATGCTGTCCGCGTAATTAATGCCTCCTATCAGTCTCTAGCAGAAGGAAGAAAATCTTTTCTATCTGATGGAAATGGCTGAGTGGCCCTCTGGGGCCAATTAGATCACCAAATGGCAGTGACATCCTGGAAGAAACCACCATGGTGCATTTTCATCATTCTTTTCAGCTGAGCAGGTTGGAAGATAGAAGGGAGGGAGAGGGAAGGAAAATGTCAGGGTCCCTGATCAGAGCAATAAACTGGCATATAGACCACATCTTTTTTCCCAGTTGGAGGTGCTGACATGACGTCTCTCACTTTTCCAACCTCATTTCTTTCTGGCTAAGTAAATACATTTCACTACTGTTTTGTAAGCTCAGTGTCTCGATGACAGTCTGAATCTATACCATTTAATTCTAGCGTTTCCTGTGTCTCTTGACAGCAAGCAGACAGAAAATACAGCTTGGGGTAAATGACATTTCTGGCTAATTCCAGCTGTAGTGCTTTTTAATCAGAACATTTGAGACAGCATCCAGGGCTGTAGTCAAATTGTTTAGGGTTTTATTTTCTCATTCAATTGTGTAAGAATGTGACTCTTTTTACGGCATTACTGCTATTCCTGGCTTTAGTGATAAGACGTTTAGTAGAATTATCAGTTATTTCAACAAAGCCTTAAATTTCAAAGCCATTTAAAATTTTAAGTTGGATCCTGAAACCGTTTGTATGGTATAGTGGTAATAATCTTTAAGTGCAATAAGTTTATAAGTGATACGCATGTCATGCTGTTAAAAATGAACGTCTGTGTTGCCTTGACATTTATAAATGCTAAAACCTTTACTTTACCTTGCTATTCAGTTCACAGCAGGAGACATTATTTAAAACTGTAACCTTCTCATGCTTATAGATTATTGCTTAATTTTATTAGTCTTCTTTTTATAAAAAGAACCTCACAGTCATCAGCATTTCTCCAGTGTCAAGGAGCACAACTGTAATTTGATGTACGACTGTAAGTTATAAGGAGTGCTAGCATGGAGAAATTAAGCTTGTAAACACATATTTCCGATGCCTTTCTTAAATATCAGCTTAGGAAGCGTGTCAATAGAAAAGAGAGATGACATTTCATTAAAAGGATGATCCCAGTGTTTTAAGTAACAATCATTTGATTAATTTTATGTTCATTCCTCTTAACTAACACAAATTATCAAGCTGTATTTTGTCCAAGATTTTATCAAGATAGGTAGGCCAAAAATTACTCTCCATATAGCAACTTCACGTGCTGAAGACCAGATTGGTCTTCACACACATGCTGTGCACGTGTGTGTTCATCATACAAGGAAGCATTATAGAGAAATTAACTCTACTTAACAGTCACTGGGACACATGGGACTTCCTTCACCTCAGGGGACCCGGATTCAGTGGAGACCCCAAACAGTCCATGTGGATGTATCAGTACTGAGGTCATAGACGCAGATGAACCCAGAGTAATGAGACAAGTGAGTATACAACAGACCTCATAGGCTCAGGACATAGGAGCCCACAGGGACCTTACAAGGTACTGAGGTCACTTGCTCCTGTCAATCCATCCTCACTCCATTTCCTACCTGTGAAGCTCTCAGGTATCTGCCTGCTGGGGTTGCAAATCTAGTGTGGTGCAACCTTATTGTTCGCCCACTCTTGTCTCTATTTATCATTCACTTTACAACCTAGCATAAAGTCAGCAAACTCTAGAGTTTTTCCTAGAGAAAGGGCCGGATGTGGCAGAACTGCTATGTAACAGGAACATGCTACAGCTTACAGAAGGAAAAAGATACTGTGGTTAACTGGCAAGACTGTCTTAAATACCGAATCAAAAGATTTTGTACATGATGATTGTGCCTCACTGTGTGGGAGCTCCTCAGGCTCCCCGTCCCCAGTTGCCCAGACTGAGGAACCAGCAGGAGGGTACCTACTCCCTTCTCACGGAGTCGCCTCAGAGGTGGCTGTGTGTGGCCAGCTCCCATTCCTGCACAAAACTGCAACATCTGGACTGTGTGTGGAAGGGCCAGGGCCAGGGGATGCACAGCAGAACGTAATCACAGTGGTACATACTTTATTCCAGGCTAAGACCCCAAACAAGAGAGCCTCTGCAAGCTAAGACAATCTCTGCAAGTTTCAATATTTGCAACTGTTCGTTGACAGGAATTAAAAAGCTGAGAGAAGTAAAAGCTGCTTCAGGGGAGTTTTAGATTGGATATTAGGAAAAATGTCTTTACTGCAAGAGTGGTCAGGCATTGGAAGAGGCTGCCCAGAGAGGTGGTGGAGTCACCGTCCCTGGAGGTGTTCAAGAAACGTGCAGATGTGGCACTTCAGGGCATGGTTAAGGAGGCATGGTGGTGTTGGGTTGATGGCTGGACTTGATTCTAGAGGTCTTTTCCAACCTTAATATTTCTATTATTCTATATGCTCAAAGAGAAACCTTAAAAGGATTCTTGGATACAGATGCAGCTCTTAGGGGCCATGGGGTCTTGATAAACCTCAGTAAAATCTCCTTTTCCTTTTGTGCTGAATACAAACAGCATATGTGCTAGCTCCTCACCTGGCACCACAACACGCTGGGACAGAAAGCATCCTTTGCAATAGTCCACAGTGCGGATTTCACTGGCTATCCTCAAAGCTGCAGAGACACACTTGTGGCAACTCTGCCTAAGCACAAAAGGCAGCACACAGGAGAAAATTAGATGGTCCTGACACCCCAGTTGTCCTGACATTTCATTCATGAGCTGAGTGGTGAGAACTCATGGCATAAGTTTGTGGTTTTGCACTCCTTTCAATGATGAAGCTGAATGAAATAGGGGCGGGGGGGTTGTACTGAAAAACGTGTTATAGAACTCTATACATTCAGGCACAGTAACCTCCACAGGGTTTTTTGCTGACTGTCCCCAAGCTCACAAGTTAGTGCCTGGCAGTTTAGGATGTGTGCAAAGAGGTCGTACTGGAGGAAGTGACAAAATCAGTCGCAAGGTGACATCCATTTTTTTTCCATTTTTCAACAGACAGCAGCTACATATTCTCTTTTTTTTTAGTATTATCTATGTAATGAATAACGTATACTGCTCTTGCCTTGTAAGATAGTGTTCTCTCAAACTTCCATTGTGTTATACAGGTATGCATAAAACCACACTCCTACAACAGAATTTTCTGTTTGGATTTCCCCAAAGACAAAATGCATTAGATACACCATTGCTTGGACAGTTTTTGTGGATATAAACCTTAAGAATAATCACCTTCAAAATTGCAATCTCTTTCATAAAAATAACTTTTTTCCGTGTTGACTACTCTTGAAATAGATAGAAATATCACTGAAATAGTTAATCCTGGTAAGATTTTTTTCAAGTGTAATAGTTTTGGGGTCACTTAAAAATCACTGGAAATGTAACCTCTTGCACTTCCTGTAAAACACTGAACTCCGGATGATAATCAAGACCTCTAGAAAATTGTGGGCTGCATAAAATTGCAGATTTTGCAATTTTCTGACTGCTGTGTAATTTTCTGGCACATTTAAATGTGTGCTTGGTTCAGTGCCAGGCTCCTTCCTCCCCCAGACACCCTAAAATTAACTAGGAGCTTTGGGAATTTCATCCATCAAACAGAGACAGAAGTGTCCAATCAGCCTGGAGGAAGCATGGCTGACCAGTGCTGACCCAAATCCCTTCTGAAAGAAGTAAGGAAGGAGACAGAGACAAATGAGGAAAAGTCTAGCGGAGAAAGGAGAGGGAGGACAAGATCAGAAGAGGAGCAAGAAAAGCTCTGGAGAAGGGCTAAAAAAGCAATCTTGTAAGAGAAACAAAGAAGCAGAAACATTTGGAGGAATGGCTTGTACCTCCTTTATAAATATTTTTTGGTGCAACTTCGGTGGGATATTGGGAATGGGAAAATTTGTATGATAAAAAACTCTAGGGTTTCTTCTCAGAAAGCTAAAGCAGAGCCCTCACTTTTTCTGGCTGGGTTAAGGAAGTGCTGAGATACTTCAGAAATGTATGAGGCACTGAATTTGCACAGTGAATGTTGAGGCCACAGTGAATTTACAGCTGAACTCAGCAAAACTGATGAAAGCTGGGAGATGATGCCTGGATCAGGGACAGCCTCGATGCCGCGTCATGGAACAGGAAGAAAGCCCTGGCATCCAATGCCAGTGCAGGGTCTTAATCACCACATCACCCGCACTGCACAGCTCGTTGTCTTTCTATTCTCATTTTCTTACTGTTCTCTAAGACCTTTAGGTGTTGTGAAGCAATACAAAATGGTTGGTACAACCTGCATTTGTCCCATACACCTACCTACCTTCCTCCTGTTTGATATGCCATCATTCTTAGTAACTGCCTCAGTCAAAAACAATCATCGGTGCCTGAAGCTCAGCTCAGCACTCACTGGAGAAATAGCACCTCATGGGATGCATTACTGTAACTAATCAGCACCAGCAGTACAAAGATTACAGTCTTCAGAAACAGCTTTTTGGAAGTCCTGAAGAACCGGGAAGTATTTTAAACAGGGAAGCAAAAGGATTAAAAGGCAGGAGCAGGAGTTTATCAGAAAGGGTCAAGGAAGAAATTACAGGCTCCAGACATATTATGGGACTCTGTGTGTAGTCCATGGTCTTGAGATTGGGAACTTTGACCAAGACCGGTGTCAGGACTGTTTCTTGTTATATCAATACAGTAGTTCTTGATATTTGGCCTTAGACATTTAATCTCACGTCATTAGAAACTTTATATAGACTCACACTATTATCAGGTTGAGAAATCACAACCAGGTTTTGGAATTTATACATTATGATTACAGGTGCAAGTGATTTTGAGATTGCTCCAAAAACTGACTCATTCTAGTTTAAATAAAGGTTAGTAGCTTGAATAAAATATGGAAGATTTTCTCTAATAATGTTGTGGGATGTGTGAATAAATCCTCATTTCCCTAGGAATATCTATTCTTTCTGTCAGGACTAGTATATTCTGAATGAAAAGTGCTGTGCTTTTTAAAAAAAGTCAATTAGAAGCTGTACACCAAATATACCACAATCACTGCATGCATGCAAGCAAATAAAATGTTCGACCTTTTCTGGAAATTATGGACTCCCTGGTATTATAAGATTTTCTGACCTCAATAGTGACATGGAAGGTAGATCTAAACAGGCTCACAGAAATACAGCATTAAAAAGAAACCTAAAAAAAAATTTAAAACACTTTGAGATCATAACAAAGTAGACTAAAACATATGCTAGAAACTACAGGTAAACTTCAAATCCTTTGAGATTCTGAGATTTGAGCACTCATGGTTTCATATACTTATCTTAACACTTTCTCAAATTTGTAAATCTCATGAGGACAAGATCTTATGAGATATTCTGTTATTATGTTTCCAGTTTGGAGAGACATACGGCAGAGCATGAACAGCTTTCCCTCCAGTGTTTGGTTTCTGTTACTCAGCCATGAAATACACAGTAAAAAGAACTTTCTTCAGACTGCAATGCTTAAAAAAGATTTTATTCTGATTCCAGTTGTTCTTTGGGTCTGATATGGTTTTATTTTCAAGATGAGAAGACTAATGAACTGTAGCATGTGATGCACGTAATCCAAGATATTTCATCTTTTAAAAATATCTGTCATTTAAAGTCACTGATGCTACACATTTGCAGAAGATGAAGATTTGTCCCTGTGAGAAAAACAATTCCTTTTTCTTCCTTCACAAGGTCTAACTTCTAACTCTCTTTTTTTTAACCCAAATGGTTAAAGATCAGCAACGTACCTCAGGCTTCTCACTTCCCTCTTTCCTTCCTTAAGTTTCAAATGGCTGAGTGATTTCCAAGAATGAAGCAAGGAAAAGAATGATTGACCCATTCTTTCAGTTTGGGCAGTTGTTTGGCTGAGGTCAGTGAAGGCACAATATTCTGCACCTCGCTTTGCTCCTGTGGCAGCAGTGGGAAAAGGAATCTGCCCACCTGATGCCTGCAGCTGGCAAAGGCACCTGTGCACTTGCTCTGGAGGCATGGTGCATGTATTCTGAAGAGCTAAATTGTACATCAGCATGTTTAGTACAGACAGTATACACTGAAATTAGCTGCAAACTTCAACAAGTACATACATAAAATGACATCTTTGACATCAGCACTACATACGCATCCATTGCCAATTTTTGGGTCATGCTTCAAAGTATTGTATTGATAGACCTTCACAATGAAATGGTTGTAAGAATTTACACACACAATTATATGTATTACCTTTATCCTGGTGTCAAAAACATTATCTAAAGCATTTTGTCAAAATTAAAAAATAGATTAAAAAAGCCTAAGGCGGACCTCTAATATGGGAAATTTCATCATGGATTATTGAAATTTAACAAAATTAGGAATACTTGAAACATGGTTTTCTAACTGACAGTGTCGAACAAACATAACTACAGTTAAAGATATTGTTATGGCTGTTAATGCCAGAATAAATATGCAAAAAACCCTACACTGCATCTAAATTTAATGCTTTCATAGCAAAAAGCATCAACTATTTCCTAACCAATAGCGATTTCACTTATGCATATCAAGTAAGGTAAGACCTTTCCTACCACACCAGCCAGGAAAATTTTTCTGAAATCTTTTTCATGAAAGTAAATTTACTATTTAGAATGTTCTAAAAGAGTTTTCTTTTCTAAAAATATTCTTATGAAAATAATAGAAGGGTAAAAATAAAAATACCCCTGAATATTTCCTTTCATATAAACCTGTGGTTCAGTTTTACTAACTCGGGTTTCTAGCAACACTGACTATTCTTGGCCTCACCTTGAGAAGCTGTCAGATTCTCACTTGCTAAATGTTCTCGTAGGTCTCTCAGCTTGTTAGTAGTGTTGTGTGACTTCACAGGTCTAGCTTTGCAGTGACTACAGACATCATGATGGCTGTAAATCCCATGTCATACTAAAATACTTAGAGAGTATCCATGCACTGCTGAACTTGTGTTTAGAGCTTTTTTTCTTCATCCAGAAATTGTCTATGAGGAATCTTATATTTGGTCTTCCTGTGCCAGAACAGTGGAACGCAACCCACAAAAGCTCCACTTCAAAGCTCTTTCTAAACAGAGGAATCCTCCTTTCTCTCATATGGCATCTCCAAGTACATTTTCCTGGAGTCAGTTTAAACTGTACTTCAAGGCGTTCCTGCACTAATGGAAACTGCATACCTCTCTCTGGCCTGCGCTGTATTCATGTTTCTATGTTATGTAAATGTATTTTATTCCAAAAGACCAAAAAGAGGCTTGGAAGCATTTATCTGAGCTGTCTGGGAGCAGATGAAGAGAAAAATTTTAGAGAAATGGAGATGGGATGGTTAGATGGAGAATCTTTGAAAGAATGGTGCTACTGAGTTATGAGCCAAAAAGGGACATGCTGGGGTTTCTGCAAGGTTTAATTTATACAAAACATGAAGGATAAGAGAGAGATTTCTAGATCTTGCCACTCAGTGGGTCTACCTTCAAAGATCATAGTTTGTCTGTAAAAGAGTCATATACCCCTTAACAGAGAAAAAAAAATTAAAACCTATTTTAAATGCAATTTGGATGCAGTCTTATAAAGTATTCACATAAACACACACAGAGATGTAAGACTCTCAGCCTTTTCTGTCTCACTTAGCTTCACTGTTCTTTCCTCATTTGAAAGCAGAACCCACCTCTCCAGAGGTTCAGGAAGGTCTAGAGAATGTCCACAACTGCATTTAGATAAAACAAAGATTTATGTAATAGACAGCAGGATATAGTTTCAAAAGTAGGCATATTCCTTCCTAGTGTCATATGGATAAAGGTGCACAGAATAATGTATAATAATTCTGTATTTACTACAAAAGCTAAATACCTTGTATTTTCAATGTATTTTCCGGATCATCTCTGCATTGATTCCTATTCATTTATTAAGGGTGCTATTACTGTGAATAGAAAAACTGAAATTAAGATTGAAAAAACAAACTAAAACAAAAACAGATGAAACATAGACATATAACTTTTTTTGATTTATATCTACCCATGTTTCTGAGGCCTATAAATTGGAATATTTTCTGCTTTAAAGTTCTCATTTTTTGTTCTACTTTATCCTGGCCCACAATACTTCTTTTCCCGAAAGGGCCAAGTGAACTTACATTTTCTGCCTTACATTAGATTCCATAAAACCTTCCCCATTGTTAAATGAACTGTAAGACAGAAAGGTACTGAGCTGGAGACGACTTTTTCCTGGCAGAGCAGACAATATAGTGTTCAGCATACAATTAGCATACATTCTTTTATTAATTAACTAGAGAAGGCTAACTTGTAGGTCTGCAGCCTTCTTACTGCCTATTAAAACTTAGAATGAGCTGAAATGGCCAATCTCTGAAGTAATATCTTCCAACAATGAGAATGAGGGGAAAAAAAGAATATTCAGAGATTAAAATAAATTATTTTTTTTTTTAACAATGGTGCAGTCATATTTTGGTCACTGCTGTGGTTAATATCAGCAACTTTGCTGGGGACATTCAAACCAAACTCAGGGAAAAAGTAAACATAGATAAAAATACTATGCATTACTTTATGATACAGAGCTATACATCATTCACAATATCTTTATAATGCAATACTATTTGGATGTTTCAGTCTGGAAAGAAGCCCAAGTGTTTCCAGGCACTCTAAAAGCATAGGAAATTATGACCGGGAACCATATTTAAACCACCTACTCTAAATGCCTAATTTAGGCATTGCTACTAATACAGCATTTAAATTTAAGAGTGAGATGAGTGATCCAGGCTACACAGGCCTGCCAGATCTTGCCTCCACTACAGCTGGTGGGAAAGAAATAGCTGTGACTCCTAATTCAAGCACTGGAGGTGGGATTCACCTCAGCTAACTTCTCACACATAAAAAATAGTCATTTAAATCTGGGCTGGCAGCCCTTCTTTCAATGGAGGGAGGGACACACCTCCACAGTGTCTCTCTTGCTGTCACCTGTTTCAGAAGGGGGTGAATTTTTCTCTAGTGGTCCCTAAGCTCAGGCTTAGGCAAGTCATTCCTGGATACATGACTTGAGATGAGTACTCTTTTGGTGGTCAGTCGAAGCAAGAAGTAGGTCTTGCCACCAGTTCCACAGAGTGCCAAGCCATCATCCAGGAGCAGCAAGGTCTGGCCCACAGATGCATGAGAGCCAGGGGTTGAGGTGACAGCCAGGCTGGGCAGGCAGGACCTTGCTGTTCCCAGACAATTAAAAAAGATTATGAAAATCCAGTTTAATGAATAGATGCGAGAATTTTAAATGACACTTTTAAAACAGTCATTCACGTTTGCGTTTAGGAAATACATGCAGTATTAATTTAATACTTCCACTGGAAGTCCTGCCACTTTTGCCAAGTATTGGGAAAACTCCTGCCCCTGTGAATCACTCGTGACCTTGTCATCAACTTATATCACAAGATAAAAGTGCAGAGAAGTGAGAAGTCTGCCAAAGCTAACAAACTTTCCTTGGAGATGTTATGACCAAGATGCACTCTGAATGAATAACACCATCTATTTGTGACCCGCCCAGCCTTGGGCCAGCTTCTGGGCTCTGGCCCCACCTCTGCTCCCAGGCAGTGCTGCTTGGCTGCAAGCAAGCGGGGACACGAGGCCAGCTTCCCGGTTCCAACAAACCCAGCTGTGGTTAGAAACCTGTGGCGAACAGACCAGTTTGGAAATCTTCCTACATTCCCAAGTGTTGCTTGACCTCAGACACATGTGGATAAAGTTTTGGGGAGACAAGATTTTATGGAAAAGAAAATAATTGTGTATTCTTTCTGATTACCAGGCTTGCTATCTCTTACGGCAAACACAAGCAGGCAGGTCCTGGATGACAATTTCTTCCTCCAAACTCTATCCCGGCTTAATCTCACATGGGTTTCCTTCCTTTCCTGGGAAACTTGCTGGTTGCCAGCGTTTAGGCTCCACTTGGGACAAACCAGTTCATGTACTGAAGTTTGCCGGAGCCCACAGTTTTTGCATCTAATTGTATCCGTCATATATAAAACATAAATTTTAATAAAAATAATAAATTCAATAAAAATAAAAATATAAACATTAGTAAAGAAAATGCAAAACAGTAAACTGGAGCCAAATAAAGAAGCAGAAAAGAAAAAGAATGTCAGAACAGGAAAGAGCAATATCCAATATCCAAAGTAGCTTGTTGTCTATCACATTTGTGGTTTAATGCTCACTTGAACTAGGTTTTGAATTCCTGGAAGGAGAAAGTGAGGTGAATAATCTGTGTTAACTCAGGGAAGAACTCAGTGTAATTGTCCATGTTATGAGTGGGTTGCGGGCACATTTCTGTCCTCTAAACTGCTGAAATAATGTCTTATAATTACTTAAAAATAAAAAAGAAAAAAAAGACAATTAGGAAGGAAGATGTTGAGACATTTTATAAATCACAGTATGGATTTCTAGCCTGTCTCTTTTTTGTTCTTCCAAGAATTTCAATGACCAATGAGATTATGGCTTTGAATTTGAGAGGCTTTACAATCATCTTCTTATTTCCATCTCTAACATACTCCTTAATCAGATATTTTGTCTTGGCTGGTGAATATTGCTCTTCTCATTTGAGTACAAACTTGTGGCTGGATAACTAAAGTCCTTATTTTAGTGCTCTATGGAAATGATGGATTGAAAGCTGGTATAGTCAGGAGATTTTCCATTTCTGTTGCTTTTATAAGCTTTTGGTTTATCATTTCCTAACAGTTTTTTATAATGTACATGTGAATATTTGAAATGTGCGAACACTAACTTATGCACCTCAATGTGTTATACTTCTGTACATTCAATACTTCATTAAAATTACAACTGAAAAGGCTAGCTATAAAAATTTACAAATTAGTTGACATCAGTTGACCTATTTTGCTCATATGGCACCAACAAATGGAGTGTCTGTAAAGCCCCCCCTCCCCGAGCAACTGTGACAATCACTTAAAAGCTGGATCCTTGGTTAGCAGATTTTGAATAAAGTTCATATTTTGTTCTGTGTGATTTCACTAATAGTATTTTGTGCTAAGAGACAGCATCTGAAAACATATTTTGATTAGCCATAGTTGACATTTTCTCTTGTTAGAAATGCATGGGTGACAGTGATTTAAATGAAATCTGAAGGCTCAGCCTGGTCCTGTCTCATCACTGAAGCTGTCACTCACAAGTACAATTGAAGAACCTCACCCTCCAGATGCAGAACAATTGTGAACTGATGTGATTCCTTGTTTTGGTGGGGGTAAAGCAACTTATGCCGATGGCAGTGCCTTGATCCCACAGTCTCTGTAAGATGATGACTCTAAGGTGGCAACTTTCAACCTTGGAATTGCAATAGCATATTTAAAGCTAAAAAACGATGTGGAGCCTCATTAATCTTTGGGAAGTTCACTACAAGCATAGCTGTCAGCTCTGATGGCAGTAGCTTCTAAAGGCAGTCTGAAGAAGGTCCTTTTTCAGCCACCTAATTTATTGTAAATCAGACTAATCAGAAAAAAATATAATCTCATGGCTGAACCTAGCTTAAACTAGTGGCACTGAGCATCCCACCTCAGGAGCCATAGCTAAGAGGTAGCCAACAGATGCAGCAGTTTGTGCAGCAGTTTCTGGTTTCTACTCCGAGATCTTCTGGGAATTTCGAGGTGATTGCTGCCACTGGGAAAGCATGGATGCAGTGGGCTGAGATGGCTAGCAAGGTCTAGCAGCTTCTAACGTGCTCTAACATTTGTTCTTGATCACAGAGTGCTTTCAGTTTTCTGTTTCCACCTGAATCTTGATTTTTGAGGCCCAAACACCCTTCAGTAGGTGCTAGGGAGAGTCCTATATAACCTTTTACACAGAAGCATGGTCCCCCACCACCCACTGGAGCAGATCTCCCTGGTGTGCTAAAGAGCTCAACTCAAACTGAGCTCCTGAGGGAGGATGCAGCTCTGGGGCCTGGGGCTGCAGGGATGACTGGGTCCCCTTCCCAGGGCTGGGGGATATGGGCTCCTTGCCTGCAGCAGGTGTGCACTGAGGAATGATCTGTGTAGTAAAGCAAAGGAGCTGTGGGAGATCAGCAGACAGTGCAACAACAGAGATGCTGAGAAAGACACTGACTGACTCTTCTTCAAGATCCTGAACCACTAACTGCAATAAGTGAGGGGCAGACCAAGTCTGTACTTACCAAAGACTTCCATGATGGTCAGGGCTGGAATCCTGTGACTTGTCACACTAGGAATATAACACCTGCTCCATCTGCAAGTCTGCAGCTACAGAGGAGGTTCAGTGCCCAGGCAGCAGATGAAGGGCTAGGAGCTGTGGCCAGTGAAGCATCTGAGCTGGCTGAGCCTAATCCTTGCACCAGCATTAGGAACAAACAGAAGTATTAGCTGTGGGAGACTCCCTGCAGCGGGGACTGAGGCCACCATCTTATGGTCTGACCTGTTGCCTAGGGATGTTTTCTGCTTGCCAGGCTTTTGGATGCAGGGTGCTGCTGAGAGTTTGCCAAAGTTTTTATGGTCCTCAGGTTATTTTCCCCTGCTGCTGTTCCATGTGGGCAGCAATGATACTGGCAGGGGAAACCTGGAGTATAGTAAGCATGACTACCTCACACTGGAGGTGAAAGCCAAGTGCATGGGGGCCCATGTGGCATCTCCTTGATCCTTCCAGTGAGAGGGAAGGGCTTGATGAAAAATGGATGGATCTTGTGGGTCAGCAAACAGTTGCACAGACAGTGTTGACAACAGGGATTTAGCTTTTACAATCAACCTTGGCACACTTTCTGAGGATTGAGGAAAAGAGGGCATCCACTTAAACAAATGGAGCAAGTGCCAGGTGGCAAAGGATCTTTGCCAACAGGCTGGCCAACCTAGAGAGGAGAGCTTTAACCTAGGGATGAAGGGGCAGGGAGGGGAGATGATGATGATCCACAATCGATCAAAGAGGTTGTGACTGGACTGGTAAGAAGGTGCAGGGTGACAAGAGACCCTGAAAACAGTGAAACGGTGGAAAGGACCCCACCTCAAGCACAGTCACAAGTGCTAAGGGGACAACAGCCCCTCTGAAATAGCTGTGCAGTAACTCCCACAGCATGGGGAACAAACAGGAGGAATTGGAGGTCTGTGTGAGGTTGCAGGGCTATGGCCTCACTGAGATCACAGACAAGTGGTGGGATAGGTCACGTGACTGCAGTGCTGCAATGGAGGGGTACAGGCTCTTTAGGAAGGACAGGGAAGGATGGTGATGAGGATTTGTCCTCAATGCAGGGATGCATAGAGCTCTTTCTGGGCAGAGGTGATGACCCAGCTGAGATCTTATGGGTCAGGATTAGCAAGCAGATCAGTATGGTGATGTAATGGGCATCTTCTACAAATTGCCTGATTAGGAAGAAGAAATACATTAAACATTCTTCAGAAAACTGGAAGTAGCCCCACATTCACAGGCACTGGTCCTCATAGGGGACTTTAATCAGCCCAGTATCTGCTGGAGGTACAATACAGTAAGGCACAAGCAATCCAGGAGTTTTCTGGAGTGCTTTGACAGCTTCCTGACAGGTGTCTGAGGAGCTGGTGAGAGAAGATGCTCTGCTGAATCTCCTACTTATGAACAAGGAAGAACTGGTCCTGAGCATTAAGGTCAGGCTCATGCTTGGCTGTGGCGACCATAAGATGGTGGAGCTCTAAGAACAGAGCAAAAAGGATCACAACCCTGGCCTCCAGAAGGGCAGAGTTTTGCCTGTTCAGGGATCTGTTTGGAAGAATCCCACTGGGGACAGCCCTGCAGGGAAGAGGTGTCAGAAGCGCTGGTCGTTTTTCAAGGATCACTTTTTCCATGCTCAAGACTCATTCAGGCAAAGGTTGCAAGAGACCTGCATGGATGAGCAAGGAGCTCCTCACTAAACTTAAACATAAAAAGTAAGTGAACAGAAGCTGGAAGCAGGGACAGTTCTTCTCTGGGAGGAATACAACCCAGAAGGAATACAGAGACACTGCTGGAGCATACAGTGGTGAGGTTAGGAAAGCCAAAGCCCATCTGAATCTGGCAAGGGTCATAGAGTGGTGACACTCAAGAGACTAGTCAGATTAGGTCTCACTGTGGTAGGTGCTGCAAAAACAGAAGGTGCATACTCTTGAACCTAGGACTGAACAAGCTTGAAAAGTTATGGAGAGGTAGGAAAGAAAGAGCTGTAAAAGATATTCTACTTGGTCATGTGTCCTGTGTGGGCCCAGATTACCTGTACATAACTCAGACTCACCCAGCCCCAGGTGCATTTAAATTAGGAGTTGCCTGATGTTCCCACTACGGTCAGCATGCAGTGGTAGACAGATACTTTCAGAAGGTGTTTCACGTAGGCTGAACGGCCATTTTAACCACTGACAACTGGCAGAGCCAAAGATGCCTAGATTGCTATCCCTAATACCTCTGTTAATTTACAAAAGTTAAGGCGGATGTATGTGGTCCTGACTGTATTTCTTTAATGAAGGAAGTTAATTAGAGATATCTCTCAGTATTTTTCTTCTGTTATTTTCAGAAAAATTTATAGGGATGTGGTTATCCTTCAACCACAGAAAGAGGTGCACAGAAAAATGAGGAAAAATACAGCAAAAAAACTGAGCACAAAAGGGAATTCAGGGGAAAAAGAAGGAAAAAAAAAATGTAGTTCTAGGTAGATTCAGCCAGAGGGAATAGAAAATAGGGTTTCTGTGGCCTCAGTCACCTAAGGAAGCATAATGCCACCTAAATCACCCTCCCTCTAAATCTTCCACAGGGAAATGGAAAGCACTTGACTCCCTCAGAAAGGATTATGTGTTAAAAGGATGGCAAAGGTGATGATTTCTTCTGCTTTCTCCCACCAGTTAAACCTTGGATTGCACAGCAACAGTCATATTTTACTTGCAGGCTTCTGGATAGCTTGGTTTAGTTTGTCTTCTGCAGCTCAGTATTTCAGAGACATGCTGGAATATCCATGAGACCCCAAAATGTAGGACTCCCAATGTGAGCAGAAGGCTTGGCATGTTGAAAAGTCTAAGAACAAAGCAGCCAACATCCTTTCTCCAGAGACAAAACACATTTTGTCTGTGACATGCTTAGTCTCCATCTGCTCGGGAGAGGGCAAGTTTCCCATATGGCACTGTAGTGGGCTAGTGAGTCACTCTATTGACTCACTCCACAAAATGCACAATTGAATGTTAAGTAACTGAAGTCAGCTTTAATGGGTACAGCATAGGTACACTTCACGAATGCAAAATATGTAAACTATCATTATGCCACTCCATTCTGTGCTGATGGTACTGCATTGGTTACTAATTGATTCCGAATTGTTTCTTAATTGGAGTTATCATTCCCTAAATAACTTGCATTTCAAATTATCAGTTTAGAATCAAAATTAGAAGTGCATCCATTTCTCCCATGTCACCCTCTGGCTGGGCTGGTCCTGCCTGCTCCTGCGGACAGGCTCCAGCCGTACCCACAGCCTTGCTGAGGCAGGAGGGGTTCCGGCCATTTATGGAGCGCTGAAGCAGTCAGCGTAGACACACACATTGCAGGAAATCCAACTCACCATGCACATTTTCAGCAGATGAGGCAAACAAAACAACAACCTGATTTAATTCTGGAAATTTCCCTCCTCCTGTCACTAAATCATCTGCAAGCAATGGGCATCTGCCTTTGACACCACAGGTCATGAAAACACTTGACATACCCTACCAGACTCAGAAAGATAAATTTTTTTTCTTTTTACAAAGAAGCTACACACATTGCTTCGAAGTGCGAAGCCTGTGCCCATGCAGAGGTGTGCAGAGGGCTCACCTCTCATCCTTTGTACGCTCTGGATCAAAGGAAGCCATGAGACACTGCTGGGGGAAACAAGGTTATTTAGGTTGTGAGGGCACCTGCATTTTGTTGATGCTGTGCTCTAGCTTTTCAGTAACAAAATGACTGCAGAATTGGGACTGGGTCAGCATTTTAGAAAATGGTTGGTTTGTTCAAACTTCAGATAAAAATCTGCCATCATAGAGCCAGTTTCAAGAATGATTTCTGGAGTATTGAGAAGCAGACTGGGGAAAACTTGGGGAAAGAGGGAACAGACTGCTTTCCCCCTGACTCAAGCCTCGCAGTAAATAAGAGAATTTAGCAAAAACAAAACAAAACAAAAAATGCCTTTTTTAATTAAATGAGCATTGAAAGGTTTTTTAGAGAGAAATCTAAAATGATGTAGCTGTTGCACTTCTGTCATTAAAACCACCTTTTTAATCTATAAAAGATACTAAATAATTTAATTTAAAATCTTTACTATTATGCAGCTGTAACTTCACTAGACCTACAGTATACACTATATGTATCTGTAATCCCCTTGGGCTACATTATAATTAATATATACATGGGGATGTCCTTCACATTTTCCTATTTTTCCTCTGGAAAAGTTTTTCTTTAACAACTACATTAAAAAATTTGAAGTCTCTCTGTTCTCAGAGTCAGAATCTTATTTTTTGTGTACAAGTTAACAATATTGAAGCTTTCTACTTTCAACTTTTTCCCTTTTTAGAAATGGTAGTAATATATATGTATACATATAAATACTCTAGAGTGCAGGACAACTCCATTTATAATACAGATATACCTGTGGTTCAAAAGTGAAGAATTTGTACTTTGTTTCATAAGCAGTGCTTTCTTTATAATGAAAATTGTACACAGTGTAGTTCTTAAGGAAAAAAACAAATTTAGTTTTGATGAACAAATAACAAAAATTTTCCAGGGTTTTTTTTGAGGAATAGAGAGGTGACATAAGAGCACCTTTCTTTTCCTCCCCCCCTTAAGTTGCAACATTTCCAGGAGTTGTATGTTTTCAAGAGTATGCTGCAGTTTCTCTAAGCATTGCGAGTGGGTCCTCTTAGGATTTCTCCTCCTGAGCACCAGGATTCTTACTAATGTAGTAATGTGAGGGTTTGTGTTTTTAAGCTTGTGTCTGTGTGTGTGCATTCGGGCTGTTGCACACGTGTACAGGTCAATGGTGGTGGATCAGTTAACCTGGATCCTACCAGCACTGGGGGCTCCCGTAGAGGTGTTTGGAAATCATGTGGTGCTGCCCCTCAGCAATGGGTTCACGGGTTCCTGCTACGGCCAAGACCAGGAACCCTCCTGGTCCCCACTGCGGTGATCCGCCTGGATCTGGGATCCTTTTCACCTCCCCTTCCCGTCTCTCCTCCAATAAGAGGATTTAAAACATCTCAAGGAAATGACAGAATGTCATGGACAGAGCATCTAGATTTCACTAGCCCCTGCCCTTTCCTTACCGGTGTGATTTATTTGTATTTGTTTCTGCGGAAAAAAGTCACACTAAGGGTTTTTTGGGGTTTTTTGTTCCTTATTTTAAGCTCCTTACACAGATTTTATTGACACCAGTGGTGGATTCCTATCTATATGTATAGAAAGTTTTTGTTCAGAATACCTAGCGCTTGTCCTCCTACCCTCCTCACTGCAGTCAGATTTTTTTTGGCTCCAAAGTGCTGCTCAGCACTGGAAAGTGCTTAAAATTTCACACTCCTATCAATTTATGTGAGGTTCAAGTCAGAAAAATTGAATAAAATCTTAAAATAATGAAAAATGTTTCATTCACAAAATCCACTATGTTCCAGAAAGTCAGTTATAAGAGTTCTAACTTATATTCTTAAAGAAAAGAACAACAGCAACAACAACAAAAAACCAAAACAAAACCCAAAAAACCCTACCCATTGACCTCTCCTGCTAAACAACAACTTTGATCCCTTTTAAGACTACCAGCCCATCTGTTTTACCCTGCTGTCTCTCTCTGGTTACAAATGGGTAGAGATAAAGGAGGATAGTGTTCCTCCAGTGTCCCTCAGGCTCATGCTTTGGTGACATTTAAGCCTTGCAAACTTATAAGAAAAGCTTTAGAGAATTAAAAGGAAATGAATGCTTGAAAGTTGTCTCTTTAAAACAGTAAACCCTTTGCTTATGTTCTCATGAGCTTTTAGGCTCTGCATCTTGTGTACCAGATGTGGACACTCTTTTTGCTTGCTCGTTTTTGGTCTTTTTTATTTATTTTTCTTTTTTTCTCTTTTCCTAGCTGGCTTCACGTTTCTGATGCAACAACCTTTGGTCTCCACTTAAAAAAAATCCAAACACCTGACCCAGGCTACACTTTAGGAGGCCTGTTTGGTGGGAAGTGAGTGCTGGAATGTTTCAGCTTTCAAAACTGTAAAGATTCAGATTTATAGTCAGTCTGTTTATACTCTATCATATCATGTGTGGTAGCATAGGATATGAAAGCAAGAAAGCCTATGGGGCTACCACCATTTCAAATGAAAAATAGTTCTTATGTATGGCATAATGCAGCACAGATGGAAAGTTGTGCTTTTCTGTTTTACTGTTCCTGTACATTGCTCAGGCAATAAATACTGGACAAATCAAGCAGTCATTTCTAAGGCTCCATATAACCTATTTTACCAGTATCAGCTGCTATAGTTTTATATTCCCTAGAGAAAAGCTGCCTAGGTTCCCAAGTTTTATAAGTCATTTCAAGGAGACCTCACAAATAAAAACGGATGGAAAATATGGCCTGGCTTTTAATAACCATATAGTTAACTCTGCATTTTCACATGACATTCAAACTTCTTGCTAGTGTTCTGCAGCATTTTCATTCTTCAAAGCAGCATTTATTTAATGGCTATTACATGGTCTTTTCATCTGCTGTATTCTAGGGAAGTCTGCATCTTTATTTCAGGGACACAGCACAACGGAAATACACCATAACTATGTCACTTCAGGTCTGTGCTTCACAAACTGAGAGGCCAAGAAGGGTTATCTGGCATCTAGTGCAGCAGACATGCTCTGACATAATCTCTTCAAAGGTGGCCACAAAGAATTCCAAAAACACATTTGCAAAGCCAATTAACCTAATAATAATTAAAGCAGTGCCTGGGAAGTGAGGGACACAGGTCTGAACAGCACTTTCACTCCTATCCAAAATACCTAAGGTATTATGTACTTCAGGAGAGGACATTCTCCCGCTTTCTCTCCATCACCTCCCCCTCAGGTTGGAGGCTTCAGACAAGGGGCCAGATCCCCCCTGACCGCTAAGCACCTGCTCTGACCACTGGGCTGCTGTGCTGGTAACATCAGGTTATGTTTTTGATGGATGTTTGTGTATTGCTGAGCTGAAAAATAGCTGTAGGTAAAAGAAAATCACCTGCTTCTCTAGAGCAGGCATATCTGACTATGGAAAAGTCTTTAAAATTAAGGGCTAAGATATCTTTCAGGGAAAAAATGACACCCCCAAAATAAATGTTAAGCAAGCTGCTGCTCTCTAAAATGAGACTCCTCACACATGCTCACAGCCACCACGCTTTGCACAGCAGGGGGAAGCAGTAGTACTACAGCATCTCTTCTTCTGCTTCTTATGCTGTAACCTACCAATTAAATACTAGTCCCACAATATGGGAAATCAACTTTCTTCGAGCCTTTTAGGAGTCCAAATCACATCATCCATACCCAGAAAGGTAGTTAGCAATCTTTTTCTTCTTTTTGGAAATACCACGGATGAAGAAGATAATAAACAAGAAGATAATAAAAACTAAAAAAAAATAAAAAACCAACAAACAACCCCTTAGCAATGTTTGTTTAAACAGAGAAAATTATGTATGGGACTCTGTGCTGCAAGATTTTGTTTGTAGACTGGAGAAAAAAAAACCTAAATATTTGTAAAGACAAAGTTAGAGCAATGTTAGACATATCAATCCTCCTCTTTAGTGATATAAGGTGACTTCTGTACACCTGGGGTTGTCCACCTCTCCATTTCGCAGTTTTCATATCACTGCTGAAGCCAATTCTGGGAAGGACAATGAAAGAGCATTTTCAGCATCTGGTAACAATCACTCCCCTAAAAATAATTTTTGGTGAGACAGAAAGTAGTTCTTATGTATTGCTCTATTCTTATGTGATAATTTGAACAATTATTTAACCAACAGAACTTACAGTGACTCAGTTTGGAGTGGTCAAAGGCTAATCAGTGACTAAATATACATCTTTAGATTGATTTGTTTGTTTGCTAACATGCTTCATTTAATAGATTTCTTTCCCTGTTTTCAAAACTATGCATTCTTTATGGATCTGTTGTCATTTCTTATTTTTATTAACAGATTTCTTTAGAATAGGATGGGTTCTTCTTTCCAACTGATTTCCAATATCTAAATTTTAAAACATTTAAACTACAAGACAAGAAGTTAAGGAAAAAACCACTTTAACTGCATATTCAGTCAAGTTGGTTTGTGTGTGTTTTTTTTTCAAGATGGACCAGAGGATTGTACTTAGGTAACTTCACATCCAAGGCTGGGTATATAAAACCAACTTTACTTAAAGTCAATAAGGAGCCTATGGGCAATTGGATGTGGCCACAATAGTTACAGATAAATTAATAAACTAAACAAGGTCAGAACAAGCTCCTGGGCACAGTATGAATGCAGACATTCATACTGGGGAATTTTTGGCACAGTTTTGGTCTCAGCCAATTAGTGCTATCATGGGGACAATCTGGGATCAAACTCAGGCCAGAAAACACTCTCCATGGGCATATTGAAGAAGGGTTAAGAGAGTTAAGCTGTATAGACATGAGCCTTTCTGTACCATTTCTCCTTAGGGCCGATGGAGCAGCCCCAGCAGCTTTAATTTACTACTACAAATGCAGTCAGTGGCAACAGCGGTGACTGGAGTTTCGGGAAGGGGGAGGTTTGGTAGAAAACTGCTGTGCCAGAGAAACCTAATGCACTCTGAGGTCCACTAAACGCATCGCTGGCTTAAGGATAAAATAGCAGGCACCATTGTGAGAATGTAAAAATCCAGGAAATTCAGATACACTTCTTTTTCAAAGTTGGAGACATTTTGAAAAAGGTTCTGGTTCCCCAGCACAAAGGATTAACTCAGTCTCGGTTAACTCGTGTACCAAGGCATTTTCAACCCTAGCTTTAAATTCCCCTTTTTCCCATGTTTGAATCAGAGCATTACTGTTTTGCTTTAATTTAATTAATGTAGAAGAGTGGTTTTACTGTTGTGGTCTGCTATTTTTATTACAATAGCAAAAAAAATTTTTTTAAAAAAATCAGTTATTGTTTCCAAGCTCCTGTAGTTTTTACAAGTAAAAAAACCTATAAATGGTGTCTGACTAAAAAACTTGACATGAATAAGGGAGTCTGAGGCCCTGCCCAGCGAGGTATTGAGCAGCCTTGTGAAAGCTGGGCCAGATGGCTTCATTAGGGATAAACAAAAAGAGTGAAGAGAGAGTGAGCAGTAAGAACCATTTAAGGACTACGGAGACAGGAGAGTCTTTGACCCCTGGACCACCTCAAACTGAGGAAAAAAATATATTTTTTGTCAAAAGTCATTCTGCAACTTAGAAGCAGGAATGATCATGAGAGATACTCTTACCTAGGGTCTTCTATGCCTTTGTGACTTTTAAATGTTTCTCACAATAGAAACCTTTTCTTTCCCTTCTGTGTCTCAACTCCTTCTTTGGGAAAAAATCTGTTTCAGTCTCATCCTTACATCATCCTGCCCTAATGCATCCCAGCTGGAGGGACTTCCCCTTCATAATCATTATTTTCCCCAGTTTGAGGCAGATCCATTACCCCTTCTTGAACTGCTTTTCTCCTGCTTTAGTTGAGGTTGGAATAAGCACAGTATTTGGGCACCACCCACCATGTTAATGCTATAATGCCTACCTTCTGAGCATCCTGAGGCCCCAGCACAGCATCCAGAGCTCTGAATTACTTAAAAGGTAAACCAACAAAAAACAGCAAGAGAAGTTCTGCATACTGAATGAAGGTCACTTTACTGTTAACAAACGGAAATATTCAGCATAGAGAGGTAAAATTCCCCCTTTCCAGTGCTTGAATACCCCAAGTAAGGGCTTTAGCCAGGCAATTGTATCCATTTTAGTTCAAAACCTTAGTTTGAAGGAAGATACCTGTGCTCTGCAGCAGCTGTAGGTCAGTGTTCCCAAAATTACTGTTTTGGTCCTTGTTTCTGCAGTTTACACAGAAAAGCCATCACACAACATGTATCAGAATCCCCTGCAGCAGAGACGAGATATCTGGATTTCTTCTTCCAGTTCAAACTCTTGGGCTTGAGCACTAGCCTTTTCTGCTGCTCTCTCCTGGCCCCTTCCACATGCTGTGGATGTTTTGCTGCTTGGAAGGGCAGTTCCGCTAGAAGATAGGGGAGATGCCCTGCTACAACCAAGAATGTAAACTTTCTCTTGGGAACAAGGGTCAGCTGCTTCTTAAAAAGAAAATCTAAACCAGAAGATTTAAAAAAGAAATTTAAAAAAAATATATGCAGAAGGTGACTCCTACAAATACCTGTCGTAACTTGGAATCAAAATCTTTGCTCAAAACCAGGCAGAAAATGGATTTACATGCAGGTCATGATACTCTCAGGTGTACTTTTCACTTCCTGGTGTAAGAGGAAAAGATCTCCCAACTGTGTTTTGTGGAGGGTGAGGTATGCTGCAAGCACAGCTGAGAAGGAAAGGCAAGGATGTATCTAGCTGGGGAACACGGTGTATTATCAGCACATCAGCCCAGCCAAGTATGTGAGTATTGGCATATAAGCAAGGTGCTGCAATATGAGTGTCAACTCATGGTCAGGTATTTCCCTGTAGCCCATGACCAATGTTTAAAGATCCATTTGTGGCTAACTTCTAGTAAGAGGATACGTTGCTTGGCTAGAGCAAAGGGCGTTACCAGACAGACAGAAATGGTACACCTCCAAGTATCTACACATGTTGTGCTGTACAAAGCAGCATCTCTTTTAGTCTATGCTGTTCGCCTTTGTGGGGAAAGAGCTTTTTCCTGATTCAGGGGTTGCAGTAAACTGGGCAGACAATGGAACATCAGAGGGGATCCACAATAAAGATTTGGCTAAGCTTTGTACTGTAAAAATGGCTTAGTTGGGCTTAGGGCGTGTTTCATTCCCTTCATCGGGTCTTGTGCCAGCCTTGTTACTGCACTGTCTTGTGGAAAATACTGGAAATAAAAAGACAGATCCTTTGAAAAATGCTTTGGTCAACTTGATGAGACAGAATAAAAGAAGGGGCAAGTTATGATGGACAGGGATAGGGGGTACTTGCCGACTGTCTGCAGGTCATTCCCAAAACAGTTAGAACAGCTGCAGAGGGAAAAAAAGCAGGTTTAAAATAAACAAAACAGATTTTCACCCATTGCAATCACTGCCTGTGCCAGGCTTAGCACTGGAGACTGGCTTCCTGGAGCGAAAGAAAGACTTCAGATTGCACAAAGGAATATTAATAGAAGTAATGGATGAACTTAAGAAAAAAAAAGGACTAAGATGAATATAATTTCCTTTTGGTGAGAACAGATGGGTCATGGAATAGTCTGAGAGGTAACTAACGGGACGCTGATGCTAAATTGAACAAAACAGATGATTAGCAACTGTAGCAAAATCTGGGGAACAGTAAATAATGCTAAGAGCGGGCCAGTTCTACAGAGTGATCCAAGATTCATTATAGATAGTATTTAGCAATTCACATATTAATATATTCAGCTACAAGGAAATGGGTCACATTTATAGGATAAGATTCTATTTTCACAACTGGTAATGCTGAAGATGATGCAGGGTCACAGTAGTCCACCAACTGAGCACCCATTTCCAGTGTTATTATGTGTGGAAAGAACTCGTGGGAATTTTTGAAGTGGAAAAAGGAAAATTATTAAGCGGTAGTAGTGTGGCTCTCCTTGGCATTAATGAGGACATTACTGTCAGTTCTGCTGTCTGTGCTACAGGATATTAGAAAGGGCTGACAAGGGTTATATGAACCAGTCACATTTATGAAAAACATGTTTTCAGACAGAGGATAAAGTTGTTTGATTGCTTTAGTGTATCCAAGGGAAGGCTAAGAGGTGACTTGCTCATAGTGTACAAGTACTGGCTTTGAGAGGTTGTTTTCGAGTTGAGAAGACTCTTCATCCTAACAGACAACATAAAATTTAGTAGCTTGAATTAACATGACATTTTATATAAAAATAACTTCCTTACAGTGGTTAATTATCTAGGCATCTCATGCATTTCTCATCAGTTAAATTCTTCAAATAAAGACTGGATGGCTTTATAAAGGACAGCTGCTCTATCTCAACCAGGAGTTATAAGCTTTATTCAGGTATTACCAAGCAATATTCTCCAGTCTATGTTGTGCTGGAGGTCAGAAGTAGCACAGATAGCAGTCATTTCTAGACTTAAAACATAGCTCAGCATTGGGAAAGCTCCAAATGCATTGCAAACATACAAGCAGTAGCAATTTCTAGGAATTCTTATCAAGATGTCAGTTAGGCATAATAAGCATCTGCCTCCATTGGGTTCTAATAATTTTTCAGGGCTTCATTTTCAGTGTTTTGAACATCAGAGATGCAGAATGAGAATCCAGATTTATTTTATGCTGAATAGTTCTTCTCTGCTAAAAAGAAAGTGACCCATGCTTTACCTTTATGCACAGAATGACACAAGTTTTGTATCAAGTACATTTCTCATATTATTACATGAAATCCCTTGACTAGCCCTGGCAGGTTCAGGAACGAATCAGTCTTTAAAACCCTTAGAAAAAAAGGTAGCCTGGATCCCTATCCTTTGTATTTAGTTGGAAGGGAAAAGCATTCTCTTGTCAATCCATCACAGACTGTGATTTAAGCATTAGCTGTTAAACCAAGTAATGACATGAGCTGAGGTGATTATATACTTGCATGTACCACATGTTCATTGTTAAATGTAAGGACATACCTAAGGAGCTGCGTAATCTAAATAAGGACCAAGTCCTTATGACCATCCACCTGCCCTATTTCTTTCACATTTGATTTTTTTTTTTTTTTTTAATAAAGCTGATGCCGGAGGTGCTACTTAAAAAGCTGAGGGGGGCAGGAGCAGTGAGTTCCATCAGCTTTATAATAAATGGGTGTGTAAGAGAAAACCAGCCATAGGGCAAGCATTTGGAGGTGAGATATTGAGAACACCTGCTCCTCCCTCATCACGCTTGTGATTAAACATTTTACTTAGTGCATGAACTCAAATGTGTTATGTTAAACTGGGGTCAGGAGGCACAATGTAATTATGGTTGTTATTAATATTACAGAGGCTGCAATGGATAGAAATCATCTTGGGCATGACTACACGTGAGTGTAAGAGGGAGTAAATCTCCATGGGGAAGGAATTGCATATTGGGTGGAGATGATAAAGAATGTTTTACTGGAATTCTCCAGTTCTGTAATAGTTATGTTTCTCTTCAGAAAAAAAAAAAAAGTTAATCTCTGTGTTCTTCCAACTTCTGCCAGTAAAACACAAAAATAAATAAAAAACCAAACTCTCAGTTCAAAACAACATTCTTCAATATATTCTGATTTCTTTACATGATCTGAATATTTTTGTGTGAGGCAGTTCAATGCTGAAATGTTCCTCCATTTTCCTAAGTAGTTTTGCACCTTTCCTTGAGAAATACCTACAAAGTATTTTTCACCTCAGGGCTGTATCACCCATGACTACTTGTGCCTGCAGAGGAACACACACAGAGGCTCTAAGTCATGCAACCAGCCTCTGCTTAAGCATCTTTAATAATCCTCAGCCATTTCAGGATGCAAAGTTAAATCTTCATTCCATTATTTTTAAAGCAATTCATGGAGCAAGGCTTAAAGATGAAATTTCACGCAGTTTTTACCACAACAGCTGCACAACTTGGAGCCAGTGCTGCTCACAAAGCCAAGAAGAATAATAGGAATTAATGTTCTGGTGTAGTGCTGTGGTTTAACCCAGCCAGCCGCTAAGCACTGCACAGGCACTCGCTCACTTACATGGGCGAAAACTTGCGGGTTGAGATAAAAACAGTTTAATAGGTAAAGCAAAAGCCGTGCGTGCAAGCAAAGCAAAATAAGGAATTCATTCACTACTTCCCATGGGCAGGCAGGTGTTCAGCCATCCCCAGGGAAGCAGGGCTCCATCACACGTAACGGTTACTTGGGAAGACAAACACCACCAGTCTAAATGTCCCTCCCTTCCTCCTTCTTCCCCCAACCTTATACTGCTGAGAATGATGTCATATGGTTTGGGATATCCCTCTGGTCAGTTGGGGTCGGCTGTCCTGGCTGTCCCCTCCAACCCTTTGTGCACCCCCAGCCTCCTCGCTGTCAGGGCTGTGTGAGGAGCAGAAAAGGCCTTGGCTCTGTGTCAGCACTGCTCAGCAATAGCTAAAACACCCTTGTGTTATTAACGCTGTTTTCAGCACAAATCCAAAACATACGATTCAAGCTACTGTGAAGAGAATTAACTCTATCCCAGAAAAACCCAATACATTCTCCATCCCTTATTCCATACAATTTACATCATGCTCAGGTCCCACACTATCCAATAGATCCACATTAACCACCACCTCCCTTCCTATCCTGTGATATTTTCCCATACTTATGATACACAGATATCATCCCCTTAGTCTACAGACCACCTCTGCAAAATGTTCATAAATGTCAAAAAAATGTGCATTTAGTTCATTTAGTCCATGCCTTTGGGCTCTATCTGTTATAGTGGTCTCTCAGGACCGGCGCAGTGGTGTGTTGCATGGAGTTATTTGGCACCAAAGCCAGCTCAGTTCAGATCACAGTTGCACTTGAACTGCTTCTTGTAAGGCTCATCCTCCATTGGTTCGGGTGGTTTCTGCTGTAGTGCTTATAAAATGCAACTCAAACCATGGGTTACAACAATTTAAAGGTATATCCATTACAATCTCCACCCCTTGTCCCTTTCAACCCGGCCATAAGGCCGTAAGTCCTCCCCTTGCCCCTGCTCCAGCATGGTCTTATCCACAGGCCGCAGTCCCTTAGGGGTGTGCCTGCTCCAGTGTGGCTTTATCTTGAGTCAGATTACCAAAATTAAAGAAATACATTAATTTAAAGAATATATATTTTCTACTTAACAAATAGAACAGCAAAATACAGGAACTGTATCTTCAGCGCTGATATGTTTGTACACTTCTGAACCTGTGGGAAAAAATCCCATATTACATTTCATGTCTTGAGTCAAGACAGGAATTAGGTGGTTTTTTTACCGTCTTTCATGAACTTCTAAAGATCCATTTCTAATTTAATCACAGTTTCTATGGACAAATAATTACTGCAGTGAGTCACCTTCCACCAGCTGATGTGAGAATGGCACCATAGCGTTAGGCACATCCTGCAAGGAATTTCACAAAATATGTATCACCTGGAAGCTGGTTTTTTTTGTGTAAGATGAATATTATATACAAGCTCTTAATATTTATAGGAATACTGAACTCTCAAAGTAAATAAAATATAATAAGAAGTAATAACTGAAGCTCTCCGTAAATAAGGTAGGTAAGTGCAGTTACTCCCAGCACAACAGCCAAAGATATCTAAGTAAAGATGGTAATTTTGGTTCCTTACCAGAAACTCTCATCAAAGTTCAGGGACAGATACTGAGTACTCTTGTATCCTGCTGCCCTTATTTATCTTGAGCAGCACTTTTCACCACAGAATTATTCTACAGGACAATTACTGTAAGGGGTGAGATGCCACATCCCTTTCACCTTGTAATCTATTTCTGACCTTAATCAGTAGCAACTATTATACAGAAAGGCAGGTAAAAAATATGGTATGTATTAGAACCCATTCTGAAAGGCTCAAGTCCTGAATCTTTCTATCCCTGATTTAAAAAGAAAGGGCATTACAATTTATTTTGAGTGTTGAGCAGCCTTGTAACTGGAATCAGAAAAGTAATTTTTTTTTCTGAATCTTACCTAAGCTTGACTTTAACAATTCCCTGTGGCAATGTGTTACCCAGTCTAATTGCACAATTTATAATTTAAAAAAATCTTTGTTGGTTTTGAAGCTTAGCCTTTTTAAATTAATTTGAAAACTCACTTGCTCGGGTAATATAAGATAGGTTGTGATGCTTACAGTCAGTCCCATATGCTGTTGATTGAAAGGCTTAAGCTGCTTACAGTTTTGTGACTTTACCTGTTTGCAATGAACATTTTCCCTGCCAGATATCTGCCACAGTGTGATTTTCCAACAATCACAACAACAAAAAAATCAGTTAAAACGGAGAAGCTGTTTCTTTCAGTGACAACAGAGAAAAATACCCCATTTTGTTAATATTAAGTTATTCATATGACTCTTTAAACTAAAAAGCCTGCATATTGCTTGGCTTTTAAGCAGGGAATGGAAAACTTAAAGGCTGCTGTCTTGGTGTCAAAGGTGTGCCTTTATCCCTCCTGTTTATTGATAATTATTCCAGGTATGATCAGGTTTTGAATTTCAAGTTTTAAACCAGCGACTCTTAATTAACTCATGCTCTGTAGAGCATAGTAGCTGAATTCTTAACGTTCCATCCAGAATTAAGAATTTAAGTACAAAAAGTTGCAATACAAGGTCATAGTTGCAAAAATTCCAAAAATACAGGAGTTACACAATGCCAGAATTGAGATCACTCATAAAGTTAACAGTCTCCTTGTGCTTATGTAATAGTCTTTAATTCTGTAACACTCTGTTTTTAATGTTTGGTAACCTTTGAAACACGGACAAAAAGTAAATCAAAACAGAGTAAACATTTAGCTTGTATTTTCATTCTTCTTGCTAAAATCAGCTAAGCTCTTCTGTATGAGTCCCCAGAATCTCTGTTCACAGTCCCACCATACAAACTTTTTACCTGCTCCTCAAATTTCATAAAGAAGTAGAACTAGAACAGTCTATCACACATAATTGTGATATCCTCGCTAAAGAAACATGAAAATTCATAGACCCATCCTGGACTATAGAAGGCCTAACTAATCCAATGACCTTCTATTTGGAGTGACTGTGTCAGTGGACAAGGTATGTCATCTACATAGACTTCTGTAAGGTCTTTGATACAGTCCCCCACAACATTCTTACCTCTCAGCTGGATGGATGTAGGTTTGATGGATGGACTGTTAGGTGGATAAAGAACTGGCTGGATGGCCACATCCAAAGAGTTAGAGTCAATTGCTCAACGTACAAGTGAAAACCAGTAATGAGGGGTGTCCCTCAAGGGTCTGTACTGGGACCAATACTACTTAATATCTTCATCAACTACATAGGGAGTGGGATTGAATGCACCCTCAGCAAGTTGGCAGATAACACCAAGCTGAGTGGTGGAGCTAATAAGCTAGAGGGAAGGGTTGCCATCCAGAGGGACCTTGACAGGCTTGAGGAGTACACCCATGTGAACCTGATGAAGTTCAACAAGGCCAAGAGCAAGGTCCTGCACCTGGGTTGGGACAATCCCCAATAACAATACAGACTCAGGGGTGAATTGACTGAAAGCAGCCCTCACTTCATCAGGTAACTCTTTCCATGATCCACTTAAAACAGGTCTTTTTAGATAGTCTCGTAACCAAAGCTATGTTTTCTTATGATGCATCTGAATGCCAGATTAGAGTTTTAGAGTTAATTTCATCAAGAATTCAGTAGATACCACTAGTGTTCCATCAACATGAGACTGCTAGTCTCCACAATAAATACAGAAAAGATAACCTATCACATATAATTAACATGTTTTAAAAAATCCACAGATCAACAGCACAGTTACTGCCAGAAAGCTAGCAATCCTCTAAATAAAACCAATATTCTTTGGCATTTAGTTGAGCTTTCAGATAATGCTGCATCTGTTTTTAGAACAGTCACAACATCCAATTTACCAAGACAAAAAAAAAAAAAACCTCTCTGAGCAGGGGGACACTCCTCTTGTGAAATAAATTTTAATTTAGTACGAGATGCTCATGTCATCATATAAGCTTATTGATGGGAAAGAAAAACTTCGACAACACTACACATCTGTGGATAATATAACAGCACATAATGCTGAAATCTACACAGAAAATAATTAAGCAAATTTAATTTACACTGGAAAAATATTATACATTCAAAATAATATTATCACAAATTCCTCCTCCAAAACATCTAAATTTAAATGACCTTTTCTAAAATCTCTAAAATAATTGTTACCAGAACTTCCAGTAGAAATATCAGGTAGAACCAAGTCTTGCCTAAAATGCTGTCATCATATATGTTTGAAAACTGAACAGGCATTCTGGTGACTGTTGGAGTGAATTCTCATAGGTGATGAATAAACAACATCAGTGCCCAGTTGTGAGTGGGTAAATATGTTTCAAAAAACATCTACTACTTCCCTGACTTCTCCACCATGCTTTTCCAGCGAGACCCACAAAAATCAGGCACAAGGGGAGTCCGGAAGCTCAACAGCAAAAAGCCCTGAACTCAGTAGGGAGATTGTTCTTTAGACCCAATATAATTGAAGAATACAGTTTCATAATCTATTCAGGCCAATCTGTAAATGTGCTATGTTGAATGGGTCAAGCCTATCCCCAGCTCCTGTCCAAGCCACATGTTCCTGCTCCTCCTTTGCAATCAATCATCAGGATTCTATAGCTGTGGATCAGAGTCTTTTGCAGAATTATTTTTCAGTATTGCCACAAGGTGATTTGGAAATGCATGCCTATATATTTTTGGGTACTGTTGCGTACTGTGGGGATGAACCATTTATCTGTGGGCCAGAAGCGAGGGTGGAACCAGCAGCCAGAGGAGTTTAGGTTGTTACAGACCTGTGTTGCTTCCAGCAACGTCATTGCTTCTAAACTGTGGAATTTGCTGTTTCTTCATCAAAGATGGTGAAGGGAACATATGCCCCAAACCACGTCTGCCATTGCCAGCAATAACTCTTCCCGCAGAATAGCCAATATTGTACACAGCAGAACAGATGAAACCATGCTGTTTGCTTCTGTGAAGGTATTATCTTATTTACGCCCTCCTATATCTGTTCCAGATGCCATATAAACATCTTGTTTCACTATTTTTGTGGTGCTTTTGCATCTTGGTATGCATTGAAGTCCAGAAGTGCACCAAAGCTGCCTACCTGACTTGGATTTCTGTTATATCAGAACATCACAAGGTTCTTAAGATGTTTCAATGAAGCACATAGCCTTCAAGAAGGAAAACAATGTCATATTCAATTGTGAGTAACTTTTTCTATAATTTGGCAAATAATTTGAAATCTTCTTTCTTTTTTGATATTTGATCAAGTATAGTTACAGGGTTTGGGGTATCTTATTTTCAGACTCATCTTACAAATTGCAAGGCTGAAATAATGGCCCCATTGGAGCCTAAGAGAATTTTCTTTTTGGTAGCTAGATTTAACCCTCACATTCCTTTAATGTGTCTAGTGATGGCGAGTGCTAAGCAAATTATACATGCTTAACAAATACATAGATAATAGGAGCTCACAATAGTTATAATTAGGGATCCTGAGTGTGTAGCTCAGCCATGCTTATTTTTATAGCTGTTGAACTGTTCTGCTCAAATGAATTGAAGCCAGTGAGACTTGGAGGGGGTTAAATTTAGCATATCACACATGTCTCTGTAGAGCTGGAGTTGCAGCTTGTATAACAGAACATTCCTAATGTTCCCCAGGACCAGCATGGAAAAGTGACTCGAACAAACCATTAGATGTCCACAGAAAAATGACTTAAGGACGTGACCCTCACAGACCTGATTTCCTGTTGGCTGCAGATGAACAGCAGTGCAAGCACTTAGAATAAAAGCTGTCTGTTTCTCTGGCCTTTGGGAAAAAAAAAGTTTGGGACAATTTTCTTTTCTTTTGCTTGGATTTTTTACTGGAAGAGGTAGTACCGACAGATAATTCTCACAAAAATATCTGTAGGCTTAAAGGTCTAAAGCACTATTTTGGTGAATTTTATAAGGTCTAGGTACTAGAGTAGATACAGATAGGGAAACAAGGCTTGCAGCTAGTTTCATTTATTAACATCTATTAACAATTTGAACACTATGCTATATACAAAACACGCTGGTGATAAGTCAGTGTCCTTGTAATATTCATAAAGGTGCTGGCTAGGTTCAGCTGCAGTCTGGTATTTGTACCCAGGAGCTATTTTTTCCCCCTTACAGTTATTTTTGCAACTCTAATGCATGAATCATGAAGCCAGTCTTTATGCAGAAGCACATTATTATCCACCAACAGCAGCTCCTTACATTTGCCACAACATTCCCTCAAACCACCTATTGTTATGAGGGCACTGCTGTTGGTTAAATGCTATTATACAAATAACATTAATCATATGTGCCTGCAGTTAATGTTAATTACTATGCTCTCTGCTTCTCTTCTCCTTTCCCCTATCTTTCCTCTAGTTACTCTCAGCAGAGGAACTGAAGACCCACTGTTTCTGCACCCTTCCTGGAGACTGAAGGAGGAACTGCTCTGTGAGCAGTGGCACCAGTTAAGCTGCAAAAAAACGTGCTTTCAAGTGAAAGAAATGAGAATCCCTGATAAAAATATTTCGGGGTTGGATTTACAGCAGAAGCAATATTTGAATCAGTGTCTCAAATCATTAAAGCACCAAAGCTCATGTGATAGCAGCTGCTGACAGTGGCAACATGCTGCCTAGTTGGGACTGACTGATGGGCTCAAAGATTTTTGCTGGGGATGGGGGGAAAGGGAACACTGCTAAGCTGCACTATCACACTAAGTCCCATTCTCTCCAGAAATAAGTCTAGAAGTGGTCTCACTGGTCACATTTCCTGATGGTGGTCAAGAGTTGGAGTCTTTGGGCTCAGATCATCACAAATGCCTCTTTTGAAGAGGACAATCATACAAAAAGGCAAGTAGGAATGCCACATATCTATACAGCATAAGGCAAATGGCTATGCAGAACCAAGCTCCAGTATAGTCTAGGGTACACACATCCTCCACTTTCTTCCTCAGTGAATCATCTACTGTATCCTTTTCCAAAATTAGATGTACTGCAAGATTTGGCATATTTTTTATTAATTGAGAGTGACCACAGTTGCTGATTCTTGTGGCCAGGTGAGTGTTTTCCACATGAGTTAAGTACATTCTGAGTAGATCTACTGGATCTGATGCAATATAGGAAATGTATGAGCTAGTAGCTCTTGTCTTCTTTTACAGTAATTTGTCTGATCAATGTTAGGTGTCTATTTTTTTTTTTTTTGATTAAGTGCTAAAGACGCATATTTTTACTCTTTCATTGTGAAATGAGCCTCAGATGCCTACTCTGAGACACTGATATCCTATACTAGGGATGTCCACAGCAAGCCAGCAGCATCTCATGCCTTGTCTGTGAATCCCAGGAATGTCCAAGTATCTCTCCACAGGCTAACGTAGCCAACAACATGGGCTTTCGATATGGTGTAGGATTTAAACATTTATAACCGCAGTGAGTCCCATCAATTTATTGCCTAGCCTTACAATATCACTGATGTTGTCCTTTCTCACACTCTTGACACATCCTCTGTTCATTTCTCTCACACTAAGCAGTTGTTTTCAGTGTGTTGACCACTGTGACATCTGACCGAGGGGTCAGAGTGAAATCAGGGATCAGCTCCATGCAGAGTGTTGTTTCTTGAGGGAAGACAGCTTTGTGAGGATCGGGCAGAGGACAAAGCCCTCTCTCACTGTCCTGTGCTTTGTTTCTTGCTGAAGCCTGAGCCCCTGCATGCCCACCTCCCATGCTGAATGTTTTTTCGAAGTTCACTCTTTGCTTAGAGTGTTTATAAAAAAAGTAAGACTTGACAAGGGGGAGATTTGTGGATAAAACCAGGTACCTTAATTTCCTTTCTGAAGACAGGTCAGAACTGCGGTTTCACCCCATCCCTCCTGCCAGGTCTGTGAGGTTTTCTCTCCATCTTTCTGCTCAGCATGTCAGGGCAGGTGTCTGGGGAGTGAGAGATGCATTGCAGCTTGAGAACGACATTTATTCCTGTGTGTCCTTGCCATGTGCAGATAGTGAGCTCAGGCTGCTTGTAGCTCTGATAATGGCTAGGTGCCTGCTTGACTCCATTCTTAAGGCAAGGAATGATGACAGTTTTCTGGAGGAAAATTTCCCCAAAAAAGATCAAGGTGGATTTTAAAAGCTTGGCTTTTTTTGAATAAGAAAAATTTATTAGGTGTCTGGGTCCTAAAATATGGTTAGGCGAGAGTAGTGCCTACTAGAACCAAATTGATAAGATATGATTTTTTCAAGCAGAGAAGGGAATATTTATTGCTAGGATAAAGCTGAATTGACATAATTGTGGGTGAATTAAGGCAGAAGAAGAAACAGAGCTGCTTTTTTTGAAGGTCATGCATTCTCTCACTCATTTTTCCCACTTCTTAATTAGTGTGAGGACATGCTGTGTGAGGACCCCATCTCAATTTCCTTCACCTACTCTACTTATCTATTCCACTCCCAGCTTATTGGCATCCATTTCCACAAGTGTCTGTACAATCAGAAACAGGCATTTCTCCAACCAAAATGCTCTCTGAAATCATTGTGGTTGTGCCAAGAAAATGTTTGGCACAGAGTCATCACAATGTTTTTTAACAGACAAGAAGACATGCTGATAATTTCTTCAGATGATCTAGTCTATTAATACCTGAGGTTGATATTTATATCTGGAAACAGAATACAACCTGTCTGTATATACACAGTCCCTTCTCTAGATAAGGACAGAAGTCAGCCAGCTCCCACCTTTCCTGCAAAATTCACAGGTTCCAAACAGTCCATTGAAAGTAGTAGAAGCCAAAGAGGTAATTACTTTTTATAATCTGCTTTCCCTTCACCTCCAATCCAACAAAATTTTAAAATGGATTTTTAGGAGATAATTAATCTGTCAATAAGATGGTACTCTCCCAAACAATGGGCTGCAAAAAGCAAAATTGTCCAATAAAAACACACCTCCTTCTGTTACAATTGGATTCTTCTACAGCTGCCATCACGATTATGTTTCTAATATTGCTCAATTTTATAAAGGCACACAACATTTTTTTAATAATTCATTTTATAATCCACCAAAAATGTTGCTCAACAGCTGAAATTTTGCATCAAATTAATTTAAATATCCCATAAACTTTCAAAGGTGCTGGAATGGCCAGATGTGGTTCATTCTGATTTATCAGGATAGAACAATCTTGAATTACTGTCACAAACATCTATTCTGCTTAGAGTAGCTTCACTTTGAAAGGTGTTCAGCCCAACCTGATCCTGGGGAAAGTGCAGGATGATTTAATGTATATAAACTTTCAGCTAGGTGCGATAAAGTCACTGGCATGTTGTGCGCCACTGTCAAATCTCCGTGTTCCATGAAATGCTTAACTTTTCCAGCAAGACAGGTGAACTTCCCCTGGCTGACAGTCTCCAGCCCTTGAACAGCACTAATCCCTTGTAAAGGGTTCGGCCTGAACCCTCCATCTCCACTGCTTTGTCTTATCAGCCTGCGTGGCAGGCAGTGAATATTAAAGGACAAGGCTGTGGTGTTAAGGAGTAAGCAAGGAAAAAGGAGGCTAACCTGTTTTATGCACGCTAGTCAGCCTGCGGGTTTCGCACATGGGCTTAATTATTATGGTTTGATCTGTGCTGGCGTAAATATTTTTGTTGGCCCACTGAAGCCCTTGGCGGGCTTCATCAGAAAATGTAATGCTCCGATGCTACATTTGTATTTCTGTCCAAAGCTGGATGCTCTTAGAGATATGGCTGCTAGAGCAGTTACTCAGGAACCTATAGAAGGTCAGACAGCAGCTCTGGCTAGTGCAGTCCCTCACCACCAGCTGCAGCCAAAAGGACCAAGAAGACTCAGTTAGCACATTTAAACTCTTGCCCAGAGCATTTCCCCATCACCCAGCAATGTGAGACTCGCAGGGTTTCTGAACCAGAGGTGGCGTCTCCATTTAACAGCCCTGACCTGACTTAGCTGGCTTAGGAAGCCGTGCAGGGTGGCCGTGGCGCTGCTGGAGCGTTGCCTGAAGTGCCCACCTTCGGCCTTCGGTGAGTGCCTGACTGACTGGCCCACGCTGAGCCCTCTGATGTTATTTGCAGTAAATTAGCGAGATTCAGATTGGCTGTGTCTGCACAAGCTTACAAGCATAGTCATACCTCATGTGAAGCTGTGCCAAGGTCCAGAGACAGGTGACATTTTCAAGAGCAATTTTTGAAGAAATGCAGCTGGAATTGCTGGCTTCAGTAGCTCATTAACTCACAGACCTAATTATGACCATTTAAGGTCAATGTTAACTACCTTTTTGGAGGTTCTTTCAGCAGAAATATCCTGTAATTTGGGAGATGTGGGAAGGGCACAGACAGGATGAGTTTTTTCTTTCTTCCTATTACTGTTCATCACTACAAATTTACATCATCCAAAGGGATACCATTTCACAGCCAAGCGTTAACCTAGAATTAGCATAAGGCAGATCACTAAGCGCTCCCCCACCCCAGATGCCCGGTGAGAGGAAGTGATGTCTTTTTTGAGCACAGATTTGGCTGGAGCGTGGCAGGCACCCGCTGGCTGCTTGGCCAGGGTGCCCGGGAGCACTGCGGTCCTTCTCACACCACCCGACTGCACAAGCTGATGGCCTGCTGACTGATCGCTACTCTCCTGGCTTTTTAATGAAAAGCCTGAGTGCTCTTTGCCTTACTCTACAAAATGAAAGCAAAGTCTGAAATAATGACAGTTTTGGCAAAACGAAATTCTTGTTTCTGAGCCAGGCCTGGGCAGGAGGCCGCACAGTTAATAACAGTGTTAATCTGAAACTTTACATTTCTGCTTTGTGCCATGAAATGTAATGTATATGTCTCTTGATTCTTAACTAATAATTAAGAAAATAATACTTAGAAAAGGATACACATTTGTTCTTAGAAAAGAGCTGTACATTGTGGGTGGGACTTCTGCTTAAATTAGCATAAATGATTTTTTTTTCAAGTGGTGATCAACAGAAAAACTAGGAAGTAATGCTCTAACAAAAAAAAATTCAGCTTGATTTCTAAATTAAAGTTAATTTAAACAAAAGGCTTCTTTTAGAATATTTTAATGCGATATGTTAAAATAAAATGCCAAAATGAAACTTCCAAAATTCTCTTCCCCTTTTGCTTTTTCCACTCACTGTAGAGAAGGTTCATGAACAGTTGGTGACACCATCACACTTTCAGTTTATACAACACTAATGTGAAACATTTCACTGAGGTCTCTTCAAGACGTTTTTACAGGCACAAAAAAATCAGACTAACCTGTCCTGAGGTATTGCCATTTTTGTGCACAACTTGGAATGTGATTTACTTACATTCATTTACATAAGTGCAGACTTAATATATTGAAAACAAACTAAAACCAATAATTTTCAGGTGTAAAGATCATGATTAGTTTTGAATCTGGAAAATATGAATTCAGTGTTGTCTAGAAGTGACAGCTTAGTACCTTGAATACACTTACTTTATTTTAGGAACTAACTAACAGCCTCTTTCAGGGTAATTGCAATGTATTTGTCATGTATTGGTGTCAATTTGCCTGGCCAGTTTAGAAATCTGATCCTTTTATTTATCACTGGAAACCTACATTTGTAATGCTTAAGCTGCTCATCTATCATATCCAATGATAAATAAAGTGAAAAAATAGCTTTCCTTTTTTAAGGGTTAGAAAATTAAATACTTCAGTATTCATATTTTATTTATACTCTTTGAACAGAATATTAGCAAGAAAATTGCAATATTACATCTTATGATCAGAAATCTTTTCTCCTTTTCCAAGGGTTGTCAGTAATCTATTACTGACTAAAAGCATGTGAATTCCATATTCATCTTGAAGATACAATATACAATATCTCACATCTACTGTGCTTGGATTTCAACAATCAGCTTCTTTCAAAGACACCCTGACAATTCAAATGGTGAATTATTAAGTCTGGATAACAAGGACGACATTCACTTTCTTTGTACTGCTCCAGCTAGAGTAGAAGACTCTATTAATTATCAGACCAGAAATGGGCTGGGATTTGCTTTGTACACTGCTAAGCAGTTTAACTGGAAGAGATGGGTTATATATGGCACTAAATGACCTTTCTAAAAGCTTGTTTTTCCACCAACTGCTTGTGTTGAAACCAATTGCAGAAGTCATTCAAAATGAGCTGTTTATTGCTTCCTAAATGCATTTACTGCATGCCAGATGTCCGTTTCAAAACATTCTGCTGTGTGCCTTTTAACTGACCCTACACCAGGACGCAACTGCCCATATCCATTACTCTGGAAATGTTGCTCACTAAGCAGTGGGCTGCCAGCCCAGCAAGCACTGGGGGAGACTTTCTTCGGTACCACAGAGATTAAGAGGAGCAAAAGCAACTTCTCAGAGGAGATGGGTCCACATCCCACTCAGAAGGGCAATTACAGCCCGGAGTAAACCAAGTTGTCAGTGTTATCTAGTGAGCCGGCTGACGATAACAATGAACACATGGCAACGCAAACTCCCAGTGTGGGATGCTTGCAGGGTCCCTGCAATCGCCTCCTGTCTTGTGCTGTAGAGCTACTTTTTGTCGGAGTTGTGTTTTCTAGTGAGCCTGTTCTTTTCTTCTGGCTTTTTTCTTCTAGCTCTTTAAACTACTGCTGCCATGTGTGCCCCTGGCACTTCTCCTCCTGGCCCACAGCAGCCACCAGTGGCAAGGTTTAAACACATTAGTCCCTACTTGGTGCATGCTTTTAGGTGTGTGCTCTCCAGGACGGCATCATCCTTGTGGACACTGTGCTTGGTAGATATTGGCTAGAGGAGCTTCCTGAGAGTGACAAACATGTTGGATCCAATTCCCCACTTACTTGTATCAATGTACCTTAAGTGCATCAATGTTAGCAGGAGCATGGTAATTTCTGCCTTTGATGTTCCTTGGCAATTTTGTAGATATACCGCACCTTGAGAACATGCTAAAACTTTCCTTAAATCTTACCTTAAAACATTCCCTTGATCCTTCAATAAGGCACGACTTGCATATGGACATTAGGTGGTCAATTTGGTTAGTTTTCTTCTCTATTAAGTATTTTTCTCTATTAGCAAATCCAAAAGAAGTTATTTTATTGTTCTCTCCCCGCAGGCAGGTATACATTAACTCCCTCTGCTAACATCTTATTGTAAATATTCTTGTTCCCTTCACAGTTCCCTGCAAGTGAGACCTGGACAGAAATGAAAATACATGAAATGAAAGTAAAATTGCAATCTAAATTAAGATTAAAAAAATATGGAAATGCTTCCACAGTACAATAACAAGGAAATTAAAGTCATACTAATCAAAACTTGAGCAACTTTGGCATAGAGAACATAGGAATAGAAATTACTTTTGTGTAACTGACTTCAATCCCATGTCAAAATGAGTATTTTTTTCTATAACTGAATGTAAATACATAACAAGTCAATCTGAAATTATTCATCAAATGAGAGGGATTTTAATAAATGTGAAAAAAGAAAAGAAAACCCTATTATGCTTTTTCTTGAAGGCTAAAAAACCTTGAAACTCAATCTGTTATGAAAACAGTTTTGGTTTAGATGAGTGGGATTTTTCAGCAAAGCTTTCATCCTTACCCCAACTAGTGTTTATTTAATTTCAGATCAGCCATAATGCAAAGCAAGGAAGCCATCTCCAACTTTCTTAGGAACACAGAGCTTGGATTTGGCATAGCAAGGCCACAGCAAGCAGCTCTGTAAATCTATAAGGTACTGAATGTAACGTTTGTTTACATATTTCGGAGTATCCTTTGCCATACCTTCCTTGCTCCTGACAAAACACAAAGCAACCTGAAATAGAGCATATTAAAGTAATTAACTACCTCTGTATTTCTACTGGTTTTTTTCAATGTAAATTCAGTTAAATCCTGAATTTGAAACTAATCTTGGGCTAACTACAAATACTTTGGTTTTAATTCAGTTTAATTTGTAGTTGTATAGAATGAAGAAGAATAAGAAAAGCAAACAAAACAGACATATGCAGGAAGTTATTGTTACACTACTCATTTTTCCATGAACACTAGCTATATGTCAGAGGTGGGGGGTTTTTTTATTTACTTAGAAATAAAAATGTGATACACATCTGTATCAATTATACCTTCGTTAGTGGTAGCACATGGAGCCTACTTTTGCAAAGATAAAAAACAATTTAAGTTAAATACTCAGAATAAGTTTGCAACTGTCTTACATAATTTTAACTTCCAATTTCTGTTAATCTCAGTAAATGTGCAAGACACAATTCATTTGGTAAATTAGCAGTGTCAGAAAGAAAGCAGTTACACCCACAGTGGTAAATCAGTTGTTCCAGACTGCTAAAAGGAACTAAAATTGTCAATCACTCAAATCAGGCTGAAAGGGCTTAACATTGTGCTGGCATGCAAATCAGAGGAGTCGTCTGCCGAGAGTCGATCTGTACTGAAAGATTAACAAAAATACAGGAAACAGTTTAGAGCTATCATTAAAGTAAAAGCCTTGGAAAGTATATCAAAAGAACCTGGGGAAAAAGCACATGGGGAAAAAAGCAATGATTCCACATGCTGCAAATTGTTTTCACCATGGTGGGTGAGAAGAGGGATACATAATGGATAGAGTGACAGGGAAAGGTCTCACGTTGAAGTGAAAATGAAACTGGAAATGTCCTTCAAAATAGTTACTATCAATAAGCACTTTGACAGTCTGATGAGGTCTCAAAAGAGCTGTTTCCTGATGTACCCTTGAGATATACCCAAAATCCAATTGTGTGATAGGCAGTGCTTGTGCTTACCTTCAAACACAGTGAAGATTTTGCAAAGTCTTATCATTAAGTGAGGAAAAACCTCTTCACAGCTCAGAACTAGACCGTAATCTCTTTGCATGCTTGAACTACTGAGGTTCCAGTTGAGACTGGAGGGTTTTATCACTTGATAGTCCTTTTGGTTTCATTCAGTCTAACCTACTCTGAGGTCTGATCATCACTTCAGCTGCACACGGTTCTCCCATTTTCAGGCCAGACCTGGAGTTTGAAATTCTATGTACGCTGACAGCAATTACCCTAGCACCTCTGGCATATCCATCATCTAGATGTCTCCTCACACTGGGAGCAATAGCAATTATAGCCAGAGATGAAACAATCTCCTTAAAGCAACATATTTGGAACAGAAACATTTTGAAAAAATAAAAAAGTGTTAAAAAAATAAAAATCTAACTTGTCAGGTATCTAACTATATTCCAGAGAGAAGCTGGTAGCGCTGAGGTTTTAAAGGCCCTTGAAATCTCAGCTGGTATATGCTATTCTTTCAACTCATGAATCTGTTCTCACTTCCAACATCTAAGGAGAAGGCCTCTAAGGGTCACCTTCTTTTAATCATGTTCATACTTTCTTTGCCAAGACAAAGTCACTGTTTTATTACCCTGACTGTTTCTAGCCCTCAGCTTTAGCAACGAGGCTAGTAATCCATTGGAAATGGGAGGTAAGAGCCTTACAGAAGGTGATTTTCAGAGCAGTTTTTTTGAGCACTTCTGTGTGAAACCATTTTTTCCCCTATTGTTTTTACAACAGTCCCCCACAGCCCAATAGCTGCTATTTTTACCTCACAAGCCTGGTGACATAAAGTGGGATTTTCCTCACCTAATTTTAGCTGCCTCCAAGTTAATCATCTAACTAGTCTCACAGGGCTTCCTTTTATCATGGACAGAAAGAAGTTGGTGTCAGCAAAGGATAACATTTCCCCTACCTTTGGAATTTACCTTAGACTTGGACAACTTAACTTTTAAGTACCTAATGTGGTTGAGATCCATCCCACCTGCAGTATTAATGAATTCCATTCCATTTTCATAGCCTTTTACTTACTATTTATACTTTTTGTATCTTTAGACACTTCAGTAATAATAAAGCAACAAAATGCAACTCAGATTCAAGACAAAACCCTACAGGCCTGCTGGAAACTCAATTATTATTTAATTATTAAACTAATTTTTTTTCTGGTGTCCTACAAATTAACATTTTTACTTTGTGGTATGTGTTTGTCTCAGTCCTGCTAGGTCCCGTGCACTTGCAGCTTATTCATTCAGCTGCATTTTACAGTGAGCAGGGCACATGCCTTCATTGGTCACAAAAGCCTTATAAACCAGATGATTAATTTTAAGATGGTCTTTTGTGAATCAGCGCTGATTTGTAAAACACTTAACTGTTCCGATAACTCTTCTATTCAAGATGTTCCCCAGGTTCTTAGCCTAGTACATGTACATCTTCTGACACCAGCTGGTGCTTTTCTAATTTCTCCTTCAGAAAATGGGTCAGCAGGCTGCTGCCCCTTTCTTTTGTTGTAAATCTGGAAAACTGGCAAATGCTGGCAATTACCTTTGGCACTTGGGGATGTGATGCATTCTGAGAAGCTGAGACTGCAGCGGCCAAGAGTAACCCCCCCTCAAAACAGGGCATGTAATGCTCCCATGTGGAACTTGAATCCGTTGCAGAAGCTTTGTGTCTTTATCACAAGCCAGAAATCTTACCTAAAAAAATAGTATTGGTTGGGTTTATCTTCTTTTTTTTTTTTTTTTTCTGTTTCACTTACCTAAAAAGTAGGAGCATGCATGTGGAGCTATTAGAATAATAAGTAGAAATACCAAACAAAACTGTCACATTACTGCCATTAACGTACTAGGAGGTGTAAACTGGAATTTTAGTTCCATATTCAAATTCCCCCAGAATTCAAATGTTTCAAAGTGCTTAATTAGACATCATCCATCAAAAAGAAGCTGTTACTAACTGCTGAAGTCAGTGGTTTAATACACAAGCTGTGGAGGTGACTGGGTGAATGTGGGATTTCCAGTACTGCTGTCAAGCCTCCAGCATCTCTTTTTCTAACTCAGAGACCTTTCTTCCACTTTCTCTGTACTTCAAACTAATTAAATGCCCAAAGTGACAGCTCCTGCAACATTTTTGTCTTTAATCCTATACTGATCTATGTATTCTAGTCTACGCATGTAAGGTGAGAATGCGCAGGTATAGGAAGCCCAAAGCAGCTATTGCAAATACTAGGGTAAAAACCTGTGTTCAGTTTTGGGTGCCTCACTATGGGAAAGACATTGAGGTGCTCGAGCGCATCCAAAGAAGAGCAGTGAAGCTGGTGAAGGGTCTAGAGCACAAGTCTTATGAGGAGCAGCTGAGGGAACTGGGGTTTTTTAGCCTGAAGAAGAGGAGGCTGAGGGGAGACCTTATCGCTCTCTACAACTACCTGAAAGGGGGTTGTAGTGAGGTGGGGGTCGGTCTTTTCTCCCAGGTGACTAGTGATAGGACAAGAGGAAACGGCCTCAAGCTGCACCGGGGAGGTGGGGGCGTGGGGGGAGGTCAGATTAGATATTAGGAAAAATTTCTTCACTGAAAGGGTTGTCAAGCATTGGACAAGGCTGCCCAGGGAGGTGGTTGAGTCATCATCCCTGGAGGTATTTAAAAGACATGTAGATGTAATGCTTAGCTTAGGAACATGGTTTAGTGGTAGACTTGGCAGTGTTACGTTTACAGTTGGACCTGATGGTCTTAAAGGTCTTTTCCATCCTAAACAATTCCATGATTCTAAAAAACTTAGTTACATGGTGGATCATTTAATTGCTTCTTTGCAATATAATCAGGAAGTTATGGCAGTAATCTGGGAATGCAATGAATCTTTCGAATATTTATCTACTGGAGCTGCAGATCCTCGTATCTCGCAGCAAATTGCTGAGAGATCATTTATGAGAAAAGAGCTGGTTTCTGCTGCAAACTACCCAAGCATGTGTTTCCTTAAAGCAGCAGAAGCTCTGCAAGTGATGCGGCACAATGGGAGGTTGCTGTTAACTCCCTGTGACTACTCATACTTTGGCAGAAATTCACGTCAGTTGGTTGAGGAAGTGAGAGGGAACAATGGAAAAATAAGCAAACATTCTAGGAGTCAGGGGACTGAAATAGAGAAATATAACTTTTCTGGTAAAGTAAGTGCAAACGGCTGAAGATTTATTGATTGCAACCCGTATTGCAATGGTCCCTGAGCTAGCACTTTAATAAAACCAGGGAAAATGACAACCAAAAGGAGCCCCAGAAATCATAAATCTCAGTGTATGTGCTGAATGGTGTGGAGAAAATAATCAGCAAAAAACAATCAACTATGTCTCAATTTGGAAGCACAGAAAATGCCATTTGGGGAGGACAGAGGGGCAGAAAACCTTGGCTTATTCAGTCCCGCCTATTTCAGATGGCAGCCAGCACCAGATGCTTCAGAAAAACATGCAGGAAATTCCACAGGAGGCACATGGGGGATAATCTGTCCCCATCTCCTTGCCAGAAAGATCTCATGCTAATCCTTAAAATTTTAGAATATTTTCACAACTTGAAACATCAGGTTTTGTATTACTCCCAATATTCCATTTAAGTGTTAACCGGTATAACTAGATAGTCAAATTCTTGTTTGAAATCTGCTAAACATAATTTTTCTTGGATTTTTTCAATGCATTAAATGTCCGCTTAGTTTTAAGGAATATTCCAGATTTATTACTCTTACTTTTGCAATGACCTGAGCTAAACAAGTTTTGTCCAAGCAGCCATTTCTCAGTGTTCAAAATACCACATACAAGAATTATAAAAAGAAAGCACTCCCCTAATTTTTCAGGTTGCAGCCTACACATCTTACTCTTGTCTTCTCTCAGTTGCCAGAAAGAGGGTATTCATTTCAGAGATGTGGCTAGGTCTGTGCCTGGGGTAGATCTTCTGTGTAGGATCCAGTTTGCCTAACTTGCTCCTAGTTTTTGAAGATGTAGGCTGCATCTAAGCTAGTAAGTTAAAAAGTCTGGGACAGGAACTAAACACTGGGACTTAACTATTTATAGAGTTTAACTGCTAGAACGATCCTAGAAAATTTTTCTCCAATAAGTAGCACTTTTCCAAACAGCTCCCAGGAAGAGTTTGCATGACAGCAAACCCTAGGTGAGAGAAACCTTTGCTATCAGTGTTTTAAAGGAAGCTACCCCATTTTCGAGGGTAAGAAAGCTGACTACAGTATGCACATGGGCTGTGCTCTGTCACTTAGTTCCAGTGACAGAAAATTGTCCCAAACACTTTTAATAAACTGGTATATATGTAATCTTGAGAACCCACCCTCTGCAGGGAAGTACGTCCTATATAGTGGACGAGGCAAGCGCTTTTGAACTCCCCCCAGAGAATATCTGGGATATTTTATGGCAGAATAGGACATTCTGGGACATGTTTAGCATGTTTAGATTGTGTCGACAGATCTTTCTTGCAGATATCTACTGATCAGACAAGGAGCTTCATCTGCTTTAGCCCTGGCACATTGTTAGCACCAGAAATTGCAGTGCAAGTCCAGTTAGGCAGCATGATTTTTTTATTAACTCCAATAAACTGGGTAACAGAAACTCTACTGTTATATTTTCCTTTCATTTTAAATCACTTTGCATTGAAAGGTATATGGGAAAACTGAAAACTAAAGCTGAATTTGCAGAATTTTATCTAAGCAAAAATGGCAGAATGTTTTTTATAATTCATTTCCCATTCTAGAAAGAACCAATACCACCGGGTTTGTGTTGTGGTAGTATCAGAATTCAGATGCCTTTGAGCAAACATGTACAATAAGATAGTTCCTGTCCCATAGAGTTTATCCTGGAAATGAACCAAATAGTCAAAGAGGCAATAATAAAACATAGCCATGGAAAGTACAGTATTGTGCTTGAGATTAAGAAACTGACTAAAATGTGCTCAAAATTAAGGGATTCAGAACAGCAGAAGACTTTACCTAATTAGACTGTCACAACTAACTGCCAGGTAAAATATATCTGCTGATAAATGTATAACTGCTGGTAAAACACATCCTTCAGTTCAGCAGCAGAAAAGGAAAAGTAAAGGAAGCACTGGAGGAGCAACGGCTGAGACGTGCTCTTAATTACGCTGCTCAAGCACCGACAATTGCACATCATATGCTGTACTCCAGCATTACCAATGAGCAACAACCGTTTGACTAATATTTAGGAGGATGCATATTCATGTTAATCCTACTCCCTTTGTAGGGGGAAACAAAAGCTGCAGTATACTTAATGGCGTCCTTGCCACTGCATCAAAACACTGCTACCATGTACACCATACTCATGCCCATGCATAAAATCCCACCCAGCTACCATCTCCACTTTCTGCATCACCTGTTTTTTTAGTTTGTGGGTTTTCCTTGTTTCCATTTTATCTAAAGATCTATTAGGATTTTGAAGATTATGTTCCTCTTACTTTGAGACTTCACTGATTGCTTTCACCTGAGGTTTTATTTTGGTTGTCTTTTGTACTCAGAGGTTTTCATGCATGGGTAACCATGTGGCAAAGTTGTTATTAATTAATCAGTATTTTTTAAAAAATCATACAGCAGTATATCTGAAATTACATAGCAGATTCTGGAGTGCATTTTTTTGCTCTTCTTAGAAGCAATATTTTATACTTTTTATAGCATCTTATCCTCAGACAGAATCTGAGGATTCTGCAATAGTATTGAAACTAAGAGTCAATCAATGAGGTAATGCTAATAATTACTTAAAATTGCTTAAGACGGAGAAAGCAGAGAGATCTCAGGCTTAGACCTATACAAGAGGAAAATTTGCTTTGACTAGCAGTTAATGCAGACAGCAATCTTATCTGAAAAAGCCAAGTTGTCTGTTTCTGCAAAAGCTTACATTATATTTTTTAGCCCCTTTCACACATGGATTTCACAGTTACAATGAGGAATAAAAGTTAGCTTCTGAATATTTCCACTGTACATGCAATTGATGTTGATCATAAATCCACTGACTACAGAGTCTGAAATGACCCCAAGGAAGTCACTGTTTGACTTCATGGATAAAAGATGCTGAAGAATGGATGGCACTTCTTTTTGAAAAACTGTTGATCTTGAATTTGAAATTGGCAGCAAATATTACCAAATACCTCTTCTTCCGAACAAGTATTTCTCAGAGGTGAACAACATTTTCTTACCAAGACTAAATTTATTAAATCTTTCATTACAAGTCCAGTTGTCTGATCATTCTCAAGGTTCTTCTCTGAACCTTCTCCAGTTTGTCAAGATGCTATTCCAGTTTTAGTCAGCATTCCCATAGGTTATTCCAGTTTTAGCCAGTGCTTCCATCTAGAAGTTATCTTCTTCTCCAAGTACCTTTCTCTACACCTTCAAGAGTTCCTTGATGTGCAGCATCACACAGAGAGCTGATGTGATGACTCACAGCTGGCTCCTTACCAACAACTGTGTCCTTCCCAGAATCATGCCTTCCTAGGGCAGAGTTTCTTTGTACAGTGGTGGTCTATATGTTTTGCCAGGCTCTGAAACAGCTTTCAAGGCTTTAATTGGGGAGGTGAGCAGAGACAAAGCTCTATCTCTTGCTTCCTGGGGCAGTGCATTCTCATTACACAATCAACAACGAAAAAATGGACATACTTCACAGAGCAGGGTTTGAAGGTTCAGGTCTCCTTCCAGCTCAGCAATCTCGCTACTAATCTGTGGAGCTTGGCTGGCTTTTATTTGTCCTTTTTTCTGCACCCCTGAATTTTCAATTCCTAGTCCAACAGCTCAGCTTCTGGATGGGAGATGATGGTGCTCAGATCTAGATTTATACACACTTTATGGTTAGGAAAATATCCTGTAACAAGGGATGTGATCCCCTCTATTTATAAATACACTCTTAAATGTTACCAAATGTTGGCTACATATAACAAAAGCAGGTCACAATTAGGGTCACAAATTATGTGAATTGCTTGAAAAACATCAGCATATGTTGTATTCAATCCATCTTATTATTTGAAAAAGATGAAACACCTGTAAGAGAAGTAGAAGATTATGATAATTACCCGAGATGAACAGCAAATCATGGAAAGTTTCTGCAAAAACACCAATAGTCTTTAGCTTTGAGAATGTTTCCCATAAGAATAAATTTGAATCCAGACTACGAGACATCAGTATCAACATCTGCGTATTTTTAAGTGTGTGAATGTTCTGGGGATTTTAATGAGATCTGATTGCTGAATATCAGAACTGGGAGGGAAAGAAAAAGAGTGAAAAGAAGGTAAAACTAAGAAAAGACTTAAAGCAACAGACTTCTGTCCTGCAAGTTTCCTTGCGATATCTCAGACAATTTAAGCGGATTAAACTATATGCTGATTGACTGTAAATAAAATCAGATCGTGCTTCCCCAAGAAAATTCCAGCATCAACAATTTGAAATGAAAATTACTTTTAGTTAATTCATGGTAAAACATAAAACCAATTAAATCATTATATAATAAAAATAATATGATTATTTACTCATTCAGAAAACTTTTTTTCATGGGAAGCACAGTATTCCCGAAGTTAACTCTGACTGTATACATATCGGATAAAAGTGATTGCAAAATGAACGCAGAGAAAGGCTGTCTCTGCAACAAGAAGCATAGGGCTGCAGTCCCCTGGTTAGAGCTCTTGCTGTCTGTGCTCCTGCAGGGCAGCAGGTGCAAAGGTGAACAGAGAAGGGCAGGTGGGATGGGACCTGAGCTCACAGCACTGCCGTTGTGGAGAAATTTGAAGTGTCTTTTTTAGCTGTCAGCCAGCAGAGTTTCCTACATAGAGAGAAAGAGTTTAGGGGGTCTGATAGATGGGTTCCTGTTAATTTCTCTGCAGTGGTTTATATCTTCATCTGGTTGTTCCTCTGGTTTGGCAGAAGTTACTATTCCTGTCACAATGGTAGCTTAAGACGATTTGAGTTCACATTTAGCAAGCCCTGTTTGTATTCTGTGTCTTTGTCCAGACTGACTTTCCCAGGCTATGTAAGTTCATATATTAGCTTGGGAATCAGTGTGGCTGGTGCTGCGATCCTTCAAAAGCTTGAGATAACCTCTGACACACAGATGGGATGGGCAGAAACATCTAAAACAAGACCTCAGAGATCATTTTTCAGCTTATTTCAAGGCAGTTCTTCCTCTAAGCAATCTCCAACTCCAATGAGCATCAAGTGAACAGTATCAAAGCAGTTCCTGAAGTTGATATAACAGACTTGCTTGTACTGTAATTGTCCTTAATGCTTATTTACACATTACAGGACAATGTTCCTTACCCACTGGTAATAGATTGTTGTGATTCACAGAGGCAAATGTTATAAAAGTAGGCAAAAGTTCTGAAAATGAATGAATGCAATAGAGGTCAATTCTCAAGCCTTCTGAATGCATCACTTAGAAGATGGTGACATTGATTTTTGCTGTGTATATCCCATTAGGAGTAATTGGGTCAGGAAGACATTTAGGCTTCTAATATACTTGTATGACTCTCAGTGATGAAACTGGGAGTTGGGTTCAGATTAGAGTGTTATTGCAAGTGCCTTTTCACCAGTTCAAATTCTAAGAACAGCAGAATAAATGTGGATTAATGCTTTGCAGTAAATCTCATGACATCTTTTTATTGATTCTAAAATTCTAATGATATCCAGGAAATGCAAATTGAGAAATACCGTCGTGCTGTAGCAAAACCTTCTGTAAATGTTATGGACCACATATGTGTTAGTATTTCTAAAGTTTTTTTTATTTTAATGCAGATGCAGAAAATTTTGTATTCTCTAAGTAGATTTTAATGGACCTTTGAAATTTGCAAGAGTGTTTTAGTCATCCAGTCAAATTACAATTAATATCTTCTGCCTAAGGAACCAAATCCTGGTGGTGGATCATATTGCAGTAAGAGTGTGGTAGGTCTTTCAGCTATGTAAACCATCTGTGCCCTGAGTTCAGCAATACAAGAGACTATTGACCAGATGCACAAAGGAGGGAGACATACTGCTTGACCATGGTAGCCCTGGTTTCCAATTTCCAGAATGGTGTTGTGTCAAAAATGCCAGCAACAAAAGGTGAAAAGCAGGAGGCCTTCAGGGGGAAGTGAGACCAGGTGAAAGGAGTTTCTGTCTTTTCCCAGACGGTCCTATACTGGTCATGATACTATCTTTCCCTTTAGATAAAGTTATTCGCTGAAAGTCAAGCCTTCACCACAGGTCTCAGGCATCTGGGCTTTGCCCTAGAGCAGGATAACATGTTTTCAAATGTAATTAAAAAAGAAAAAAGTAGTTTCAGAGTAACTTAGTAACAGCTAAGAATCAGACCTTCAAAATTTTTTCTCGTTCTGTAAATATTTTTAAGAAAAGAAGAACAGAAAAAGTTTTGAAAATATTGGAATGTTTTGTATAACTACTTTCAAGAGAAAGACCTCAGCTTTGGGTGAGTTATTTTGTTTCACATATATGAAAAACAGTGTTTGCATTTTGACACTGGAGAGCTTTAAAATAGAATAAAGAACTTTAAATGAACCACAAATGAAGGAGTTATTCAAACTGAAGCAAAAATGGGATTTTTTTTAATCTCAGCCAGTAAATATATCTATAATAACTATAAAACTATTGCTACTACTAATAATACTACCATATTATTAAATAACTAAAACTCTTTTTTAATTACTTGGTCCTAAATCTGCAGGGTCCTAGGTAAAAATATTCTGTTTTACTCAGGGTCTGCATAGGAAGACCTCATAAGAGTACTGTTTCAGCTTATTCCAAAACATGAGCAAGAACATGTATGTCAGAAGTTTCTTCTCCTCTTCCAAGTAAAGTAGATAATAGGATGTGTTGGCCCAAACTTATGTTTCCAAACACAGCGTGTTAATATCTGCTTCAGCTATTCCATCTAGTGGAGTTTTAACTCTATTTTCTTCTCCAAACTGAAATGTCATTAACCCAGTGGGGATTACCTGTTATTCATGTGCTAGTGCTTCAAGGTGGGATTTCTGTTGCGTAATGCCATACATCCTGCTCAATCTGGAAGACCTGTCCAACAGCTCCTGGGCTACACCCTTCCAGCTTTTTCTATCTGTAAGGCAAATATGAGAAAGAATATAGATTTATGTATGTGTTATTTTGATATTCCTATTCATTTGTCATATTTTGTGACTTTTGTCTTCACATGTGGTACCCCATCCAGGTAACAGCTGGTAGAGGTTATTAAAGCCAGAAATTGCCTTTCTACTGGTGACTCCTATCTTTCTGCAGAACTTAAAAATGCTGTCTGAGGCTGCCAGCCTTCCAATTCTTTCTTACCCTTGTGTCCAAACTCCTCTGATTTAGTAGGTATCCACTTCCAAATGTAATGTTAAAGAAAGTGTAAAACTAAAGAGTGGAGTCATATCTAGTGCCATTTAATATTTGTGGGTCAGCAGCTCAATTTTGATACAGAGCAGAATCCCCTTAGACCAGTCCTCTCATAGTCTCAGTCTCCTCCCTGATGCTGTTAGTATCTCACCTCCTTCTTCTCTTGTCAGTCTTTCCTCCTTTCATTTCAATGCTTTTGTTCACACTGCAACCATGTTTTGGACCCTTTTCCCATCTTGCTGTCAATCATCCACTCTCTTTTCACCTGTCTTAGGAGAGTCAGCTGTGTTTTAAATTCAATGAACACACACCCTCTGTCAATAAGAAAACTCTGGGCTTGTGGTCTGCTCCTCAAGGCAAAGCCTACAACCTCTCTGGGTCACCAGCATTGCAACCATCTGAGGGCATTAATAATAACAAATTCCTAATAATCGAGTAATTTCTATTAAGAAAGAGGCTGGATTTTTTTCTTTTCTGGAAAGGCGTTAACATATTATTGCTGTTAGCATGCAGAAGACAACCTTTTTATTGCTAATTAACCACCTACAGAGAAGATGCTTAACCTGAACTACACCATTCGAGGGAATATCTAGAGGCTGAATTTACCGAGCATCTTTATAGGTATTAAGTACCTACACTTACTACTGAGCAGTAGCAAATTATTTCAGAAATGCCCTGGGTGAGGGAAAATAATTTGGGGAAACAGAATGTTAATTAGAGCCAGGAAGTTCAGGACCAGATGTTTCACGGTAGGGAATCATGCTGTGTACATGGTAAGGTATGGGACCTACGTGCTGTGAATCTATTTTTGTAAAGGGAAGGATCCAGAGGCTCGTAGAGGTGGTCTACTATCCCAGCAACAATGGCAAATCCATTTTCCTTTGCTTTGCAAGTTGCAGAGTGTTTGAGTTGTCATTCAGGAGGATTGACCCTGCATAGGGGATGTTGACAAAGGCATTTCTTCTTTTTTGCCGTTTCTTGGGGTTTTGACACTGAATGAAGACACTGAACATATAACTTATATATTATCTTATTGGAAGAGCAGCTGGTATTGACATTCAGGAAGATGACTGCTAATGTCAAGGTCCAACCTTCACTTTTTCTCCAGCTACAGAATATTAGTGACCCTCATAATTAGGAAGATTTCTTATAATCAAAGGATTTATAGTTCAATGCTGTCCTACAACACTGTTGTACTTCACTCTTGTACCCAAGTGAAATCTTTCTTACACCTTCTCCCTTTGTCTGCAAGGGTCATAATTTAGATGGCAGAATGCAAAATAACCCTGCAAACGGCACTACTCTTCAGTGCTTTTTTACAAAAGAGAAGAATCCTTTTCCAATAACAAGGCTCAGTGTCTTGAGTTATATTTGCATGTGTAATTTTGTGCTTCATTGCCCCTAATGTGCACTTACAAGGTATTATTTTTGAACACAGCTATAACAGATTGGAACACAAACCACTGGGTTTATCACCTCTTGGACTTGGATTTGTGTCTTATCTTTAGACAAATGCATATGGAAAGCTTTGCTCACTGTGTTGCATATTGCAGCTTACTCCCCAAACGTACAATACATAATTCAACAGAGTCTGGTGTAGTTGTCAGCTTTTCCTCAGAAAGAAACCAGCTGTTTAGAAGGCTGAAGCAATAAAGCATTTTTGGAAGAGCTTCTCCTCATGGATTTCTACAGCTCCTCTCAGCTCATATTACTAAGACAGATACAATAACATATTTACAGAAAATCTGGACTTAAAGCCAATTGAGGGTTTCTGCCTCCACTAGCTTTCCTCACTCTGACTTATGGTAATGCATGTGAAATGGGGGAGAAAGAGGGCAGCCTAGTGCTTCTTACACTGATTTACACTTTTTGTGTCTAGGGCAGTTCCTGTTTTCACAAGGACCTCTGCGTTACACTGAGTGAGTCACTGAGACACAGACCTATAAAAAGCACTTCACACACCCATAACATGTATACCTAGAAGGCATTTAGGGTATACCTTCACTATCATACCAGGAAGGACACCCTGGTCCCCAGGGCAGAGTGTCTCATGTCTGTATTGTTCAATGACATTACCTTCTGGAAAGGAATACCTTTATTCATGTAGCATATTAATGACACAAATCTTTGTTTGATGGCTACAGCACAGCCCTTTTGTGTCGCTTTGTGCATAAGCCTTCCCAGCTCACATAATTTTCCACATTTGTGTCCTACCACAGCATGTGGAGGTGCAGTGTCCCATGCATGTGTTCCATGCTGGGATGTCCTGTATTAGGGCACTTCATGCCACATGTGCTGAAAGGCTTTCTTTAGTGTCCTTCGGTGTTAAATTATGACTTTAGTACAGGGTCAGCAAAGCACAGTCAGAAGCACATTGCTCTAACACTATGGTCATCAAATCAGCTGCTAAACACAATGTACACAAATATCACATATAAAATATAAACAAATCCTTCTGCAATCTTCCTCACAGAGATAAAATCTAAAATACTGATAGACATTTTTACAGTCCAGCTATTCCTCCATAAAAAATACAGAAATATTAATTATGTTTCTACTGAGTCCTCCTCTCACATTTCCCTATTATAAAATGCCACACAGATAAAATGTAAATTAGTTCCCCCAATCCTCACAGCTATTAAAAAATAAATACATGAATTCATATCTCTCTTGCCTCACACACCTATGCAATAATCCATGATATCTCTTTAAAGCATCCATTACTCTTGTGAGCCCAGTCTTTCCCATCTATAATGTCTCTGGGGTTACAACAGGGTCAGGCATGCAAAATAAAAACCCTCTATAATGCGAAACAGTTAAATCCCTATGCAAACAGTCAGTACCTTTCAGCAATTGCTCCCCTCCCATATCTCTGTTACCTAGATATGTAGGTAGGTCTGTGTCTTCCACAATGTTCCTGTGAAAGAGAAAAATATGCAAGGACCCCAACCTCTGATGGGCAGGCGCATCATTTAGAATGACCAAACGATCATAAAACATAAACATATTTTAAAATTTGTATATCTGGAATAATTTAAACAAGAGGCCAGTCTCATGTAGAAATAGATAAGCGATCTGCCTGACCATAGTTTAAAGAAAGGCCTTCTGCTCACCACTACGCTGAAGAGGTGTTTTGTTGACACAAAAGAAGGAAAAAACCCAAAAGAGGTACGTATGCCTCTACCTTCTCTGGTCAAGGCTGCCTTACTGGTAAGTTGATTTATGGGGTAAAAAGATTCCATCTTATTTGGCAGTAGCAGTGATTGAAGAGAACTCTTCTGGGAAGGTAGGGACTGGGGAAAGAAGAACCTAACATATGAAAGGCTTTTGGCTCCTTCTGTAGCTTCATACTTAAGGTTCAGGAAAACCTAATGGGAAAGGTAGACAATGGACTACCAACACTAACTGCCAGTCCATTCCCTTCTGCTTCTTTTAAAATGGGGTAGTGACATGCATCCTCTCTGCACAGCTTGTGTTCCAGCACCTGAGCTGTGCATCAATGAGCTTTGGGGATCTGTGTACCTTGTGGAGTACAACCTCCAGAAAAATTTACCTGGATAATGCTGGCCATAGTGTTCAGAGCTGGGTTGCAACCAGCAATGGAAATGGCAGTCAGGGTCAGGATTTCACATTCAGATGTATCTGTGAAATTACTAAAAGCACCTAGAGACACACAAGATGTTGCATTGTTCTCCATACCCAGCCTCCCAGCAGAGTTTCTTCCCTTGGATTCAAGTAAAACTTTGTAACTTTGTACATAGGTACCTGAGTTAGATTATTTATTTGGCAAATCCAGAAGGACCACTTAGGGAAAGGCCACTGCTGTTGTCACCCAGTATGCAATGAGTCAATAATCACACAATCAGGACAGACATGCTAATTTATTTCAGGCTTGCACATGCCTGGGTGTTCAATGGTTCTCCACAAATCAAGCACCCCGAAGGCAGCTACCTCATTATATTTATACAATAAGTCCATACATATTCTATCTATCTAATAAATATTCATTCTAATCTACATAGGTTGCGTAATGGCATTAAGTCACTCCTCTTGGCTCTGCTTCAGATTCTTCTGCACATGCCTTCCTCTCTTTGGGTGTCTTGGTAGTCTTTACAGATGAAGTACCTTAACCCCTTGTACCCATATATGGTTGTGTATTACACAAGGACAATTTAAGGCTATTTTCTCTTGCCAACTTTCCATAATTTTCTTCTAAAAAGAACACTTGACCTTGATTAAATGGATAATTGCTGATGGCTAAGATATCCCAACCCTAAGCTTAGGTTAAATATCAAAGGAGTCTAGATTCATGCTAATTAAACATATACAATACCTGTTCTTTCCAAGGAGGTGGTTGTTCTCTTACACTGCTAGTGGTCAATGCCTATAAAGATATTGGTGAAAGCAACATCGCATATCTGACGGACCCTCTGGTCACTTCTGGAGACCACGTCTGGGAAGAAAGCTCATGGACAAGATCTGGAGGAGGATTTATTGATGGTATCCATCTTCTCTTACTTGAAGACTGAGTCAGCTGAGATAGCAGGAAGCTGTCAGAGCCTGTGAGCCTGATGAGAAGCCCTGGCTCCCAGTCATTGGAGCAACAAGCAGATGGGCTCCATTGTCATCTCTAGTCTCAGAAATCAGACATCCACTGCAACCTGGCATAATGCAGACATGTGCTAATCTGTTCCAGGTCAACAGTTAACACTGTTTGTCATATATGCAGACTTCCTTTTCTTAAATTTAAAGCAGTTTCACTGGATAACAGGATGACTGAAAGCTGCAGAGCTGGCTTTTTATTTGTCTTCCTTGGCCTGATCTTGACCTGGCTCCCATGAGTAGAGATAAATAGCCCACCATCTTGGTTCTCAATCCTGTGTTATTTAATCAACAGGGCCTCTCAATAGTGAAAGTCAAGGTGGCTGAGTAAAGCAAAGGCAACTTAGCAACCCACTAGACTTGTGTTTTTAAATTATAGAATCTGTGTCATAAATGTATGGGCCCACGGAGTATAGTTTTATAGGAGCACAAGAGAGTTCAGGGTTTGTGGGGTTAGGGTTAGAAGACCCTCAAGAGAAGGACGTGAAATCTAGTGACATCTGTATTTAAGTTATCTCTAGGAATTGGCCTTTAGAGCAATTATTCTCTCTTTTGTACCCTGTTTTCCTCAGGGAGATAACTACTTTGTTTTCCTCTGTGTCATTTTGGGACTGAATAAGGAAATCTATCATGTAGATGATGGGAGAGAGCAAGACACCAAAGGGGGACACAGAATGAGCCAAATGGAGGTTTAGACTCAGCATTACTCTCCTCAACGTGGTGGTACAGAAGGTACCAAACCATCAGAAGCATCTTCACCCCTTGCTTATAGCCTACTGTTTATAGCATTCATATGGAACATAGATAATGAAGTTTAAGCCCCAGCAGAAGGAACTGAACCCAAGTCTACCACATACCGTATGAGAAGTCTGAGCCTTTCCTTGAAATAAGAGCCCAGTTGTAGTTTTGTTCAGAATAGCTGTTGCTCTCTGTCATGGAGTAGCAGGCGAATTCCCCCAGGCAACACAGGCGGGGAAGACTCTGACACAACCTCAGCACTAAATGAGCTGTTTGGCAGCATTATGGTTTGTATGAACATGGGGCAGAACTTCATGCACCTGGTGAATCATGAGTAAGAAAAATAAGAAACCTACAGGCTTCACTTTAGACAACAAGGACAGAGGACAGTAATGTCACAAATCCACCTTACAACTGTCTCAGGCGCCTACACGGGAAGGTAGACAGGACTGAGGGTGTAGTGTAGCTGCATTAACTCCTCCTCTCTATGTTCCAGATGAACTTGCAGCAAATCCAGCCTGAAATCCATTGTTGTGGCATGGGAGTGAACAATACCAAGACCTTTCATCCAGAGATAGCGAAGCACCTGGGTCATGCAACGCTGGGCAAAATATATGATTTGTTTGTGTTTGCCTTTCTCAGCTATAGAACGACAAATACAGTTGAAAACTAAATGCATAGGACTTACCAAGCTATAGCATCACTGCAATGGTTAATTAGTTAATGTTTGTGCAATGCTTTAACTGAAGATGTAAAATATCAAACATTATTGTTGTTAAGATGCATTGAGATTCGCATTGTTCTAATCTTTACCCACACCCACTTACAGTGATTAGTTCTTATCGGTCTTCAATAAAAGATAACCTATTCTAAGATATTGCTGCCAGTATTAATATATCAGTAGTCAGACAGGCTCATCAATTACCTCAAAATCAAACAGCTTAACAGAAAAACATAGGAGTAGCAAGATTTGATCTGAATCCATCCAATCAGGCCCTACCTGAAAAAGGCACACAGCTTTAATCTCTGCCAGGACTTCATCTCTGCTGCTGGCTGGGTTGCTCCTGGAGGTACATATAAGGACAAATTTTGCTTTTCGTTGCTGCATGCAGTTCCATTGACTTTAATGGGATTGGAAAGATTACTTAAGAAAAGAAAGTGGTTTGCAACTTCTCCTTGCTTCCATTAGCAGGCCATACAACTTTAATAAAATATAGAGTGAAAGTTCTTTGAGAATGACAAAGCACCTGGATATTCTCAAACCATTTTCTCTGCCTGGCTGCTTTGTTAGCCATTCTCTTCACACAAATAATACAAATAATGATGGGGTGAATGTGGCAGTCTGCGCTCTCATGATCTGCCATGTCTACTACTAACTTGTTTATGCTAGAATTATCACTTTATGTTAAACCAACAATTTAATGGTGATTTTTATCACATCTCTTTTACATCCATCAACAAGATACTGCCTATTTCCCCTCTTAAATTCAATTTTAAGGTCATTGCTGCATTTCTTCTAGTTCAGTTTCATGATCTGCATGCTTGCTAAATATGCATACAGATTTTTGTTCTCCTTTGTACTGTGTATGAGGCATGAAATACCCTCAATAGCTCTGGAGAATAACTTCTACATCTTAATATCCACTTACTAACATTTCTTTTTCAATAAGGCCAGATTAAGCATGGATTCTGCAAAATAAAATTCAGTATCAGAGCATAGCTTATATATAAAGTTATTCTAAATCAAATCTACAGCAAGGATACCATGTTAATACAGATGCACTGAGGAATTATTAATACTGAAAACTGAAACATGCATTCATAGTGTAAAGTTTTTCTCTCTAGTGTAAAGTTTCTCTCCCTGCTCTGCTTTAAAGAAAAGTGCCACAGAAAATTTTTCAGCATTTGGTTTGTAGAATCTCATAAAACCAATGTGATTGAAATTCTCCACACACAGCTTGGCTTCAAGATGTAAATAACGTTCTGATACTGATTTCCAGAAGCTCACTAAAAGCGTTAAAATTGCAACTTTACTATTCTCTGGGAGAAAAAAAAAAAACAACAAAAAAACCCACGAAGGTGGAAATATAAAGGGATAAACATTATTACTGCCAGCAAGTTCAATCTTGTAAAGCTTCTTCCCTGAAAGACAAGCTTAAGCTTGCCTGAGCATTTCCCCAAACATTACTTATGTTTGAATTTACTATGTGTTGGCAAGATTTCGCAGTCCATTCAGTCCAAGCTCAGGCTCAACTACCAATGAAAGCAAAATAAATACTGCAGGGTAAACCCTATATTTACCAGAGGTCAGAGTGGTGTGAAATAACAAGAGCAAATTTGTTATGTAATTATTTTAATATAATTATTAGTTTTTGCTTATACTTGCTGACCATTTAAATAAAAAGGTATCCATTTGTAGAGCTGGCATGCACAAAAGAACACTACACGGCTTCAAATATCTGTCAGTTCTGAGGATTAAGAGAATAATTTACTTTATTATGACTGTCTGGGTTGATTGTCCTAGCTGAGATGTGAACAAGTATGTGTCAGGTATTTTATTTCCCATAAAAATTGCTCTATGTAGGCCAACAGGGCAGCAAGTGTGACTCAGTAAGAACATTCACCACGATTCTCTGGAGCAGGAAGAAAAGGAGAATAGGGACAAGAGAAAATTAAACAAAAAAAACCCACAACCCTGTTTTTAAGAGAACTGCATATTTCTTCTGTAATAGATCTCCAGCTACTGACCAAATCTTTTTGGAAAGTTTTCAGTCAGTGTGGTTACCTATAGAGTTGCCTACATCTGTCACCCAGGAGCTGAGATTTTCTTGCTTTGTATGTATAAGCTTATATTGGTATAACTCATTCATTTCACTAATAAGGAAGAAGTTAGGGTCATATAAGTGCCTTTTCTTCTTGCAGTGGCTGTGGCCCATCTGTGGTGGTAGTACTTGTAGTTCTTTTGTGAAGAGGTACACATTTTATGTGTAGCCATACCCTGAGTCAGGAGCAACTTTTAAACTTGGAGAAAAAAAATTAAATCACTCAACTGGCTGTTTGGGAAAGCAGGTAATAATTATTGCCATATTATATTAGAAACACTTAGAAAGCTGAATTGTTAATAAAAACATCTCTGATCAGCATTGCTTATCAGAAGGACCATGGACACTCCCACAGGTTTATTCTGTGCCAAACCCCTCCCCCATCTGTAGAGGAATCTCCCTTTATAGAAATAGTAAATGGTGCTGGGGAAGCTCTCTATGCAAATAAATATATACATTTGCCAATTTCTCTGAATACCATGGGGCTTTGCCTGTTAGGATCTTGCTTGTTTTCTCTGGTCTTTCCTGCAGCCCAGCTATCTCTATAGGAGGGACAGGTCAACGTTATCCAAAACAGTTCTCGATAAAAAGTTAAGAGTTGCCACAATGCAGCTGTCCACAACTGTCCTTCAGTTGAAATGTAGGAACCGGTGATGTGAGCGTTAACAGTCCATTCCTGTGTGAAATAATACAGATTTTCTTCAACCACTACTGCAGGACTGATTGTGAGTGTCTATAGATGCTCCTTTCTTACTCTAGTACTCTTGTTTTACAAACTGATCCAGATTTTCATACTACATCTTTCCTGAACAGTGGAAAACTTCAGTAAATTTTCTCCTTCCTTTTACGCCCTTTCACACTTCTGATTGTTCATATTAAGACTGTATTCAAATATGGGTATTCTGACAGTCAATGGGATTCAGGATGCACTGAGCCTAGTGCTTCCCTCTGAGGTCCTGATTTTCTGTCATATACAATCTTGTTTTATTATTTTTGCGAGAGCAGTTGAACATCAGCCATTTGCTCCCCTTGCGGGGGAGCATTCTGGACCCTGTTTTCACTTGCTGTTTAACTACTAGCATCACTGATGGGACAGCAATGAACCATGCACAGAGACATTACGCTAATAAAACTTCTCTCAGTCTGTGTTTCTACTTCTGTTGCTTAAACTGGGAGGTAAAACTCTGGGATTGGCTACATCCACATTTGCTGAAGATAAGAATTCTGGCTTCCTCCTGAAGCCCAGCTTCTTGTGTAGAATACATCTGACCAGTGATAAAAATCGACAGTGTTAATATTAATGTCTGGACAAAGCCTCTTTACAATATCTTCTTACAATATCTACAATATCAATATATTATTTCCATGGTGTGATTCACTTCATCTTAAAGTAGACATATAAAATAGGTCAGTGCTCTACAATTGGCTGTTTCCCTCCACTGCTCAAACATAGCCTTCTGCTACAAGCTCATCCCTTTTGCAAGGGTTCAAAGTTAGGCTGATACAAATCCCACCAGATGTGTTTGCATCTCTGTGTAGGAAGACTTAAAAAAGATTTCCAGAATCTCTGCCTGGGACCTTTCTAAGGAGGAATTCAGACCAACTTGTGATGAGAGATGATAGAGTTGCCGTCAGATCAGGCACAGAATAGCAGGGAACACTCACAGAGTAAGTGGGTGTTGCTCAAAGTGTTTTGCAGGGGACAGACTGCACCTGAACTTTTCCCTTGGGACCATGAATCAGCCTTTATTGTCAGCCCTGGGGCTGTCCCAGGAGGTAGGTAATAAGAAAAGCCTCCAGCTGGCCTTTGCTCAGCAGTGTGGACCCAGGCGCTGCTCCCAGGCAGGGCTCTGCTGTTGTGTAGGTTCTTCATATGCAAGTCTAACGAGGAGATTGAACACAGCAGACATTTCTAGGGTTAAGGGGTTAATACAGAGTTTCTTATCTTTTCTAAGAACTGTTTATCCCATAAAACAAACAGGTTTAGCAGAAGTTAACAAGCAGATATAATACTGGAAACAAATTGTCTTAATTTACCCTAGAAATTATTTTGGGGGGTTAGTATTAGCAAAGTGGAAACTTTCATTCACAGTAGAAACTGGAACAAGGTCTATGGTTTTATTTCCTGAAGCAGGTATGTTTTACAATTAATTCTTTCTCAAAGCAAATGTCACTGTAATTAAAGAAGAGAAAAATGATTAAAAGTTGCCTTGCAACTGCTCTTGACATTTGCTCATTGTAAAGGAAGAGAAGAAGGGTCTTGCTCTCTCACTATCCTTCAGTTACATCACTGATAATATTTTTCTTCCTGTCATTGCTCTAATATTAGCATGTGTTCGTTGCTTCTTAACCGCATATCAATACAAAAGTGACAGCCTTCTCTGTGTGTTTCAATCCCTAATAGCACTAAAACCAAATAAACCTTGAAAATGTAAGATAAGGAACAGAAAACTTGTGCATATCAGCTGACTGTGTTTACTGTGGGTGTACTAAGTTTTATTTTTATTACTAGTCTGTATTTCTAGTTTCTGCACTGGACCACCAGCATACTTCCTCTTCGATTTACTTAAACTTTCTTTCCTCTTCCAGTGGGCGCAAACATAACTCTTTTCAAGAATCTTCAAGCACCATTCTTCTGCAGTCTGAAATTCAGTATCTGAGTTATATCCTGGGGATTGCAGTGGTATTATATTGTCAACAGGGCTGCAGCTGTTACTATCATGTATAACACATGTTTAAAGTCCTTTCGGTCAGGGTTTTTTTTTTCCACTCACAGTTTTTTTGTTGTTTTGGGGGGTGGTTTTCTTTGGTTGGTTGGTTTGGTTTGGTTTTTTTTGATCTTTTAACGGCTTCTTGGGAGAAAAGAAAAAAGAGGAAATAATTGGAGTCTCCAAAACACTGAAAATGAAGATGCAGGGCCTTCAAACAAAAATAAATGGTACTTCAGTCCAGCTCTCAGAGGGCAAGATCCATGTTAAAAACATCCCACTGTCCATAGTTGCTCAATTGAGAAAATGCAAGAAAGATTAAATGAACCTGGAGATGAACTGTAGACATATCATAAGGAATCCAGCTGAAAAGCTCAAGCTGAAAGCATGTTACAGCACTTGGATATTCATACTTCAGCTCTGTCCTCCTTTGAATTTGTCCCCTCCTGCTTTTCAGTCCAGCTCAGTGAGGAAGCATCTGCTGCCCATGCCATTCGCGCCCAGCACTCCTGTGACAAAGGGGTTGTACCTGAGAGCTCACTCACTTTCGGATGAGAACTAGTACAAGTGGAAGTGTCCTCAAAGCTAAGACAAGGCTCTATTAAAATACTAAGCACATGTAAAACAGGGATTAGAGGATGACTTAAAATAAAGACAGCGAAATTCTCAAACAGCAACACGCTGCTGTTGAAGGTCTTTCTTACAGCAAAGTAGTCTTTAACGTGTCACTACAACCGGTCTGGTAGAGATTTCCTGAGAGATATGAAAAGTAACTAAGAAAAGAACAGAAGATTATCAGAAAGCTTACGGTTGTTTTTCAGGAATTTATGCTTCAGAAAAAAGGGTCTGTTAGTTGAAAAGGCTGAAAATGACTGTTACTAAAAAAAAAGAAAAGCATAGAGAACATGAAGTATTGCTATTGAGATGCACTGAAATGAAGTTTTGGTCAAATTTCCCTTTATGTTCTGATGTGTTTAGTTCTGACAGCAAGAAATTTCTCCCTGGTGTAGAGAACACTTCAGTGGAACTGGTCTCTAACTGGTAAAAGAGGCAAGAACTAAATTATTATTTTGCAGAAATGTGATGATAAAATTGAAATCCCAAAGTCAAGTGACTGAATGATAATAAAACAGTAGTAATGTGACTGGAACCCATGGCAGCTTGTAAAAAAACAAATAAAAATAACATCTATCCTTCCAAATTCTGTTTTTGTTTAAGCCAGGGTAAAACCAGAATTATTATTTTATCACAAGTCATGTTGAATCTCAATCTAAGTGTACAAAACCAGACTCTATCTCCCTGTATCAGCAAAAATACAGATTAGAAAAGAAACACTGTAACATCTGATCTCCTGTTTCTTTTCTCACTGTTAGGTAAAATGGATGAAATTCCAGAAAGCAGTGCAAGAGTTCTGTTGTGATCCCTGACTTTCCAAAAGCAACCAAACAATATCATTTCACCAAGGCGGCTATGAGGAGGAAGGCTTTAATGAACACTAAATTAATTTTTAAAGGGCTTAAAACAGAGCAACAGTTCTGAGACACTTAGAATTATAACAAGACATTTAGAAGCAGAAGCAGTTATTTTCAAGCTATCCAGATGGATAGGCGAAACTGCACAAATGTAGCTTTATTTTAAAGAAAAGATCCAACCACAGGTCTAATCCAGATATCTACTGCTCTGTTTGGGTTCTCCCAGAACACACGTCACCTGCAATGTTTGCCCCAGGCCCACCAATGCACCACAGAAGAACAACACCTAGGGATAAAAAAAGAAGTACATATTTATTAAAACAAACAAACAAACAAAACCCAACCTAAACCAAAACCCTAACATTATCTGAATCATCAAGTTGCTTATGAAATTAACATATCTAACCACAGGACTGTATTTTTGCTGGTCTCCTTATCCATCACCTTGAAAACTCACCTTCTCTTTAGGGATCCCATCCGTCCTAAACTTCTGCATTTCAAACCAGTTTGCAATGTCCTTGGGAGAGAGACTGTGCCTTTATCTTTACTGAGATGACTTAAAAATCCCACAAACTGGGACTCTGATTGGGCTTTCATGGTCAAAGACAGCATTAGTAATAATAATGTATAAATTACAGAAACAGCCTTGGAAGGTAAATTGTTTTTTCAGCATTCCCTTTAAATGAAAAACTGGAATAGTTAGGTACCATGAAACAATGTAATGACATATATTCTCAAAAGCCACATAGAATAATACTTAAGAAAATAGACATATTGTAATCAATCAGTAATTAATATGCATTTTTCTTTCACTGCAGTGCTGGTGATGGCAAAATTGGACAAGGATTATCTTTCAGACAGCAGACTATGTCTCCTTATGGCTCTGAAAGTTGGAGTCAGGAAAATGCACTTCATGGTTGAGCAGACTGAGCTGTCTTAGTCTCCATCCATTTCTGATCTTTTCCAAAGAGTTTTCCTGCCAAATAGGTAAGATAAAACTAATATTTCTAAAACCACTAACAACTAATATTTTAATGTAAGCATAATAACAGATGCAAGCACTTTATTTTTTTTCTTTCATATTTCAGTTTCTGCTTGCAAAGTAGTTCACCAGGAGAAATGGTTGAAACAATGGAAAATTAACATCAAGGAGCAATCCTACACTGAGCCTGCCTTGAGCCAAAAACCTAATTGGTCTTTTCCATCTCCGATTCTTTGAAACTTGGCACTGTCTAAGTGCAATCTGTGATTTTTCCTTCCAATTAATATTAATACAATTTCTGCAATCATGGTAATAGAGGATGTGTGTCCTTCTTTCAGACATGACACCTCAAAGTACTGCTCATATCTTTACTGAGATACCTAGCTAATAATCATTCCAATCAGCTTAAGCTAGAGCTTGTATGTAAAGACTTCAATGAATTAACTGTAAAATGACAATAATAGGGGAACTCATGGATTGGAGTAAAACTGTTACATATGTTACATATGAGGTGTTTTCTGCACAGGTTTAAACCCACTAGGTCTATCTGGAAAAAAGATGGAAAAGAAAAGAATAACTCAGGATATCCATATTTCATCAGACACCTAAGGGACCCAAGAAATGGGACACACTGAGCCAGAACAAGAACCCATCTACTCCAGGAAGCTGCTGATGACTGTCGTCAGTAGCGCTCAAGGAAAGATCAGATCTGTCCCTTGCATTCAGTAGCCATTGAATAACTTGTCCTCCATAAATTTACTTGGTTCCTTCTTAAAAACATTTATCCATTGGGCTTTCACCAGATCCTCTGGCAATGAGTTCCACAATTTAACTAGATACTGTGTGAAAAAGTACTTCCTTTCAGTTTTTTTTTTTCAACCTGCTACCTGATAATTTAATTGACTGTGCCTTTTGTTTTGACGATGCCAAAACTATTAGCTTTGACTCTTTTTTTGCTGATGTCAGCTGTTCTCAAAACCAGTTTGGACCTGGGCAGGAAAGGTGTTTCAACACAGACAAAGAAAAGAATCCTACCTGAATCTGAAAAAGCGCTTTTTCAGACAGATAACAATTCGGGGGAGGAAGGAAGAGGAGAGCCAAAGGTACCTGCACTAATAACCAGGATAGTATGGAAGACCTGACAGAGCTTTAAACCAGACTTGAAGAGGGAGGGGATTAATATCAGGCTTGCCTGAGACAAGCTGAGGGACGACATGCCAGGGTTAAAGGGACGGGGTACTAATGAGGGCACTCAGCCTGTGTCTCTGAGATGTGCTGGGTTCACTGGAGCACAGCTGAAGTTGTATGGAGACGAGCTAAGGGCTACTGAGGTAATAGGAGCCAAGAGGGGAACACCTCAAAAGAATTAAGGGGTCTAAGAAAGTGACACAGATGACAGCCCAGCTGAAGTGCCTCTACACCAATGCACGCAGCATGGGCAACAAACAGAAGGAGCTGGAAGCCATTGTGCAGCAGGAAAACTATGATATAGTTGCCACCAAAGAAACATGGTGGGATGACTCGCACAACTGGAGTGCTGCAATGGATGGCTATAAAATCTTCAGAAGGGATAGGCAAGGCAGGTGAGGCAGTGGGGTAGCCTGTATGTTAGGGAGTGTTTGGATTGTCTAGAGCTTAATGATGGTGATGATTGGGTTGAGTTTTACGGGTAAGAATGAGGGAAAAGGCCAACAAGACAGATATCATGGTAGGAGTCTTTTTATAGACCACCCAACCAGGATGAAGAGGCAGATGAATTATTCTACAAGGAGCTGTGAGAAGCCTCACAATCACTAGCCCCTGTCCTTGTGGGGGTCTTCAATCTACCAGATGTCTGCTGGAAGCACAATACAGCAGAGAGGAAACAGTCTAGGAAGTTCCTGGAGTGTGTGGAAGACAACTTCCTGATACAGCTGGGGAGTGAGCCAACTGGAGAAGGCGCCCTGCTGGACCTGTTGATCATGAACAGAGAAGAACTTGTGGGTGATGTGATAATTGGAGGTTGCCTTGAGCACAGTGATCATGAAATGATAGAGTTCTTGATTCTCAGAGAAGTAAGGAGGGGGGTCAGCAGAACTGCCACCTTGGAGTTCCAGAGGGCAGACTTTGGCCTGTTTAGGAAACTGATCAAAAGAGTCTCTTGGGAGGCAGTCCTGAAGGGCAAAGAAGTCCAGGAAGGCTGGATATTCTTCAAGGAGAATGTCTTAAAGGCTCAAGAGCAGGCTTTCCCCATGTGCCAAAAGACAAGCCAGTGGAGAAGATGACAGGCACGGCTGAACAGAGTACTTTGGCTGGAAAAAAAGGAGAGTTTATGACCTTTGGAAGAAGGAGCAGACAAGTCAGGAGGACTGCAAAGGTATAGCGAGGTTATGCAGGGAGAAAACTAGAAGGGCCAAAGCCCAGCTACAGCTTAATCTGGCTACTGCTGAAAAAGACAATAAAAAAACTTCTATAAATACATTAGTAGCAAAAGTATGGCTAAGGAGGCTCTCCAGCCCTTATTAGCTGTGGGAGGAAACATAGTGACAAAGAATGAGGAAAACTTGGAGGTACTTAATGCTTTCTTTGCCCCAGTCTTTAATAGTAGAATCACAGAATTATTAAGGTTGGAAAAGAACTCTAGGATCAAGTCCAACCATCAGCCCAACACTATCATGCCTCCTAAACCGTGTCCCAAAGTGCCATATCTACATGTTTTTTGAACACCTCCAGGGATGGTGACTCCACCACCTCTCTGGGCAGCCTCTTCCAATGCCTGACCACTCTTGCAGTAAAGACATTTATTCTAATCTCCAATCTAAACTCCCCTGATGCAATGTGAGGCCATTTCCTCTCATTCTATCACTTGTTACTTGGGAGAAAAGACGAACACTCCCCTTGCTACAACCTCCTTTCAGGTAGCTGTAGAGAGCAATAAAGTTTCCCTTCAGCCTCCTCTTCTCCAGGCTAAACAACCCCAGTTCCCTCAGCTGGTCCTCATAAGATTTGTTCTCCAGATCCTTCACCAGCTTCATTGCCTTTCTCTGGACGTGCCCCAGCAACTCAATGTCCTTCTTGTAGTGAGGGGCTCAAACCTGAACACAGGATTCGAGGTGTGGCCTCACCAGTGCCAAGTACATGGGTACGATCACCTCCCTACTCCTGCTGGCCACACTATTCCTGATACAAGCCAGGGCGCTGTTGGCCTTCTTGGCCACCTGGGCACACTGCTGGCTCATGTTCAGCCAGCTGCCAGCCAGCACCCTCGGGTCCTTCTCCACCAGGCAGCTCTCCCGCCACTCCTCCTCAAGCCTGTAGCATTGCATGGGGTTGTTGTGACCCAGGTGCAGGACCCAGCACTTGGCCTTGTTAAACCTGATACACTTGGCCTCGGCCCATCAATCCAGCCTGTTCAGGTCCCTCTGCAGAGCCTTCCTACCCTCGAGGTGTCGCCTGCAAACTTACTGAGGGTGCACTCAATCCCCTCATCAAGATCATTGATAAAGATATTAAACAAGACAGGCCCCAACACTAAGCTCTGAGGAACACTGCTGTGACCGGCTGCTAAGTGGATTTAACTCCTTTCACTGCAACTCTCTGGGTCTTGGCCATCCAACCAGTTTTTTATCCAGTGAAGAGCACACTTGTGTAAGCCAGAAGGGCAATGAAGCTGGTGAAGGGCCTGAAGAGTAAGTCTTATGAGGAGTGGCTGAGGGATCTGGGATTGTTTAGTCTGGAGAAGAGGAGGCTGAGGGGGAGACCTTATTGCTCTCTACACCTACCTGAAAGGAGGCAGGTGTTGGTCTCTTCTGCCAAGCAGCAAGTGATATGAGAGGAAATGACCTCAAGCTGTGCTGCTGAAAGGGTGATCGGGCACTGGAAGAGACTGCTCAGGGGAGTGAGTGAGTCATCATCCCTGGATGTATTTAAAAGAAGTTTGGATGTGGTGCTTAGGGACATTGTTTAGTGGTGAACTGGCAGTGTTAGGTTTACAGTTGGACTTCATGATCTTAAAGGTCTTTTCCAACCGCTATGATTCAGTGTGTATTCTGTGAATTTGGCAAGAGAGAAATGCTTTCCAGTTGCTGTTTTGAATTCCTCATCTTGTTGCATTTTGCTTTAAGAAGTTAACTGTTGTTACTTGACATGAATAATGCTTTAATTTCAAGGACACTGTCTCATCACTACGTACCATTGCTACAGACTTCTGAAGAGTTGACTGATACTAGAACACACACGACTGAACATTGTGATTTCACATCCGCTCTGGGTCTGGGTTAAAGTGGTTGACTGCCACAGCATGTCCTGGCATTTGACAAGATTTATGGAGAGGAACCAAAGGAGAGAGAGAGAGCGCGCTAGATTTGTTAGCAGGGCAGCAACATGCATTGAAGTGTTGTGCAGACTTACATCTGTACTGTGATAGAAGAAATTTTTATCTTTACTGTGGGTTGCCTCGAACCTAAATACAGTTAGACTTTCAACAGACTCCTGCCTCCTGAGATACAGTAAGGAAGAAGTACTAGATGCTAATGAATTTGCTGCATGACACATGTTGAGATGTAACATATAATGGGATTTTTCATACTTATTTTATTCTTTTATAGTCCCAAGAACTGTGTGTATTGAAACGAACTGCTGAGTACAGCAAATGCTGCTCAGAGAGCTGTTCTGTTTAAAAGAGAGTGCTTGGATTTTGCTCAGTCTGCTTTTTAAAATAATTTTGAAAGGAACTTTTTTGCAACATTTTGTAGTTTTTATTTTGCTTTTTCTGTTAGGGATACTTTTCAAAGAACTTCACAGGTGTTCACTGAGAGACCTCTATGCTTATTATTGTCTCAGGAATATATAAATGTCAGTGATATGAGTACTTGGGTACAGACAGGCCAGCTAAATTTCAACACTGCTTCACACTTAGTTGCATGGGAAAGGCTCACCATGTATAAAATTACCTGCTGAAAAGTTAAATGTTTAATCTGTGCTTCTTATTCAATATGAGCACAGTAATCCTTGGAGAAAATCATGTATCTTTAGAAGTAAATTCACTCATACATTTTAGGCTTGTATCTTAGGATGGGATGAACTGCTTTTTGAAAGAGCCCTTTTCTCTTCACTGGCAGTATGGTGAACTCAGACCACCTGCTTTGGCTGCAGTTAAAAGGCTAAAGGTAGTTAAGGTGACTTTTGGCCCTTGCTATAATTTCTCCCAGCTCTGATTTTCCTTACCAAGGACTTTTAGAAGATGAGATGTTGAAACCAAACCAGTGAAACAATGAATTAGGTTAGTGTACAGAACCCATGCCAACTGCCTTTAAGAATGTCTTTCATAGTAAGTGTCTTTTTTATCATGAGCTCTAAAGGTTAGGAAGCAATCCACAGGGAAAGAACTGGACACTGATTTATTTTGCATGTTATACAAGGAGAAATCAAACAAGTGGAGGAGTTGCAGTTCTGTCCTTGTGCTGTGGGACACAGCTTAAAATTATTACATGTACCACTTCAAAATCCATAATCTTTTCTCAGGAATTCACACCTAAGGTTTTGAAAGGCCTGAATGATCTTTGACTCATAAAATAGGTGACGTCTGCATGCCAAGGTGGAGGTCATTGTAGAAGCCTTCAAGGAGAGTACTGATGATATAGATCCATCTATAACAACCTCTTCCTGGTTTCTCTATTACTGGAGAACAGACTTTCTCCCGTTAGTCCATGGAAATGGCTAAATTGAAATCTTAATTTGCTGAAACTATACCTTCATTAAATATATTTCTTTTGTGTTCTGTTTGGGTGTAGTTTTTTCCTTTTCAAGAAGAAATCTTTTAGAGGTGTGACAAGCACAGCGATGTCAATGAGTCCACCCAAGGTAGGTGTACTTCTGTAAAAATATAAGAAAGGACCATTATCATGGGAACATTACATCTGCTTTTAGCTCTACTCACAAGTCATAATTCTAGGAAACTAATGCAGTATCATGGAAAAATCTTTTTATGCCTAATGACAAGGCAATGTACCTAGAGAGTAGCCTTATTGTATATTTTTCATCACAGATCTGAAATGGTTTCTCTCCTATTTCTGTAATTCCATCTCTTGAGTGAAACGGACAGATTCATTTCCAGGGAAAGCAATGTAGACACGTAACCTGTGCAATTATTTATACTTGATTTCTGTCAGCTCAGGCATGGTACCCTCCCAGACAAAAGCCGGTGTAGGGCTCCTGCTGCTTCGCTTCTAGGGGAGCAGAAGCTGCCACATGGACACTGCCACCCAGCCATCTCCTTTGCATCAGCCTAGGAAACTGCAGGTCAGAAATGTCTGGAAAAGTGCACCGTGTGCTAATAAGAGCAGGACTTTTAATCATCTTAGCATTAAAAATGTATTCTGCAAAGCAATCCCAAAGGGAATTTGTTGTATACATTTTGTTTATTGCTTTGAAGACAGGAATATCGTTACAGTAACCAGCCCTCATGAACAGTCGAGTGGGAGAAGAGGGGGTGGGGGAAGAAAGAAGCTATATGAAGTGTAATAGTTACAGACTCAAGCAGACTATCAACAGCTGCAAGGTTAATTACAGATCTTACCAAAATATATATATTAAAAAAAAAAACAGAAAGAAAATGAAAAAAAGGAAAAATCTAAGCTTTAGAAATAAAAGATAAGAAATTCTTTATGGTAATTATAGGCTGCTGAGGACTTAAAGTAATAATAAAGAAAAATATCTGACTGGATTGATGCTGGAAGAGACAGTGACAAGAGGAATACAGGTTGAAAAAAATAATTAAAATCAGCTATCTTGGGTAACCTGTCATTCAGTCTCTGGGAGAAAAGAAATGTTAATAAAATATTAATAGGATCTTTTTAAGATTTTTTAATAACATTCTTTTATACATAGGTAGCACTTCGTTTTGTCAGTCAAGTGCATCAGACACAGAAGTACCAGACAAACAAATGCAGTAAAAGTGGGAGAAAAGAAAAGCTTTTGGGCAATAGTGTTTGACCTCAGAAAGAAACCACCGAGGCATTCAGGCAGGAGTTGTTTGGGGAAAGCTTTGTGGAAAATCACTGACTCTGCTTTGCTTTTTAGAGGAAATTATAGCAAGGAGGAAAAGTTATTTCAGACTGACAGACACCAAATGTCAGCAATCATGATATAATCAGTGCAGGCTTTATTATATTTAAGTGGTTTGAAAGTCTGCAGATTTCAGACAGCTTCAAAATCTAGAGGAACAGTGTGTCTAAAAGACAGTCTTATGAATATTACATATACAAGCTCTGTGTAGCATTGCACATATTTTTATGTGCTAAATTCTCTTGCAACTGTCTCTTCAGCTTCTTCTTCAGTGGCCCCTTTGCATTGAATGCCTTTCTTGAGCTGGCTTGCAAACCCTCTGCCCTCTCCTCTTTCAAGTCTTTACATAAAACCACTTCTTTGTTTCTGACACAGCCCAGCTCTGTAATGAGCTCCAGAGAAAATATACTTTGTCAGTCCAGAAAAATCACTGAAGTCACTGTGCTCAGAGGAGTTCAAGGCAACTGCTAAATATTAAAGAAATGGGGGTGGGGTGGGGGGTGGGGTGTTCTTCCTTGTAATGTAAACTAGACTTTGCTAGAAAACTGTATTACCTTAGGGGTGGTTCTCAATCCTATCTGCCTTAAGCGACTGCTGGGACAGGCTTACCATCAGCCTTTTTATTCCCCACAGATAAAGCTTGCTGAGGATGACACACACCCTGGACACGTGATGTGGGGTGACTGCACCTCTGTGTAATATGCAGCTGCACGACATCTGTCACAGCTATCACAGCTACTGCACACCTCAGCACAGATGCCATTAATTTTAACTCTACACTCGCAGCATGCCCGATCTCTTAAAAGACACTTTAACATGCTCTTTCCTTTCAAATCAGCAGACTTCCAACTCAGCCATAACTGATTATATTGGCAAGTTTTATAAGGAGATATGAGAGGAAACTGAGGGAAATAATTAAGATCCTGCCCGCAAGAAAGTGTTGCATGCTTTTTAGTAGTTACTAATGGCAGGTGTGTATCTGTGGGTGCAAGGAGAATGGATAGTTATTCATTACTGGAGTAAGCTGCCTTGGATATAATGGCTGTTGATAATAATGTCTATTTTAGGGTTGTTTGACAGTTCTCATCAAGCACAGAAAATGGTAAACTCCAGTACGTTTTTTGATTGGAAAAGAGCAGGGTGAGAGAGGAGTGAATGTCAGAGGAGACTTTAGTCATTTCTGAGAACAAGGCTGGGGGGAAAGTCATCGTGTTCCTCATGCTGAAAATCACTGGTAAGCATCTCTTACACCATTGTGATTCAGATAGTTGACAAAGAGGCCATCTTTGTAAAACAAAAGTGACCTTTATTGTCACCATGAGAAAGTAATCAAATATTTGCAAATCCTAAAAGCCTGTAAAACTCTCAGGTCATTTATGATCTGGAGCTAAATATTTCTGAAAATTATACCTTCATTCAGCATGCTTGGCCAATCTGCTTTAGCGGTGCCCAGAACGTGTCACTGTCTGAGCATGGCCTCCCCCTGCACAAGTGTGGGCTGTGCACATGTACCATCCCACAGCTCTTGCTGAGAACAGGCTGACTTTGTGCCCTCCTCACTAAAAGGCGCAATATATTCCCCTTCTAACCAAGAACTAGAAGTATGGCAGGATAGGAAAAACCTGATGAAACTTTTGTCATTATCTATTTTTTCAAAACTGAACCATTTTGCAGAGCTCACTGCAGTCTTCAGCGGAACTGGTTCACCACATGGGTGTCAAGACCTATTTTACTCTGATCTCCAGCTTGCTTGTCTCTCCCTGGTGTGGGAAGGACAACAGACTGGCCTCTCCTCTCCAGCCAGGGAAGATGCAGAGGGCTGCAGTTGGGTTCTGACCTTCCTCCCCTGACTTGTAGCATCTTCCCTCTTTCCATCTGGGCCCAGAAAGCAGGCATTGCATGCTGCAGAACACAGAAGAGGGTTCCAGAGGCCCTGTAATAATTTTACATTGCTGGGTCCTCCATGGATGGGGTCACGTCTGCCTGAGCTATATGCAAGACCCCAGGGAGAGTAAATCATCTGGGGAGCAGGCGCTTGGTGTGGCAATAAACCCCTTCCAGTCTGTGGTTCCCACTGAGCTAAGTGTGTCCTTGCCCTGAAGGCTGAGCAGTAAAGTGGCAGTTGATGGTATTGAGCTACATTTATTTTCCTCCAAAATTCATATAAACCTTGTGCTCCATTTTCTATGACTCACTTCCTCACTCTCTAAAATTAGACTAATAGCATCCTTCATTGCACAACTCAACAGATATCATGGCATGTTCAGATCGTATATGGTAGCAATAACTTTGTACTTTTGGAAACCCTGGGAGAAAACAAGGAAGGCCTAAATTCATGGCTAGATCTGGAGAACATGTGCCAATGTGATATTGAGTCATTGCACACTGAAGGATGAGAGAGTACTCTCAATAATGTCTTGATAACACACTGACAAAAGATTCTATAGAATTGGACAAAAATGTATATGAAATTTTGGAAATGTTAATTAAATGACCCTGGCTATTCTTACAGGTAAAAATTCACTGTTTGAAACACAAGGTGCAATGGAAAGGTTTCAAGGCAGCTAAGCACAGGTTGAAGGACCAAGTATTCATGTGCAGGCAGTGGGGGAGATGGTGGTGGGGCTGAGAAACAGCCCCCACAGCTGCTCTCCCAGGCTGGATGCCAGCTCAGCAGATCCCCAGCCCCCGTGCGAAGGCAGCTCCTGGCACCTGAACTGCTTCAAATGACTCCTCCAGCTGTGGCCACACACTGTGCCAGTCTATTTGGAGTTGACGCAAGGTTCTTCCTCATAATACGGTGCAGGAATGGAGGGGCCGTCTGTCTGCAGGTGGCTGACAGCGAACTGGCCTTCTGCAGAGGGGTTTGTGGTGGCCTCTATTTCCATGTGCACAAAAAGCAACCTGTGCCCAGCAGACCCATGTCTACTGGTTAGAGGTAGCAAAAAATATTAATAAAGGAGGGGACCAATTTTGGAAAACACAGTACTGAAAAATGTTGTCTTCCTAAACTATGATGTGTCTTAAAGATGAATAGTGACAGAAAGCCATTCCAAATGCAGATGGTAGTTTGGTCAAATTATACATCAGGCTGTAATTGCTTTTATTTCTGAAGCCTATGAAGTTCGACACGCAAACCATGAGAATGCACCAATCCAATTCAATGTCTTACTCAGGGTCTTTCCACTAATCCAGGCCATTTCCTCCTGTTTCAGATATGGATGTTTAAAAAAAAAAAATCAAGTAAGACATTCTGTGAGAAGCTGCTACCAGGGTCAGGATCTCCACACCCTCTTATTGAACATTATTTACCCGTTGAAGCCTAGGAAATTAAATATTTTCCAGAATTAGTAGACTTTAAATAGCATTTACTGTAACAGGCAATGATAAGCAAACAACTGACACAATACTTAGTCTTAGATAAGCATATCTAAGATTTTTAAAATGACAGTTGTAAAACAGTATTTATGCCATTGGATAAGCTGACATCCAGGAAAAACCTGTGCTGTACACAAAGCTCTGAAATATTCTTGTCAATTTTTCTAAATATATGTCTATAATTTAGAATGCTGCTTAACTTAATTGCTATAGCTATGAGAAGCTCAGATGTTGCTTCACAATAATTTACTGTGATGCTTGGAAGGATCACAATAATAATACGATACTATGATTATCTAAGCAATTAAGAAGGATGAAGTTCTGAAACCACCTCGTAAATAGCATACATATATCATCTAAGTACCCACATCTTACCGTTATTTTTGCGTGAATTTGATTAACAAGATGCACTGGGCTCTGCAGTGAGGGTTCATCTCTCCATGTGTAGACATTTACAGGGTAGACATCTACATCTTAACTATTCATCCTTGGCCACTTTTGAGGCAATGGAAAGGAATTAAAAAATGACTGACCTCATCCTTAAGCATGTATGTACAGTAGACCAAAATTATTGGTTCCTCAAAATACTTATTTTTCTTCCATGAATTTAAAGGGAGCCTCAAAAATATAGCTCAGATGTCAATATGAACATTGCATGTACACATCAGGCAGTGCCCATCTGAAAAGAGCCAATATTTACCCCACCTCAGTTCCCCATATACACCACAGCAATGAGGTTCATGGTTGTAAGCTCTATGAAAGTTAACAGTTGTTCATGGGATTGGGTCTGTGACATATCTATAACAATACACTTTACAATGTCTAAATGAATGCAAAATGCAATATTTACTTAGTGAACCTCACAAAAGCAGTTCTTGGCAGACATTAAACCTGCAGCAATGATCATATGAGCTGAACGTAGAAACCTGCTCCAAGTCAGGAGAGGTTCTAATCAAAATGAAACATGTCATAGCTCAATACTACCTGGTGAATTAAGGTGTGCACAATGGCTTGAGGCTGCTTGAGAATAGATACTACACAGTTTCTCCAGTTTTGTAATGTCTTACCTTTCATAACATAAAATATGCCTACAGGTTTTCTTACTTAGGTGAACCTGCAATGTCAGCTAAGTAATTACTAAAAAAATCTAGGGATTTAGGAAATTTCTGTTGCAGGAAGTAAACAGCTATCTCTAAAGCTTTTGGCCACAGAAAGACCCCAGAACCCCTGATTTGCACCCTGGGAATCTTGTCTTCAATATGAAATGGGAAAAAGTCTTCCAACTCTTTATGGTAGCTGCAGTGCTTAGTAGCCTCATGATGAAACACGTGATGACCATGCAGAGCAAGCCCCCTATTACTGCCAGACATTTTTTATTCACTAACAGATTCTCTTTTAGTTCTGTTAAAAAGCGATTTAGGCAAAGCAGTTACAGGTTTTTAACACTTCTTTTACTTACGTGCTTCTGTCTAAATAGTGATCCAAAAGGAACGATAAGGACAGTGAAACCCAGTGGACACAGTATATGGCCCTCAGGATAAAAACATTTCTCCCTCAAATAAACAATAAAGATTTTTTTTAACCTCTTCTATGCTTTTTATACAAAATTCTCAAAGCTTTAAAAGGGATAAAGCAATCTTTGATTTATAGCAGGGAAAATGAGTGATAGATTTAGTAAGAGGTCAACAGCAGGACTTTAGTCTTCACAACCGTTGATTCATATTGTTTACTTCTACACTGTTCTGCTGTCTTGATCCTCCACTCATTTAGGCTGGTGAACTTGCCAGAGTGCTTCCTGGCTCCTGAGCAGGAATGGCTGGGCCTCATCCTGCTGCAGAGTCACAGACCCAGCCAAGTCCCAGCTCCAGTGTACAAGTGACTGCACCCTCTATAAACCAAGGTGATCCCAAGACTCAAGCCTGGCAGAGCACAAGACATCCTAATTTAATATTCTCTGCTGTTGTTGTGTGGAAGAAAATTCTTCTACTCAGATATATTTTTAAAATATCAGTCAAATTGACAGATTAATCACCACCACAGTTATCTTCAGACTTCCCACTGAACCCTTGATCAGAGGAAGTTTTACAAATTTATGAGAACAAATTCTGGTGTAACTAAATTCTATGGCATCTCTGTCCTTTTTGATAAGGACAAGTTTTCAGCTGTGATCCAGAGAAGCATTAAAACACCACATATAGCACAAAAAATTTGCACGCATAAAATATGCCAGAAGAGATGCCACCAATTTGTTTATAGCTGCTTAGCTACCACAAATTACTCTAACAGAATTTAGAAGGTGCATGTTCAAAACATCAAAGTCATGCTTTTATCCCTGTTAATAATTATCTCATGTAAGATTATTCCATGTAACATATTTGTAAGGCTTAACATGTACAGAAGCCATAAAAATCCATGCATGAATTTCATCACTTCCCTAATTTTCCATCAGTCATTGCAAGTATTGATTGTCCCTACTTTAAGTTGTGCACTTTATTTTCAAATGGAAAGATATTTATATGAAGTGTGGCATTTCATTTCTTAAACAGACAATCAATGTGTGATTCCAAATTGTGTATTCTGGATGTGGTAACAAAGCTGCAAAGTTTAATAAATCTAAGGCACAGAACTCTGAAAGCAAACTGGAGAAAGGAAAACCTTATGTAAGTAAACCTGGAGGAAGCAGATGTGAAAGAAGAAATCTTTCTGAGGATTATCTCCTCAACACAGACCTGATAGGCAGTTAAGCACCACACAGCCACTCACTGACTCCCCCCACAGTGGGATGGGGGAAAGAATCAGAAGGGCAAAAGTATAAAAACTTGTGGGTTGAAATAAAGACAATGTAATAGGTAAAGCAATATCTGTGTGCACAAGCAAAGCAAAACAAGGAATTCATTCACTCCTTCCCATGGGCAGGCATTTCAGTCATTTCCAGGGAAGCAGGGCTCCATCATGCATAATGGCTACTTGGGAAGACAATCACCATCACTGCGAACGTCCTCCCCTCCTTCTTCTTCCCCCAGCTTCATAAGCTGAGAATGAGGTCATATGGTGTGGGATATCCCTTTGGTCAGTTGGGGTCAGCTGCCCCAGATGTGTCCCCTCCCAACCTCTTGTGCACCCCCAGGCTCATTGCTGTCAGGGCCGTGTGAGGATCAGAAAAAGTCTTGACGCTGTGTCAGCACTGCTCAGCAATAACTAAAACACCCTTGTGTTATCAATACTGTTTCCAACACAAATCCAAAACACAGCCCCATACTAGCTACTATGGAGAAAATTAACTCTGCGCTAGCCAAAACCAGTAGAGGTATAAAGACCCTGTGACTTACCAGCCATATTTCCTAGCTCTCATGAGACAGCCTTGGAGGACAAATAACACTAATCGCACTTTTTGTGATGCCAGGTGGGAGACGATGTAATCCTGCCCAGTCCCCACCTGCCTCAAGTTCTCTTTAGCTAAGATGTAGACACAAGGTATATCTACAGAACAGTCCAAAGTTGTGTGGAGGAAGTTTACAATAAGATAGTGTGGACACCATTCAAATTAGTAACCTTCACCAGACGATTTCACTTAACTAAGAACAGGGTTTATCAGCCTGGCAGGAGGGCTCTGCTTTGGGAATCACTCTCTCTGAAGGACTTAAACGAACTCTCACAGCCTACAGAGCTGAGCTGTGGAGGTCCGCTTTTCTAACGTGCCTCAGTGGAGAGCACAACTCTCACCTCACCATCCAAGAGTAAGAAAATCAAAGTATATATTTTTAAATTGTTATAGTCTAGAGTACTCCTTCCTTCCTTTATGGCTTTTTAATGGCAGTTCCTCTCCCCACAACAAGAGACCCATTTTGCCTCAGAAGTCAATGCCATTATTCTAATAATGGTGGATGTTTTAAGTTTCTCCTTAAGGGATTGATAGGGAAAATCCCTGCTTTGTTCCTTTGTGAATGAAAGTGCTAGAGGATTTCAGGATATTTGTGTCGAAGCCAAGACACTTGCTGAGACACCTTCAATGCTTTTTAACTGATGATCGATCTCAAAAGGAATTTATGTGGTAGGCTGGTAAGTATGCGTGTAAGTGTGTGCGCATTTTTGCGTAGGGCCTTTTTTCTGTATGCTAGAGCATATAATCCAACATGTTTAAGAGAACAACATTGTACAAAGCAAGAACAGTGTAAGCTATTCATTATCAAGATAATACTAAAAAATGAGACTATGTAGTTCTGTTACTTTAAAAAGCATTTAAAAATTGCCAATACTTTGTAAAGGTCCTTGTACTTTCTCTTACATACCTCTTTTTAATGCATTCTTCAGTCAGCCAGCACAATTGCTGCAGTGTGTTGCTATGTGGGCACACAAATGCACCAAGAGCTTGGTAGAACATTCAGTTAAACCTTAGTGGGAAAAAAAACCCCAACTGTTGAAATTCATTATGAGTTTTCACATGTTAGCTTCCAGTTACATGTTCCCTTCTAGTAACCCTGCAGGTTGTCTCTCTAGTGTTAAACCATTACTGTATGTCACTGTTAAAACAGACAGCAAAGAAAGAGCAAAGAAAAACAGCAGAGCAAGCTTTGTGAAGTTCTGGTGGGGGCAGATTCCGCTAACCCCAAAGTAAGGGTTGCCCCTGCTTATGTGGAGCCATGTTGGTAATACATTTACACTCTGTTTTCTGCTTATAGGACTGTCAAGGTGGAAAAAGAGAAATTTCTAAGTTATTCAGCCCACACTAGCTGTGCCAGTTTTGATTAGCTCAAACATCTGTGCATTTTCCTCACTGGCAAATCTCTTGGTACATGAGGTCTTCATGCTGGTGTTCCTGGTGTTGCCCCAACCTGATGTCTCCAGCCCTTTTACTGATGACCCATACTGACATTGTGTCAGAATAGATGTCAAAGAGCACAAATATTTTGCCGAGGATCTCATCCGAAACACCCCAAACACAGCTGAGACTGAGGTACATTTAATTTGCAGGCTCTTTAGCAAGGGATTGGAAAACTGCCCATAGTGATGCCAGAAGGAGAGGCTGGGGCCATTGTTGCCTTCTCAGCAGTTGTGTAAAAATTATGTCAAGCTGAGATGAAGTACTGGCAATTTTCCTTGCTCCTCCCAGTGCACCTACATGAGAAGCTGGTAACAATGATAGAGAACTAGACAGTGGGACAAAGCTCTGGAGGGACAGAGTCCCACAGGTCCTCCGGCACTAGACTTCTGCAAGAGAGCCTCCTCCACACAACCTCATTTCTGTTCTTGCAGTTTTCACTATACACATACTGACTGGCCAGCACAGCTCTAGCTTCTTCTTTCCCAGCACTGGGAATATGTGAGGCACAAACTTATTTGGGGAAAGCATGAGCATCGTCCTCCCAGTCACTATGGGAGACCACAAATTTTCTGGTCTGCTCTATCAAATAGTGAAACATGCAAGCCATCTCCTGCCTGTGGTCTGCCTGTTTCAGCAATGAAGTTGCCTGAAAGGGCATATGAGAGAATGCATTAGTGCTTGAAATGGCAACAATGTCAGAAGGACACTTACTTTTAAAAGGGTGAACTGACACCTTGCTCAGAATGCTTGCCAGCGTCAGTCACACCACAGGATTTTTACTCCTAAAATCTGTAAGCATATCAATTCTTGCAGAGAAAATAGGTAAAAGCAGTAACTGTTTATTAATTTGCTAAAGATGGGGCTGTTTAATTCTACCCGTGAATCGTTACTATTCTGTGATGAGTTTATTGCAGATTATGTAGAGTGGCTGAAGTATTCCCAGTCGGCCTCACTAACTCTAAAACACGCTTCTGTCCAAAAGATGGCAAGGGAATCATTTTAGGTGGCTTTCTTAGAAATGCTCCAGGAGATGGAGTTTCAGATTCATTCTTATTTTAATAAGATTGCTATTTTCTTTTAAAATAACACTTCTTATGTTTGAAACTCCTCAAAGTGCCAGTCATGTCTATCACTTGTCTGTCCCTGCTCAGAGCTTAATGCAAAAGTCTAGAAACTCTTTGTATGAAAATTTCATAACTCCAGGTGCTCCATTCATTATTCATGAAGCTTTTGGAGCTGTCACCATGGGAGCCAATTGGCTACAACTTATTTAGCATATTAATGACCTATATGAGTTAGTGCACGAGGAGACATATCACGCCACCTGGAATGCAAGTGGCAAGCTGCTGCTGACTCAATCAGCTTTGCAATGGGAAATAAGAAATTGGAAACATTTTACACAGAAACAGCAAAGCTCTTGCATGTCCAAATGCATTCATTCACATTAGTATGCACGCCTTCAATGGCTTGTTTTCATAATATGTTCCTTTTATCCTCTGTGAGTTTGGCCTCATTACAAGCTCTCTCCTACTGCCAAAGCACATGCCCCTGAAAAGGTTTAATAGGTGAGTCATGTGGTTTGTTAGACATTACATCAGAATGATTTAATACATCAAGGCCAAGGCTGTATGTCAGGTCCAGCTGTTGTTACTGCCGCTACAGTTTGTGTAGCAGGTAAGTTGATTGTCTCCAGAAAGCAGCTAGGTAATGATAACAATTAATTTTATGACGGCAAGAGAAAGAGTTCAGCTGAGCTAAGCACCTTTTTTATTTTTCCCCATTCACTGCAGCGCTGTTACACTCGGTCAGCAGGTGAAGTGCAATTTTGGCAAAATTAAAATATTAAAACCAAACAAGGAAATCACTGAGGGGGAGCTGGGAAGCAACGGCATAAAGAAGCTGTGGCTAAAACAGAGGCAGCTCCATTAAATGTGCAGACAACCAGTGCTAGCAGCGTGTTCGGGCAGGGCTCTGCTGGAGCCTGGGGCAAGGTGCCTCCTCTCCCCTGGGTGCTGCGAATCAAGGGTGGCTGGAGAGGCAGCAACCATTCCCTGGCACCAGCAGGAGGACCACCTGGTCTTGAACAGCCAGGCGGTGCCTCTCCTGGTCACAACTGCTGTATATTTCGCCCTGAGCCGTCCTGCTGCAGTCACAGAGGGAACAGCTACAGGTCAGGGTCAGTCACAATAGCACCGTCTGACCTTTATGTATTTGAGATACAGAAGATACATTGCTAAAGATTTATTAAAATTGTCTGAGGCCACCTTTGGGGATGTAAGAAATGTGTTATACAGTGCACAGCTTCAGCTGGCTGACAGGGATTTAGGGCTTTTATTCTTATTCTGGAGGACCCTGAGTCCCTGGGCGAGGGCAGGGTGATGAATGAGAGCGATATACACGCGTAGCTTTGAAAAATCAGTCTCAGCAAAAGTGGCAAAACACTTAAGCACATGCTCAACTATTTTCACTTCCTTCATACTTGCTGAATATTTCCTCTGATCTGGTACATGTATTGCTTGAAGATATTGCTTTATATCCACAGTTAATTCATTTAGTAATTAAAACAAGTAAGAAGCAAGGCTGCCGTTCACGGGGACGTGTTACATGCTCACATAACGTGTATAACTTGCCAAGAAAATGCATGACCTAATACCCACACAGGTTCTTCCTCATGACTCCAGCACAGTTATAGTAATCATTTTGCCATGAAAGACCAGTATAGAGAACCACACACTAAAGTACAACTACAGCTGGGAGACAAAAAGGAGGAGGTAAATGGGGTGCGGTTCAGACTGATAAAAACACGTGTGAGGGAAAAATCCACCACCCGCTGGAGTTTTGTGCTGCCTCAGCTGTGCTATTGCTGACCAGACTAACCATACAGAGCACCATGTCTCTCTTGCACTAAAGTGTGATCGACGCTTTCAGGGGCTGGGGAGGAACCTGCTGCACAGAACCCAAAGGGGAAAAGGGGCATAACTACTTCCTCCTGCCATGAACTAGTAACCAAAGGCTTTACTTATCGGCACTGGAGAGAAAAGCTTCCTTCCAGAGATTTGCCAGATTTAGTTGGACACCTGTTTCCTAACCTTGGGGAATATCAGGTTTTCTACAATGACTTAAGTAAGCTTTGTGTGATTAGTTCACACTTTTTTACATAATTTTTAGATGCCTACATTGGTCATAGTCATAGGTCCCTTTTAGGGACCTGATACAAACTGAGGGTTTTGAATTTCAAATTTTACTTAACCAAAACTAGGCAGCTACATACCTTTGCAGACAAAGTCACTGATTTATTAAGTATAGACGACCCTCAGAGAGGAAGGAATACACACGGACACCATAAAAACTCTTGGGCTCTTATGCATCTAAATTTTCCCACACGCATCTTTGTGAAACAAGAGAAAGATTATTATTAAAAGCTCACTTCTGGATTTTGAAGGTTTTATACCATTGTCCAGGATTCTGGATACCTGCTATGCCAGCAGATCGGGTGTGCGCAGCTGGGCTGCCCACAGGTATGGCACACCTGCTATCCCTGTTACCCATGTGCACTGTGCTCTGCAGACATACACATTTCGTCCAAAACCACTGTGAAAACCTCAGTCACCGTAAAACAATTGCCTATATAATCTGCCACCATTTCTTCAAAATAATAGGGTTACTTGCACAGAGAAAGAAGTTCCGGGCAAAGAAGAGGCACAGCAACAGCAAGAACCCACAATCCATCACAGTCAGACCTTTGTTTTGCCGAGTTACATCACAGTACCCTGCCAGATAGGAAACATTTGCTGGGCATACTGGAAAAACATTACTGCAATGAGCTATTGGTGGCCCACCTAAAGATTAGCTGGCAGAACTGAAGTGCAATATTATTTGGGTGTTAGAAGGCATATGGATTAGGAGTTTGAACAGCTATTTCTAAAGCTATTTTAAATGACCCAGTGCTGGATTATTTAGTGTTCACGATTACTGTTGTTTGAATATACGTAAAGCCTGCATGTAACCATATTGTTGAATCTCCAGAACTGACTTTGTTCAAGGAGAATAAAAGCTTCCATTTTAATGCTTTTCAGACCTGAGGGGAGAGGAGTTACATTTATATATTATCCAAAGAAGACCCATTTTGTCTTTTTCTGGTGGTCTTTCATGCAGGGGTTAGTAATAGCTACAGGTAGCTATTATTATAGATTCTAAAGTGCAGAATCAAACAGAGGCAATGTAATGACATAAGAACTTAAAATAACTGCATATAAAGGTCTACGATGGTACTGATAGCAGTATGCAGTTCAATATTGAAATATTAGCCTGGAAAATAACCCTTTATGTCCAAATAAATTCTGATTGCCTATTCACAGCTTAGATTTACATGAGGACTTCTTCATTATAAAATGAATAGCTGCTAATTTGTTGCATCTCTAAGTAAAGTTCCAGTAAATTATATTTAAAGGAGGGGAAAAAAAGGCCTTGTTATGAAAAAGCCACCAGCTGGCCATACCACTGCAAGTGCTATTTTCTTCCCCTTTTTGAAATTCTAATTTTTTGTAAGTAAAAATTCAGCTCTGAGCTTGTAGTGATGCATATAAAGATATACGGATACTGCACTCCCATATACACGGACTGGCATACTCAGGGCTTTGGGCTAAGGCTGTCTACAGAAGAGACAGTCTTCCTGAATTTGTACAATATATTGCATAACAGGATCCTCATTTTGAATATTGTTGCAGTATCACTATAAAAGTACCAATTAAAATGAAAATGTTTAGAAGCCAAACACCTTGAGAGCAAATATTGCCCTGTAGTGAGGCCTTGTTGACTCTGAATGTTTTTCTCTTTAAATTTCTCTATCTAAATTTCCCTATCTAAATGTCCACATTATGCTAGTGTACCTTGGCGCCTGATTCAACAGTACGGAGGGCTGTTGAAAAGGGCTGCCCGTTCCCCATCACCTTGTGCCTGCAGCCCTCCTTGTCTTGCACTTATGCTGGAAAGGTGGGCTCCCATCCCTCCTTTGTGGCAGTTCTGCTATCTGTAAGATGTTTTACTCAGTCGATTCAATTCACTAATTTAGCAGAAAACAGCTCAACGCACAGAACCAGGAGAACATTTTTCCGTGGCCCTGAGCCACTCAGCTATCACTGAACTATCCCTCAGAAAACTCACCTTGGCACTGAAATAAAATCATCATGCTCTTACCTCCTTAATCACATTTGAATATGCTTCTGTCATGTTACCAAGTGATAAAGTTGCCACATGGAGTATGTTTGCTATCAAATATGATGGTCTATTTACTTGCTAAGTATATTTTGTTATCTCTGTTAGAGAGACAAAGCCATAATCCATGCTTCAGCCTGCAGCTGCTAAAAAGACTTGGATCTCAGTTGACAGCAGGGTTTCTTCAAGATTCTGTTGCCTGTACATTCCAATAAATATCTGGTCTGAAGTCCTAGAGATAGGGATCAGGAAAGTATCTAGGCCTCAGACAAGCAAAGACATTTTGAATAGAAGTGAACATGAGACCTAGATTCAGTTGAGGACACCAGCTACAAATGCTTAACTCATTAGTCAAGGAGGCTACTTAACTGTGCAGTCTGTAGTAGGCATCCTATCTAGAAAGGCCTTGTCTTCAAACAAGTTCTTTTAACATAATTTTCTAGATGCAAATTTATGTCATGACTTTTAGTCCTTCACATGACCTTCGTTGCTGTATGTGTCCTTCTCATGTCATCCTACAGGTGCTGGAGAGATGGAGGGAAATATCTTTATCACTAGGAGGTAAGAAATTTTTGAAGCCTCTATTGCAAAATCTGTGTTGCAAGAAATTCTTTTTAACATTCAGCTGGGTCATTAGAGGTGGCAATTCCTTGCCACGCTAGTGGAAAAATGCATCCTGAGGAAGGGATCTCAAGAGGGTGTGTGGTTATTCTGGGCAAAGGTTAATACAGAAGACTGTAGGCAAAACAGGATGTTGGCCTGAACAAGGTGGGCATGGTGGTGGGACCAAATATAAGTAGGGACCTTCATAAGTAAGGTCAGAGAAAGAAAATCTCTCCCCCAGACTGTGCACCTAAGGAGGGCTGGTAGGGATATCTGTGGGAAGGGCAGGGTTGGGGCAGGGAGGGAAGATAGGAATTCCTGCTCTGCCTCTGGAATTTAGGTGATAACAGGAAATGTCAGAAACCAGCTGAGAACCTGGACTGGTTAACATGAATAGGTAGGCATTTGTGAGTTGTGGGACTGAAGATAATAGTTGAAACTATGCAAGCGTCTAAGCTCACCCTTTGAAAGGGGGAGATGGAAGAGACGACTGGGCCAAGATCATCATTTATGTGAGCGGAAGTTTTATAGTTTGCAATTTTGCTGACAGTGATAGAAAGCCTTGTGTCAGCCTCACCATACTAGGCCTTTTCTGTAATGAGTTTATCACCCATACCAGGTTTATCACTATAATGAGTTTATCACCCATAATGAATTTATCACCCGCACTGTTTGGTCAAAGCATTCATAAAACCTGGTAAAGATACATCAAAGGGTATCAATTTAATCCTTTTAAAACAATCACAAACATTCATCTTTAGAGGTAAATGTGAATACGTTCAAAACGGCTTTTCCCTGAGGAATGTCTCTTTGCAATTAGGTGTCCCATCAACCTGTACTCCCCACCAATAACACCCAACACCTTAAGCAAGAGAACTAAAATGTCCTTCAAGATAAATAATAATACCAGACACTATGGCAGGTTTTCTGACAAAAAAGGGCAGAAACCTTAACTGCCCAGTTCCTGCCTCTCTGCTCCTGGTCTGTGCCATCCCTATTTCTTTCAATGGTGTCACTGGTGCTGTCAAATAGCTTAACTGAACATTGTCCATGTTTGACACAATATCTTGAGCACAGCCAGGCCACTCATGGTAAGCTCTGCTGACCTTGTGCTAGAAGTCTGACATCATGTCGTCTGTGACAGCAAGTGATGTTTGCCTGATGTACCCTCGCTGAGGCACGTGTTCCTCTTCCACGGCATTTGTCTCTGCCTCGTGGCTAACTCTGCACTGCCAAAGCAGCATGGAGACTTAATGCAGGCAGCAACATTGCCTGCTACATCAAGCCTCAAGAGCTGCTCTTAAGGCCATTACAACTTGCAATAGTCAATCTTTGTTTTATTACCTACTTGTATTTGTTAGGGTTTGGAAGCTTTATGAACACAGGTGGCCAAATTCATCTGTTGTGTTAACTCCCTGGATCCCAATTTGGCCCACAAATTTGCGTACATTAAAATTTCTCAGCTGAACTTCTTTTGCTGAAGCCATTTTTACCTATAAATACTGAGCATAAAAATAAAGCTAGTTCATCATTTCATCTACTATATCCTCCCCAGTGCCATTTTTCTGAAAACCGAGGGTTTCAGCAGTGCACTCCCTTTATTAGATAAAGAACAATTAAAAGGAACACAATGTTCTTTTATGATTTTTATTGCTTAGCTAAAATCTAAACTGCACTGGCAACTGATTTTTTCTGTTTCAAAGAACTACTTTCTCATAATAATTCTATAAATACCTATCTATTCATAATATAAAATATAACTATATGAATGTACATGCCAGCCTTCTTGGTTAGGTTTGCAGGCCAGGTGTTAGAAACTAATGGATCTGTCTTTGATTATTCCAGGGCTCAATTTCAGGTAGTTTCAGGAACTACCATCCAGCTGTAATTTCTCAACTGTAAGCTTTTATTTCAAAGTCTGTGGTGCCACCCAAAATTGCTTGCTAGCTTTTCCAAGGATGCTAAGGTTTTTCACATCTTTACTTTCTATTGCTTTTCATAAAGAACAGTACACTCTGGGTGTAATCTCATAGAGGGAATTTGCAAAAAACCTTTAAAATACTTGGGAATTGCCCAGCATGCAAGAATCCAGAGTAAATAGGTTACCCAAATAGCTATTTTGTAATTTGGGACCCCCAATATGCAATCATTTACATCTTACTATTCTATCACCAATTTTCAGCTGACATTTTCACTGCAAGTAATAACCTGCAAGTGATGTTTGCAGCAGATAAAAACAGCTGAAAAAAAGTGAAAGAAAGAGCAAAACCAAAAATAATAGTTGGTAGAAATGAGAGAGGATAGTATAATTACTTGTATTTCCACAGCATCATGTCCTCTCAGAATTCAAGCTGTGCATAATAGCTTTAGTGCAAGGGCAAAACAGAGAAGCCCCTAGGAAAAAGGCTGCAGATACTATTTTTTTAACCTTCCTAGGGAGCCTTACTCCATGAAGATTTAAAGCTTTATAATCTTCAGCAGGACGTGTTGGCTGGAAAGTAGTGCATTTCAAAATGAAAATGCATTAATTAATGTCTCTTGGAAGAGGACAATCTGAAATATCTTTCTCTGTGGGAGTAACTTGCAAGCTGATTATGTGGGCTGATAGATATTTCATCAGAGAACGTTCAAGGAATCTTAAGGTTGTACGGTTAAGCACACAGAATTTAGGAAACACCACACTGCAGGATTCATGCACATCCTTAACTCTGCCTCTGGTGTGTATGTGTTAGAATATATTCATTACATATGATCTCCCAGACACCGCTATAAATATACACTATATTCCCTGATCTTAGATTTTACACACATCATAGCATGCATTAAGTACCATGTACAACTCTCTACCGTAGCCTATTAAAAACTTGTATAAGAAAAGTACATAATAAAATTTGTCTTGAGCAACTAGTGCAGATTAAATATTATATTTACGATATAGAAAATGGCAGGCGTTTATTTCAATAAAAGCTTGAAGGGCCACATGCTACATGGGTGCATGAAAATTGGCCATGTAGTTAGCACCTTCATTTCCTGCAAAGCTCAGGAGGTCTGGCTATGTTTCTCCTTGAAAAGACACAGCACAGGTACTGTGGCAGACTGAAGCTTCGGCCATTGCCACATCAAGCAGGAAAACCAATGGGAACAGGTCCTTATGTCCCCTCATGGACAGTCAGTCCACCATGGTTTTCTTCCTGATCCAACAGGACTTCATTTATCTAATAAGTGCAAGAAAAAGTTACTGGTTTAATGTGACCAAAGCTGGAGCAAGAGAAGCATTGAAGAACTCCTAACAGTGGGATATTTGCACACATATGCTACATGACATTGGAAATGAAGGAGTAAAGGGAGTTTGTGAAGTTTAAATGGCATTCGTAATGAAAACAAAGCCCATACTTAGTAAGGTTAGGGATCAGAGAATCCAGAGAGAGTTGAGGTTTTACCAAACCCTCAAAATTTATAAAAACCATGTTTTTTTCCATTTAATTGACTCAGAATGCAATGAAAGCATGTTTCTCTAATTAAATAAATGTCTTGTGGTATGAAGAAATAAATACCAATGATTCTTAAAACATGGCCTTTGAGTCTGGACAGAACAGTTTTTTAATTTGGATTTTAAGGGATTATTTTTAACATTTTTTTAATATTTTTTGTTTTTATTTTTTATTTTTTATTTTATTTTTATATAGTGAGTGCTTTACTTTGTTCTGTTCTTCGTCCCTCTCCCCATTCAATTTAAGGTCTAGGTGATTATATTCCAAAATTAATCTTTTTCTGCCCTTTTCTTGCTGGCACAATGAAATTCTTTTCTCCATATCTGCTTGTTCTCCTTTCTTTCAGAAAGCAGGCCTCCTCCACAGGTGCCTCTAGTTGAGAGATCAGTTGCTTGTTCGGCGTACTCCTCTTCTGTGTGAATCTACTATTATTTCATCTTCTGGACAATGCAGGGAAGCTTAACAGCTTCTTCTATGTCTAAGAAAAGGTGTTTGCACTCAACAGATTTGATAAGTTTTATCCCAAGACACAATAGTATTTCCCTTTGCAGAACTTGCCAGCTCTGTGATCAGTGCAGGAGTATGATGGAAGTCACTGCCTTTACATCACATTTCCCCTCCTTCACCATTTCCCTACAGAGGAGCTAGAAACAAATTTAATTTGTTCTGAAGAGTATCTTTTTATTCAGAGGAATATGTAAGTGCAGTACTGAAAGGGACTGCATTCATCATTGAATGGGGTTCCCAATAAACTCAGGCTGCTATGCAATGCACATTAAGCCCAGAAAGGTGCTTTAAAATTGCTCCATTTTGCACATCACTATCCCCAACCGTGAATGCTCACTGCACCTTCACTTCAAAAGAATAAGATTTAGATTCATTTGACTGATGGCGGAAGTCTGGAAGATTTTAGTACTGCCTTTTGCCTGCTCCCTTTGCACACCACAATGTGGGTGCCATTCAGCATCTGCAGCGGCGATGTCTGAATCAATGCTGCTCACCCTACCTCTCTCTGCAGTCAGTGGAGGGAGGTATTGGCTTTCAGGGTGTGATTCATCTCAGTCTGAGCAAGTGTAAAGTAGAAACGTTCACACCTGACTGATCATCTCATAGCTACACAGTTAACACAGAAAAATTGGGTCAGGTACAAGTCACTAGTTTTCACAGAATGAATGACTGCTACAGGAATAGCTAAATTAGAAATAGTGAAATGCAAGCTGCAAGTTACCAGAAATGTCACTTTAACCTCTGCATTAGAATCTAATTGAGTTTGACTCGGGTTTTTTCTTTGTTTGCAGGCTCATGTTCTTGGAGATTTTAATTGCTCACTGGTTGATATTGTTCCAGTTTACATAAAAAACATGTCTGAGGACTAGATATGTTGCAATGTAGGACAGAGACTATTTTTTTTTATCTTTACTGCAGCATATCAGAACCAAAGATCTGCATAGTTTTCAGTACATGCACTGAGAATACACATTTTAACACAAAAAATCCAATTTATCAAATGAATTTTAAGGAAGGCTAATGAAACCTAAGAAAGAAAGAAATTTTCTTTGAGGTAAACCCTTGGTAACTCAATAGCGTTCACAGACATCATCTGGATTTTCTTTGCCCTTGCAATTAAGTGTCCATTAAAAGGCTGTTGCCAGTAATGATCTTAGGTCCCAATGGCGGTCATCTTTATAGATTCATCCTCCGTTCATATTATAAAAGCTCTGTTTCTAGTAACTTACTCTATGGCCTCTTGTTGCATCTATTGTAGACAAGTTCTCCCAGGCTGTGCTCAAATGGATACTCTTTTAAGTCAACAGAAGTCCAAGTAAAATCCAGTAAAGAAAAAAAATTTATAATTAGCTACAACACATTCACTTTATTAATTTAATATTTAAATGCTAACTTTAATGGATTATTCCTTGTCAGTTCCTTTTCCCATTTAATGGGGAAGATCTTTGGCTTAAAATAAAACACTATCCTGTTGACCTCACTTCTCTAGACACCTTTAATGTCCAGAAAGCATTCTTTATTTATGATTAAAAGTAGGACTTTCTTCAGGATTTAGAAAACCAAACATCATTTCCATCCCAACCACAGAATATACAAGTCAATTCATTGTATTTTCTATTATTAATTTAAAAACCAGAGTTACTGCTCTTCAAATAGGCCTGAAAAGCGGTTGGGACAAAGAGACTGCATTCCTTGAACAGTAAGATGGAAAACTGTTGATATCTAACGGAAGCTATAAAAAAACAACTTAGAAAGACATAGTAGACAAAATTAATTCATAAAAAATTACAATGAAACAGTAATAGGACAGTTTCAGAATTTGTGTCAGAAATGTAGCATATTTGCCTAAGTTTTTAATTATACTTTATCACAGTAGAAGAAATGGCTAAAGAAAAAGCTGCACAATGGTTACTGCTGCAAACCTGGACCAGTTTCTACCCCAGGCTGTTATGTTAAACTCAGATTGAAACTCCTATGGTGCTCTGACTTTGCTAGGCTCTGATAGATTTTAGGTACTGGCTGGGAGGATCTGGACCTGTTAGCACAGCGAACCCCATACTTGGCATACTTGTTGCCAAAGAAAAAAGCAATATGGTAGGCTTTTTTAGTGTCTAACTGACATCAGAGATGTTGACCTTGTTGCTGTTTCTTGATGACAAGTATGGTGTTCGCACACAGACACACATACACACAGGGCAGACTTAAATAGATCCAGGTATTTTTAGATCTGCTGGGTATGGGGGTGTGGGGGGTAAGGGTGGGGGTGGGGGTGGACAACACCAAAACCAGCACTAAAAATCTGAATTTCTACATTGCTCAGGTAAACTTTTATGAGTTTTAAGTGTCTTTTCAGTGATTCCAGGATATTTCTCCTTCTCAGTTTACTTCATCTCAGTCTCAATCCCATATTCTCCAAACACTCATAGAGAAATCCTTCTTCTGATACAATTTCCATAGAGCCTTTCTCAAATGATTCTCCATTATGATTTCAGCCTCATTGTCAAGTATTCCATACCTAAGTTAAAAGCTTACCTTTATTAAATTGTTCCTCATGCTGGAGGTGGAACTTTGTGCAGGCCTCCTGGCACCTTGTGGGAGAAAATCCAACTCTTGCTCCTGAGCTTTCACTATTTGGACTAATGTTGTGTTTTGGGTGGTGGGTTGGGGTTTTTTGTTTTGTTTGGTTTTGGTTTTTTCAGTACATGACAATTTCTGAAAGACTGAGCAAAAAGATAAATGTGGAAGGGCCCTCCAGTATTACAGTACAATCAAAAAGGTGTAGCAAAGGAAAACAGAGGTTATGGTTTGACACAGATACATATAGAAATAGATCAGTTTTCAGTTTCAGTTTGTTTTACGAAAGGCTTAAGCAGAAACACTGAAGTGTGGCATCTTCTAAAGTGGACATTCTGGGGCTTTTTAGGCTTCAGTAGTTCAGAATATAACAGAAAAAACACCCTCTTTACTCTGGAAAAAGAAAGACTTTGGGGGGTTTTATGACCAATTCTAACTCAGAAATAATAAGGGATGTAGAGGTGATATTTGACCTGCATTGTGACAACTGTGCCTGCATTGTGACAACTGTGGAGCTGGGAGGGGAGGGGACAAGGCAGTATATGCACTCAGTTTCTGATCTGGTTTGGTTTTGCCTTTTCCATTATTTCCCCCACAATCCTTTTGGCACTGGGTGCTCTGCAGACTGGTGATGGTAAACCTCCCATGCCACTGGTTAATATCTACCTGTTGGGCCCTTTGGCCCTGTTTACTTGGGAGGAGGATTGATAAGGACTTATATGTCACTCAATGCCTTTCGATATTTCAGTACTTACAATTTACTCTAGTTTCCTCCTTTAGGAAGTCATCTGATTTTGATATTTACTTAGTGTCACACTCCAAATAGGCTGTTTATAATCAGTAAAGTTTGTTGCACATGACAAAATTTGAACTTTAGATTTTCAGTGGAAAAAAGAATGAACAACTGATTTGATTTTTATTTCAGCCTTTTGTTCTCAATATACATGTTGTTCTGTCACTAACAATATAAATGGCTGGATTTGAGAACAATTGCTTACGCATTATCTTATGGTTCAGCTTGTAACTTCCAAGAGTTATATTTTTTTTTATGGTATGACCTTGATTATCATTTGAGATCTACTTGCTGCTGAAGGATGTGGAGCCTGCCAGGCAATGAAGCAAACCTCTCTGATCCTCATGGTGCCATGTTCTGCCCATTGTCAATGCCATAAATCACTAAAGTGATTTAGGGGTTGTCCTAGATTTTGCTATTTTATTTCTATGGGATCTGCTCTGTCGTATTCTACCCCACCACATTACCTCATCTTCTGGTGAGAGGCAAAGACAGCTGATGTAGACTCTGGTTGACTAACTTCATCCCATGGTTATTTTCTTGTTTTTAATGAATATTCAGTTGAAAATTTTTCAAAGGCTTCTGCCATACAGTTGAAAGGGAATTCTACTCTACATTCCTTTTACCTTTCCTTCTAATATATTATTCATTATGTCACTAAGAAGAAAATTTTCTGAAGATAGGAGCACAGCACAACTTGTGGAGATTAACTTGTTCTATTTTGAAGTAGTTGGCATGTGTACTGCAGCAGCCTTGGTGCCTGGTGGACAAGTAGCTCATGAGCACAGCACTGGAGTCACTGCACCAATGGAGGAATCCAGACACTTACATTTATACCCAACTTGAATCCACCTCCATGAACTGCAGTCATACCACACACAACAATACGGATATTACCTCAGATGTACATTTTTAGCCCTTTTTCCTCTCCACGTACATGTAACCATGTCTTTCTGAAAAGTAACATCTAACAAAGAAGTATGAAACAACAAAGAAGTACGGACAAGACTCTGCATGTCTGCAGTTCCTCGCAGAATGACTTATTGGAAAAGGGGGTGTGTGTCAAAAGCATCCATATAAACATTTTTACCTCTCATTAAAAAAATAAGTCTCAGAGGGCAGTGAGAACTAGAAAGAAATAATGCATCTATTTTCTTTCCACATTTTTGCCTCCTCATTTTCCCCATGCAAGATTTTTTCTAAATTGTTTCTCTCTTTCCCTACCTTACAGAAAGGTAATATCCCTTCCATAAGGCTGTTAGCACATCCCCAGCTTAAGCACCTCAGTGGCTGATGAAGTCAGTCAGAACGGATTTGCTTAAAGTCAAAGATACTGTTTTTGATCTAGTGCCACTATCTATTTATAAAGTGATTTGGAAAATGTCACAATAACCTTAAAGACATTTTTTTTTCCCTCTCAAATGTTTGTAGGATGATTAAATAGGACTTACTTTGTGAAAGTGATCAGAAGGTAATGTTTTCTCTCAAAATTAACTTTTCAAGGCTTCTCTCTGTTTTCTCATAGAAAGAGATAAATAGGCATTCCCTCCAACTGGGCTGCATATATGTACATTATCTCCTTTCAGTAGGAAAACTGCAGAGAACCAATGCAAGTATTAAATTCCTCAGAGATCTCCACCTGCATACAGAAAGGTGCCCACTCTCCCTGAAATAGTTTGAAGAGGGAGAATTTTGCCTCAGTGGATCATGTCTGCAGGCCAATTGTCTGTGTCCATAGATTCCTGTTTAAGGATTATACATGCACATTTGGTTTCACAGGGTAGGGCCATGGAGGAGAATTCATTACCTCTGACTCTATGAGGGTGCTAAAAAGGAGTGCAAGGGGAGAGTTGTATGAAGTGGTCCTCTCTTAGAGTCCTGCTCTTCTCTAAAGCTGGCATTTTGCCTTTTAAATGAAGAGAAACAATAATGAAATTCTGGACTAGTTAGACTTCTCTGCCAGGTAAATTATTACAGACACTTAATCTTACTAAAAACAACTCTGGCAAGGACTATCAGGAGCTTACAATTCAATTTTACAAGGGAGAAGATCAGTGATGGAAGACACCATGTATAAGCCAAGTATGAACTTGATGATGTGATCTCACCATGTGTATGTCAGAGGAAATTGACTTACCTATAAGCATCAGTACAAGCTAAACAAAAGGTCACAGAGACTTTTCAGGTCTATCATATTTCCCCTAGGACTCCTGAGATCAGGGAGCAATCCTGCTGTGAGGACTGATTCTAATCAAAGAGCAAAGGGAAAAAAAATAAGAAAGCTTTAATCAACTAACTCCTTCCAAGGACTGCTCCACACACAAACAGCAGCAGCTGACACTTACCAGTGCTCAATTCTTTATCATAATGTAGGAAGAAGAAAGAAATAAAAAAGACAGAGGACCCTGAAGACATCTGCCAAACAAGCTTTTTAATAATTTTTATTGTATTTTATTTGTTACTTATGGTTATATTTTCCTGACTCCCAGCTGAGCTCAGGCCTCAGTGTGCTGCAGGCTAACCCAATGCATAAAATGCTCGAGGACTGCTTGAAGATCTCACCTGTCTGAGTGAGTTGTTGCTGGACTCTGACTCAGATGGTAATGTGTTTATGTGTTCTTGGTATTCGACCAGTTCAATGCATAAACGTTTTGCATGTGTCAAGACAAGAAATAGTATAGTAAATCATGTTCTAAACAAATAAGGAAAGTCAGAAAAAAAAAGTCAGAAAAGGAAGGAAAACAGAGTAGTGAGTTGCCCAATATCACAATGACAGTCAGAGCTAGAAGTAAAAATTCCTTTCCCTTCTCTGTGAATTAATTCAAAGCATTGCCAGAGTCCTGGGCAGATAAAGCAGAAAGCTCCAGGTCATATCCATTTCCCTCTCTTTTATATTTGCTTTGTTAAAGGCACCTAGGCCTAGGTGCATCGGTCTGTAAAAGCTCATCTCTCATTGATACATAAAGATAATACAGTAGCTCAAGAAAGACTGCACACAGAAAGATAAATGAAGCTGGCTGACCTCAGCCTTGAGTCTGGTGGCATACAGCGTTCAACATTACGTCTTTCCTGTTTGGGAAGTACAGAGGCCCATTAGGCTCCAACTAAAAGTTCTAAAGCAGTAAAAGTGAGTTTTAATTAAAAGCTTGAAATTCAGGTCGATAAAAGGATGTGTGCGGAAACTGAAAAGAACAAGGACAATGTTCATCTATGGTGCAACCTCACTGAAGCCCAAAGAGATACACTGAAGGTAAATTGGACCCAAAACATTTGCATATGGAAAATTTGGCTTCTTTTATTTTTGCAAGAAAAAAAAACATTCAGTGAATTGTAAAATAATTTTTATTTTAACAAGACTGAGGTAAATGGTAATAATAGCTTTCCCTTGCTAGTCTGGAGCTCTTTACTCAGAGTTTCTCAAAATCTTCAGAGAGATATATATTAGGTGCTTTACAACCTCTTTGTTCTCTTATGGAAAAATAATTATGGTACAATTTCTTCTCATTCAGATTTTAAAACCTGATTAGAGTCATGTAATCTGGCCTTCAAATAAAATACATAATTCTGTGCATCACTTCATCTTTCTAAATTACAGCAAATTGTCCAATTTTTATTTTGTGGGCTGTGTAGTTACAGCAATCAGCTTACCTGCTCTTCACCTCAGCATATGCTACAGCAACCTAAGTGATGGATGTCATTTTAATCAAAAGGCTTGAAGAAATCTTCTGATCTAATAGAACACTCATCTTAAAAAACATGTTGCCTCAAGAAAGCAGTAAGAATTCAGAGAATTTCTTTTAGGACTTCATCAAATCATGTTTTAGTTGTGGGAAAGGGGAGAGTAGAAGAAGAAGAAGAAAAAAAAAATTTGTCATTTTTGGACCAAGTGAATGTGAGAAAATCTCAGACTAGGTTAAAGTTGAGATAATAACTTTGATTATCTTTTTCTTCGTGGTGACATGAACCCTCAAAAATACCAATGCTGCCCAGATCAAAAAAAAAAAAAAAGTAAATTAAAATTAAGATCTGTGTATGATAATTAATTTCTGACCCCACAGAAGGAGGTATGGATACAAATCAATGAAATTTAAAAAAAAAAGATTAGTTAATAATTAGTACATTTCTGGTAATACGAGCTTTCTCAGACCTCAGTTCTGAAAGGCAGAAGAAAGAAAAGGGGAGTGCAGTGAAACAGCCTCCAGCCCTTTCTATCTGAATATCTGGAGATGGCTAAATGGGGCTGTGCCACAATGAATGAAGATTTATTTATACAGAAACGTATACTCTAAGAAAGACACAAAGGACGAAGAGTTTTGAGAGTATACTGATGACTAAAGGGATTTGAGGATATGGTGTAGCAATGGAGGTAAACCCAGTTAAACAAGTGAGTAAAGTCATGATGTGGCAAAGCTGGCCAGAGAGTTGACAGAAGACAGTGAACCACTGGGATGGTAAACTCCTCTGGAAACTTTGGAGAATCCAAGTTGTTGGCAAAGTCACAAACTCTTTCAGCCATGCAGTGTTGATGTGTTTTCCTCCCTTTCTTGCCTTTAAAATGTCTAAGAAGTTAAATGTTAATAGAGTATTTTAAAACAAGGTGGAAGTTGCAGCGTAAAGCACTGAGGACCATATTTTCTGCTGACACAATCCTACTGAAACCAGTTGAATTATACCAACAGATTTTGGCTCTGAAATTCAGGAAATGCCAAAGTTAGGTTGAATATAGGGCACTGTGACAGTATTTCTGCAATACAGAAAGCACACTTGTTTTCATTCTCAAACAGCTTGAGTAAGCTGTTGAGGAATTTGAAAGGGTTCACTCAGCAGTACTTCCAGCTCCCAAGATAGCCAGGGAATATCTCATGATAATGCAAAAGTCACCAGTGTGCATGTCCTTAAGTAAGCACAACATTAAAGGATGAAAATAGATTTATATTATCTAAGAAGAATGCAATGAGAAAATAATCTCTCGGGTTTCTACAGGCATATACATATCTAGTCGTCAATATCTGTCCACAGCTAATTCATATCTCCATTTCACGAACTGCTGTCATTGCCTTTAAGTCAGTAACCTTAGGCTCAGGGACTTCCAGCTTGCTGGAAACCAACATGTTGTAGCTACATAAAAGATATCTTTCTAATAAAAGCTTTTTAGAAATGGGAAACTGCTAGAAATATAAAAATAATTAAAACAGATCTTTAGGCATTTAGGCAGTGTCCACTGGTATCTGTGAAAACCAATACAAGCATTACTTCCTCTTCTTGTTTCCAGTTCCCTTCTTTGTTTTTGATATTTGGAGATTTTTTTTCTTTTTTTTTTTTTTCACGTGATCATCCCTGAGGTAAAATATTGTCAATAAAACTATTGAGGCCTTCTACAGCAACAGGGTTTTTACTCTTGATGCATTCAGTTCTTACTGTATATAATAGTTTGTCTTGAAGTATGTCCACCCTGCTATGCAAAACCATGCCTGATCTCATGGCTGAGGTGGCCGCAACCAAAAACTTTCAGTACCAGGACAATATAGCTGTGATGTTTCAGGCAGTGTAAGTCTCCTGAACTTGTTCTGTCAAAGGGATCATGATACCAAAATCTGAAGCAGAAAGGCACATTTTCAAACACAGGCTCCTTATGTGCTGTGTGCTTCGCCTACCCCCAGGAAAAGATACTCCATGCCCCAAAGAACATGCAAGAGACATGGGCAGGAGAAAACCTAGGTTTTAGCACAAAAGCACTCCATTGAGATACTGAAAAGCAGAGAATGAGAATTTCTTCCTCACCATAACGTGCACATTATGAAAAGAATTATGGAAGCAGAAATGCATGTTTCTGAAAAGGCTAAATGGTGGGTAAGGCCTTATCATTCGACTGGAGAAGAAAGTCGTCATCTAACTGCAGAGGATGGAAAGTAGGATGGAAATTGACTGAAGGACATTGAAAGCTCAGACAGTTGCCCATAATTTATGTGATAAAAGTGACGTGACAGGAGGCTTTACCTCTAGGATTTTTCTAGAAATGTCTCTTTGTTTTAAGATGAACTCTGCTTTGTGCCTATGGGAACAAAAAAATCCAGGTCTCAGATATGTTGTTTATATTGCCCTTCCTCATTCCATCTGTTTTTATTAATTTCTTATCCTACCTGCAATTTTTTCATAAAGCCTGTGACAAAGAAGATTAAAAATTGCCTGGAAAACCCAATCTTAAGGATTTCAATTGTTAATTAAAATGTCATCTTTCTACCGATTAATTAAACTATTTTTATTGAGAATGTAGAGGGACAGCAAATCTCATGTGAACAAGGAGACATCATTTTATAATACCACTTTAAACTACCTAGGGCAAAATCAGGTGAGCTGCTCAGTGAAGAAGCCTTTTAGCATTGCATGTAAAACTCTTGTCCTCAGTGAAAATTCTCATTTAAAAGGATGTGCCAAGACCTTTGTTATGATTCCTTCTCAGAATTTTTCCCCAGTCTAGTGTGAAATCAGTTTTTTTCATTCACGATCATCCCTGCTGTTATCCTTTCATCTATGTGAGCCTGAACATAATTAGAAGAATAGATTCATTCATGTCATTTAATAATATATGTAATTTAATTGCATTCCCACTTGAATTTCTTTTTATTTAGAATTTATATTTACAGCAGCTGGCCAGCAGTATCTGTTTCTCATCTTTATTCTACTGATACACAGGCACCTACTACCAACAGATACTGTTATATTGCTGTGAAATAGCCCATGAAAGCAAGCAGTAACTAGCTGTAGTAATAAAGATACAGGTCTTTTCAGGAGCACGCTAATGTGGCATCATTTTGTGTGTTAGATGGCCAGGAAAAACCTTCCATTTCTTTCTAATCTCTACTCCTTAACAATCTGTGCAATTAAGGGAATCACTATTAGTAATTTGTAATTAGCATTCTGAAACTCACAAAATTCATACATCTGAACTTAAACCAAAAATGTATTCCTTGTCAACTGGGAGTTTCAGCTCCAAATAATAGTTTGGTTGTCTCTGAAGACTGAAACAAGTTTTGTTCTTTCTTCCAGAAAAGCTGTGACTTATAACACCACTTGCTGTTTGGCAGGATGTGGGCCTCAGTCTCTCCTTTTACCAAAGTATAAAGGTCCTTTCCTTGGTAGCCCACTTAGTCTCATGGGATTTTTGCAGGTTGGGAGCCTGGACAATTACTTTGGATGCCCATCCCTAGACTATCTTTGCTCATAGTTCCTTGCTCTTCCTGAGAGTTGGTTTAGCATTTTCTAACTAATTATAATTTTCATTTATTGTTCATATCAAATTTTCTGAAATGAGTCTAATATTGCCAAAGAAAAATGAGATTGCAGTAACAGAATGAAGGGAAAAACAATTCTTTCAAGTTTTAATAGTAATGTATCTCCTGTATAATTAAAACTTCAGCTGGCAGTTTAAGTCAGCCATCTAAGAATCTCACTTTGCTACAAAAATCCTTGGCTTCAGAGCCTTGGGGGGAAGAAAAAAAAAAAACAACCACCAAACCAGAAAACAAACGCACGAACCAGGATTTCTATTCCCACAAGTTCTTCCCGTGGGAAGGCTAGTAGGAGTTCTGCCTGCAGAGCACCAAATAAAAGCTGGCGATTTGCAAGTCATTACTTGAGAGACTCGTGGAAATCTTGAGGAGTACTTACAGCAGCAGATTCTTGGCATCTAACATTTTAAAGGCCATTCTACCTCAGCTTCCTATAAAGGCAAAAGACAGAAACAGAGGGGTACACATTACGTTTAACAAGGTGAATATCCTTTGGTTTCTTCCATAGTCAAAGGGGAGGGAGAAGCCACTGCTGAGGTGCTCCTGGGCAGAAACTTACCTTAACTATTTGGAATCGCTCTTTGGAGGAGTCTTTCTCATTCACAGCATAGAAAATCTTGGACAAACAGCCTCCTTTTAAAAATATCTTTTTATAATTAATCTTATATGGTGAGAATGCCCACAGTTTGCTCCTCCTGATTCTTTTTAGTGGGCTTTCATTTTAAGAAAAACATACTTTTTGCTCAGATGCTCTGAATTATGATTTAAAGGGCAGGGGAAGAGACCCAGGAATTCTTCTGGTTTGCATTTCACTACACATTGGAATCCATATGTATAAATATTTTTATTCTATTCTGTGCTTGTAACCAATGACAGAAAATCCCAGTATAACAACTGTAGGTCCTGATTCTTAACTGGTTTTCTGTGTCTTTGGCCAGAAGAATTTTCTACCCCTAAATTTAATAAAGCTTCACTGGTGCTGAGCCAATATTAATTATATCAAAAACAAATTACTTGTCTGTCAAAGTAATAGAGATAAAATTATCTCCTACTTTTTTTCCAATGGACAAAACTGATGGCCATAAAAAAAACTTCTGTGAGGGTCTCTGCTAGTCACTGAGAATAACCGTATTACTGATATTTTGTCAAAACATCCAGATTAAGATGTCTCCTAGGAATAGCTGATGAATTGTGACTGAACTGTTCATTTAACTCTTGAAGGACAGCATTTATAACTGCTTTTTAACATCACTTTATCATAATTGTATCATATTATCACATTCATCACATTTTACCATAATTTTTCAGTCACCATTTTGCATGTGCAGTTAATATCCTCAGCCCAAGCCTCAGCTCACATAGGTCCCAATGGTCTCTAAGGGGCTTCACTGTGGAAGCCAGGAACATGCCAAGGTCCTTTCTGAACTGAGGCCAGAATCAGGCCAGAGCAGCAGATGGACATCCCCACCACGGATCTCACTTTTTTCTGGGAGAAATTAGAGCAGTGGGAGACGCGGTAGATATCCTCTTGGGTTTCATCCTGAGACAGATTTGGGGTTGGGAAGAGTCCATACTAGAGGAAAGGGGTTGGAAGACTATTTAATATCCTATTTAGTAGAGCTGACTAACATATGTTCTCAACTATGGCATTATACAAAGTGCCTCAAAATCAGAGGAAAAAAAATCTAAAAAAGGTATGTGAAATATTGTTTGCAAATAAAAATAAACCAGATCAATTGGAAAGACTTGTCATCCTTCAACATAAGTTTAAAAAGAAAATCTAATTTTATATTTTTGATAGTTTTATTCTTTTAGAACAATGAAACCAGACACAGTAAGACATTTTAAATTGAGAGTCTTCTAATTTTAATGCAAAGTACTTAGAAAATTTATAAGTTTGTTTACAAAATACGGATTTGCAAGTTGTTTTAAACTGCCAAATTTGCTTTCAATCAGTTCATTAAAGTGTCTTTCTTCAGCAGCAAAACATACAAACAAAAATTCCTGATTTTACAGAAGGAGCTATCAGCTAAGAAAAGGTACCAGACATAAGAGTGCCCACCTCTCGATGCCTTTCCATCTTCCTGGAAAACAGTGACTCTGTATCAAGGCCTCCCCTGCCTTCAGAAGATTGTTCTGGCAGGGCAAACTGGGAGGTGCTCAGGGAAGAAGAGTTCACCAGGACGATGTTACACCACACCTTAAGGTTTCGGTATATGGCTCATAGCCCAGCTGAGGACAAGAGAAACAATGAAAAGCTCTGTCCTCCCTCACTCACCTGTGGTCACCAGGCACACCAGGGCGTTGCGGCTCAGCACCAAAAGCAGGTTGCTGACAGCCTCTTTTGCCAGCATCCAGGCTTGGGGGGAGATAGGAGTCTCTACACTGCTTCCCCTTTGCCCCCCTAGCAGATGCCAGGATTTGTGCCTTATAATACTGCATGCTGGACAACAAGCCCTGTGCCTATAAATGTGACTTTTCCCATAATCTTTACATTCTTGCTGCACTCACGCTTGCTCCGCTGAGAATCACCTCCATTTGCTGTAGCAAGCACAGAGTAAATATATCCATAATTTCAATTCCATGAAAGAAACAGAGCACAGCAGAAAGTGCATTTCCATGAGATAACTGCATTTCTCCACTAGATTAAATCGTTGTGACTTCAGATTTAAACCTTACATGCTGACACAGACTAAAATCCAAAGATAAAATTTGCTCTGTAAGAGATAAGTGTTACTCTTATTCTTATTTTTACTCTTATTCTTATTGATTATGTAATTATCCAGAAATGCATCACCACAGTCCTAAAGGTTTAATCTATGCCACATCAGAGCTTTATTACTATTGCAGTCACTCTGTGGTGCAGTCAGACTGAGTAAGCATTTAATCAGAAAATGGTATCTAGTTTCACAGCAGGGTAGGTTTGTGAGTGTGCATGTAAGCGTGAAAGTTTTATTTGGCTTAAGGGGGCCAAATGTTGCTCTTGGATATGTACATGCTGCTTCTACTAACACCTGCATTTTTGCATATATCTAACATTTCTCTGAAGGGCTCTAAAAAGATTGATTTTCAAGGCCTAAATGCTTAAATTACTGTGTTACATCATAAATAGTTCTTTAAAAATACTAGCTTTCTCAGCTTCAAAGCCACCCACTGCATGAGCTGTTGAAATAATAAGTTTCTGAAGAAAAAAAATCAAAACCCAGCAAACCATAAGTGTAACTGAGAAGTTAAATAGCTTGATCAAGGTCTTACCAAAGCTAGGATCAAAACCCACATCTGATATTAAGAGTTTCTCTGTATAGGGAGTCGTTCTGGAATGACCAGACATGGCACAGAGCTCGAGTTCATCCTGTTTGTTTCCTAGACTGTGTACATTTGTATATATACACGTGAGGTGATTACTCTTCTGTTTCACATCTTGGGAGACAGCTAAGGAACATCTGTTACCGCACTGCTTGGCCTGACTTACTCCCCCGTTGGATGTGCTGGCACGGGCATTTCTGCAATGGATCCCACCCCCAAGTCCTTCAGTTTAAAGCCCGCCTCACCAAGTTAGCCAGCCTACTGCTGAAGATTCCCTTGCCCCTTTTGGACAAGTGGATTCCATCCCTCCCTAGCATGTTGTAGCCATTGAAGAACACCCCTCACAATGGCACCAGCCACGTAGCCAGGAGCTGATATACTTTATGCGCCTATTTCTGGCTGCCCCCTTCCCTTGAACTGGCAGAGGGAAGTGTGGATTAGAGCTGAAGCTTGTAGAGTAGAGGTGCTTATATCAATTAAGGCAGCTTATTTTGCTTTATTATTATTTTCTACCCAAATGTGCAAATTGAATTTAGTTGGAGAAGTGCTTGAAGAAAGTCTGGGAGTTCACTGATTCTGTAGTGTCTTTCTGATGTGTGTTGTCAAAAAAGAATCAGTTTTGCTTTATAAGGAAGAAGGGGTTTTATGTTGTGCCCAGTGTGAAATTCAGGAAATTCAGTACTGTACTTAGTGGAGCTGTCAGTAAGGGAAATAGTATCATTGATACAAGAGCAGCACAAAGAACCAGAGTAAATAAGTATTAGCGACACTCTCCAAAATCACTAAAAACAAACAAGAATAAATCCAATTTGTACAGGCAGGGAAAAAAGAAAAAAAAAAACAAATACTGAGTCCGCATATAGAGGTAACCCTGGGGATAAATAGGAGAAAACAATAGCAAAAATTTCTCATGGAAGTAAAAAGGGAAAGGGGTAAAAGGCATGCCCCTGCTATAAGCACTGGAAGAGAGGAGATGAGTACTTAATGCTGTTACATTGTTTGTCAACTTTTGCCAGAAATGAAGAAACACAAGAGGAAAGATCTTTTGGGTACCGGGTGAATAAGGGTGCCATACATATGTCATGTCATAGACCAAGATTTCACATTTACAAAAAGGAACATTTGTACAATTCTGATCTACAGCTGGCAAAGAAGGAGAATAGGAAGCTGAGCAGAAATGGGAGATAAAGATCGTGAAGTAGCATCATAATCCCTAGCCTGCAAAAAGGCTGCTTTCAAACCACTGAATCAGCAGCCAGGCATTGGTAAGAAAACCTCTGGAGAAAGTGAGCATTTGATCTGGCTCCAAACAATCAAAAATGACGCTGAGAAGGCATTAATTACAAGAGACTCCTGCTTTATGTCTTAAGTTTATCTTTTAACATTTATCTGCTTTTAAGGTCTACCTGCTAACATTTGTCATACCTTTGGTCAGGTACCACTTGGTTTGGATGCTTATTCCAAAAAAAAAGATCTATAATGACCTGAAGAAGGCACTAAAAGTATTTCCAAACTTCAAGGTGATAACGCTGAGGAGACAACTTTTTGTTACAAAGCAAAGACTCATCAGAAGTTAGTGTGTCCTGGGAATTAACTGTTGTCATTGGGTTCCTAATCAGTCAGCAGCCAAATTTTGTTGTGGGTGCCTTCCAGTGTTGCCTCCCCATGGTGTGGTCCACCTCCATGTGCCTGCAACATGGGTGGTTCATGCAAATCATGGACAGTCCTCTCAGCTCTCACAGGCTGCCTGCCCTGGAGCAAAGATAAAAGCTGTGCTTTGTGCTGTGAAGCAGCTGGGCCAAATTGTCCACTGCAGAATGACCCGTGCATCTAGAAGCCTCAGTGACTGTTGCAGAAATAAACTTCAGGAGGCAAATAAGCTTTATTTCTCCCTAATTCCCCTTCTGAAAGATATCTTAAAAATATGTGCTCTATCTTAAAAAACTTTTATGCTACATTTTCCCCAGAATAAAAACACCAGGTTTCTTCATCTCTTAAATGACCTCCTTCAGATCCCCTGCCCATCTACCAGTATCATGGGAGTATGCAGTGATATAACCTGAAAGGTTCAGAAGCTCCAGAACATAAGTCTGAAATAATAGAAAGGCAAACTGTAAGTGACGCACCACCCTCAGCCTTCAGTGTCCGGACACTAAGGCCTGAAGGCTAGAGAGGAAGCCTCAGAGCAGCACTGATGTGAAGCCATCAGCCCACGGCATGTGCTAGTGCAAGCATGACCAGTGAAAATTTTAGGCATAAAGGAGCTGCTGAACGTATTCTTTGGGATGAGCAACTCCATCAGTTCCCCTTCAGGGGAGAGGCACAGTGCAGGAGCCACCATTTGACAGCATTACGGAGAAGCCATCACTGGCTGCACCTGAGTGACTCCAATTCCAGCCCGTGAGGCTCCAGTGCTGCGAGATGAGGATGAGAAAGCACCCGAGAAAGTCACTGCCAATGATAAATACACAGAGCAGGAGACATGTCAAAGCACAGTATAGGTGGCTCAGTGGAAAACAAACTTTACCAACATGACACCATCCTGCTGCACTGCTCATGGAGGGCTTGAGGTGGTACAACAAAGGAAAGAGCTGGGTTGCTCCAAGATTTCCAATAATGCATATTCAAAGAGATTACCCCCTGCATTGTTCTGTGTCTTATGTTTTCCTTTTTAGCTATCCCAACAGATTAAAAAAAAAATGCAATAGAAGGGTGGGTCAAAAAAGCTATCTAACCAAAAATGTACTTGGTACAGTAAGAATATACAAAGAGTATGGGACCAGATAGCAAGGACTTTTGATTTATTTTACATATGTATGATGAGTTCTGTAAGCTTAGCAGCAAAATGCAAGAAGTTTAATATATAAGTAGTTTGTTATATGTTGGGTAGAAATTTGTGCTTTCCCCCTGTGTCACAGGGATAATGGAGTGAAGAGATCTGTTCTCTTCAAAATCCACCTGAGTCTTCTTAATGACATGGTAGAATGTCATAATTTCCACACTTTCTACTCCAATATATTAATCTCTGAATTTCAGGCTGCATTTCAGTTTGAAAATGTTTGCTGCAATCAAGAAGCAAAATTAATTATCTAATAAAAATATGGTCCACGGTACTACACTTTATTCCAAGTTTGGGACAATAGTTACACGGTATTCACCCCTCCCCATTGCATTTATGTCTACCTCACTTTGAAAGAAGTCCTGCAGGAATGTTCTTCAGGCAATTCTGAAAAAAAAGAGAGATGTATTGCAGAGTATTTGAAGAAACTGAAAATTGGGGAAATATAAGGGATGTTGTGGTCCATCTCTCCATCTTCCCAGAGAGAACAAAGGATAGTATATTTTATTATAAAATAAAAGCACTCTTTACAATAAAATTTTAATATACTACTGTAAATGTGAGTAAATAAAAATGAGAGGTGTATAAGTAAATGTTCCATAAAAGAATAAAGTGGGTGTACACATTCTGTAGCAGGCTACAGCCACATGGTAGCATTGCCTAAAGCCATCCCTGCTGTTGTATAAGCAGAGAAGATTTTTCAAGTGATCCTAAAATATCTAGCTACTATACTTAGTCAAAAAATGCTATATATTTTCTCTGAAATGTTGGAATAGACTAAAAAGTAGGTATGATTCAATCTTCTAAGTATTCTTGTGTCTTTTAGTATTTTATTAAAAAATAAAAATACTTTCTGGTAGAAAAATACACTTTTTTTCTATTATTCCTCTACATACCTTATTCTTACTTGAACAAGAGAATACAAAAACTACTACATAAGCTGGTTTATATTTCCAATTACTTTTTGTTTAAAAATAACCGTTCAACTAGGTCAAAATATTTTTTCCCAGTTTAGTAAATTTTTTTTTCAAAAACTAACTCCAGACATTTCATTCTTCTACAAAACAAGCCATTTTATATAAAAACCTTGCACATAAATATCCTTCAGTGCAAAAACTTTCTAATCAGGCCCAACGTACATTATTTGTACTACTTCTTTACAACACAAAAGGAAGCTGTTACACCTAGAACATGCAAAGTCACAAGGACATGTGATCCCATTGCAAAATAATGTCATGTCAGCCGTCATTCTGAAACAGAAAGATCACCTCATAGAAATAAAAATCTGATAGTCTCTCCTTGGTCACAAAATGAGCATATTATGAGGAAAAAAATCCTTAAGAACAAAATCTTTAAAACTTGACACTAACATTGGCTACACTTTACGCAGTCTGACTACTGAGAATATATACGCAATCAGAATTTTGAAATGAGTTGAAATAACCACAGGAGTAGCTTTCAGTTTGTTAGAGAAGTAGCTATGAAGATTCATATTATGTACATTGTTACGATGTCTAACCAGAGTTCACTGTTCTAGCATATGGTAGTTCAGACACAGCATCATCAAGGCACTTTTTCTCACTGCAGCAAAAATCAGATTTTCAGCGGACCATCACAAAGGACTGTCGGCGAGGACTGTCTGTCACCAGTGGTGGCATTTGCTAGCTTTACTTCTCAGCAATCTCCATTTTTCATTCTGTGCATTTTCCTCCTAAGTCCCTGTGATGTTTCATGTTCAGTGGTACATTAGTATGTGGAAATATTTCCAAGTATAATTTTTTTTCTCACATGATTGTTTTAATTTCCAGACAGTATTTAATTCTGTGCCTTCCAGTCCAGCTGTTAACTTCACCCTCCATCTGCCCAGCAATGTTTAAGTTTCTTCTCCAGTGGCACAGCTGACAATTTCTCTGGCCAGCACATGGAAAATGTATTAATATTATATTTCCATTCACAGGTAATAAGGGTAGTGGAAAGATGGTTTCCATGCTTACCAACTGCTACCTCACACATTAGATGTTTATATGTGTATATTAGCAAGGGAATAACCTCTGTTTTATTCTCTGCTCTATTCCTCTTTCCTAATGTTTCCTAATTGGTTGTTACCTTCTGGTGGGAACGAGAGAGGTTGAAAAGATATTATCTGGCCTTTTAGGCCTTTTCTCAAATTTTGCATAATTAAATTAGCCTTTTGCCCTGGAATTTGCCATTACCCTTTTCAGTAAAATATAGCATTTACGCAATGCATTATGCATTTTACCAGCTCTCACCTGAACGTGCTTTGCCTGTGTGTGCTTAGGGACACTTCAGCAGTTCTTGCTCTAAGCAACTGAGTCTGATCCTACAGTAAGTCCTTTGACTACTTTGGCCGCTCACGGATGTAACACCCCAGCACCAGCTGCCTAATCCCATCCCAGCCATACGTTCCCTTGGGCAGTGATCCACCACCCAAAGCTCAGCCACACCTATGCTGCTGCCTCAATAAGATGTAAAGATCCTATCCAAGAGGTCACTTACTGCAAATGACCTTCAGGTGTTCAAAACCTTACAGTCAACCTTGCAGGACAGCACAGGGAAATAAAATTAAGTTACCCAGAGGTCGTTTGGTGGTGCTTTTGACAATGTGACAGGGTTGAATTTTCAGTGCCCATCCACCCTCTATAATTCTGACTTCATTCAAATAGCACAGGACAAGAAAGTACAAGCTTTCTCAAATGCAAGTCTCAGAGAGTAATTATCCCTTGAGCCACTGCACAAAAATAGAGGGAAAACATTTTTCTTTTAAACTGCAGCTTTAAAGATGGAAAGCATTTTCAGCGTATGGAAATGTCTTTTAACCTAGCTCTGCTGGGTATAAAATGAACTTTATTTTGAGTGACAGTCTGCTATTTTCTTCTCAGAATCTTCAGTCTAACTCTATTTCATGGTGTGTCGACTCTCTATATGATTACTCCAATATTCAGGTGCAGAGAAGTAAATGTTTCATGAAAGTGATGTCCCTGTCAGTAGTGTGCATATCATCTGGCCCCCTGAGCTGTCAGTGAACAGATTGTAGAATTACCATTAGAATACAGGAGCCCATAGCTGCAGGCAGTAAATGGAGAGCCGGTAAGCATATGTCACCAGCGTGATATTTTAGCTTCGTATGAATTTGTAAAGTGGAAATAAGCCAGCACTACCACAGCAACTGCTAACTGTTCTGACTATCCATGTTTCCACATTACACCATATGTTCACAAAATTTGCAGCAAAAAGGAATAAAAACTGCTTTTCACTTTTGAGAAATATGACTTTATGGGATGGGGTTTAAAATTTCATTAGTCTAATGCTTTAGATTTGTGTTTAGCCTGATGAAATTTACTTTTTAAGATATCACAGGATTTCTATGGACATCTACCTAGGAAATCATATTTAGCTGCCAGCAGGATAAAAACAAGGCACATCTGGTTTGGTCCTCTAGGGAGGAAGGTGCTAGATACATTTGGATTTCAAAATCAAATTATATTTTTAATCGTATTCAAGATGCGGTTGGATAGCAGTCCATCCATGCGGGCAGATGCAGAGTTCGGTGTTGGCTATCATTTTTTTGTTATTAACCTTGGCTAATTTTGTCTCTCAAATTTTCTATGATTGCTTTGAATCAAAGAGAATGGCCCGGGGTCAGTGAAGATATACTTTTACCTTAAATGTCAATCCCTTATTTTCAAATGTTCATTTTACAAGTTATAGGAAGACACAGTGATGCCATCAGGTTTTATCCCATCATAAAAAATGATAAGGTGGTTATACTGCTCTCTGTGGCACATATTATACTTTTTCTTATTTGTAGTAACATTTATATTGAAGAAAACCAAGACTCTTCTCTAACTCCTGGCACTTAGTGTAAAAGAGTAATTGACCAAAATCCTAGTATTTGGACACATATTAAGTCTGAATTACATTCTGCAGATGTGTTCTTTGCCATCTACTCTTGGGTAAAGAGAGTGAAATGGGATGGACACTGCATCCAGGGGACATTATGTTTTTAAGGGCTGCAGGCCAGTTAGACCCTAAAACGAGGTGGGGTAAGTTTGGGATCTAGAGGCCAACCAGATCAGGGCCCTGTTTCTTAGGTGAATAAGGCAAGTGATGGTCCCTTCACCCAAGAGCTTATCTAGGGCTATGGCAAGACCTTATTATCAGAGACTGAGAAAATATTTTTTGCACTGTGCTTTGCCACAGAACATTAGCCTTTGGTCACCCGTTCTCAGTTGCAATACGCAATCACCCATTGTCTTGTAGAGGTTAACAGGTAACATCAGCACAACTGTAATTTTTTATAATGACTTGAGCAATTAATAAATATATGGTTATTTTCTTAGCTGGAACATGATAAACAGAAATAGTGACATCAGAGAACTTTCAGTCTTGGTAGCTGACAATGTCATACCCGCTAGGACACATAACACACACGAAAAATAGAGATATGTTTAATTATTCTCTTTATGGCAAAAAAAACCAAAACCCAAAAAATAATATAAAAACCCACCCAGTCAAATGTCATGACCTTCTGAGCACCCTAGAAGAGTCATTTATTTGATAAAGCATTTGGGCAGGTTCAGATTCTATTTCTTGGAGGTGAAAAAGAAAACACAGTTCGTTCTTGTTCTGATTTATTGGCTAGCTGAGTTAATTTGTTCTCTCTATGGTATTGTTGCTATGCTGTTTGGTGGCCATCATTTGGAATTGTAAATCTAATTAATTTTATGGGCACCTAGAGCTTTTCTATGGGTGTTTTTATATTGCTCAAGCATAGATAAATAAATGTAGAGTAATAAAGCAAGGCCAGGGTGAGGTTACAAAATAAGAGACACTGAAAGACTAAAAAGATGAAATGGCCAACAAAACAAAATCCTCAATCATTGACTGCCCTGTGAGGGAATATTCTCCTTGAAATCTGGATTTTTTTTTTTTCTGTATGTGTGTGTGCACCCAGCTCTATGATCTATGACTGCACCAAATTTCAAGGTTCTACTCAATGGCATTGTGAAAAATCACCAATGTGCCTGCAGCGTTCTTGCTTGCTTTCAGCAATTTTCTTGGCTACAATCAGATAAAGAGATCTGGTGACCCTTATTCACCTTAATTTTTCCAAACTGAAGGTTTGCTGCACCTTAGTATAGATAGAAGGGAACTGGTTCACATACCATGACTGACAAATTGTTGGTTCAGATTTGATGAAAATAACCGAAAGGCCAGCTTTCAATGTCACGATAGCTTACCCATTCTCATCTTATGATGATTGCATAAATGAATATACTGGATCTCAGGAACCTAACTTGGAATATGGAAACTAATCACATTGAATCATCCCTTACAAACATCTGTATTGTATAGATAATAAATAATGTGTGTTTGTTTGTGGTTTTGTTTTTGGCTACAGTTTCAAAGTAAGCACTAGCAACATTGATTATAATCTCAAGAACATAGCTGTGCTTTGTTCTTCTTGACTTAATCAGAGCAAATTTGTGGTGTTGGTTTTAGTTAAAGGGCATTGGTCCTTCTAAATTTCTCATGCTATATGACAGGAAAACCATCCATTCAAAATATATTTTAATACAAAAGGAGATCAGTGCTTTCCACCCCTTCTATTTCATTAAACCTTAATGAAGAAAGAGTTTTTCAGCGCATTAGATGGCATGAAAGAAATATTCTATAAAATTTACAATTTGAATCTTAAAATATTGTTGTTATTATTATATTTATATATAAGGTGGTTATATGAAGGCGGATTTGTGACATTTTTAAAATCCAAATCCTTTTGAGTGTATTTATATATATTTCTAGTAATGAATCACAAGGTTTTTCTGTTACCCTGTAGTGCTTGAAGTACTCATCATACAGACATTCCACAAAACCCTGGATGCTGTTGGACTATTGGTGTATTGCTTGCTAAACCATCAGTTGTCATCAGAACCAAAAGCAACAATAACATGCCAGTCTCAAAGGTCTTTGTTTACAAACAACTCCGGTTTAAAATATGACCCCTCTGATATGATGCTTCTGTCTGTACAGATAATTGTATGTAAAGAGGACAGAAATCTTGAAAATACTTTTAGATCAGCCTGACAATAGCCACTTGTAGCTTTGCATTATCTTTTTTTGACACATTTCTATTGCCTTTTTCCTTTTTAGACCTTTTTATCCACATTGAGAAAAAAAATTTATACTTGGTTAAAGCTCATTGGGTTCAAACTTCTACTCTGCTACGTATGAACATAATGTAATTTATTTCACCACAATGTTTTAGGTGGAACTTTTTTTTCCTTGCTGTTTAATTTCAGCACTTCTCTGAGGCGAACTTCAGCTTAAACCTGTGCTTGTTTTTAATTACACCAGCACAAATAAAAACTTTGTAAACATCTGTCTCTGTTTGTGTTTGTACACATTATGAAAGAATTATTTGAAAAAGAGTTCTGTAGGAGAATTTGCTATGAAGGCTGAGGCCTCATTGCCAAATTGTATCTGAGATCTAATCCTACAGCTGTGTGTCCTGGTTTCAGCTGGGATAGAGTTAATTTTCTTCCTAGTAGCTGCTATAGTGCTGTGGTTTGGATTTAGGATTAGAATAATGTTGATAACACACTAACAGTTTAGTTGTTGCTGAGCAGTGCTTACACTAAGTCAAGGACTTTTCAGCTTCTCACACTGCCCTGCCAGCGAGGAGGCTGGAGGTGCACAAGAAGCTGGGAGGGGCACAGACAGGACAGCTGACACAAATGGACCAAAGGGTTACTCCATACCATATGACATCATGCTGAACAAAAAAATGGGAGGAGCTGGCTGGGGGGCAATGGCTGCTGCTGAGGAACTGGCTGGGCATTGGTCAGTGGGTGGTAAGCAATTGCATTGTGCATCACTTGTTTTGTATATTCTTTTATCATTATTATTTTCCCTTCCTTTTCTGTCCTATTAAATTGTCTTTATCTCAACCCATGAGTGTTACTTTTTTTCTGATTCTCTCCCCATCCCACTGAGGGGGGAGTGAAGAAGTGGCTGTGTGGTGTTTAGCTGCCTGCTGGGTTAAACCACAACACTGTGTAATGAATCCTGAAAATGATGTTTATACTGGAAATGCTCACAGAACTTTCACCATAAATACAGCATGTTACTATATATACACGTCTCTGCAGCATATACATGTAACTTATCCACATACATATGTTGTATGCAGGGTTTTTATTAGTCATGAGGCATTTCAGGTTTGGCAAGCAGAGATGTTGCAGCCCTGAACACATTCTAACAACAGAGACAATAATAAAATCATTGCTATATTTATTTTGACAGCTTCACACAGCTGTCACCTTTGATTATGATGTATTAATACAATACATTGCAAGAATAAGCAACTGGCCAATGTATATTGCAAAAGATAAACCTGCACCAGTAGGAATTTTGCTTTAATGAAGAAAAGAGGTTAAAGGAGAAAAAAACCAAATGTGCAGGTGACAGGACTATCTCAGTTTCACTTTTTCTAGCATCTCACAGTAAGCTTTCCAATGCAGGTTTTAACAGCCTTTGTGCTTTCTAGAAACTTGGAGGAGCAGAAGAGAAAAAAAACCCAAAGGTTACTTAGAAAGAACGGAGCATCCACCCAGGTGTCCCAACATACGCTACTCCTGTTCTGTGCGTAAAGAAGGCAATAGCTCCCTTACGGTAGGAAGCACAATCCCTTAGGCGCATTGTCACTGTTGTCAATCTAAACAAGTTTTTCCCAAACACATTTACTAAGAAAACCTTGTCTTTTTATAAAGGGACACTGTCAAGACTTGTTAACAGTAAACAAGGCAAGACTGCTCCTGTTTACATTCGACAGCAGAAGGATGCACATTTAGCTGTTTCTCAGGCTCAGCCCCTCCAGTGGGCAGAATACTGGAATATGCTGAAACAGAAAACCCTGATATGTAAGGACAGGCTTGGAGCGAGTCAGTGAAACATAAAGAGACCATACAGGATTAGGAAACCATGATGGGTGGGGGTAGGCAAGCAAAGGGGCTTATCTGGGAAGTTTTCAGAATTACTAATTGCAGTGTCTTTCATGAAGATGAAGACATTTTAAAATATATGCTAAATAATTCTACATATGCAAAACCATAATTCCTACTAGCTAGTATTCAGTTTGCTGGGCTTATTTCTGTAGCTCTAGAAGGGCAGGGTTGATTCCAAATCAGCAGGATTGTTTTTCTCTTGAGTTCTAGTAATAATCAGTGCTTAAAGACTAAATCCTGAGTCACAAGTTTCTAAGATAATCTCAGGCCTTATTACAGTAAAAAGCAGGATTTTCATTGTTATAGTCAAAAATTAGCCTTAGAGTTTCCCCAGGGCTCTATAATAACAAGGCAAGTAAAAAGTGCCCGAAGGCTTCTTACAGTTTTAAGCAAAATAACGACTTTTCTCATTTTCTTGAATAGGCAAACAGAACAATAGACAGCAGAAACAGAAGTGAAAAACAGCAGAAAGCCATGGGAAAAATGTGAAACTGAAGTAATTTTTTAACTATCTTACCTGTAGAAAAACAAGAGATACGAGAATGACGTTGCTGTCATAAGTAATGCCTGAAGCATGGAACAGCTGAGCAAGATTTTTGATAACTCCAGAGAGAATGAGACTACAAAAAAATTTACTAATAATTTCTTACTGCTGCCTTAGATCACAGTATGTTTATTTACAAGGTCTGACTTCTTGATCTCATTCTTATTACCTATGCAGGTATCCACAGATTTTCCCCTCTTATTGAGGTAACAGCTCTTCATGGAAAAATGTAGGAAAAATTATCATCATAGATGCAGAAAGCATATAAATGAAGAACAGAAAAAAATTCAATGCTATAAAGCTAATGTTATATGTAAGTTCCTCCAAATTCATACTCTGGATTTTATAAAAGAGGTCATATCATCAATAACTACTATACTTCACCTTCAGAAAAAACATTCCTCATATATTTTTCATACTCTTTCTTAAGCATACCTACACTGGAAGTACTTCCAATACTTTACTTAATTATGTAGATCATTATATCTTTGTGTACAAAGGTGGCAAACCATATTTACTTAAGTCTACATTGATCTTTTATCAATAGATAGCTAAGGTACTATTGCACTGTTTTGGCTGTAACCATTATTATCAGATCTGCATTTCTTGCAAAATGCCTACAGATGCTTGTATCTCATTATTAGAATTAGTAAATGGAAATTGTAATTGCTGGTCATAGTAAACCTAGTACCTTTCTATCCCAGCTATTATATGAAGACCCTAACTTACACTAAAAAATACGAGCAGTCTGTGGTCTGGTTATTTTCTATTTGTATTAGAAAAAGTTCTACCACAAGTGAATAAGAATAGAGAGCTACTGACATATTTTTGTTTTGCTTTGTTGGGGCTTTTTTGATTTTACCCAGAAATCTGAAAGTCAGAATAAAGACTGAACACATACTCAAAACTGAAAACAATATGTGTAACTTTATAGACATCGAAGATTCCTTAACTGAACTTAGGATAGTCTCTGGGACAAAAGAGTCCAGTTTGCAGGAGGCATCCTTGAGGGAGGCAGATCTGGAGCAATGTCTCCAAACAGCAAGGACAGCTGAATTGTTCAAGGGAAAAAAGGTCAACATAATAATAGCCATTACCACAGAGCAAGTACACTACTTGTTTGAGCCAAAGTGGTAATGGTCCTATATTGTAGAAAACTACAAAAATTAAGAAGCTTCATACATAGTGTATGGGGGACCAGGAAGAGAATTCTTTATAACTTAATCCCATAATATTTCTGAAAGGAATTCTTTAAAACACAGGTTATATCTATGCTATACATAAAAAAGTGCCAGGCAATGAATTTGAGCACTGGATGGGACCACTAGACTTCTGTAGTGCATAATTGTTAGCATACTCCCTGGCAGGGTTTTTGCCTGTCCCAGTTAAGAGTTTTCCAAGACAATGCCTGGGCACGGTTCAGGGGATAACATGTGCCAGGACTATTCCCAAAAGGCCACTTGGAGAAGGATGCAGTGGTTTGGGTGTCCCCCACCCTACACACTCTTAACATTGCAGCAGTCGGCACTGTACCCTCAAACACCCCTCATGCCACAGGACACTCTATGCAACGCACACCTGCAGCTTCATGCTGTGAAAGCATCACTCTGGTAGATAACAGTTTTCACATCATCTTGGGCCTTACAAGCAAAAAAAAAAGAAATTAAAACTAAAAAATAGTATTTTTTAAAAGCACAGAAAAATTACAGGGGCCAGAGGATACCCCTAGGGCCCTTGGGGTGAATGCAGTCAGTTTATCCTATTTGGTCTTTGAGCCGGACAGTACTCTCCAGCCTTGTTTTATTTATCAGTATAGACAGACCAAAGAAACTTTCACTGATACCTATGATGCGTGTGTCCTGGCTTAGCCGGCCGCTCAGCCCCACACAGCCGCTCGCTCACTCCCCCACCGGTGGATGGGGGAGAGAATCAGAAGGGTAACACTCGTGGGTTGGGATAAGAACAGTTTAATAATTAAAATTAAACAACAACGGAAATGCGATGTAAAGGAGAACAACGAGAGGCGCAAAGCCCCGGGGGGAGGGGAACGAACCGCCGGAAGAAACCGCACGCGCCGCAGCCGCCCGCCGACCCGCTGCCGCGCTGCTCCTGAGCCGCGACCTGCCCCCCCTCAATATACTGGTCACGGTGTCACGTGGTATGGGATGAACCTGCCATTGGCCAGTCGGGGTCAGCCGCCCCCGCCATGGCCCCGCCCCTCCCAGCCCCCCCCCCCCGCCACGCGGCAGAGCGCGGGAAGCTGGAAAGGTAGCCGACCCCCACGGTGAGGAGAATTAACCCCTTCTCAGCCAAAACCAGCAGAGCGTGCTACCCGATACCAGAGCTCTCAATACACACGCAGTACTGAAGATACCAGCAGACATTTTATTTTTGTACCTGTAACTGTGCACTCCCATCAGTAGCCAATTCAATAAGACAAATGGGCAATATTTGATGGGAGAAATTTGACAAAATATCAATTAAATGCAAAAAGCCATTCTGAGTGACACAAGCTTTTAGTAAGGATCCCACAAAGTTCAAGTCATTATCACCCGAGGTCCCTGGCAGCTGACAGATATAAGGCCATCTCTTCAAGACAGCACGGTAATAAAATCAGTATGCAGACTCATAGTGGTGGCTGTATGTTCACCTGAGGCTATAGGGCCTGCTGTGTTATGGAGTATAAGATTTCCAATTTCAGTAGCCACTGGCACATAAAAGAACAATGTGGCTAGCAAAAAAATCAGTCCTCTGATTCCCCAGCTCAAATGAAGAAGAAAGCTTTTCCCAGTTGGTTCAGTTAGGGAAAAGGCAGCAAAAACCCATAACAAGAACTCAGAGAGAGCAAAGCACAGAGTGACATTGCTGCATCTATTGCAAATTTCTTTAACCACTTAGCTACAGCATCTCATTTCACTGCAACACAGTACAAAGGTATTTTCAGCATTAAAAATGCAGGAGAATGAGCACCATGGGTCTTCAGTATTATATCAAAGCATACTGATGAGTAAAAAGACAATGGATACTGCGGAGGAAAAATTCACATTGCCTAACTTTAGGTGTACATTTCCTGAGTTTTGTAGTCCGGAAATTTATATAAACTATCTGGAATACCCAGGGTCCTGACACAGCTCTCTACAATAAGGCAAAATACTTCCCTTTGACATCATCTGAGATTAGAAGACAACTTCACCTGCAGCCTGTGAAACTGCAGGAACATAACTTTATTATCTTTAACAGAATATGTTGTGGCAATGATTAATACAGTGGCAGAATTAACACATTTTTTCAGCTACTTCCTGAACATCAATAGAATAGGGAGTTAGCTAATAAGAGTTAGGGATTTTTATGTCCATTTGTATTGGATTGTGTGGTAAGGTTTTGGTAACAGAGGGGATGCAGGGATGGCTTCTGTAGGAAGATGCCAGAAGCTTCCCCCGTGCCCGACATAGCCAACGCCAGCTGGCTCCAAGATGGACCCGCCGCTGGACAAGGCCGAGACCATCAGCGACAGTGGTAGCACCTCTGGGATAACATTTAAGAAGGGGGGGAAAAACCTGCACAACTGCAGCAGGAGAGAGGAGTGAGAATATGTGAGAGAAACAACCCTGCAGACACCAAGGTCAGTGAAGGTGGACAGGAGGAGGTGCTCCAGGCGCCGGAGCAGAGACCCCCCTGCAGCCCATGGGGAAGACCGCGGTGAGGCAGGCTCTGCCTTTGCAGCCCATGGAGATTAACAGTGGAGCAGATATCCACCTGCAGCCTGGGGGGGACGCCACACCAAGGCAGGTGGATGCCCAAAGGAGTCTGTGACCCCATGGGAAACTCATGCTGGAGCAGGTTTGCTGGCAGGACCTGTGGCCCCATGGGGGACCCACACTGGAGCAGTCTGTTCCTGAAGGACTGCACCCCATGGGAGGGACCCGCGCTGGAGCGGTTTGTGTAGAACTGTAGATTGTGGGAAGGAATCATGTTGAAGAAGTTCATGGAGGACTGTCTCCTGTGGAGAGACCCCACACTGGAGCAGGAGAAGAGTGTGAGGAGTCCTCCCCTAAGGAGGAAGGAGCCGCAGAGACAAAGTGCGATGAACTGACCATAACCCCCATTTCCCGTCCCCCTGCGCCTCCTGGGAGAGGAGGTAGAGGAAAATGGGAGTGAAGTTAAGCCCGGGAAGAACGGAGGGGTGGGGGGAAGGTACTTTAAGCCTTGGCTTTATTTCTCATTACCGTACTTTGATTTGATTGGTAGTAAATTTAAATTAATTTCTCCAAGTTGAGCCTGTTTTGCCTGTGATGGTAACTGGTGAGCGATGTCCTTGTCCTTATCTCAATCCATGAGCTTTTCATTATATTTTCTCTCCCCTGTCCAGCTGAGGAGCGGGAGTGATAGAGCAGCTTTGGTGGGCACGTGGTGTCCAGCCAGGGTTAACGCACCACAACATTGCAGGAACTGGACAAAAGTGACTACTGCTTATAAACTTTCCTATGACTGTAACTTGGAAGTTTTGGCATTACCTCCCTGAATTTCTGTAGCTCTGACCTCTGTTCTGTTGCTTGCCTCTTCCTGTCCTTGCCTTTGGACAACTGCTGCTCCTGCATCACTGGATGCATCCTTCCTCCAAGCTCCGGTTCCTAATTTTGCTCCTTGCCTTATTCTCTTACTACTTTCCTTCCCTTTCCTTCCCTTTGCCAACCCTATCTCTGCAACACCTCTCATGTGCCCAAGCGCACTGTGGGCCCTGCTTTCAATAAAGTCTTATTCAGGCTTAGAAATGCTGGGTGGCTGCAGAGCAGGGATGATCCATGGACAGTCCCAGTGCACCCCAGGAGTAGGTGCATGGTCAGGGGAGACAGGAATCTCAGGAGACACAGCTGTCAGCTTCAGGATATCTCTAAAGATCATGAATCAGCCAAAGCATTTTAGTGGCTTATGATTTGGCATACTTGGGCAGAGAGCACACAGAGGCAGCAAAAGGCATAGTTCTGGCATTGTGACCAGCTTTCAGTCAACAGTGAAGACAGTGTTTTCCAGCACTGAGGATTTCTCAGCAAAAAGGCTGTGAGAACTGCTTTAATGTGGGTGTTGGAGTAAGGGACAGAGCCAGTCTCACTGTGAAAGCGGGGGATGTACCCTCTTTCCTTGACATGAGTCATGTGGTGGGAGTGCAGCGGGTTCCTCAGAGCTGAAATCCAGGATGGCAGGAGCATCCAAAACCATGCTCCAACGCCTCCCACCACACACTACCTTCAGCTCATGCTCCAACTCCTCCCACCACACACTACCTTCAGCTCCTACCTGTTGGGGTGCCTGATCCCCTGCTGCTTTTCAGGGAATCAAGCCTCTGCCCTACCTGCTTTCTCCCTTTCTCCCAACTCCTCCACAGGCTGTGCTAACATTGCTGCCACAACCTGGTAAGGGAGCACAACATGGAAGTCAATGAAGGTGAAAAAGACTGCTAAAATTTTCCTAACACTACTTTCTCCATCTTCCCCCTCTCATAAAAAGCCACTGCACTCCAGTAACATATTTTCATAATAGTGGGTTCAAAAATAACTGAAATACTTTAAAAAACATTTTCCATCTTAAGGCAAAGCATGGAAATTTTTAGTGCAAACTGTTAAAAGCTTAAGGAAATTGTACAGGGATGCGTAACAGAAAGTTTCTGGTCACTTTAATCTACAATATACATATATATCACAGAATTACAGCATGGCTGAGGTTGGAAGGGACCTCTGGAGGGCTTCTGGTCCAATCCCCATGCTCAAATGGTGCCATCTAAAGCCAGTTTCCCTGAACCAGCTTTTGAGTATCTCCAAAGAGGGAGACTCCACAACCTCTCTGGGCAACCTGTGCTACTGCTGTGTCACCCTCAGAGAAACAAAATGTTTCGTGATGTTCAGAAGGTACCTCCTGTGTTTCAGTTTGTGCCCATTGCCTCTGATCCTGTCAGTTAAAGAGGATGTAATGGTCTGCAGTGAAACAAGCAAATGTAAGTTAATGTATGGATTTTGGTCTAGTGTCCAACTGAACTGTGTAGCACAGGACAGCCCCTGGCAAAATCTTAGCTCATTTTGGGGAAAGAAAGACACAAAACTTGCAGCTCACACTGAAACATCCTGAAACATGTCAGCCCTCATGGGTTCAGGGTTTTGCATTAGACGTCTTTAATTCCAAAGGTGTGAAATATTACTTCTAGTCAATTCAACAAGCATTTTTTCTTCCAGAATTAACCTTCATACTTAGACATCTCAGCATGAATTACCACAAAAAACTAAAATTGTGTAGTGGGTAAGACCTGTAGCTTTCAATTCTCTTTAACCTTTGCTGAACTGCTGTTCTTTAAATTGTTGCTATAGCTGTATAGTTCCCCTCCCCAGCACTACCAGTTGTTGGCTTTGTTTTGTTTTTATTATTATTTTTATTTGTTTCTTGCTTGAATAGTGGAAGAAAATAGCCGTGTTACAGTGATGGAGCACTAACTCTGGACACAAGCCCTGATGCTGTCATGACCGTGTCACAGTGGGTAGCCACCAGCTTCTGGCACCAGCCCTTGGGATAGCGTGGCTGTGTCACAGTAGGCAGAATGTTGGTGGTGCCCAGGACAGGTACAAAAAGGTCTGTGCTAGCCCAGTCTGGTGGTGGAGGAGGCAGGTGAACAAGGGCTGAGAGAGGGCAGGGAGAGAAGGGCAGGGAAGCAGGGGCTGCCCATGGTAATGGAGGATGGCTGCTCCTCCATTGCTTCTCCTGTGTATTGCAGATGGACATGAGACAGGGATGCGACCAGATGACAGCACGTTCATGTCTTCTCCCTCTTCTGCCACTCAGCTGGAGAGTTGTCAACGCTCTACAGAACAGATAAAAGAGCACCCCATCATGGTCTTTCAGGGAGCTGGAAGCTCCCCGCAGCCATGGGCAAAGGCAGCTCCACACATTTTTCTCCCTGGGCGGCCAAGGGCTGTCCCCCCCACATGAAGTCCTGGCACAAGCCCTAGCAGTATAGTGGCTATGACACATTGAGCAGAACACCGGTGGTGGTCCCTGTTACAGTGGGGTTGGTGACATGATTGGCCCAGGATAGGTGTCTCCTGGCTGTCAGGGAGACATACGATGGACAGCTGGCATGAGGCTGGGAGAGCCGCAGGCAGAGAGGAAGGGGCTGCCCATGGCCATAGAGCATGGCTGTTCTGTTTGTTGATTCTCCTGTCATTGACAGCCACAGCCCCCAACAGAGACACAACCAGATCATGGCACACTCCAGTCCTCTCCCTCCTCCACCACTCAGCTGGGGAGTGTTGCAACTTGTACAAGGATATCAATCTAAGCTTAAGGAAACACACATAGCTCCATCTTGTACCACATCATGGTCCTACAGGCAACTGGAAGGTCTCCACAGATGTAGTCGAAAGGAACCCTGCACTACCCCGCTTTTCTATGTGAAGCTTCTCTGTGTCTAACCTCATTACAAACATGCAAGGGAAAACTGGAATTCACTTCATGAAAGAGACAAGTCCTGAACTTCATCAGCATTATTTGTCTTAATAAAAATTTGTAATGAGAGCCTCTATGAACTACATACTAGCACTAAAATATCTGTCTTAGCTACTTCCTGCTGATTTCCTGGATGTTTGTTCTCCCAGAGAGAGCAACGGCAATTTATTAATATCCATTGTTCAGCCCTGAGGACATATTTACACTTCCCAGGAGGGATTGTATATATATGTATATGTATGCGTGTGTATATATAGATATACATTTGCATATATATGATAGGTACATAATGCATAAAGGGAAAGTCACTATGTAGAAACAAAGTCAGATTTTGAAAGCAACTCACCTAACAGTTACAAAATGATTGTCCCTGCAGCCTTAACGCTCCCCTCTGTATACATGGATCTGTTAGCTGAAAGCATGAACAGAATGAGAAAGACTCCATGGTCTGTGGCAGTGGAGATCAGTTGTGCTTGTTTATTGAAAGAGAAGATTTCTTTTTCTTTTACTCTTTAATTTTACCTTATCGATTTTTTTCTTTTTCTGTTTGATGAATATTGATTGTATTCATGCAGTGTTGCACTCATACTGGCTGCTTCATTTCTCCCTTTCTTGTTTATTCTTTGCGGTAATTTATTTGGGGATATGAAAACTGCTGAGTATCACAGAATCACGGGATCACTGAAGTTGGAAGGGACCTCTGGAGATCATCTAGTCCCTGCCTAGAGGAGGGTCAAATAACGCAGATTGCTAAGGGCCATGTCCAGACATGTTTTGAGTATCTCCAAGGACAGAGACTCCATGGCCTCTCTGGGTAACCTGTTTCAGTATTTGACCACCCTCAAAGGGAAAAAAAAAAAAAAAAAGAGGAAAAAAAAGTATATTTAAACAAAATTTACTGTATTTCAATTGGTGCCCACTACCTCTTGCCCTGCCACTGGATGCCACTGAGAAGAGTCTGACTCTGTCTTCTTTACTCCCTGCATCAGATATTTATACATATTGATGAGATAACTCTGAGGCTTCTCTTCTCCAGGATGGACAGTTGCAGCTTTCTCAGTATTTCCTCATATAGTTAGATGCTCTAAGCATTTAATTATCTTTGTGCTAGGCACACTCCAGTAAGTCCATGTTGCTCCTGTACTGGGGATCCCAGCACTAGACACAGCATGTAGCTGTATCTCACCAGTGCTGAGCTGAGGTCAGCACTCAGCCTCCTTGTAATGTTCTTACTAATACTGCCCAGGACATCATTGACCTTCTTTGCTGTGAGTTTGCATTGCTGGCTCACGGTCAACTCTTTGTGCACCAGGACCCTCAGGGCCTTCTCTGCAAAGCTGTTTTCCAGCTGGTTGGCCCCCAGCATGTGCTGGTGCCTGCAGCTATTCCCTAAAATGGCTTTGCATTTCCCTTTATTGAACTTTATGAAGTTCCTATTGAGTCATTTCTCCAACCTGTTGAGGTTCCTCTGAATGGCAGCACAATCAGAACCCTATAAAAGTCAAAATAAACAACATCCACTGCTCTCCCCTTGTCCTCTAAGATAGACATTTTGTTGTAGAAAGCTATCAGGTTGGTCAGGCATGACTTCCCCATTATAAATATATGCTGGGTACTCCCGATCACCTTCCTGTACTTCATGCTTCTGGAAATAGTTCCCAGGATTAGTTGCTCCATGAGTTCCCCAGGAATTGAGGTGAGGCCTTTAGTTTCCTAGATCTCTCTTCTTGCCCTTCTTAAAGGTTGGGTGGCATCTGCTTTCTTCCAGTTCTCAGGAATCTCCCCAAACTGCTGTGAGTTTTCAAATAAAAGGGAGAGTGACCTTGCAATGACACGAGCCAGCACCAGCTCCCTCTGCTCTCATCGTTGCATCCCATCGGGACATATATGCACAGGGCATATGTCCAGTTAGGTTAAATGTTCCCTAACCTGATCCTCTTTCACCAAGTCTTCCTTGTGCCAGACTGTCCCACATGTCTCAGGGACCTGAGATTCATGTAGTCAAAACTTACCAGTGAAGGTAAAGAAGGCATTGAGTACCTTGGCCTTTTGGTGTCCTTTATCACCAGGTCCCAAGCCCTACTCAGCAGTGGGCCCACATTTTCCCTAGTCTTCCCTTTGCTGTTGATACAGTTGTAGAAGCCCTTCTTGTCACCCTTCACGTCCCTTGCCAGATTTGACCTCAGATGGGCTTTGGCTTTCCCAACCTCATCCCTGCACATTTAGACAGTGTCTCTTTATTCCTCCTGGGTCATATTGCTCCTAGGGAAGCACTATCGCTGCTTCCACCTTCTGTTCACTTCCTTTTTATGTTTAAATTTAGTGAGGATCTCCTTGCTGATCCGTGCAGGTCTCCTGCCACCTTTGCTTGAACACTCATCAGGATGCATGAATCTTCAGCATGAAAAAACTGATCCTTGAAAAACAACCAGCTCTTCTGTACCCCTCTTTGCTCCAGAGTTGTCCCCCATGGGACTGAGAATCTGTTGATGTATGGGCTGGATGAGCAGGCAGTGAGGTGAACTGAAAACCGTCTGAATGACTGGACCCAGAGGGTGGTGATCAATGGTGCAAGGTCTATTTGGAAGCCAGTGACTAGAGGTGTACCCCAGGGGTCAATACTGGGTCCAGTCTTGTTCAACATCTTCATTAACGATCTGGATGATGGGGCAGAGTATACCTCCAGCAATTCTCCAGATGACACTAATCTGGGAGGGAGTGACTGATACGCCAGTGGATTGCGCAGCCATCCAGAGGGATCCCCACAGGCTGGAGAAATGGGCTGACAGGAGCCTCATGAAGACCAACAACAGTTGAACAGTCCCCCAGGCAGAGCTTTGTGTGTCCCTACTGCCCTCTCACATAAAGGGCAACGCTTACCTCCTCACCGTCCCAAGCCTGTGCTTCCTATGAGCCTCTACCCCTCCATTGCAACAGTGTGTCGTGTGAGCTATCCCACCACTTCTCTGCGCTTGCAGTGAGGCCGTAGACGTGCAACTGCAGAGAGCCCTCCAGTTCCTCCTGCCTGCTCCCCATGCTGCAGGTGCTGCTGCACAGGCACGTCACAGGGTCCCCCACTTACGCCTATTCCCCATAAAGGATATGAGAGCTTCCTGCACCTCCATGTGCCATCCTCTCTGCATATATGTGTATGTGTATACACCGCAGGTGGGGCCCCTTCCGCCCTGTTTCGTTTTTTCCAAGTTCCTTCCTGCCCACGTCACCCTGCGCCCTTTGCTTACACAGCCAGTCCACAGCCTCTGCGCTTAATCGTGGGTCTTCTCTTCCCACTCTTCCCCTCCTTCATCACTGCTAGTTTAAGGCCCTCCAGGGCAGCTCGGCCAGCCTGTGGGCAAAGACGGTTTTGCTGCCACGCCCAGGTGGACCCCGCCTCCTCCCCGCAGTCCCCCATGCCCGCAGTCCCCCGTCCCCGCAGACTGCCCACCGCCTCCGCGGCCGAACCCCCGCCGCCGACACCGCCTGCGCGCCGGGCTGTTGAACCGCAAGGCTCCCGCCGCTCCTCCCCTCCCGAGACCTTTTCCCCCCGCCCGTGGGCCGAGGGGACCCCTCCGGCCCCCGCCCCAGCCCCGCCCTGGGCGCCGGGCGCTGCGGAGGGTCGCGCTGCGGGGGCGGCCGCGCCCGGGCTGCGGGGCTGCGGGGCCACGGGGCCGCGGGGCCGCGGGGCTGCGGGGCCGCCGGCTCCCTCTCCTGGCCCCGCGGCTGCACGGCGGTCGGCGGCGGCTGCGGGGAGACACGGCAGCGGGCCCGGGGGCCGTGCTGGAGCCAAAAGACCGAAAAAACCCAACCCCATTTTTTATATGTTTTTTTTTTTTTTTAAGGAGGAATTCGTGTTTCCCGTTAATCCACGGCTTCCCTTCTTTTTGTCTCACCAAAACAGAGCGCACTTTCCTTCCATGTATGGATTCACCACAGAGCTATTTGGTGTTGAATATATGCTAATCCTTGAAGGGAAAAGAAAAATCTGCTGAGTTGGGCATTCTGAGCAAGTAGAAAAATTGGGTTGAAAACCCCTCATGAGGAAGAAACAAATGATTCCTCGTCCTGTGTTTTCTTGATATGTGCGCTAAATGCCAAGCTCCAATGGGAATATGAACAGCTCCTGCATATAAAAAGGCTGAACCCTGTTTCATTATGACTGGCCTGAGATTAAGCTCCTGCTTCTAAATCACACATGGGAGAAGTTAATATTCAGTCTTAACGATTTGTTGGAGGTGCAGAGAAGGCTGG